>NC_092336.1:29742500-30942500 GCF_046630445.1 Rutidosis leptorrhynchoides
TTAGTACTATCACTGTTATTAGTAACAAAAATATTATTAATATGATTATCATTATTAGTAATGTTAATATTAGAAATTATTATCATTTTTACCAAAAATTGTTATTTTAGTATCATTACAACTACATAATAATAATTATTATTATTATCATAACCTTAGTTACAATTATTATTATTATTATTATTATTATTATTATTATTATTATTATTATTATTATTATTATTATTATTATTATTATTATTATTATTATTATTATTATTATTATTATTATTATTATTATTATTATTATTATTATTATTATTATTATTATTATTATTGTTATTACTAATATTATTATCAATATAAGTATTATTATTATTATTAAGTAATATGATTATTAATATTATTATTATTAATATCAAAAACTACATTTTTAAGCAAATAAATATTTTGTACATAAAATATACTTAATACATATACTATAATTATATTAAAATTTCACATAACTATATATATCAAACCTACTAAAATTATTTATATAAATACTTACAGATAACAAATTATCAATTTTTAAATATAACATTAAACAAGTATGTATATAAATATGGATATATTAATATAACTATATAAATATTAACCATTTTGAATATATACACAAATTAAATATACATAATATATAAATTAAGGATATAATAAATAAATTTGTTCAATTACGATTATATGTATTAATGAATATACAAATGATATAGGTTCGTGAATCCAAGGCCAACCCTGCATTGTTCAATGTCGTCATATGTATTTTTACTACAAAATACAGCATTGTGAGTTTCATTACTCCCTTTTTAAATGCTTTTGCAATATATATTTTTAGGACTGAGAATACATGCGCTTTTTAAATGTTTTACGAAATAGACACAAGTAATCGAAACTACATTATATGGTTGAATTAGGGAACATCACTAATTTTGAGAATTAGTGCACCCCTAATTGACGCGAATCCTAAAGATAGATCTATTGGGCCCAACAAACCCCATCCGTTGTAGCGGATGCTTTAGTACTTCGATGTTATTTTTTTATCATGTCCGATGGATGTCCCGGAATGATGGGGATATTCTTATATGCATCTTGTTAATGTCGGTTACCAGGTGTTCAATCCATATGAATGATTATTTTTGTCTTTATGCATGGGACGTATATTTATGAGAAATGAAAATGAAAATCTTGTGGTCTATTAAAAATGATGGAAATGAATATTGTTGATAAACTAATGAACTCACCAACCTTTTGGTTGACACTTTAAAGCATGTTTATTCTCAGGTATGAAAGAAATCTTCCGCTGTGCATTTGCTCATTTTAAAGATATTACTTGGAGTCATTCATGACATATTTCAAAAGACGTTGCATTCGAGTCGTTGAGTTCATCAAGATTATTATTAAGTCAATTATAGTTGGATATATTATGAAATGGTATGCATGCTGTCAACTTTCGATGAAATGAAAGTTTGTCTTCAAAAAACGAATGCAATGTTTGTAAAATGTATCATATAGAGGTCAAATACCTCGCGATGTAATCAACTATTGTGAATCGTTTATAATGTATATGAACGGGTCCTTTCAATAGGTGCCCAAAGTAATTGGGGAGTTTGATACCCTCCAAGTAGTTAAATTGAGAAGTCGTCATCTTCTCTGGTATGGACAGCAGATCGTTCATACCAAAAAACTGCAAGCGCGCCTCTGCGAGTAAACAGAATCAATTAATAACATAATTAGTAGCGCAAGTTTTCGTTACTTAGGCGAAAACGAAGCTACCTTTTACATTCTTCTCGCACTTGCGCTTACTCCCGCTCTCCTTTGGGGGCTCAATCACTTTAGCCCCTTCAGCATCCATTTGATGAGAGTCGTCACCTGCGCGACCCTCGCGCTGGTTGGCGTCACCGAAACCACAGACGCCAACAGCAGCATCACCACGAGCTTGCTCATCAACATCCATGTCCTGCTCACCCTCATTGCCAGTGTCGGGTGTCTCAGTGTGAAAACCCTCGAGGTCACGGGAAGCAAGAAGCCTGTCTAGACGCATCTCTGCAAATTCAACAAGTTAAGTTAGATGAAAGTAATGAAAGGAGAACAAGTACAAAAATAACGCCCATCTGCCGCCTACCATTATCATCGGCGTCTTTGATAACTGGCAGGGCAGGCGGATAGGGGCACATATTAGCGATCCGTAAAATATCTGAGCTATATTGGCGGATGGGGAGTTCGCGGTTGTAGAAATGACCGAGTCTCTGCTGATCATCTGGGGAAAGGGGAGGCATGACATTTAACCGCGCATTTGTAGCGTCCGTATGCCATGCGCAAATATTTCTATACGCGACAGGGATAATAGAATCATTGATAAAGAAGAACGAGTTCTTCCACTTCTTGCGCACCCCGGCTTTCAGGCGCTTCACAAAGTTAATCCTATCGTTAAAAGAGTACCAACTTTGTTGGTTTTTACGGTACGAAAATACGTTCTTAAATAAATCCAGCGATGGAGGAAATTGATAATGACGGCAAATCATCTCGAAGAGGGTAACGCGACACGCGCTATAAGGGTGCAGCTGGCCAATACCGATATTAAAATGGCTAAGGAACTCCATGAAGAAAGAAGTGGGAGGATAGCGCACATTCCCTTCTACCATGACTTGTCGATAAACAGTGACCTTACCGTCAATAACATCATTTGCGCGCTGGTCAGGCAGAAGCGCTGTAGGATTCATATCGGCCTAAGGTGGGTACCAGTCCACCAACAGCGCGATTTTGCGCTTTGTCATAACAGACCTAATAACCTCGCAGTTTGGAGGCTCAGAAGTAAACGAAGAAGATGCCACCTATTAAACAAGTAATTCAAAAGATCGTAAGAAATGAGACTAAACGCGCGCTAACCTGAAAAAGTTAAAAATACGAGGTCGAAGTAGTAAGCTGAGAAGATTTGCGCAGGATTAGAGAGCACAGATGAAGTAAAAAAATGAGATAGATGGTTATGAGGTATTTATAGGAGAGTAAAAACACAGAAGAGGCCTCTAGAGAAGTTGAAAAACGGCGGTTAAAATATGAAAGGCGGAGATGGAGCCACGTGTCAAAAGATGGAAAGGAAAGAGTACGAGGTAACCAAGGGCGGCGAAAACGGTGGAATGACAATTGTAGTAACTTGCAAACGTCACTTCGATTTCTTTGCATTTAATGCAGCAGGACAAAAATATTTTATTGAAATCTAAGTAGAAGCAAGCGGAGGCGCGTGGAAAAGAATGAATGAACGGTGGTTACAAGTCGAGTTCAACGCCACGCGCAGTTCCTGTGCATACCATTAAACTGAGGGACTTAATGATACGCATACCCGGTCAGCTCGTGTAGCGCATCAAACAGCATCGCCATAAGAATTTACAATGGTGCGCTCTAAGGCATATAGCGCTATACTTACAACCATGGCGCCAATCCCATCCGCGCGCATTGGCAGCGTCCATATGTCAGGCGATGTTGTAGTTGGCAGAGGACACCTGGCAGACAAAAGGTCAGGTCTGACAAGAACACCTTTTGCTTTTGTCGGACCAGCTTGCTCGAAGAAGTACTATTAGCAGGCCACGATCCTTTTAACCTTATTACGTGGTGATAGAAGACAAGAAGGATTACCCTATAAATACAGGACTTCATCCACAACATAGGGGATCGCAGAATTCACTTTACACATATATACTCTAAGAACAGCAGCGCACAGCGCAATTGTACCCGCGCTACCCGACTTAAAGCATTTCACTAGACACTCTTGATATACAGGTAACGTTCTATGAACATAAACCCTACAACCCAGCGCGAGACATCGTCGACCGAACTCCCCGCCGATGGTGGGTTTATGTTTAACCACCTCCGCTGAGATCCTCATTTCGCAGGGGGTTAGTCACGGTACTCCGGACCGGAGAGTTAAATTCAGTTGACCCTTAAATCCCCCTTCTTTGATGTCAAGCATGGACCGAACCCGACCCGAATATTCTATGCTTGATCATTTAAGAAAAACAAATGTTTTGTGTATCTTAGTTACGATTACAAAGTAGCAAAGTGGCGCTAACAAGATACTAGAAATGGATGAATGTGATATGTGATGCGGGACAATGGACATGAAACTTGGAAGTTGGAAGAATTTACATATTAACTAATAGACAAAAGTTATGAATAGTACCCGGGGTATTTTCGACTTTTCACCTTTTTTTTAAAAATAATTTTTTTTAACTAAATTTTATTTTACCAACAAAGGACCCCACACTTTTTTGAAAAATTCAAATTGACCCCCCAAACAGGGGGTAAAGTGTCAAATAAACATTTTCATAAAAAATATTAAATAAACTCCACCCAAATATTCAACGGGTCATATCTTCTCGCTCGCAACGAGTTAAATTTTTCCGACACCATCGTTAAACTCGAAATAATTTTATGAACACAATGTCACTAGCTATATGCAAAACGGACGCTTTTTAAAAAAAGCTAAATATTTGGGGTACTTTTCATACACGTTGATTTTGCGTTAAATTTTTAAAAGTCGACAATTCCATAGCGAAACGCGGAGATGCACATATATTGTTAATTTAAAATAACATTTAAATCTCTCACGGGTTATACCTTTTAGTTCGACTCGAGTTGCGCTTCAACGACATCATTGTTAGCCACAAAATAATTTTACTAAACGCAATAAAATACATTAAAAATCGAACCCCAGCGCGAAGCGAGGGTTCAATAACTAGTTTGTTACTATTATACAAATTGAGAGATCGATATTTTAAATAGACTAGACAATGGTGGACTCAAAGTGCTTGCCACCATTTGAAAATGACCCATTGGGGTTCTTTCTTGTTTTTTATAGTGTTTAACTAGAAAAAAATTCGACCGTGCGTTGCTGCGGTTGTATTCGACGCGCGATCGAATTCGAATATACGTTGTTTGGTACCTAATATATCTAGTAGGTTGAGTTGTTTGTTGAATGTGTATATATATGTATGTAATATAAGCCGAAATATTTAGTGTTTTTTTAACGATTTCCGTTTCGCGTATAGTTAGTCGCGTTGTATTCATAAAATTATTTCTAGCTAAACGGTGGTCTCGGAAAAATTTAACTCACACAGAGCGAGAATATAGGGCCCGTTATCTAGTGTTTTTTTAACGATGTCCGTTTCGCGTATAGTTAGTCCCGTTGAGTTCGCCTGATTTTTTCGAGTTGAACGGCGGTCTGGGAAAAATTTAACTCGCACCGAGCGAGAAGATATGGCCCGTTAAAAATTCGGGTGAAATTAGTTTCTTTTATTTTAATAAAATTATATGTTTACGCTTTCTACCCCTGAGAAAGTATAAACTTGAGGGGCCGTTTTGTAAATTTAGCCGAACTTGAGGGACCGTTTGTAGTGTGAACGCAAACTGAAACTACAAATTCTGCGCGGCTAATAGTATATACAAAAAACTAAAACTACAAATTCTAACACGGCTAATAGTATTTATACAAAACTACAAATTCTAACGCGGCTAATAGTATATATGTATAATATAATATAATATAATATAATATAATATAATATAATATAATATGCTACTATACGTTTCATTCAACTGATCATTAAAAATCACTTCATGTAAATATATTCAAATTTAAGAATTATACATCTATAAACTTTTACACTTGTATGAACATGTACTGTTTCCAACTATTTTAGCAAGCGAAACTTGCATAATTTTTTTTCTCGTGCTTTCTTAGTTGGGTAAGTTATATTTTTCAATTTAATACTTGTTACATCTTAAAAAATTACATACTCTACTATTTATATATGTTAAAATAATAGTTGACTTAAAAAAATAACATACACACATACTGCGGGAGACCCAAACCAACAAGTCATCCATTGAAACGTACACCACAACCACCAAGACCACCCAATCACATAATGCACATGGATAACCACGACATTCGTTGCATGCAATCAGAGGAAGAGGAGAGTGAAATATTAATAACCGCAAAAAGAAAACTTACCAGGAGACCGAAACATACATAGGATCTGGTAGAGGGAGATAACAGAAGACAAGAAATTAAAAGCAAAACAGATCACCGACCACCGACGAGATGATGGTGGCTGGAGGTGGCGGAGCACAGCGAGGCTACAACGAACCGGTAAAAGCAACCATAAGATCAAGAGAGGCTGAAAGAGGGAGAAGCGTTGGCAGGTGGAGTAGATACACAGACCAAAGAAATATCGGAGGAACAAAATAACAAGTGCGGCGGCTTAATTTAGGTTAATCGATTAGGGTTTCTAACAAGAGGGTGAAGGACGAGAAGGAGATGAAGGGAGAGAAACGAGATTATATAGACTTTACACTATAACAAAGAAGACTTTTTGCGAGGACACCTATTTAGAGATGACAGTTTGCAAGGAAATGTCCTTGCAATAGGCCTATTACAAGCTAGGAGCCTAGGACATTTTGACTTATTGCGAGGACTAGTGTCTTTGCTATAGGTGTGTTTCATTATAGTGTTATGACTATATATAAGGTGTGTTTGATAAAACTGAATGATTTTGCGCTGAATGATTCAGAATCTGAATGATTCAAAACCTCAGAATAAAGTGTGTTCTGAATGAAAATAAGTTATTTGATAATCTCTTTGAATGAACTACATGAATTGAGTAAAATTAATTTATTAACATATTGCATGTATAAAAACATCAATATAATTGTTGGTCAAGTGTTATATGATTTGAGGGGATATTACATAACCTTTAGACGTTTTGTTATTAAAAAAGTGTTCAAGTCTGAATGGTTCAACTTTGATTTATAACCATTCAGTATCATATGTCATTCAAAGGTAAAAAAAAAAAAAAACAAACGCGCTGAATTATGAATGGTTCAGCATTCAGCGCTGAACCATTTCATTAAGAGGCAAACAAACGAACCCTTAGATAGATACAAAACATAATATAGAGAAACAGTGTGTTGATATAAAGCGTGTTTGTGACAGTTATTAAGGCTGTCATTAACAGAACCTTTACATAAGCGATATAACGTCAGCGTTTGGACTGTCGGTATCATACAGTACATCATTGTATATAGCGGATTATCTATTACTCCCTCCGTCTTATTCCAATAGTCCAGTTTTGACTTTTAAAGTCTTTTTTGCTTAACTTTGACCTAAAATAACTTTATTTGTGTTATATATTATTTGATAAAAATTATACTAATGAAAATACATTTAAACATTAATTCATTCATATAAATTTCATCAAAAAATATATAACACAAACAAAAATATTTTGAGTCAAAGTTTAATATAAAAGACTTTGAAAAATAAAAGTGGACTATTGGAATGAATTAAAGTGGGCTATTTGAAAAATAAAAGTGGACTTTGAAAAATATTCTATTATTTTAAAACGTGTTAACTGAAGGTTTCCACCCTACAATCTAGAAGCCCACCTTCTAGATGTTCAAAGTAGTCTTCTTTGAACATCATGTGGAAGTAGCCAAGTTGAAAATGGTGACGGCCGCCAACCTTCCACGTTCACACGTCACCTTCCTCGTTCACACCTATCTACCGCTATAAGATCTTAGCTATAAATAGACATGCAAACCTCCGTTGTAAATCATCCCAAAATCACTCAGAGAAGTGTAATCACAACCTAGAGAGTGTGTGTGAGTTTGAGAGTTTTTTTTTTTAGAGTTTTGTAAATACTCGTGTAATATATTCTTGTGAGTAATAGAGTTATTTTTCTCTCAAATTTATATCTCCCAACGTCCAGGCGATCCTCTCTTCCCAACAAGTGGTATCAAGAGCTTGGTTAGAGACGTTGGTCGAGTTTTTTGGTCTTCTGAAGTTTCCTCAAAATTCAATTTTGAGTGTGTCATTGGATTCGTCTCGTCGAACCGAGTCCAACGCAAAAAATGATGACTTAAACGGAGTTATAATGAGCCCAGAAAACGCGGTCAAAGTTTGGTCAACTCGCCGGAGAAGACGACCGGTGCCGGAATTTTCGCCGGAGAAGAAAGTCCTGTAGCAATTCACTGTAGCAGTCCTGTAGCAGTACTGTATCAAGTTCCTGTAGCAGTACTGTTGTAGTACTGTAACAATTCTGAAATTTTACAATTTGGTCCCTGAAATTTTTAGAATTTCATTTTTTGGTCCCTGAAGTTTATAACAAATTATAATTTTGCCCTGTAAGTGAAATTTGAGCCGTGAAGTGTTTATTCCACCATTTTCAACCGTTCCGGACGTAACGGTGATATCTGTTTTCTAAAATTTAACCCCGTTTGTGTTGAAAAATTATTTGTAAGGTGATAATGTCCATAGAAGAGTCAACATCATCTTCGGGAGCTATGATTATGCTCACAGCCACAAACTACACGCTGTGGAAACCTCGGATGGAAGATCTCCTCAGCTGTAAGGATTTGTTCGATCCTATTGAATTTAAGGGTATAAACCCTGATTCTGCCAAAGAGAAAGAGTGGAAGAAATCAAACCGAAAAACTATTGTTCAGATCCGTCAATGAATTGATCATAGTGTGTTACACCATGTTGCACAAGAGACAGACGCATATGTCTTTTGGAAAAAGTTGGAGGACATGTACCAGGCCAAGACTGCTTGGAATAAAGCCTTGTTGATGAGGCGTTTAGTCAACCTGAAGCTCAAAAATGGAACTTCAGTTGCCGAGCATACCAGTGAGTTTCAGAGCTTTTGTCACGACCCTACTTTTTCCGTTATCTTTTTCAGTTAATTATTTAACGGCCGTTAACTGTTAGTGTGCCACGTCATTTCTATGACCTATATTATTATTTTTGTAATAATAATATATATATTAATTATTATGTGTTATGTGAATATTTGTATTCATATTTTAAATTTATACGTTTCTACGTCTCGCGGATTTCCATCCGGCGAATCTTTTTGGTTTTCAAACCAACGGTCGAGTTTTTGGGACATTTAAATCCTAAATATTTTAAATATGATATTTTAAGATCATATTATTATATAGTGTATTTATATTTATTTTTCGTCGCGCGTTTGTTATCTTTCCGAATTTTTAATCGCGTAAGTGCGTTTTCGCGTTTCGGGATTCGTTCGGGCTTTCGGGCTACAAGGAATTATCAATTAACAAGTTTGGCCCACCATGGGGCCCACCCCATCTCAAAATCGGCCGAAGCCAAGGGGGAGGGGGATACCCCTTTACACTTTGTTTTCATTTTCATTTTTTTTTTCATTTCAAGTTTAATTCACCAAAACCTAATAGCCTTTTTCTCTCAAACTCTCCTCCCTTTTCTTCCTTGGGTGCCATCGCCAACCATCACCTTCATCATCATTATTTCACAAAATTTAAAGCTTGGATCAAGGATTGATTAGTATAAACGCGTTCCTCTCTTCGTTCTCTACGCGATTACATAGCTTGTTTCTCGATTAGGGTATAAACCCTAACCCTAGAACTTTCAATTTTTCAATTATTTTCTGTATTTTGATGTTTATTTAGTAGTATGATGTTTGTGGATTATTGTAATGATGTTTGTATGCATAGATGTACTCAAAATCACATGTTTTCGGTTTGTAAAATTCTGAACAGCAGCTAATTCGTGTATTCTGAGTTTGTGACTGATATAAATGTTAAAATAGACTATTTAGATGAGTTCCTTTCATCAAGACATTAATTTTAGACTCCGAATTCATGTCGTTTCGATTCCCGGAGCCCTAGTTATGATCAAATTACTATTTTGTTAAAATTGAAATGTGGATTGACATGAAACCAGGTTTGGTCCGACTTTGTGACCTTCCTTGGAGTCTTTAGGGTGTGTTAGTGTGTTAGGACTGATGGTGGGATGAACTTTCATGTTCGGGTCACCTAAATCCGAGTCACGGTTCACCCGTTATGACTAAAACACGGTTTTGAGAAAATTGAAGGTCCAAGTGGTGTCATGGCTGATAACCACGACTTGTGGACTGTTCTTGGGGTGTTCTTGAGTGCACCATTGTGTCGGGTGATTTGAATAGGCGGAGATGCATATAAGGCTCGCCAGAAATCGACACCCGGGGCTCAAGATACGACCCGATGAACTTTTGAATTAAAACTTATGATTAATTCTAAAAATTATGATAAAAATAATGAATTTCATTATTAATTAATTACTTATGATAAAAGAAGTAATTATTATTATTTAAGACTTATGATATAAATATTTATTATATCATTTAATTATTATTTATGATTTAATTAACATTTTAATTTAACTTACGATTAATAATACTTTTATTATTATTGGAAAATACTTATGATAAGTATTAAATTTATTTTATGAGAATATTATTATAAGACTTATAATAAAGATTAAATAATTATTTAATTATTATAAGACTTAATTATTATTTAATTATGATTTAATTATTAAATACTTATGATTTAATAATTATAATTAGAAACTTATGATATGGTTAATAATTCATTATTAATTAATAATACATATGATATGATTTAAAAATTTATTATTAATTAATAATACTTATATTATGATTAATATTTAATTAATTAATTAAATACTTATGATATATTAATTATGTCACTTCAACTTATATTAACTTTAATAATTCATTTTATTTAATTAAACTTATGTTATGACTTAATTATACACTTTTAACTTTAATAAACTGATGTGCGTAGGGGTGTACGAAATAGTTATATATTTTTATTACGAAATACTACAAAATATTACACAAGTTTTAATTAATTTACGAATGGGATATACTTAAACCTTGCTACAACACTTATAGGCAGTGTACCTAATCGTACAGTAGTGTAGTTTTTAGTAAGTCCGGTTCGTTCCACAGGGAAATCTTTAAACAGAGTTTAACGCTATATTAGTTTACTTTTATAAAAATACAAATATATATATAAGTAATATTATTATTATAAAGGGGGGGGGGGTTTTACCGTTTAATGACCGGTTTGTCGATTTTAAAACTTTAGTCGCAGTTAAAACCAAATGTAAAATATTAAAAATAAATACAAGACTTAAATTAAAGCATAAAGTAAATAACGATAATGAAATTGCGAATAATAAAAGTGCGATAAAATAAACTTGCAATAATTAAAAAGTACGATAATTAAAAGTGCAATTAAATAAAATAACAATAAAAATGCGATAATTAGAAGTGCAATTAAATATAAAATAAAGGAAATTAAATATGAAATAAAAGAATTATGCTTATTTAAACTTCCGTAATCATGATGTTTGACGTGTTGATTTTAGTTTTATGCCCATGGTTAATTGTCCTTTGTCCTGGATTATTTAATATGTCCGTCTGGTTTTTGTCCATAACAGTCCATCAGTCATAAATATAAAGTGTGAGTGTCCTCGTCAAATTATCCTTATACCCGAAGTTAAATATTTCAACTAATTGAGGACTTAAACTGTAACAAGATTTTAATACTTTGTTTAATAATTACACCAGGATGTCGACTGATTGTAACCCAAGGTTTTAATATTTTGTTATCAATTATACCAAGTGTCCTTTTACATAATTTCACCCCTGTTTTAATTATTCTAGTGGCTATTAATCCATTCCCGTGTCCGGTTAAATGAACGATTATTCGTACATATAAATACCCCGCCCATCGTGTCCGATCGAGTGTATATGGTAATTTATAGGGACGCCCAATTGTAAATCTTTATATTAACATTAACAAACTATCATTTAGTTAAACAAATATAAAGCCCATTAATAGCTCATAGTCTAATTTCCACAAGTGTCGTTCTTTTGTCCAAACCCCAATTATGGTACAAAGCCCAATTACCCAATTTTAGTAATTAGCCCAACATCATGATTACTTCGGATTAAATAAGCATAATAATAACTTAGCTACGAGACATTAATGTAAAAAGGTTGAACATAACTTACAATGATTAAAAATAGCGTAGCGTTACACGGACAGAATTTCGACTTACACCCTTACAATATTTGCTAACATACCCTTATTATTATAATTAAAATTAAAATTAAAATATAAATATATCGTATGAATGTAGAGAAAGAAAGATGGATGGTTTTTGTGATCAGAATTCGGTTGCTTTTATAGCGAGTCGCGGAGTTTACTTTTACAGCTCAGAAGAGTTTGGCTCTTTGTTTACCGACGGTTTAAATATAAATATAATATATTAAATAATTATAAGAATTATTTAAATATTATATTATATTTATGTGCATAGTTGACTTGTAATTTTTAGACCATTGCGTCGAGCGTTAAGAGTTGACTCTGGTCCCGGTTCCGGATTTTCGAACGTCCTTGCGTACAATTTTATATTTTGTACTTTGCGTTTTGAATCTTGTACTCTTGTAATTTCGAGACGTTTCTTATCAATAATTGGAACCTCTTTGATTGTCTTTTGTACTTTTGAGCTTTTTGGTCGTTTGCGTCTTCAATTCGTCGAATTTGTCTTTTGTCTTCACCTTTTATTATTTAAACGAATATCACTTGTAAATAGAACAATTGCAACTAAAAGCTTGTCTTTCTTGAGGAATAATGCTATGAAATATATGTTCGTTTTTAGCATTATCAAATATTCCCACACTTGAGCGTTGCTTGTCCTCAAGCAATATCATCTTGAAATACTAGAATCACTTCTTTATTCTTCACACTTTGTACATCAGTGATTTTCTATACGGCGGTATAAACAATGGTAGTAACGATATGGTTTACAGTCTCACATGACTATAAAAATTTAGATCCATTAAGGAAATTGGATCTTTATGAAAACATTTGATCTTTTGAAAATTAAATCTAGTTTTTACCCTAGATAAGTTTTCCGGAATAACCCTTTACTGGTGTTTGCAAAATATTTTTGTGGGTTTGGTGGGTTTCAGATTTGAAAATTTTAGCTCAAAACTTGCGGTTTTGTGTCACCTACTTGCTAACCTTGTATTTGGAAAGCAACACGTCCAGTTTACTTGTCCCGTATATTACCTTTCGGTAAACTACCGTCCGGTTGTAAAGGAAAGCGTTGAACAAGCAACTGTTAAGGCAATGTCCCCTGACATGCTTTTAATTATGGTCTATAACGTGTCGGACGCAATTACTATCCTTGGTAGGAGCAATAGTAAAGCTCACCCTTATAATTTTTCGGTATGGCACAAGGTCCTGTCTTTGACCATGCTATGAAACCACCGTTCTTACGGTTGACACCCGATTTAGTTCAGGTGACCTAATGAATTCCAGGTGAATTCCTAGAATTTTACGTTCAATGGTAATGAACGCATTGAAAATAGGGTTTTCAGAAAACAAATCGGTTTGTAATTTTGATCAAAATATTTTCTCGTTCAAGCTCGAGTTTAGATATCATTGAATTCCATGAGTTTGTAATTCTCAATCTTTAAGGTCAATCTCTAGGATTGAGTAATATCAGTCTTAAAAGCTGATTTTTAATCTTTAAGGAGATTATCCTTTCTGGGGATCTGATTCATTAGTCTTATCCAGCTAATTTGCATGGTGCCCTCCCATTGTACAAGATAAATCCTTCTCATGGTTAGGATAAATCTGACCACTTGGCGACCCTGTTTAATGCTGAGGTCCGTGGATTTCCTGCTGATTTTAGTGATGACTTTTCTAGATTTTTCGTCAACCTACAGCTGGTCTGGACGACAACTTCATGACCTAAATCAAGAAGCGCATGTCTTTTTCGGAAGACTTTACTTCCTTTTAATGATGGAATTGATTCATCGTGTAGATCCATCTTTTCTTTTCTTTCATCGGGTAAAACAGTTTAGTTTAGTCCAAAGCAAAAGTATTTTCAGTTATTTGTTACAGATATATGTGACATATGTTTAAGATAACTTGGTAAATTTTCCCACACTTGGCTTTTATTTTCCTTTTTATCGTCCTCTATTCCATTTTAAATGAATTTTAACATTTTAGTTTGTTTCTCAATTTATGTCCTTTCTGAGGTAACAATAATTTCGGTGTTAAAACCTAGTTTTATCGTTCATAAATATGTATAAACATGATTTTGAGTTCATTTAATTGAAAATTTTGAAAAATTTTACTAAAATTGGGTAGTTAGTATATAAGACTAGGGCTGTTCTTTTTTATCAGAGAGCACTAGATTCTAATACAACTACTGCTTTACTAGTATTTTTAATGGTAACCAAGTGTTTAAGATAAAAATTTTAAAATCCGAAAGAATTTAACCCCTTCCCACACTTAAGATCTTGCAATGCCCTCATTTGCAAGAAATCAGTAACAATTTAAATTATTGAGGGTGATTAGTGTGAAAATGATTAAATTTTTACCAAAGTTTCCAAATATATTGGCGTTTGTTTGCTGAATGATAAATGGTGCACATCATTTGTTCATTCCGTCTTGTTGTTATTTCACATATATTTTGCATCTTGTCGTCAAAATTAGTTGCTTTTGCTGAACTTAATGCCAGTCTTTGAAAATGCGTTGTTTTACCCTGTTGTGTACATAAGATAAACTGCAAACATATATACATATTTTTGAAGTTTGGTATATTACCCCACATTCAAAAATTATTAAAATCTAAGAATAAAAGTTAGATAATTATAAAAATGATTACAATATTAACAAAAGTATTAAACGTATCAATAATTACAAATTACAAAAAAAAAATAAGTATACTAGGGATGATACTAGTACCAATAGGGGTTCCAGGCATAACCATAGGTGCTATAGAATGCTTCGGCAGGGTTATACGTAGGATATGGTGGCTGCATCTCTATAGACCAGGGAGGGAAGATGGGTTTCGGTGTAGGAATATAGTTTCTACCTATATGTTGGCAATGAGCTATGATTTGGTTCTGATGAACTTGCCAATCTTCAAATGCTCTCTGTCTAGCATTTTTGTATTCCTGAGAAGCTATAAACCTTTGCATTTCTTGCATCTCATTCCCCCCTCCTACATTACCTTGCTGTTGGTTTCTCTCCACCTGTGGATGTCTACCATGGTATTGTACTGCGGCGTTATTTCGCCTCTTCAAAACTTTCGCACCATGGTATACATTTAAACCTATAGTATCGCGGGGTTCCGGTTCTTCTACTAATAATCCCCCCCGACTTATATCCACACCGAGATATTCACCAATCAAAGTAATAAAAATACCACCTCCTATTATGCTATGCGGTCTCATCCCCCGAACCATAGCTGATAAATAATAACCCACACAATACGGTATACTTACAGCGCTTTGTGGGTCTCGAATACACATATGGTAAAACAAATCCTGTTCATTTACTTTTTCCTTGTTCTTACCCCTTTGTGTAATCGAATTAGCTAAAAACCTATGAATTACTCTTAATTCGGCTCTATCTATATCCAAATAAGAGTAATTTCCCCCTTTGAAACGGTGATGGCTTGTCATTTGACTCCACACACCGTGTGTATTAAAATTTTCATCTATCTTTCTACCGTTTAGTATCAACCCTCTACAATCGGCAGATGCTAATTCCTCAGGCGTATATATACGTAAAGCCTGAGCCATGTCCAGTAAAGACATGTGGCGCATCGAACCGCCTAACAAAAATCTAATAAAAGAACGATCGGTTAAACTAGCTACCCGATCATTCAACTCTATACTACATAACAATTCTTCACACCATACTTTATATACAGGTCTACGCATGGTGAATAAACATACCCAGTCATTAAAAGAAGAATTACCATACCTCTGTACAAGTAATTCCCTAATTGGCCCGGCTAATTCTACAGCTTCTAAGGGTCCCCATTCTATGACCCTTGGTACCTCAACAACCTTAGAATGAAGAGTATGCAAACCCCTTTGATATTTTGGATAATCTATTCAAAGTCTGTCAAATCTCAGGTTCGGGTGCAACTCTTCCAAGTGCATATCAGAAAAGGTCATGACTGGATGAGGTATATCCTGCTTGTAGTAGTTATCCACCTCCTGTTGTTCCGCATTCTCAGCAGGAGCATTGCGGGCTTGGGATGAAGATTCACCCCTTTCAGTCTGCAAAACACATCAAACACAATTTTTGTGCATCCAAATATGCATTAGTGTCAGCAAAATCATCAATCAAAATAATTACAATGACATGATCTATTTATATCAAACTTAAGCTCATTTTCACATTTTTATCAAATCTACACTTTTTCAAATAAACATATACGAAAATGTTCACCAAGTTCATAAGCATTCAACTCAAATAACATGTCAAAATAATCCTTACTAGCAATTAAACAAGTTTCAAATGGCATTATCTTTCAAAAATCAAGTTTATGAATTTTAGACTTGAAAAAGTCCACTTTAATTCTCAAAATCATGTTTAGGCTCAAAGTTTGGATCATTTAACTACCTAAACATGTTACACTACTTAATTTAGCAACAATTCATGACAAAAATCGGCCATAACCTGTTTATATCAAAAAGCCCCAAATTTGCTCAAGAACACAAATCCTAGATTACTCAAAATTTGAAGTTTAAGGCTTCTAATCATGTTAAACAGCATCAATCTAGGTTATACAAGCATAATACATAAACAATTTAAGCCTAATTACACTAAAAAGCATCAAAATCAAATTGGGAAAAAAAATTGCTCAAGAACACCAAATTTCGGATTAAATGGTGTTTAGGTGTAGAAATTTACCGTTTTTCTTGAGTAATTCCTAGATAGCATCCTTCTCAACATGATTTTAGTAAAAGATTTGGTGATTAACGGTTAAAAATTGTGATTTTGGGGGTTTTTTTTCCGGGTTTTTCGTGGGTTTTTTCGCTGTTCTTCGCAGTATTTTTGGGTGGGGGAGTGAACTGATCTGTTTTTTACGTTTTATTTTTTTCTGGGTTTTGGCCCCTCCGCGAGTCGCGGAGATTAAAGCTCCAAACTCCGCGAGTCGCGGAGTTTGCTTTTTTTTTTTTTTTTTCATCTTATACAAATTAAAACAATTAATTAATTAATTTAAAATTTTGTTTCCCTTGTTATTTAGGACGAGGTCGTTTCGGATCGATATCCTAGTCCGTCCTTCGACAAAATTTTAAAATTTGTCTTTTTGTAGCGATTGTTTTAAAAGCTAAGATTTTTGGGTTTTTTTTAATGTTTTTGGCATACTTTAATTCAATAAGATTAAAAATAATGATAATAAAAGTTCTCGTCTCTCCCTCGGGTAAAGCAATTTCGGTTCAAAGACCTAGTCTTCAACTTACGACGAATTTTAAAAATCATATTTTTAACTTAATGAGATAAAGTAAATTTTTGTTTTTAAATTCACACAACTTAAATATAAAATTCAAAATTTATATTAAAAATTCACACCAAACTTAAAATTTGAAATGCATAAAATTAAAAATTTATATTTTAAAAATTAAAAATTCACACCAAACTTAATTAAAAAATTTATAAATTCATACCAAACTTTATATTAATTTTTCAAATATTTACAATTTTAAAAATATTGTTTTTACAAAGTTTATAATATTAATTTAAGATTTAAATATTAATTTCAAAAACATGGTAAAAATAAAATTAAAAATCTTTTTGGCTTTTTATCCCACTTTAATCAATCAAATATTATCAAAAATATGCGCCCCTCTTTTCGGTAAAGTAATTTCGGTTCCAAGACCTAATTTAACTCATGACGAATTTTTGAAATATTTTGGGTTGATTGATTAAAGATATTTATACCTTAAGAATAAACGTTAAATTTCGCAGTGATGTAATAAATTTTTGAATGATATTAATAATTTCGGTCGCCAAACCTAATTTTATTCAATACCAATTTAATAATTTTTAGCGAACAAATTAGCGTTTATTATCAAAAGGTTAAAAATAAAATAAAAATAAAAACTGTACAGACATACCTGTGAAATAGATTTCTTAGTTATATGATCTATCATATTCATAAAATAGTCGGTTTAATTGGTTTTCCATGGCTACATAGGCGTAACCTTGAGCATTCAGTGTCTTTTCTTCTAAACATATGTACGGCCCGTCTCTGCATAAAGTAACAAATTCGGTATTTGAATAGGTTTGATTATTTGAACATTTACCTCCATGTGACCATTTTCCGCATTTGTGACATCGTTCTAGGTGTCGTGCTCTTCTTTTCGCTGCGGATTTTGATTTTCCTTTACCAAATTGTAACTTATTATCTTCGCATCTGGATTCTTTTCTAACTCCGTCCATTCTTTCTCTGATTACTGATACTATTTCACTCGGTAGTATGTCATTATTACGTTTAGTGATCAAAGCGTGTAGCATTAGACCATGGTTTAATTCACAGGCAGTCTTCATTTCCTAAAAACCTAAAAAAAAATAAAAATTCAGAATGGGGGGAGAAGACTAGTTCTTTAGGGTCTGCTAGGGAAAGACCATTCGGGTTCCATTTTCGAGAACTACACGAAAACAGACAATCTAACTCTAACAGAAATACATATTATCCTTTAAAGACTTGATTCTCCCCACACTTAGTTAGCTGTGGTGTCAAAATTGTGATTAACTTCGTTGTCGACTTCCATCGGACCATGTATGTAATGTTTAACTCTGTGACCATTAACTTTAAATTCAATCCCATTTGAATTTATCAATTCTATCGTTCGGTATGGGAAAACTCTTTTGACTATGAATGGTCCAGACCATCTTGATTTCAATTTTCCAGGAAATAGCTTGAATCGTGAATTGAAAAGAAGAACTCTGTCTCCTTCTTTAAATTCTTTTGAACTTCTGATTCTTTTATCATGCAATTTCTTCGTTCTTTCTTTATAGATTAACGAATTATCGTATGCTTCATGTCTTAATTCTTCTAATTCGGTTAGTTGACTTAATCGTAGATGTCCGGCTTCATGTAAATCAAGATTACATGTCTTCAAAGCCCAAAATGCTTTGTGTTCAATTTCTACTGGAAGATGACATGCTTTTCCATAAACAAGTCTAAAAGGTGTGGTTCCAATTGGAGTTTTGTAGGCTGTTCTAAAAGCCCAGAGTGCATCCTCCAATTTAATGGACCATTCCTTCGGATTTGATCCTACGGTTTTCTCTAGAATACGTTTTAAAGCTCGGTTGGTATTTTCAACTTGTCCACTTGTTTGTGGATGATATGCGGTGGAGATTTTATGAGTTACTCCATATCTTTTAAGAACTTTCTCAAGTTGATTATTACAGAAATGAGTACCCCGATCACTTATTAAAGCTTTCGGTGTTCCAAACCTTGCAAAAAGACGTTTTAAAAAGTTGACTACAACTCGTGCATCGTTAGTTGGGAGAGCTTGTGCTTCCGCCCATTTAGATACATAATCAATAGCTACGAGTATATATAGATTATTATGAGATTTTGGAAATGGACCCATAAAGTCAATACCCCAAATGTCAAATACTTCACATACTTGGATGACATTTTGTGGCATTTCATCACGTTGACTTATTTTTCCGGTCCTTTGACATGCATCACAGGATTTGCAAAGAAGGTGTGCGTCTTTGTAAATTGTAGGCCAATAGAATCCAGCATCATAAACTTTTATTGCTGTTAGTTGAGGCCCATAATGCCCTCCTGTTGGTCCTGTGTGACAATGGTTTAAAATTTTACTAGCTTCATCTCCAAATACACATCGGCGTATTATTCCATCGGGACAACTTTTAAACAGATGTGGATCTTCCCAGAAATAGTGTTTTATATCACTGAAGAATTTCTTTCGTCTTCGGTACGATAATCCTTTTTCAAGGAATCCACATACTAAATAGTTTGCATAGTCTGCAAACCATGGGATTTCATTATAATCTATTTTCAATAGATATTCATCAGGAAAGTTGTCTTGTATGGCCGATTCATTTAGAACTTCTAATTCGGGATTTTCAAGACGAGAAAGATGATCAGCGACGAGATTTTCTGCTCCTCTTTTATCTCGGATTTCAATATCAAACTCTTGTAAGAGTAAGATCCAACGGATTAATCTTGGTTTAGCATCTTGTTTTGAAAATAAGTATCTAAGAGCAGAATGGTCGGTATAGACCACCGTTTTTGCTAGAACGAGATATGATCGAAATTTGTCAAAAGCAAAGACAATAGCAAGGAGTTCTTTTTCAGTAGTTGTATAGTTCGTTTGTGCTCCTTGTAACGTCTTACTAGCATAATATATAGGTTGAAATCGTTTTTCAATCCTTTGTCCTAAAACGGCTCCCATTGCAAAATCACTTGCATCGCACATTAGTTCAAATGGTAGATTCCAATTTGGTGTTATCATGATCGGCGCATTAGTGAGTTTTTCTTTAAGAATATTAAAAGATTTGATATACTCATCTGAAAAGATGAATGGAGCATCCTTTTCTAGGAGTTTATTCATAGGAGTGGCAATTTTAGAAAAATCTTTTATGAAACGTCGGTAAAAACCAGCATGCCCTAGAAAACTCCTAACTCCTCTAACATTGGTGGGATGTGGAAGTTTAGCAATTACATCTACTTTAGCTCTATCCACTTCAATTCCTTCTTTTGAAATTTTATGTCCAAGAACGATGCCTTCTTTAACCATGAAATGACATTTCTCCCAATTAAGTACTAGATTTGATTGTTCGCATCTAATAAGCATTCGTTCCAGATTAACTAGACATGATTTAAATGTATCACCGAAGACTGAAAAGTCATCCATGAATACTTCCATGCATTCTTCTATCATGTCGTGAAAAATCGCCATCATACACCTTTGAAAGGTTGCAGGGGCGTTACAAAGTCCAAATGGCATGCGTTTGTAAGCAAAAGTACCATAAGGGCACGTGAATGTGGTTTTCTCTTGATCTTCGGGTGCTATTGGAATTTGAAAATATCCAAAAAATCCATCTAGAAAACAATAGTAACTATTTCCGGCTAATCTTTCCAACATTTGATCTATGAAAGGTAAGGGAAAGTGATCTTTTCTGGTGGCGTCGTTTAATTTTCTATAATCAATACACACACGCCATCCTGTTACAGTCCTAGTAGGAATAAGCTCATTTTTCTCATTTGTAATGACAGTCATGCCACCCTTCTTAGGTACGCATTGAACTGGGCTTACCCATGGACTATCAGAAATTGGATAAATTAAACCTGCGTCTAGTAGTTTAATAATCTCTTTCTTAACTACATCTTGCATATTAGGATTTAGTCTTCGTTGGCGTTGCACATACGTTTTATGACCTTCTTCCATAAGGATTTTATGTGTGCAATACGAAGGACTTATTCCTTTAATATCATGAATCTTCCATGCAATGGCTGGTTTATGAGCTTTCAACACAGAAATGAGTTGTGATTTCTCATTTTCAGTAAGAGAAGACGATATTATTACAGGTAATTCAGATTCACCATGTAAATAAGCGTATTCCAAATGGTTTGGAAGTGGCTTTAACTCTAATTTCGGAGGTTCTTCTATCGATGATTTGTATCGATATCTGTCTTCTTCTTTTAGTATTTGAATTTCTTCTGTTGTTGGTTCATATCCATTAGCTATAAGTGTAGCTAACATTTCAGCTTCATCAATTGGTTCATTACCTTCTCCTAAAGAACATTCTCCTGTTCCTTGTAATTCTGGAAATTCTTCTAATAATTCTGCATGTGCATCTATAGTTTGAATATAATAACATGTATCATCTGCAGATTGTGGTTGTTGCATTGCTCTATCAACTGAAAAGGTAACACTCTCATCTTCTATACTTAGGGTCAATTTCTTACCGAACACGTCTATCATTGCTTTAGCCGTGTTTAAGAATGGTCTTCCTAATATGAGAGGAACTTGAGAATCTTCTTCCATGTCCAGAACAACAAAATCTACTGGAAATACTAAAGTACCAACTTTAACTAGCATGTTCTCCATTATCCCTCTAGGATATTTTATTGATCTATCGGCTAGTTGTATGCTTATTCTTGTTGGTTTCAATTCTCCAAGGTCTAGTTTAGTGTATAGTGAATACGGCATTAGATTTATACTAGCACCTAAGTCTGCCAATGCTTCTATTGAACTAAGACTACCCAGAAAACATGGAATTGTGAAACTTCCTGGATCAGATAATTTTTCTGGTATCTTATTCAACAGCACTGCTGAACAATTAGCATTCATAGTAACAGCCGAGAGTTCTTCCATTTTCTTTCTATTTGAGATTAGATCTTTCAAGAATTTAGCATATCTAGGCATTCCTGAAATCACATCAATGAAAGGAAGATTTACATTTATCTGTTTAAACATATCCAAGAATTTGGATTGCTCGGCTTCAAGTTTCTCTTTCTTCATTTTACTCGGGTAAGGAAGTGGTGGTTGGTATGGTTTAACATAAGGTTTAGCCTTAACTGTGTTATCTTCATTAACCTTTTCAACTACCGGTTCTTTTTCCTTATCTTGATCAGGTTGTGGTTCTTGTGGAGTAGGAATAGTTTCATCAGAAGTTACAGGTATTTCCGGTGGTTTAAGCGTTGTACCACTTCTTGTGGTAATAGCTTTAGCTGTTTCATTCCGGGGGTTAGCATTTGTATCACTAGGTAAACTTCCCGGTTTTCTTTCACCTATTAACCTTGCTAGGTTACTTACTTCTTGTTCTAGATTTTGAATAGAAGCTTGTTGATTTCTAAATGCTTGAGCATTTTGTTCATTGGTTTGTTTCTGAGATGTGAAAAACTGCGTTTGAGTTTCAACTAGCTTCGTCATCATATCTTCTAAATTCGGCTTTTTATCATCGGTTTGTTGTGGTGGCTTGTTTTGAAAATTAGGTCTTTGCTGATTGTAAGTATTATTGGATACTTGTTGATTGCTAGGACCTTGTTGGTTGTTGTATGGAATATTTCGGTTATAATTCTGGTTTTGATTGTAAATCGGTCTTGGCGATTGATAATTATTCTGATAATTATTTCCAGGCCTTTGGTTTATGTATGAAATATTCTCTCTTTGTTCCATTGTTAATTCAATACTGAGACAATCTTTTGTCAAATGTGGTCCTCCACACTGCTCACAACTAATTCGTATTGAGTGAATATCTTTAGTCATCTTTTCCATTCGTCTTTCACAGCATCTATCTTTGCGGAAATGGAATCTAAGTCATGGCTAGAATCGGCTCTAGCTGCTTTAGATGATCTAACGATGTCTTTTTCTTGGTGCCACTCATGTGAGTGGGAAGCAGTATTATCAATAATTTTGTAAGCATCAGTTTCGGTTTTCTTCATAATAGAACCACCAGCTGCTATATCTATGTCTTTTCTTGTAGTGATGTCGCATCCTTGGTAGAATATTTGTACTATTTGAAAGGTGTCTAAACCATGTTGCGGACATCCTCTTAACAACTTTCCATATCTTGTCCATGCCTCATATAGAGTTTCATTCAGTTTTTGTGTGAACGTAACAATTTCTGCTTGAAGTCTTACGGCTTTAGATGCTGGAAAAAATTGTTTAAGAAATTTGTCAACTAAAACATCCCATGTATCAATCGCCCCTTCAGGTAACGATTCCAACCAATCTTTGGCTTCTCCTTTTAAAGTCCAGGGAAATAACATAAGATATATCTATTCATCCTCCACTTCTCGGATTTTAAATAGTGTGCAGATCCTATTAAAGGTACGTAGATGTTCATTTGGATCTTCCTTCGGCGCACCACTAAATTGGCATTGATTAGTCACCATGTGTAGAATTTGTCCTTTGATTTCATAATCTGGCGCATTAATGTCTGGATGAGTAATTGCGTGACCTTGGCCAGTGCGTTTAGCTCTCATTCGGTCTTCCATACTTAAAGGTTCCAGATTCTCCATAATTGAATTTGTTGAATCGGAATCACTAGAGGATTCTGATTTAATGGTTCGTTCCTCAACAATCTCTGTTTGAATGATTGGTGGTTCCGGGGGAAAGTTTAGTGGTTCAGGATCTACGAACCGTTCCTGAATATTCTCCGGATTCTCAATTGTGAGGTCGGGTTCAAAAAATGGATTATCGGAAATTTGAACTGAAGTACTTGGTTGACTGGATGACGATTCTAAAGAAAAATCAACGGCGGTTATATTTGCTAAATGTCTTGATCTAGTTATAGGTGGTGAACGTATAAAAGGTGGTGAACGTCTTGCTCGGTGCATTCACTGAATATCCTATTAGTTTTTAAAAGGAAAGAAAAATTATAATAAGTTATCCAATCAATAGACTTTTCTGATTTTGCCCACGTTTCGAATAGCCAAAAGATGCAGCAGAGGGGCAGGATTCGTTTGGTCTCAATATAATTGAGGACTGTTTGGCTCCAATAACCCGGTCCACGTACAAATCCAACTATTACTACGAACCAGAAAATTTTGATGTCTATTAATTTAACCACTTAAAATAAATTTTCGTAATTTTAAGAAATTTAGATAAGAAGTAGAATAAAAATCTATGTCCTAAAACTAGAATAGCGAGAAATAAGAAAGAAAAAAGAGTTCGTCGGAAAAGGTCGAAAAAGAAAAATGGTTGAAAAATAAAAGGTGACGGAAAAATAAAAGAAACTTATAAAAATTAAAAATACTTGACTAACCTAACCTTATTACTACAACTAACTTAAAATTATAATCGCAAATTGAGATAACTAATTGGAATGATAATTGGTACATAGTAAAAGGTGTCTAAAAATATTAAAGCTTACAGGAAAAACTATATCCCAAATGAAAATAACTTAAAAAGGAACTAAAACTTAAAAAGGCGTCGCAAAATTCTAAAGCACCTAAATCTTAGTCTAAAGAAAAAGCACTTAAGGAATTCTACGGTAAAGGCTAAAAATCTAGAAGTAAAAATAACTATGGCAAAAACTAAGTTTAAAACTAAATATGAGCTAAAAATACAAATATTACGCTAAAACAATTAAAAAGGGACAAAATATAAAAATATACAAAAAGTTGTAAAAAGTACAATTTTTATAAAAATATTTTTTTTATATTATGTATTTATTAAAACTACTAATTTTATAAATTAATTAAACTAATTAATACTAAATACATAAATTAAATAAAAAGTAAAAGTAATAATAAAACTAATAATAATAATAATAATTAGGGTTAAATAATAATAATAATTAATAATTATCCGTAATTAATGCTGAATTAGGGTTTTGTCGCCTGTCAGAAAATATCCGCGAGTCGCGGTATTCGATGCAGCAAACCCCGCGAGTCGCGGGGTTCAGAAATTCAACTGACAGGTTTAAAAATTCGACGCGTTTTTCTTTATTTTATTTTTTTATTTTCTGTTTTCTGTTTTTATATAAATAAAAGATATTTAAATAAAACTTATATTTTTATAAACTAAAATAAAAATAAAGAAACTTATAAAACTTAAATATTTAACAAAATCTTAAAAATACTTATATTTTTTTTTCTTTTTATATTTTTGAATAATTAAAACGTATTTTTACAAAAATGAATTTTAATAAAAGTTAACTAAAAATCTTTTTTTTTATATATAGCGTTGCGCTTCCGGCGTTTAAGAGATTCCCCGGCAGCGGCGCCAAAAATACTTGATGTGCGTAGGGGTGTACGAAATAGTTATATATTTTTATTACGAAATACTACAAAATATTACACAAGTTTTAATTAATTTACGAATGGGATATACTTAAACCTTGCTACAACACTTATAGGCAGTGTACCTAATCGTACAGTAGTGTAGTTTTTAGTAAGTCCGGTTCGTTCCACAGGGAAATCTTTAAACAGAGTTTAACGCTATATTAGTTTACTTTTATAAAAATACAAATATATATATAAGTAATATTATTATTATAAAGGGGGGGTTTTTACCGTTTAATGACCGGTTTGTCGATTTTAAAACTTTAGTCGCAGTTAAAACCAAATGTAAAATATTAAAAATAAATACAAGACTTAAATTAAAGCATAAAGTAAATAACGATAATGAAATTGCGAATAATAAAAGTGCGATAAAATAAACTTGCGATAATTAAAAAGTACGATAATTAAAAGTGCAATTAAATAAAATAACAATAAAAATGCGATAATTAGAAGTGCAATTAAATATAAAATAAAGGAAATTAAATATGAAATAAAAGAATTATGCTTATTTAAACTTCCGTAATCATGATGTTTGACGTGTTGATTTTAGTTTTATGCCCATGGGTTAATTGTCCTTTGTCCTGGATTATTTAATATGTCCGTCTGGTTTTTGTCCATAACAGTCCATCAGTCATAAATATAAAGTGTGAGTGTCCTCGTCAAATTATCCTTATACCCGAAGTTAAATATTCCAACTAATTGAGGACTTAAACTGTAACAAGATTTTAATACTTTGTTTAATAATTACAACAGGATGTCGACTGAGTGTAACCCAAGGTTTTAATATTTTGTTATCAATTATACCAAGTGTCCTTTTACATAATTTCACCCCTGTTTTAATTATTCTAGTGGCTATTAATCCATTCCCGTGTCCGGTTAAATGAACGATTATTCGTACATATAAATACCCCGCCCATCGTGTCCGATCGAGTGTATATGGTAATTTATAGGGACGCCCAATTGTAAATCTTTATATTAACATTAACAAACTATCATTTAGTTAAACAAATATAAAACCCATTAATAGCTCATAGTCTAATTTTCACAAGTGTCGTTCTTTTGTCCAAACCCCAATTATGGTACAAAGCCCAATTACCCAATTTTAGAAATTAGCCCAACATCATGATTACTTCGGATTAAATAAGCATAATAATAACTTAGCTACGAGACATTAATGTAAAAAGGTTGAACATAACTTACAATGATTAAAAATAGCGTAGCGTTACACGGACAGAATTTTGACTTACACCCTTACAATATTTGCTAACATACCCTTATTATTATAATTAAAATTAAAATTAAAATATAAATTATAAATATAAATATATCGTATGAATGGAGAGAAAGAAAGATAGATGGTTTTTGTGATCAGAATTCGGTTGCTTTTATAGGGATTTTTGAAACTTGGGGCTCCGCGACTCGCGACATTTTTGGCCTTCAAACTCTGCGAGTCGCGGAGTTTACTTTTACAGCTCAGAAGAGTTTGGCTCTTTGTTTACCGACGGTTTAAATATAAATATAATATATTAAATAATTATAAGAATTATTTAAATATTATATTATATTTATGTGCATAGTTGACTTGTAATTTTTAGTCCGTTGCGTCGAGCGTTGAGAGTTGACTCTGGTCCCGGTTCCGGATTTTCGAACGTCCTTGCGTACAATTTTATATTTTGTACTTTGCGTTTTGAATCTTGTACTCTTGTAATTTCGAGACGTTTCTTATCAATAATTGGAACCTCTTTGATTGTCTTTTGTACTTTTGAGCTTTTTGGTCGTTTGCGTCTTCAATTCGTCGAATTTGTCTTTTGTCTTCACCTTTTATTATTTAAACGAATATTACTTGTAAATAGAACAATTGCAACTAAAAGCTTGTCTTTCTTGAGGAATAATGCTATGAAATATATGTTCGTTTTTAGCATTATCATAAACATTATAACTTATGTTATTATTATAATTTACACTTTTCAAATTAATGTTGACTATGTTTGACCAAGGTTTACTGTTGAGTTGACTTTCGGTTGACTTTGACTTTCAGTTGACTTTTGTTGACTTTCTAAATAAGAAAACTTTCCTAACTTAAAAACTTTCTAAAAATAGAACTTTCTAACTTTGGAAACTTTCCAAAAATAGAAACTTTCCTAAAATAGAAACTTTCCAAAAATAGAAACTTTCCAAAAATGGAAACCTGCTAAAAATAGAAACTTTCTATAAATAGAAAGTATGTGTCCGTACGCTGTTCCAGTCAAATCGATGCTTGCCGAGTATTGTTCTATGTCTACTTGCAACATGTACAATAGCTATCATACTAAGACTTGACCTAAGTTAGTTATTTATATTGACCTGCTTCATTTATAGGTCGGCTTTGTGATCATTACTGATCACTTTACTCTATTTGCTGTTCGCTTGTTTGTGTGGTTTCTTCAGTTGCTTTTAAGGTGAGTTATAGTTCCGTTTTTACATACTTTTCAAAGTATATTTTTGGGATGTGATTACATGTATTTTTATTTACGTTTAGACACAAGCAACAGTTAAATTTAATTATTCATTGTGAGTTGGACAAAAATATTCCCTAGTCTGGTAACTGTAATCATTGGTTTCTACCGGTGTCCCCGAATCCTACGGATAGATCTATCGGGTTTGACAACCCCATTTCGAGCTAGTCGCGCTAGCAATTTATAATCGGAATGTTTAGTACTTCGTAATTTGTTGTAGATACACTGTCCAAGTGTATATTTTTATTGTGTTTGGCAAGGGTAAATAAAGGGTTAAGTGGTTACCAGGTGGCTCATTGATAATGAAATAATGTTTAATGTTTTCTAACATTTTTAAATCTTGTGGTCTAAAGTTTACTTATTTATTTAAACCTATAATTCACTCAACCTTTGTGTTGACAGTTTACTTGCATGTTTTCACAGGTACTTGAGTTTTGTGATGCTTCCGCTGTGTTTAGAAGAGTCTGCATGCATTTTGGCAGATTTTATGAAACAATTTATGAAACTTAAGCTTGCATTCTATTTTTAGATAATTTAAACTTGTGGGTTTGTTGGCAAGGTTTTGTGTCAACTTTTGGTTCATTATTATGGTTGGTTGTTTTGAAACTACATATTTTAGTTTGTTTCCTTTTTGGGGAAACTTTTGAAATAAAAGAATGCAACTTTGTTTATTTAATTCATTTAAGTCCGATCAAGCTGTGGGACAAACTGACGGATCCGTTAAGTGTTTTGACGGGGTCGTCACATGTGGTATCAGAGCGATGGAAGTAGGGAACTATGCGGTCTTAATGTGGTCAACCTGTGGTTATTAGGGTGCATTAGAGTCTAGTCTACATCCCGACCTTTTTGCTATAGCATTATTATGCATTTCATTTCGTATAAGTTATATTATTAGCTTTCATATCTTTTTGGTATGTGGTTTGTGGTTTTGCTGTTTGCAGATGTCGACTTCGAGTGATAACTCTGTTGCTGCTCCTGCTCCACCGTCTCCTGCTAGACGTCGTGCTAATAAACTAGAGATCGATGATCCTGTTCATTACTATTTTTCTACCATTACTCATATAAACCGGGCTTATAATGAGGTGACACGTATTAACGCCCTTAGTGATTGTTTGCGCACTTTGCCACATAATGAAGTTATGGACGAGATCCGTGCCGACATGGGTAACTTTATCACTTTCAAGCATAGGGTTGAGGATACGAACCGTAAGCGTGATCGAGAAGTTAATGCTAAGTTCGAGGCTCTCGAGAGCACTGTTCGCGTGTTGAAGGAAGAGTTGGATGTTGTGAAAGGGAAGTTGCGTAAGTATGAGGATCCTGCTGAGACTCATGCTGGACCAGCTTATCACACCCGCTCTAAGCGAATGTGATGTGATTATTCATATTGATTATCTATTTCATCAGACTTAATGTCCTTTTTATACATACATTTTGGGTTATGTACGGCGTTTTGCCGAGGATTTTATTAAGATTTTGTTATGGGATATTTTTCATTATGTATGGATGGTTATTTTTATGACATCTATTATCATTATCATGTTTTATTTCTGATGTTGTGGCTCTTGGCATGTTATATTATGCGTAATATATGTTCATGTATGTTAGGTGCTATGTATGTTGTATGATGTTATCATAAAATATGTATGCATGTGATGGTTATTTCTATAACAATCATAACTGTCATGTTATTACTCATAGTGTTTGTTAACTATTATTTATGATGGTTAATCTTTTCGTGTTTTGATCTATTCCTTTATGACACTAGTATTATTTTTGGTACTAACGGATGTGTTTTTCTATTTTGAAGATCATGCCTCCAAGAGAGTCCACTGAAGCGCGTATGCAACGCCTGATCAATTAAGGAATTGCTGCTGCTATGGCAGCAAATGCTAATGTTAACGCCAATGTGAACAACAACAACAACAACTAGGTGAGATGCTCCCACAAGACTTTTATGGCTGGTCGACCCCAAGAATTCAGTGGTACGGAAGGACCAATAGGGTTTACTCGTTGGTTCGAGAAGATCGAATCTATTTTCAGGGTCAGTCGGGTCCGTGAAGAGGACAAAGTTAGTTTCGCTAGGTGCACTCTCAAGGATAGTGCCTTGACATGGTGGAACAATCTGGTTAGTAGTTTGGGAAGCGATGTAGCTTATAGTTTGGCTTGGAATGATTTTAAGGAAAGATTGATCACTCGCTATAGATATCGGGGTGATCTTAAGAAGCTAGAGGTTGAGCTCAAGAATTTGAAAATGCATGGCACCGAGTTAGATGCCTATGAACGAAGGTTTTTCGAGTTAACTTTGCTGTGTCCTAGGGTTTATGCGGATGAGGACCGCAAAATTGAGGCTTACATTGATGGTTTGTCCGAGAAGATTGAACACGGGGTTTAGTCTAGTGAACCCCAGACTATTGAGGCGGCTATGTCTATGGCCTACAAACTTAATGACAAGGTGTTGAGAAGAAGCAAAACTACAGTTGCTGAAACTAGTGAGGAGGTTGTCAAAAAGGCTGATAATGGGAAACGAAAGTGGGATAACAACCGCAATCAAAACCAAAATCAGCAGAAGAAACAGGATACCTCAGGTGCTAACAACAGAAATCAGCGTGTGTGTCCTCGTTGCTATAAAGCTCATAATGGTTACTGCACAGTTACTTGTAAGAGGTGCTCCAAGCAAGGGCACATTGCTAAAGATTGTACAGTGCTTTTGCCGGGTTCTGCTACTCCCGCGGCTGGTGGTAATAATAATAATGTTGGTAATAGAGGTGGTAATGGTAATGGTAATGGGAAATCGAATAATGGAGGTAATCAAAGGGTTTGTTATGAGTGTGGGAAGCCGGGGCATTTCCGAGATGCTTGTCCCAACAAGAAGACTGCTGAAACTGCACGCGGCCGAGCGTTCAACATTAATGCTAAGGATGCAGAGGAAGATCCTAAGCTTGTTACTGGTACGTTCTCAGTCAACGATTTATCAGTTTATGTACTATTTGATTCAGGGGCTGATTTAAGTTTCGTGTCGAGTAAATTAAGTCCGAGAATCAAAACGCCGTTAACTCCCTTAGACAATACTTATGTTGTTGAAGTAGCTAATGGTAAAGAACTTACTGCTAAGACTGTACATCGTAAATGTAACATTAATCTGGGTGGTAGGGATTTTGAGATAGACTTGATACCGATTGAACTTGGTAGTTTTGATATTGTCAATGGTATGGATTGGTTATCTGCGAACCGTGCTGAGATCGTGTGTTATGATAAGGCTATTCGTATTACTGATGTGATTGGAGAGCCACTGATGGTCTTTGGAGATAAGAAATGCACACAGTTAAATCTTATTAGCTGTATGAAAGTTCGTAAACATCTCCGCAAAGGCTGTCATGCTATTCTTGCTCATGTTGTTGATCCTAGTAAGGAAGTGAAGAACGTTGATGATGTTCACATTGTTAGGGATTTTCCCGAGGTGTTTCCCGATGACTTACCTGGCCTTCCGTCGCAACGCGCGGTAGAATTTCAAATTGATCTTGTTCCCGGCGCTGCTCCTGTAGCACATGCTCCTTATCGTCTTGCGCCTTCCGAACTTTAAGAATTTTCGAGTCAAATCCGTGAGTTGTTAGACAAAGGTTTTATTCGTCCTAGTTCGTCCCCTTGGGGAGCTCCCGTTCTGTTTGTTAAGAAGAAGGATGGTTCTTTTCGTTTATGCATTGATTATCGTGAACTGAATAAGCTCACTGTTAAAAATCGTTATCCTCTACCGAGAATTGATGATCTGTTCGATCAGCTTCAGGGTTCTTCTGTTTATTCAAAAATTGATCTTCGTTCTGGCTATCATCAGTTGCGTGTTAAAGAATCTGATGTTTCAAAAACTGCTTTTCGCACCCGTTACGGTCACTTTGAATTTCTTGTTATGCCGTTCGGATTGACAAATGCACCTGCTGTGTTCATGGACCTCATGAACGGTGTGTGTAGACCCTATCTGGACAAGTTCGTTATTGTTTTCATCGACGACATCCTTATCTATTCTAAGAGTGATGAAGAGCACGAAGAACACTTGAGGTTAGTGCTTGATTTGTTAAAGAAAGAAGAGTTGTACGCTAAGTTCTCTAAGTGTGCTTTTTGGTTAAGAGAAGTTCAGTTCCTTGGTCATATTGTTAATAAACAGGGAATACAAGTTGATCCTGCTAAAATTGAGGCGATTGAAAAGTGGGAAACCCCGAAAACTCCTACTCAGATTCGTCAGTTTTTAGGGTTGGCAGGTTACTATCGAAGGTTCATTCAGGATTTCTCTCGTATTGCGAAACCTCTGACTGCTTTAACGCATAAGGGGAAGAAGTATGAGTGGAAGGATGAACAAGAGGATGCTTTTCAGATTTTGAAGAAGAAGTTGACTACCGCTCCGATTTTGTCACTACCGGAGGGTAATGACGATTTTGTTGTTTATTGTGATGCATCGCGACAAGGCTATGGTTGCGTTTTGATGCAACGAAAGAAGTTTATTGCGTATGCGTCACAACAGTTGAAGATTCACGAACATAACTTTACAACTCATGATTTAGAGTTGGGGGCTGTTGTTTTTGCGCTTAAAATTTGGAGACACTATCTTTATGGTGTTAAGAGTACTGTGTACACCGATCACAAGAGTCTTCAACATATCCTCGATCAGAAACAGTTGAACATGAGACAACGAAGATGGATTGAGACGTTGAATGATTATAATTGTGACCTTTTGTATCACCCGAGTAAGGCCAATGTTGTGGCTGATGCATTGAGTCGTAAAGAAAGGACTGAACCTCGCAGGGTTAGGGCCTTGAATATGACAATTAGATCAAACCTCGTTAGGCAGATTCTTGAGGCACAACAAGAAGCCTTAAAGGAGGAGAATTTCGTGAAGGAGAATGTAGAAAAGGTAGCTAAGAAGTTTGAAGTACGAGCTGATGGTACTAGGTATTTTGCGGGACGTCTTTGGGTTCCGAAATTTGGAGGTCTTCGACAACTTGTTTTGGATGAGGCTCATAAGTCTAGATACTCTATTCATCCTGGTTCAGGAAAGATGTATCAGGATTTTAGGAGCTGTATTGGTGGCATAATTTGAAAGGTGATGTAGCTAAGTATGTGACTAAGTGTTTGACATGTGCTAAGGTCAAAGCTGAACATCAAAAACCGTCTGGACTTTTGGTGCAACCAGAAATTCCCGAGTGGAAGTGAGAAGGTATCACTATGGATTTTATTACTAAGTTACCAAGAGTTTCGGGTGGCTATGATGCGATTTGGGTGATTGTAGATCGACTCACTAAGTCGGCTCACTTTTTTCCGATTAGGGAAACCGATTCGATGGAGAAACTCACCCGTTTGTATTTGAAAGAGATTGTTTCTAGGCATGGTGTCCCCGTGTCCATTATTTCCGACCGAGACAGTCGATTTGTGTCGAGGTTTTGGCGATCTTTACAGGAAGCCTTGGGTACTATGGTTGGTTGTTTTGAAACTACATATTTTGGTTTGTTTCCATTTTGGGAAACATTTGAAATAAAAGAATGCAACTTTGTTTATTTAATTCATTTAAGTCCGATCAAGCTGTGGGACCAACTGACGGATCCGTTAAGTGTTTTGATGGGGTCGTCACAGCTTGGTCCACCAGTTATCGTCTGTAGAGATGCCTCTTGGCGATGAATTTCAAGCGTTATTGCTACTTAGTTCTCTTCCCGATAGCTGGGAAATGCTGGTCGTAACACTCAGCAACTCAGCTCCGAATGGTAAACTTACCATGTCAATGGTCAAGGATGCCCTATTCAGTGAAGAGGCAAGGAGAAAGGACATGGGCACAGATTAGACCCATGCCTTTGTCACAGAGAATCGGGGGAGACAGCGAATGAGTAACAAAAATAAATGTAGAGGCAGAAGCAAGAGCAGGGGTAGGTCAGCTGATGGCAGAAAACTAACATATAAATGCCATCATTGTGGATTAAAGGGACATATGAAGAAGAATTGCTATAGATTGAAAGAGGAACAAGGTCAAAGCAGTTCACAGCCGAAGAATAAGGGTGGAGATACATTAGTTACTATCACTGGTGAGGTAGCTTATTGTTCAACCCATAATGAGACATGCCTTCACGTCTCACGAGAATACACGGAATGGGTGGTAGATACTGCAGCTTCCTACCACGTGACTCCATACAAGGAATACTTTAAAACATACAAAGCTGGTGACTTTGGAGCTGTGAAGATGGGAAATTTCAGGTCCGCTGAGATTGTTGGAATTGGTGATGTCAAGATAAAGACAAGTTCCGGGAGCATAATCACTTTGAAGGATGTCCGCCATGTGCCAGATCTTCGACTGAATTTACTTTCTGGGGTAGCTCTCAACAAATAGGGCTATGATAGTCATTTCAGTAGAGGCACATAGAAATTGTCAAGAGGCGCTATGATAGTCGCTCGAGGACATATTTGTGGCACACTATACAAAACTCATGTGAAGATCTGCACAGATAGCATTAATGTTGCAGAAAAGGAGGCTTTAAAAAATTTATGGCACCAGAGACTCGGTCACATGAGTGAGAAAGGGTTGTTTACCCTATTAAAGAAGAAGCTTATCAATGTAGACAAGGACGCAGCACTAGATCCCTGCAATCATTGTCTGTTTGGTAAACAACATAAAGTCTCGTTTAATTCCTCTTCAATGAGAAAATCAGAGTTACTCAGTCTGGTACACTCTGATGTTTGCGGTCCCTTAGAGGTTGAATCAATTGGCGGCAACCGATACTTTCTAACGTTTATCGATGATGCTTCTCGAAAGGTGTGGGTATATTTCTTGCGGATGAAGGACAAGGTTTTCGATTAATTTAAACAGTTCCATGTCATGGTAGTGTGACACCGCTAATTTTATTTTTTTTAATACGTGGCGGAAGCATAATATTAATTAAATACGATATCAACAATTGTACAAACCGATGTCACGTGTCATTAAAACAAATTACATATTAACAGGAATGGACGTAAATACATTCTGTTATCAAAAGTACACGGTTCATATTCCAAAAGACCACATCAGAGTTAACCCTGTCAAACATAACATCGTGATGCCCGTCTTCTCCCCAAAAGGCGACATTTACAAAAGCTAATAACCTGCAGAGAGGAGATGGAGGGGAATTAGCACGAAGCTAAGTGAGTACGACTAACTACAGGTCATAGCATACACAACTGTTATACTAATCATGTCACATAGTCTAACATACAAACATCACCCAAGTGCTGTCTACAGAGACTCTGGCGGCTCGGCCAAACCATTAACCACCAGCTGATTGGACTGGGGCTTACCAGAAGTTCCTCCACCACCGTATGTATATACATAATCCACACGCGAAGGACGCGTCATTCACATATATATACACCACGGCTGTCTAGGCTACCACAGAGGAACCCAACCCGCAGGTTGATCTCTCCTACCGAGGCTACCACACAATAGGGACGTACCGGGCTCCAGCAGACAAGCATCAACTAATATGCAGTCATCACAAGTACTAACTAACCACAACAATAAGTATATCTAACAAGCATGGCAATCATAATATAACATGCTTCTATATACTATATTCTCCAGTTAGTCCAACTCACCAAATACCAGCAAACGAGAAGGTGTTCAGCTATCTAATCACTGAACCTTCTCTTTCTCCTTTTCTCTTGAGAAATACATATACACGAGTTAGTTTATGTCCATAAACACCAAATAACACAATACAGAAAATTTTGTCAGAAAATTGTCCGCTGAAAATTTTCTGCTTAACACTTATGCACTTTCAAAATTTACATCCTAAACACCAAAATACAAACGGGCAGCATAACGGCTAAAAAATCAACACTTAGGTAAAATATTCTGCCCTGGACACTCAGTCGGTCGACTGACTCTTACACTCGGTCGACTGTCGACACAACCGGTCGACTGACCTTCCCAGTCGGTCGATTCATTTGGTATTACATCAATCGGCCGAAGGTAAATCTCAGTCGGTCGGTTCACTCAACAGTCGGTTGGTTGTCTTCGTGAATCGGTCAGTTTAACCCTCAGTCGGTCGACTGTCGACCGACAGTCGACCGAGTGTGTTCATCTTCATCAGAAACTGAACAAAGGCTACGGACTTCACGATGAAATCCTCAAATCTCGATCTAGAGCTCGTTTTAAACACCAAAATCGACCACAACTTGTTCACTACTTGTTATAGACTTAAAACCCACAACAATTTGACCATAACAACATTTAAATCACTTGTTTTGACACAAATTCAAGCTTTTTACAAAACTAACACAAAACCTTAAATTTCTTAAAGATTAAAGCATGGAAGCTTGTGATTCTTACCTTAAAAGAATCAGTGAATCACAAGGAACACAAAGATATGAACAATTTGAGCTCTAAAACAAGAATCAAGGATTAGGGTTTGATTGTAGGTGGAAGGGAAGGTACGGGAGTGTTTTGGGAAGGATCTGGAAAATTCAAGAGAGAGACTGCCTAAGTAATCTAAAGTGGGTTTAATTCCCACACTGTGTGACACACGGGTATTTATCAGTTATCTGATATCTTTCGTACATCATTTGGCAACCCAAACGGAGTCCAAATTAAATAAACAAACCTGTTCTGTGACCCTTGTCACAAATTGGTCCTAACCACATCATTAAATAATAATAAATATTAAATAAAAATAAAAGCATATAATAACACAATACTAACTTAAGGGCAATCTAGTAATCTTACATCTAGGCCCGATTGAGGATGTTACAGGTAGAATGTGAGACAGGAAAGAAGTTAAAGTGTCTTCGATCCGACAATGGAGGTGAATACTCTTCCAGGCAGTTCGATGCCTATTGCAGATCACATGGCATCCAACATGAGAAGACAGTCCCACATACCCCTCAACATAATGGAATAGCAGAAAGAATGAACTGAACAATCATGGAACTTGTTCGAAGCATGCTCAGTATGGCTAAACTGCCAAAGCCATTCTGGGGAGAAGCAGTCAGAGTCGCATGTTACTTGATCAATCGATCTCCATCAGTACCACTGAATTTTGAAGTTCCGGAAAAACTTTAGTCTGGAAAGGATCCATCATACTCTCACTTAAGAATATTTGGATGTTTGGCGTACGCACATGTATCCAAAGAGATCAGACATAAGCTGGATGCAAGGACCACTCCATGCATATTCATAGGCTATGGAGATGAAGAATTTGGATACAGATTATGGGATCTAAAGGAGAAAAAGGTGATCAGAAGTAGGGATGTGGTGTTCCATGAAAGCCAGACAATAGAAGATATTGAAAAGCCCACAATATCTCAAAAGACAAATGTTGCTGCTCAGGTGCCAGAGGCAAAAACGGAATCATTCATGAGAAATGAATTTTTAGTGCAAGAAGAAATGGCAGAAGTAGAAGATAATGAGGAAAATGACGGTGCTGAGCAGGGGGAGCCACAACCCCATCTGCCAGACGTTCCAGCACCATCACAAGGTCAAGATGATGGTGGATCTCCTTAGAATGTTCCAGAAGTTTGTAGATCTGAACAAGGTCGGATTCCATCAAGTAGATTTCCAGAATCCGAGTACCTTCTACTTACTGAAGATGGAGAACCAGAGAGTTTTCATGAAGCAGTAACACATAAGGATAAAGAAAAATGGTTGCTCGCAATGCAGGATGAGATGGATTCTCTGCATAAAAATCAAACTTATGAGATTGTAGAACTTCCACGCTGGAAGAAGGCACTGAAAAACAAATGGGTATTCAAGCTGAAAAAGGATGGTAGTGGAAAAGTGGTGAAATATAAAGTACGTCTTATAGTCAAAGGATTCCAACAGAAGAAAGGGATTGATTTTGACCAGATATTTTCACCAGTAGTCAAGATGACTTCAATTAGAGTCATACTTGGATTAGTCGCAAGTATGAACTTGGAGCTTGAACAGATGGATGTAAAGACAACTTTTCTTCATGGAGATTTACAAGAAGAAATTTACATGGAGCAGCCAGAAGATTTTGAGGTTTCAGGAGATAACCTCGTATGCAAGTTGAAGAAAAGTTTGTACGGTTTGAAGCATGCACCTAGGCAGTGGTACAAGAAGTTTGACTCATGCATGGTGAGTCAAGGGTACAAGAAAACTGCAACAGATGAGTGTGTCTACATTCAGAAGTTTTCTGAAGGAAATTTCGTTGCTCTTCTACTATATGTAGATGATATTTTGATCGTAGGGAAAGATGCAACGAAGATCAACCTGCTGAAGAAGAAACTCTCGAAGTCTTTTGACATGAAAGACTTAGGACAGGCTCAACAGATTTTGGGAATGAAAATAACCCGAGACAGGAAGAATAAAATGTTATGGCTATCTCAGGAGAAGTATATTGAATGAGTGCTTTCACGTTTCAATATGAATAATGTCAAACCTGTTAGCATTCCATTAGCCAACCATTTCAAGTTAAGCAAGAGTTCTTGTCCCTCATCCAAGGAAGAGATCAGGGAGATGTCTTCAGTACCATATTCTTCAGCAGTTGGAAGTTTGATGTATGCTGATGTGTGCAGAGGTGTATACGAAATAGTTATATTTTTATTGCGAAATATTATTAAATATGATACAATTTTACACAAGTTATTTATTTATTTAAAGAGTGGATATACCTTAACCTTGCTACAACACTTATAGGTAGTGTACCTAATCGTACAGTAGTGTAGTTTTTAGTAAGTCCGGTTCGTTTCACAGGGAGCTAGCCAAGTTTAACGCTATATTTTTAAAAACTATATTTTAAACTATATTTGTATAAATATATATATATATATATATATATATATATATATATATATATATATATATATATATATATATATATATAGTATTATTATTATAAAATGGGGTTTTTTCCGTTTAATGACCGGTTTGTCGATTTTATGTCTTAAGTCGCAGTTAAAACCTAATGTAAAATATTAAAAACAAATACAACTTAATTAAGAGCGTAAAGTAAATGACAATAATTAAAGTGCGATAAATAAAAGTACGATAAATAAAATTGCGATAATTAAAAAGTATGATAACTAAAAGTGCAATAAATAAAATGACAGTAAATAAAAGTGCGATAAAATATGAAATAAAGGAATTATGCTTATTTAAACTTCCGTAATCATGATGTTCGACGTGTTGATTTTAATTTATTACCATGGGTTAATTGTCCTTTGTCCTGGATTATTCAATATGTCCATACGGTTTTGTCCATAATAGTCCATCAGTCATAAACATAAAGTGCGAGAGTCTTCGTCAAATTATCCTTATACCCGAAGTCAAATATTCCAACTAATTTGGGATTCGAACTGTAACAAGGTCTTAATACTTTGTTTAATGGATACACCAGATTATCGACTGCGTGTAATCCAAGGTTTTATTACTTTGTTAACAATTACACCAATTACCCTTGTATTTAATTCACCCCTGTTTCAACAAGTCTATTGATTATTAATCCATCCCAGTGTCCGGTCAAATGAATAATTATTGGTATTTATAGGTATCCCGCCCACCGTACCCAGTCAAGCGTATGTGGTTATAAATACGTCAAATTATAAGTCTATATATTAAATTAACGAGGTATCATTTAGTTAATATAAAGCCCATTAATAGCCCATAGTCTAATTTCCACAAGTGTCGTTCTTTTATCCAAACCCCAATTATGGTCCAAAGCCCAATTACCCCGTCTTTAATATTCAGTCCAACATCATGATTACTTCAATTTAAATAAGCATAATAATAACTTAGCTACTAGACATTAATTTAAAAAGGTTGAACATAACTTACAATGATTAATAATAGCGTAGCGTTACACGGACAGAATTTCGACTTACACACTTACAACATTCGCTAACATACCCTTATTATTATTAATCTTAAATTAAAATTAAAATTATAAATTATATATATATATATATATATATATATATATCGTGAGTGAGAGATTGAATAATATGTGAATAAAATCGATCAGAATGCGCGACCTTTTATAGGCCCACGTTTCACTGTAGAGCTTCGCGAGTTTTGAGCTTTTATGCTTTACACCTCCGCGAGTGCGGAGGTCTGAAATCCAGCTCACCAAATGAATTTAACGTGGGCTGCTTTGATTAAAATAATATATAATATATATATAATTAATTATATATAATATTATATTCTTGTGCATAGTTGACTTGTAATTTTTAGTCCGTTGCGTCGCGCGTTGAAAGTTGACTCTTGTCCCGGTTTTGGATTTTCGAACGTCCTTTCGTACTATTTAATATCTTGTACTTTGCGTTTTGCGGCTCGTACTCTTGTAATTTCTAGACGTTTCTCATCAATAATTTGAACCACTTTGATTGTACTTTGTACTTTTTAGCTTTTTGGTCGTTTGCGTGTTCAAATCGTCGAATCTGTCTTTTGTCTTTACCTTTTAATATTTAAATGAATATCATTTGTAAATAGAACAATTGCAACCAAAAGCTTGTCTTTCTTGAGGGATAATGCTATGAAATATATGTTCGTTTTTAGCATTATCAATTATTCCCACACTTGAGCGTTGCTTGTCCTCAAGCAATATAGTCTTGAAATAAAAGCATACTTGAATCACTTCTTTATTCTTCACACTTTGTACATCAGTGAGTTCGATTTGGCGGTATGAACAATGATAGTAACGTTGTGGTTTACAGTCCCACATGACTATGAAAATTTAGATCCTTAAGGAAATTGGATCTTTATAAAAACATTTGATCTTTCCAAAATACAATCTAGTATTTACCCTAGATAAGTTTTCCGGAATAACCCTTCACCGTTGTTTGCAAAATTATTTTTGTGGGTTTTATGGGTTTCAGATTTGAAAATTTTAGCTCAAAACTTGCGGTTTTGTGTCACCCACTTGCTAACCTTATATTGGGAAAGCAACACGTCCAGTATACTTGCTCCGTATATTACCTTTCGGTAAACTACCGTCCGGTTGTAAAGGAAAGCGTTGAACAAGCAACTGTTAAGGCAATGTCCCGTGACATGCTTTTGATTATGGTCTATATCGTGTCGGATGCAATTACTATCCTTTGTAGGAGCAATAGTAAAAATCACCCTATAGTTTTTCTGTCTGGCACAAGGTCCTGTCTTCGACCATGCTATGCAACCACCTTTCTTACGGTTGACACCCAATTTGGTTCAGGTGACCTAATGAATTCCGGTGAATTCTTAGGATTTTACGTTCAATGGTAATGAACGCATTAAAAATGGGTTTTTAGAAAACAAATCGGTTTGTAATTTTGATCAAAATATTTTCTTGTTCTAGCTCGAGTTTAGATATCATTGAATTCCATGAGTTTGTAATTCTCAATCTTTAAGGTCAATCTCAAGGATTGAGTAATATCAGTCTTAAAAGCTGATTTTTGATCTTTAAGGAGATTATCCTTTCTGGGGATCTGATTCATTAGTCTTATAAGCTAATTTGCACGGTGCCCCCCATTGTACGAGACAGATCCTCTCATGGTTAGGATAAGTCTGACCACTTGGCGACCCTGTTTGATGCTGAGGTCCGTGGATTTCCAGCTGATTTTCGAGAAAACTTTTCAAGGTTTTTCGTAGACTCTACAACTGGTCTGGACGACAACTTCCTGACCTAAATCAAGAAGCGCGTGTCTTTTTTTTTCTCGGAAGACTTTACTTCCTTTTAAATCAAGTGGCACATTTCTTTCAAATATATTATAAGAAATCGGGTAAAACTGATAAAATTGTCCAAAACAAAAGTATCTTCAATTATTTGTATAAAAATATGTGACATATGTTCAAAATAACTTGGTAAATTTTTCCCACACTTGGCTTTTATTTTCCTTTCTTTGCCTTTTTATTTTCCTCTATTCTATTTTAAATGAATTCTAACATTTTAGGTTGTTTCTCAATTTATGTCCTTTTCGAGGTAACAATAATTTCGGTGTTAACACCTAGTTTTATCGTTCATAAATATGTATAAACATGATTTTGAGTTCATTTAGTTGAAAATTTTAAATTTTTTTACTAGAATTGGGTAGTCAATATATAAGACTAGGGCTGTTCTTTATTATCAGAGAGCACTAGATTCTAATACAACTACTACGTTACTAGTATTTTTAATGGTAACAAGTGTTTAAATTTAAAATTTTAAAAATCCGAAAGAATTTAATCCCTTCCCACACTTAAGATCTTGCAATGCCCTCATTTGCAAGAAATCAGTACAATTTAAATTATTGAGGGTGAATAGCGTAGAAAAATGATTAAATTTTACCAAAGTTTCCAAACATATTGTTGTTTATGTTGAATGATAAATGGTGCACATCATTTGTTCATTCCTGCAGTTGTTATTTCACATAGATTTTGCATCTTGTCGTCAAAATTAGTTGCTTTTGCTAAATTTAATATCAGTCTTTGAAAATGCGCTGTTTTACCCTGTTTTATACATAAGATAAACTACAAACATACATAATATTATTATTATTATTATTATTATTATTATTATTATTATTATTATTATTATTATTATTATTATTATTATTTTATAAAATCTTTATTTATTAAAACAATTTAAATGAATAATTTTTTAAAATTTTGTTTCCTTTTACTTTAGGTAGTTTCGGTATGTTTACCTAGTCCGTCCCTCGACAAAATTTAAAATTTGTCGTTAAAGCGATTGTTTTAAAAGGAAAGATTTTTTTTGGGTTTTTTTAAATATTTTTGACATACTTTAAATCAATAAGTTTAAAAATAATGATAATAAAATTTCTCGTCCCTCCCTTGGATAAAGCAATTTCGGTTCAACGACCTAGTCTTCAACTCACAACGAATTTTAAATATCGAATTTTTAACTTAATGAAATAAAGTAAATTTTTATTTTTAAATTCACACCAAATTTAATTTAAAATGCATAAAATTAAAAATTCATATTAATATTATTAATATTTTTATACATTAATTTTACAAACTTTATATTGAAAATATTAATTTTTTAAAATATATAAAAAACTTAAATATATTGATTTAAAAAGATTTACAATAATAATTTAATATTTATATATTAATTTTAAAAATATGGTAAAAATTAAAATTAAAAATCTTTTTAGTTTTTTTGTACCCCACTTTAATCAATCAAATATTAACAAAAATATCCGCCCCTCTTTTCGGTAAAGTAATTTCGGTTCTATAACCTAGTTTTACTCCTGACGAATTTTTAAAATATTTTGGGTTGATTAATTAAAGATATTTATACCTTAAGAATAAACGGTAAATTTCGCAGTGATGTAATAAATTTTTGTATGATATCAATAATTTCAGTTTCGCATACCTAATTTTATTGAATATTAATTTAATACTTTATAGAGAATGATTCAGCGTGTATTATCAAAAGGTTAAAAGTAATAAATAAAAACAAAAATAAAAACTGTACATACTTACCTGTGAGATAGAATTCTCAGAGACGTGCTTTAGCTGACTCATAGGAGAGTCGTGTGATTTGGTTCTCCATAGCTACGTAAGCGTAACCTCGATTCTTTAATATCTTTTCTTCTAAACATATAAACGGTCCTTCTCTGCATAGAGTAACAAATTCGGTAATTGAATATGTTTGATTGTTCAAACATTTACCTTCCTGTGACCATTTTACGCATTTATGACATCTTTCAAGGTGTCGTGCTCTTCTTTTTGTTGCGGATTTTGATTTTTCTTTACCAAAATGTATTTTATGATGATCTTTCCAGAGTTCTTTCCTTACTTCTGTAGCGACCCGACCAAATCATGTTTGACGGCGCCGACTACTTAGGTCCCGTTACGTGGTCATAAGTCTTTATCATGACGTTTGACCAAAATATGTTGCATTTATTTCATAAGTAAAAGGATGTTTCAAGTTTACAAATGTAGTTCAAAAGACTAGTTACATTACAATGTTTAACGTACGAATGAAACCTACGCGACACAATTTAAAGTAGCCAAAAGGCGCTCCAACTATGCATGTATACTCGACATCCAAGCTAGTATCAAAAGTAATGAGCGGAAGCATGTATCACACAAATGTTCAAGCACCTGAGAAAAACATAGAAATCTGTCAACGAAAACGTTGGTGAAATCATAGGTTTGAGTAAGTAAGTACAAGTGAACCACAAGATTTGCAACAATGAGATAATAGTAATACATTCCAAAAGTTTGTTTCACGAGCACCCAATTATCAATGCTTAACATTCCTTCCATAGAACCCCATCACAATAGTGTTAGAACATACACTGTTTCTCGAAAATACATTTCATTCGTAAACGGTAGCGAACCGTTTGAATGAGGGTTTGTCAAACCCATATGGCCATATAACATAAGTTCTCGCTTACACCCGGCAAGTGTAACTAATGATAATCGAATTGAGGATTTTTGTTCAAACTCGTATGTAGAATGTTTGTTTTCCTGTACTTGTGTTCACTTAGTAAAAAGAAACGTTTATGTTTTCTCATCCCAAATGTAAGTGCAAAAGAGTAAAAGTGGGACTATGATCTCACCTTGAGTGCACGAACGAAAAGTACTTCACAAAATAATGTGTGCGAAGGATAGTGCTAGTCTTGACCTAAACAAATAGGTCGTATCAATAACGGTAAACACGATAGGTCAAAGATGTTCAATTAGTCCTATGGCTCGTTACGACTCGATTATGTAGCATGTGAAATCAAATTGTCAAGTTTCATGCAAGATACAAGTATAGAAACAAGTTAGGAAGGTTGCATAATCATTTGGTTAAGTTTGACAAAAAGTCAAACTTTGGTCGGTCAAAGTCAACGAAAAAGTCAGCACATTCGGGTCGGGTCCCGAACTATTTTTCTGAGGTTTTTAATCATATATGAGTATGTTAGAACAAGTTACATGTGAATCGGAGGTGCGTAGCATAGCAAACATTATTCGAAAATAGACAAAGTTGGACAGACCACTTTGGCGCGCCGCGCGGCTATATGGCGCGCCGCGCCATTACCTGTGCAGAGAATTCTGGCAGTTTTTATGTTTTATGCACGAGCCTAACTTCAACCAATCACCATTTATGACCCGCAAACAACCAAAGCATGTATCTTATATCATCGGAAAGGTATTTTGACAAGGAAAACAACTAAACACATTTCATCCATCACATTTACTTTTACAACAACCAAAATCACATTCAAAGCTCCTCATTAAATGCATTCAAGTTCATCAAACCCTAATCCAAATCCACCAAAACCAATAATCAAGTTTATGAAGTTTTCTAAAATAACTCACACATCAAATTGAAGCTAGTGCTACTAGTAACACATTTAATACTTGCACTTTACCATAACAACAACATTTAAGCAACCAAATTACCAATTCAAACACACCAAAGTTCATATTCAAGCTAGTTACTTCAAATAATGAAATCGAGCATATAAATCATATAATCATGTTAGACTTGAGCCATAGACACTAATTAACAACTTTATAAGTTAAAAATATCAAGAACACAAAATCTAGTGATTTTAGAAAGTTACCCAAACTTGATGAAATCGGTATGGAATCGAAGAGGAAGATGAGAGGATTCCAAATATGCAATTTGTTTAGATGGATGCTTGCTCGATTTGATTTGGATGATGAATCCTTGAAGTGGTGTTTGAGAGAATTTATGAAAGTATTAGAGAAAAATGGAAAAGAAATGAAATAATGAATGGAGGAGGAAGAGTGTTGACTCTTTGACCTAGTCACCTCTTTGCTCCTTTGTCAAACTTAGTCCCTCAACTTTGGAAACGGGTGCGTGAATTACCTAAAAGAGATAATTTAAAACGCGTGTTAACGGGAGATGTTATAAACATATAACGGAGTTTAAAATAGTATAACGGAAAAGTAAACGGAAAAGGCGGGATGTTACATTACCTACTCCTTAAAAGAAATTTAGTCCCGAAATTTAAGTAGGCGTAGTAGTCGTTGTTTCTTCCTCGGGATCTTGCGTTTCCGGAGCCGGGAACAAATGAGGGTATTTATTTTGCATTTGATCTTGCCTTTCCCAAGTAAACTCGGGTCCCCTTTTAGCGTTCCAACGGACTTTAACAATCAGAATTCGGCTTTGTTTCAATGTCTTGACGGAGGTGTCCACAATTTCAACCGGTTCCCCCAAATGAAGTTTGTCATCAATAGTAAGTTCCTCGAGAGGGATGACGATATCGGGTTCGGCAAGACACTTTTTCAAGTTAGATACATGGAAGGTAGGATGAACGGAGTTCAATTGAGGCAGAAGACCTAAATGATAAGCAACGGTTCCAATACGCTCCAAGATTTCGAAAGGACCAATATACCGTGGATTTAGCTTCCCGCGTTTCCCAAAACGGATTACACCCTTCCAAGGTGCGACTTTTAACATGACGCGGTCACCGACTTGAAATTCAAGGTCGTTGCGTCTTTTGTCGGTATAGCACTTTTGACGACTCCGGGCCGTCCGAAGCCTATCTCGGATTTGAACAATCTTCTCGGTGGTTTCATGAATGAGTTTGGGTCCGGTGATTTGTACGTCGCCTACTTCGGCCCAACAAAGAGGTGAACGACATTTTCGGCCATATAGCGCTTCAAAAGGTGCGACTTTAATACTCGCGTGATAACTATTGTTGTAAGAGAACTCGGCGAGAGGTAAGTGCTTGTCCCAAGCTTTTCCGAAATCAACCACGCAAGCTCGTAACATGTCCTCTAAAGTTTGAATTGTACGTTCACTTTGTCCATCGGTTTGAGGATGATATGCGGTGCTCATGTCTAAACGCGTTCCTAACGCTTCTTGCAATGTACGCCAAAATCTAGAAATGAAACGGCCATCTCGGTCGGAGATAATCGATAAAGGTACACCGTGTCGGGCTACGACCTCCTTAATGTAAAGTTGTGCAAGTTTCTCCATTTTGTCCTTTTCTTTCATGGCAAGGAAGTGTGTGGATTTGGTGAGGCGGTCAACAATAACCCAAATGGTATCATAACCGCCCGTCGTTTTTGGTAGCTTGGTGATAAAATCCATCGTTATCCTTTCCCACTTCCATTGCGGGATCTCGGGTTGTTGAAGTAGTCCGGACGGTCTTTGGTGTTCGGCTTTGACTTTGGAACATGTCAAACACTTGGAAACATAAGTAGCTACGTCCCTTTTGATGTTCGGCCACCAATATAGTTGTTTAAGGTCGTGGTACATCTTATTGGCACCGGGGTGAATCGAGTATCGTGACTTATGGGCTTCATCTAAAATAAGGCTTCGTAGGTCCCCATAACTAGGCACCCAAATCCTTCCGGCGTAATATCGGAGTCCGGTCTCCCTAATTTCGAATCGAGAGACGAGAATGTTCAAGAGCTCGTGTGAAAGGTTTTCATCCTTGAGAGCCTCATCTTGTGCTACCCGAATTTGGCTATTAAGGTTTGTGTGGATGGTGATGTTTAAGGCTCGGACATGAAGAGGCACCGCTCTTTATTTTCGACTTAAGGCATCGGCTACTACGTTTGCCTTCCCGGGATAGTAACGAAGCTCGCAATCGTAATCGTTTAAGGTTTCAATCCACCTTCGTTGTCTCATGTTTAGTTGCTTTTGATCGAAAATGTGTTGGAGACTTTTGTGGTCGGTAAAGATAGTACTCTTGGTTCCATAAAGATAGTGTCTCCACATTTTAAGTGCAAAGACAACGGCTCCGAGTTCGAGATCATGCGTCGTGTAGTTTCGTTCATGAATTTTGAGTTGTCGAGAAGCATAAGCAATGACTTTCGTTCGTTGCATCAATACACACCCAAAACCATGTTTCGAGGCATCGCAATATACAACAAAGTCATCATTGCCTTCGGGAAGTGACAAGATAGGAGCGGTGGTTAGCTTCGTTTTCAAGATTTGGAATGCGGATTCATGTTCGGTTGCCCAAACGAATTTTCTTCCCTTATGAGTTAACGTGGTTAGAGGACGAGCAACCAAAGAAAAATCCTTGATGAATCTACGGTAGTATCCGGCGAGACCCAAGAATTGACGGATGTGAGTAGGAGTAGTAGGAGTCTCCCATTTACTAATGGCTTCAATTTTCGTTGGATCGACTTTAATACCTTGGTCACTTACAACATGACCAAGAAATTGAACTTCCTTTAACCAAAATTCACACTTGGAGAATTTGGCATAGAGTTGTTCTTGTCTTAAAAGTTCAAGCACAAGTCGGAGGTGTTCCTCGTGTTCTTCTTCTTCTCTTTTTGAATAGACTAAAATATCATCGATGAACACGATAACGAATTTGTCAAGATACGGTTTGCACACACGGTTCATAAGATCCATGAACACCGCCGGTGCATTAGTGAGACCAAATGGCATTACAAGAAATTCATAACTACCATAACGAGTTCGGAAAGCGGTTTTGGAGACATCTTCCCCCTTAACCCTCAATTGATGATAACCCGAGCGGAGATCGATTTTTGAATATACACAAGACCCTTGTAATTGATCAAAGAGGTCATCGATGCGAGGAAGAGGATATCGGTTCTTAACCGTCAGTTTGTTTAGTTCACGATAGTCAATGCACATTCGTAGGGATCCATCTTTCTTTTTAACAAACAAAATCGGAGCGCCCCAAGGTGAATGGCTAGGTTGGATAAAACCACGATCAAGTAGTTCTTGGATTTGACTTTGCAATTCTTGCATTTCGGATGGAGCGAGTCTATATGGTGCACGTGCTACGGGTGCAGCTCCCGGAATAAGATCGATTTGGAATTCAACCGGTCGATGAGGTGGAAGACCCGACAATTCATCGGGAAATACATCGGAATAGTCACTAACAATTGGCACATCATCGATGTGCTTCTCATCGGACTCGACTTTCTTAACGTGAGCAAGGATCGCAAAACAACCCTTACGGAGTAGCTTTCTAACTTTAATGCACGAAACGAGGTTGAGTTCGATGCAACTCTTATCGCCATAGACGATCAAAGGTTCACCATTCTCGATAGGGATTCGGATTGCGTTAAGATCACAAAGAATGTGAGATTTCGTTTTGGCTAGCCAATTCATACCGATTATTACATCGAAGCTACCTAGTTCCATGGGTATCAAGTCGATTTCAAACTCATTACCCAAAATGTTTAACGTACACCCCCGGTAATATGTGTCGGCACTCAATAGTTTTCCGTTGGCCACTTCAATGGTATAAGTGGTATCTAGTGGACGTGGTGGAGTATTAAAAGAATGAGTCAAAGTCTTGGATACAAAACTCTTATCGGCACCCGAATCGAATAAACAAGTAACATAAGTGTTGTTGAGAAGAAACGTACCCGTGACTAATTCATTATCATCTCGGGCTTCCTCGGTGTTGATGTTGAAAGCTCGACCGCGCGTATTGGGGTTATCTTTCCTCTTCGGGCATGCATTTCTATAATGGCCCGTTTGGCCGCATTCATAACAAGTGCCCGTTTTTGGTGCATTGGGCCCCTTTCGAGTGATGGGGGCAACACTTTTACACTCATTGGCCTTATGACCAACTCCTTGGCACCGGTGGCAAATTAACTTGCCACATTCACCAAAGTGATGTTTGTTGCATTTATTGCAAAGGGGTAGGTTCCCGGCATAACCCTTCTTGCCGTCGGAGGTGTAAGGCTTCTTAGCAAAGTTGTTGTTGCTTGATTGGGAGGGTTCCCACTTTCTTTTGTTGCCGCCCGATTTATCCTCGGCCTTAGGTGCCGGAACTACGATTTCGTCAACCGTTTCTATCAATTTGCGGGCCATGTTCAAAGCTTCTTGATGATTAGTGGGTTTGGATGACATTACTCCGTGTTTGATACTCTTTGGAAGACCATCCATGTAAAGTTCAACCCTTAAAGCTTCGGGGTTCACAAGATTTGGGCACATCAAGGCTAGTTCGGAAAATCGTTGATTATAAGCCTTGAGATCATTTCCGATCGCCTTTAAAGTTCTTAGCTCTTGTTTGAGCCTTCGGGTTTCTTCACGAGGGAAATATTCGACAATCATCTTTTCCCTCAAGTCGGCCCAAGAGAGGGCGTGAGCTTCATCGGTACCCACCGATTGTACATAAGTATTCCACTATGTAAGAGCGACACCGGCGAAGGTGTGAGTGGAGTATTTGACCTTGTCTTGGTCCCGACAACCGCTTATGCTAAAGACGGCTTCCGTTTGCTCAAACCATCGGGTGAGCACGACCGGTCCCCCGGTTCCATCAAAAGTGTGAGGTTTGCACCCCATGAAGGATTTGTAGGAGCACCCTTCGTTTGAGTTACCGGCTCCATTGTTGTTGTTGTTGTTGTTGTTGTTGTTGTTGTTGTGATTGTTGTTATTGTTATTGTTGTTGGAAGAGTGACCGGCCATGGCCGCATCCACGGCGGTGGCTATCATTCGTTGTAGAGCTTGTTCGGGAGTTTCGGGAGGAGCGCGTCGACGAGCCATTGTTCCTTCAAGACACAAGAATATCGTTGGTTAGTATTCTCAATAATACCAACCGTGATATGGAATAAGGATAAAGATAAAATTTCCTTAACCCGCCTTAAATTCTTTATGTCATAATGTCGGAACGTCCATGTGAACCACCGTAATATAATCCCGGAAATTATATTACCCTGATTCACATGTGCATTTAACACTACTTCATAAAGTCAAGGTGGCGTGTCAATCAAATTTAACAACGTGATATCAAGATCGAATAAGAGTTAGATATGATAGGAGAGTTCGAGTATAATGCACAAATAGTCAAGTAGTTCCTACTTCAGTCTATATGCCGGTTGTAGTGTAGATTCACTAATGTACCCTATGACTCGGGGTCGACACCAATGAACTCTAAATCCCTACAACCAACGCTCTGATACCATCTGTAGCGACCCGACCAAATCATGTTTGACGGCGCCGACTACTTAGGTCCCGTTACATGGTCATAAGTCTTTATCATGACGTTTGACCAAAATATGTCGCATTTATTTCATAAGTAAAAGGATGTTTCAAGTTTACAAATGTAGTTCAAAAGACTAGTTACATTACAATGTTTAACGTACGAATGAAACCTATGAGACACAATTTAAAGTAGCCAAAAGGCGCTCCAACTATGCATGTATACTCGACATCCAAGCAAGTATCAAAAGTAATGAGCGGAAGCATGTATCACACAGATGTTCAAGGACCTGAGAAAAACATAGAAATCTGTCAACGAAAACGTTGGTGAAATCATAGGTTTGAGTAAGTAAGTACAAGTGAACCACAAGATTTGTAACAATGAGATAATAGTAATACATTCTAAAAGTTTGTTTCACAAGCACCCAATTATCAATGCTTAACATTCCTTCCATAGAACCCCATCACAATAGTGTTAGAACATACACTGTTTCTCGAAAATACATTTCATTCGTAAACGGTAGCGAACCGTTTGAATGAGGGTTTGTCAAACCCATATGGCCATATAACATAAGTTCTCGCTTACACCCGGCAAGTGTAACTAATGATAATCGAATTGAGGATTTTTGTTCAAACTCGTATGTAGAATGTTTGTTTTCCTGTACTTGTGTTCACTTAATAAAAAGAAACGTTTATGTTTTCTCATCCAAAATGTAAGTGTAAAAGAGTAAAAGTGGGACTATGATCTCACCTTGAGTGCACATACGAAAAGTACTTCACAAAATAACGTGTGCGAAGGATAGTGCTAGTCTTGACCTAAATAAATAGGTCGTATCAATAACGGTAAACACGATAGGTCAAAGATGTTCAATTAGTCATATGGCTCGTTACGACTCGATTATGTAGCATGTGAAATCAAATTGTCAAGTTTCATGCAAGATACAAGTATGGAAACAAGTTAGGAAGGTTGCATAATCATTTGGTTAAGTTTGACAAAAAGTCAAACTTTGGTCGGTCAAAGTCAACGAAAAAGTCAACACGTTCGGGTCGGGTCCCGAACTATTTTTCTGAGGTTTTTAATCATATATGAGCATGTTAGAACAAGTTACATGTGAATCGGAGGTGCGTAGCATAGCAAACATTATTCGAAAATAGATAAAGTTGGACAGACCACTTTGGCGCGCCGCGCGGCTATATGGCGCGCCGCGCCATTACCTGTGCAGAGAATTCTGGCAGTTTTTATGTTTTATGCACGAGCCTAACTTCAACCAATCACCATTTATGACCCGCAAACAACCAAAGCATGTATCTTATATCATCGGAAAGGTATTTTGACAAGGAAAACAACTAAACACGTTTCATCCATCACATTTACTTTTACAACAACCAAAATCACATTCAAAGCTCCTCATTAAATGCATTCAAGTTCATCAAACCCTAATCCAAATCCACCAAAACCAATAATCAAGTTTATGAAGTTTTCTAAAACAACCCACACATCAAATTGAAGCTAGTGCTACTAGTAATACATTTAATACTTGCACTTTACCATAACAACAACATTTAAGCAACCAAATTACCAATTCAAACACACCAAAGTTCATATTCAAGCTAGTTACTTCAAATAACGAAATCGAGCATATAAATCATATAATCATGTTAGACTTGAGCCATAGACACTAATTAACAACTTTATAAGTTAAAAACATCAAGAACACAAAATCTAGTGATTTTAGAAAGTTACCCAAACTTGATGAAATCGGTATGGAATCGAAGAGGAAGATGAGAGGATTCCAAATATGCAATTTGTTTAGATGGATGCTTGCTCGATTTGATTTGGATGATGAATCCTTGAAGTGGTGTTTGAGAGAATTTGTGAAAGTATTAGAGAAAAATGGAAAAGAAAAGAAATAATGAATGGAGGAGGAAGAGTGTTGACTCTTTGACCTAGTCACCTCTTTGCTCCTTTGTCAAACTTAGTCCCTCAACTTTGGAAACGGGTGCGTGAATTACCTAAACGAGATAATTTAAAACGCGTGTTAACGGGAGATGTTATAAACATATAACGGAGTTTAAAATAGTATAACGGAAAAGTAAACGGAAAAGGCGGGATGTTACAACTTCGTCCATTTTGGCTATTATGAAGGATACCACTTCACTCGGAAAAGTGTTATTATTACGTTTAGTAATCATAGCGTGTAGCAGTAGACCATGGTTCAGATCAAAGGAATTCTTCATCTCATAAAACCTAAAAAAATAAAAATTCAGAATGGATGGAGAAGACTAGTTCTTTAGGGTCTGCTAGGGAAAGACCATTCGGATTCCATTCTCAGGAACTACACGAAAACAGAAAATCTAACTCTAACAGAAATATATATTATCCTTAAAAAAAACTTGATTCTCCCCACACTTAGTTAGCTGTGGTGTCGAAATTGTGATTAACTTCGTTTTTAATTGGACTATCAACAACTTGTATATCTCTGACTTTTGCTTCAAGCCAATTGTTGATTTCCTCTGTAACTTTCACAAATTCAACTAACATTGCCTTTTCTTTAGGCGACAAATTGGATACTAATCGGTTACATAACTTAAAGTTCCCCTTAATCCTAGCATCTTGAATCCGTTTATAATGTTTCTTCGTTGAACTGTTGAAAACGGGTTCATCTAATTTCGTATTAACAATGGGGTTCTTTGTTATCAGGTCATCATTGGTTGTTGCTTCATCTTCCCCATACTTTGGCGTTTTTATTGGTTCAATAGTTTTGGTTGGTGGAGATATGAACTTTCGGTTCACAAAGGTGACCGATTTGTCACCATCCCTAAGTGTCATTCTACCTTCTCTTACATCAATGAACGCCTCGGTGGTTGCTAAAAATGGGCGACCTAAAATTAGAGGAATATCAAGATCTTCCTCCATAGTAATAACTATGAAGTTTGCAACAAAGGTCAAACTTCCCACTTTAACAAGTAAATTGTTTGCTATTCCAACCGGGTGTTTAATGGTTTGATCAAATAATTGAACACCTATTCTGGTTGGTCTTAATTTACCCACACGTAATCTTTTGTATAAGGAAAGAGGCATAACATTTGCACTTGCTCCTAGATCTGCAAGTCCAGTATACATAGCACCATCGTTAAGCAAGCAAGAAATGATAAATTCACCTGGGTCTCCTACTTTAGTAAGTAGAGTTGGTTTGTTAACCTTTTCCAAGTGATCTTTTCTTGGTTCTTTCACTTCTACTTGAACTTATTATTCACATTTTTCTTCATTTCTTGGAATGGGAGGTTTGTATAGGAATTCATATTTATCACTCCAATTTGAAGCTTCCCCGTCTTCCAATTTTGGTTTTTCATATGTTGTTGATAACATATTTATGTTTTCATTCTGAGGGTTTTCTTGGGTTATGAAATTATGATTGACTTCATTGTCAACTTTCATCGGACCATGTATGTAATGTTTCTTCATTGTCAACTTCCATCGGACCATGTATGTAATGTTTAACTCTGTGACCATTAACTTTAAATTCAATCCCATTTGAATTTATTAACTCTATTGTTCCATATGAGAAAACTCTTTTGACTATGAATGGTCCAGACCATCTTGATTTCAATTTTCCAGGAAATAACTTGAATCGCGAATTGAAAAGAAGAACTCTGTCTCCTTCTTTAAATTTTTTTGAACTTCTGATTCTTTTATCATGTCATTTCTTCGTTCTTTCTTTATAGATTAACGAATTTTCGTATGCTTCATGTCTTAATTCTTCTAATTCGTTTAGTTGACTTAACCGTAGACGTTCGGCTTCATGCAAATCAAGATTACATGTCTTCAAAGCCCCAAATGCTTTGTGCTCAATTTCTACTAGAAGATGACATGCTTTTCCGTAAACGAGTTTAAAAGGTGTGGTGCCAATTGGAGTTTTGTAGGCTGTTCTAAAAGCCCAGAGTGCATCCTCCAATTTCATGGACCATTCCTTTGGATTTGATCCTACGGTTTTCTCTAGAATACGTTTTAAAGCTCGGTTGGTATTTTCAACTTGTCCACTTGTTTGTGGATGATAAGCGGTTGAAATTTTATGAGTTACTCCATATCTTTTGAGAACTTTCTCAAGTTGATTATTACAGAAATGAGTACCCCGATCACTTATTAAAGCTTTCGGTGTTTCAAACCTTGCAAAAAGACGTTTTAAAAAGTTGACTACAACTCATGCATCGTTAGTTGGGAGAGCTTGTGCTTCCGCCCATTTAGATACATAATCAATAGCAACGAGAATGTAGAGATTATTATGAGATTTTGGAAATGGACCCATAAAGTCAATAACCCAAACGTCAAATACTTCACATACTTGAATGACATTTTGTGGCATTTCATCATGTTGACTTATTTTTCCGGCCCTTTAACAAGCATCACAGGATTTACAAACAAGGTGTGCGTCTTTGAAAATTGTAGGCCAATAGAATCCAGCATCGTAAACTTTTCTTGCTGTAAGTTGAGGTCCATAATGCCCTCCTGTTGGTCCTGTGTGACAATGGTTTAAGATTTGACTGGATTCATCCCCGAATACACATCGGCGTATTATTCCATCAGGACAACTTTTAAACAAATGTGGATCTTCCCAGAAATAGTGTTTTATATCAGAAAAGAATTTCTTTCGTTTTTGGTACGACAACCCTTTTTCAAGGAATCCACATACTAAATAGTTTGCATAGTCTGCAAACCATGAAATTTCATTATAATCTATCTTCAATAGATATTCATCAGGAAAGTTATCTTGTATGACCGATTCATTTAGAACTTCTAATTCAGGATTTTCAAGACGAGAAAGATGATCAGCTACGAGATTTTCTGCTCCCTTTTGTCTCGGATTTCAATATCGAACTCTTGTAAGAGTAAGATCCAACGGATTAATCATGGTTTAGCATCTTGTTTTGAAAATAGGTATCTAAGAGCAGAATGATCGGTATAGACCACCGTTTTAGCTAGAACGAGATATGAACAAAATTTGTCAAAAGCAAAGATAATGGCAAGGAGTTCTTTTTCAGTAGTTGTGTAATTCGTTTGTGCTCCTTGTAACGTCTTACTAGCGTAATAAATAGGTTGAAATCGTTTTTCAATCCTTTGTCCTAAAACGGCTCCCATTGCAAAATCACTTGCATCGCACATAAGTTCAAATGGTAGATTCCAATTTGGAGTTATCATGATCGGCGCATTAGTGAGTTTTTCTTTAAGAATATTAAAATATTTGATGCATTCATCTGAAAAGATGAATGGAGCATCCTTTTCAAGGAGTTTATTCATAGGAGTGGCAATTTTAGAAAAATCTTTTATGAAACGTCGGTAAAAACCGGCATGCCCTAGAAAACTCCTAACTCCTCTAACATTGTTGGGATATGAAAGTTTGGCAATTACATCTACTTTAGCTCTATCCACTTCAATTCCTTCCTTTCAAATTTTATGACCAAGAACGATGCCTTCTTTAACCATGAAATGGCATTTTTCCCAATTAAGAACTAGAGTTGATTGTTCGCATCTAATAAGCATTCGTTCAAGATTGACTAGACATGTTTCAAAAGTATTACTGAAGACTGAAAAGTTATCCATGAAAACTTCCATGCATTCTTCTATCATGTCGTGAAAAATCGCCATCATGCACCTTTGAAAGGTTTGTAAAGACCCGTCCTAATCCATCCGGACGAAGTCCACATCGATTATAAACGATTCACAACAGTTTATTACATCGCGAGGTACTTGACCTCTATATGATACATTTTACAAATATTGCATTCGTTTTTAAAAGACAAACTTCCATTTCATCGTAAGTTGACAGACATGCATACCATTTCATAATATATTCAAACTATAAATGACTTGATAATATTCTTGATGAACTCGACGACTCGAATGCAACGTCTTTTGAAATATGTCATGAATGACTCCAAGTAATATCTCTAAGATGAGTAAATGCACAGCGGAAGATTTCTTTCATACCTGAGAATAAACATGCTTTAAAGTGTCAATCAAAAGGTTGGTGAGTTCATTAATTTAACATAAATAATCATTTCCATCCTTTTAATAGACCATAAGATTTTCATTTTCAGTTCGCATAAAATAAACGTCCCATGCATAGAGACAAAAATATCATTCATATGGATTGAACACCTGGTAACCGACGTTAACTTTAATGCATAGAATATCCCCAAACAGAACCTCTCGTCTGTTTAATAATAATCTCAAAGTACTAAAGCATTCGTACCCCAAATGGGACTTGTCAAGGTCCATAGATCTATCTTTAGGATTCGCGTCAATCAGGGGTCATTTCCCTAAATTCTTAGGTTACCAGACTTGAAGGGCGATATTCGGTTAATAATCCAACCATATAATGTAGTTTTGATTACTTGTGTCTATTCCGTAAAACATTTATAAAAGCAGCGCATGTATTCTCAGTCCTAAAAATATATATTGCAAAAGCATTTAAAAAGGGAGCAAATGAAACTCACTCTACAATATTTTGTAGTAAAAATATTCATACGACGATACGGAACAATGCAGGGTTGGCCTCGGATTCACGAACCTATATCAATGGTATATCTATTAAAACATATAATGGGGATCACATAATTTATTAATATATATTATTTATATATTTGTAGTTATATAGTATTCCATTAAAAACGTATACTTATTTTATATCTTAAATGATATGTTATATATATTTATTTTGTATATATATTTAAAATGAATAATATCTATACATTCAGTTATATTAATATATCTATATACATGTATATATATATATGTGTAGTATTATATTTAAAAGTTAATAGTTTGTTATATGTAAATATATAAAAGAAAAGTTAATAAGTTTGATATATAGTTATATGAAATATTGATATAATTATAGTATATGTAATAAATATATTTTATGTACAAAATATTTATCTGTTAAAAATGGTAGTTTTGATAATAATGATTTACTAATAATAATAATAATAATAATAATAATAATAATAATAATAATAATAATAATAATAATAATAATAATAATAATAATAATAATAATAATAATAACTTTATTAATAATGATAATACTAATAAAAATAATGATATTGTTAATAATGGTACTTATGTTAACAATAATAATAATAATATACTAATAATTATAAAATGATACTAATACTAATGTTAATGATTATATTAATAGTTTGTGTTACTTTCATAATAACGATAATAATAATAATCATAATCATGGTATTAATAATAATACTTATAAATACAATGAAACTTCTAAAATTTTAATACTAATACTTTTTAATGATAATGTTAAGGAAAACAATAATAAATATAGTAACAATAATTAATAATACTAATAATAATAATATTAGTAATGATAATACTAATAAGCTTTAAATGATAATACTTGTAATAATAATAATGATAGTAACATTCATAATATTAATATTAGTGATAACCTTAATTAATCATAATAACAATAATTAATAATAATACTATCAACAACAACAATAATAATAATAATAATAATAATAATAATAATAATAATAATAATAATAATAATAATAATAATAATAATAATAATTATAGAAGAGATTACTACCTTAAAAAAAATAACAAACATGTCCTAGCCCGGGTTCGAACCCGAGACCTCCCGCTCCCTAGCATACTTGCCTAACCATCCATCTGCAATTATTTTTCTTATTTATATTGAATTTTAATTGTATTTAACCCCAAGCTATCTGTTTTCTCCTCTTCTTCATCATCATCAACTCAAACGTCCAGAGAACAATCCATTTACTAATAACGAGTATTAAGTTTTGTTTTTTTTGGACCATTAACCGAAATATAATCAACTGATATGGGTTTTGAGGTTCAAAAAAAAAAATTATATATATATACATATACAGCTACTGCCGTCGCTGTTCTTAAAAATAAAATAAAAATCTGCTTTTCGATTTTGATAACATGATAAATAAAAGTTATAACACAAAATACCTTGCAAATCCATCTTAGAAACTTTATCCATCATCAATTTTAACGAAAACAACATATTGAATTCGAATTTCACGATGAACAATTTGTTGACTTTTTAATTCCGAAACTTTGACTCTTAAATTAGAACTCGTTAAGAAAAAGTGAGGTTTGAAACTTTCCATATTGTTTGAACACATGATTTCCAACAGAACTGCATTAATACATTTTAAAGTTTCATTTGATTACGGGTTTTGGCTGAAAATGTGAAGAACAGTGGCGTATTGTGCAGTTTATTAACTTTTTTGATCAATTCTTCACAATGCATTTGTTTATAGTTGATAATTGATATTGATGATGAAAGAAGTGACTGATTTTATCGATATCTCTGACTAATTTGCTTATTAAATACAGATATGTGATCGAATGAATTCAAACCAAAGGACAGAAAGAAAAATATAAAAAAATAACTAGAAAAGGATAGCTAACAAACTTTGTTTGATTGTGGAGTACTTATTCGTTGTGCAAGTCAGATGACAGACAGAAACAATATTGAAATAATAGTTATGATGGCTATTCCTAACAACTCGTACAATTTATATATAATATATAATATATAATTATATATATATATGTATATATATATATGTATATATATATATATATATGTATATATATATATATGTATATATATATATATATATATATATATTTTATGTTTATAAATTAATAATTCCATTAAATATAATAATATGATATTATTATTAATACTATTGATATTATTAATAATAATATGAATACTAATAATATTAGTAATATAAACAATAATAATATTAATGCGAATCAAATCTAATATTATTAATAAAAAAATAATATTATTATCCATGATAATAATACTAATTTGTATTATTTATGCTAACTATAAAAATAACAATTTTAATGATAATGGTAATAATACTTATAATCACAATAATAACTAAAATTAAAATTTTAATTCTAATTATAATAATAATGTTATTAGTAATGAATATAATAATATTAGTTATAATAATAATAGTATAACAAATTAAATGTATCCAATTTCATATATCATATATATAATAGTATTAATGTTATTATTTATTTTAATAATAATTAAAAGTAATATATAACAACTATATTTCAACTTGTAATTAAATTAAACAATACATATTATTAATTATGTAACACCTATCTTATATCTTAACATATTTGAATATTTATATATTTGTATATATATTTATTACAATATATAATAATAATAATTATGTATAGACATCATATATCATATATACATTTAATATCAACTTTATTACCTTGTATATTATTTTACAATTTAGTATTTGCAATTAAATTATATAATATTTAAATTTATATTTTTGAATCATTATATATCTTTATATATACATATCATATTTATTAGTATTAGTTCATGAATCGTCGGGAGTAGTTAAACGGGCAAATGCATTCATGGAAATAGTTCAAACATTATAAGACTCAGTTTAATAGGCTTTACTTATCGTGTCGAAATCATATAAGATTAAGTTTAAATTTGGTCAGAAATTCCCAGGTCATCACAGTACCTACCCGTTAAAGAAATTTCGTCCCGAAATTTGAGTGAGGTGGTCATGGCAAACAATAAAAATGTTTTCACGACGAATATGAGTTGATAAATTGAGTTTTATCATCATTGAGTAATATGGATAAAAATAATTCGATTATTCGAAGAGTACAAATGAAGCTATCACAAAAGAGTGAAATGAAAAAGGCAAATTTCATTATAACTTTTGACTAGTCACGGTTGAATTTAGAAAATAAGGTGTGTCTTAACTTTTGACGTCATCTCGGTTGAATTCCAGAATTCAAGAGATTTATAGAAAATCTTCGAAATCAAAAAGATTTGATTCTTCGGTGAGTAAGGAATTTAAGATCTCTATAATTAAATACGGTGATCTGCCTCGATTACTCTGTCTGATATTTTCACTATAAATTAAGCTCTTCCGTTCCATTATTCTCACCATTCCTATACTTTCTTTCTTAGTTCATACATCCAAAAGATTGTGAAAATGCTTAATCCAGTTCTAATCCTTGATATTTTTTTCTAATTATCATTTCTGTCATCCTTCTTTTCAATCTTCCATCGGAAGAATCTGTTTACTTCTACTATTACCTTGGGGTGATACTATTCTTATTTATACCGTGTCTTTATATTGCTATTCGTATTAATATCCACAGTTTGTAACCTCCGTGTTGCTATTGGTTTTTATATTTTTTCTTATATTTTGGAGCTCTTTGCCTTTTTATTATCCTCTCGACCTCTAGTAAAGTGAGTAATGGTCCAGAATTCGTAAGTATGGAGTTTTGAATGAACTTAATGTTCTAAACGAGAAAGAACGTAATAGTACGATTTAATTTGTCAAATTACCCGAATCGCTGAGAATAGAACTATCAAGAATATATTCTCTTGATAGTTCTGAAGTTAAGCAGAATGAAAGAGTTATGTAACATGGCACATGATGACGTTATGATCTGTGAATCACCATGTTCCATTAGAAACTCAGCATGACCTACTGTAATATAATCACGTTGATCAAGTGTCATTATATTATACTAACTCATACATCAGTTCCCAGCATTACTTCAATAACATTCATATTTTAGACTCGATAGTTTACAGAATATAGAAACTAACAGTTTCTATATGATGTAACACTGATAGCACGAAGAGATTAATGATTTCAGATAAGAATAGTTATGAAAATATCTTCAGAAATATGGAGGGTATTTATAATGAAAGATACGATGATATCTTGGAATTTCTAATATCGAATGATGGTGAAGAAAATTTATCCGTAAGGGTTTAGATTCGGAAGCAAGGTATTCGCTAAAGATTTCATTAGAAACAGAATCATCAGATTCTTTAGATACAGAGTTTGGTCCTTGTATTTGTCCTTGGTCTCCTTCATGGTTAGCTCAATCCGTTTTCCAGTTCCAATTTCTGAGCTTTTCCAACATACTATTCTTTATCATTAAACTTCCGATGATTAAGGTCGTTTACGGTTGTCTACAGTTTCTGCTGCTTCATTTAGCTTTTTCAACATTCAGAGTATTGATTTGTAGACCGAGTGCTGTTCAGAATTTCAGAATAAAAGACCATAATTCTAAAAGATAAATGTTATACATATAACTGTTGATGTAGATATGCTGCGCATTTTCAAAGTACTGATTGCTGACTCCCGATAATTGATATGGCAGTTCTCGTTACAAGATGCGGATGATTATATGATAAGGTTTCAATGAATAAATATAATGATTTATCAGAGAGATTTAAACCAAGAAGCAACGAGGTTGCTGGTACATCTGCTGGTAATATGGTAGAATAAGAAAGGTTCCCCGGTAACAATAAAAGAGCATGCATATATATTAAAGTTATAATAAGGTTGTTTCGAACGAAAAGTCGAAGTTGACTTGTTGGAGCTGTGACAAAATTGTCTAATTTGAAAAAGAGTGGAAATGTTATTTTAGGTAATAATAACACTAAGGAATTAGCACAGCTACATGTTAAACGTTTACTCAGTTTCTGAGAGTTTTTCAGGTGCATAACTATATGTATCAATCTTTTCTTCCGTAGATGAATTGCGGTTGGTTCGTCTTCTCGATTGAGGTGTTTTCAAGAATTATGAAAGGTTTGAACGCAGATTGTAATCGTCAAGATACAAATGAGGTTTAAGATGAACTCAAGTGGCAAACTTGAAGAGTTGTTTAGTTTCATATGTTGTAAACAATATTTTAATTCATTTTAATTGTCCAATGTTGGTAGTCCACAGTCGATAGTTCACAGTTGACAGTCCAATAATTCATATATAATTTAATATATAATATTCGAATTAATTAATACGTATCGTGACCCGTGTACATGTCTCAGACTCGATCACAACTCAAATTATATATATTATTGTAGAATCAACCTCAACCCTGTATAGATAACTCGTTCATTACTGCATATAGAGTGTCTATGGTTATTCCAAATAATATATATAAATGCGTCGATATGATATGTCAAAACCTTGTATACGTGTCCCGATATTTAAAGTGCGTAAAATAAATAACAGAAATTAAATAACGATAAATAAAGTGCGTAAAGTAAATAACAGAAATTAAATGACGATAAATAAAATTGCGAGAATATAAATTGCGATAAATAAACTGCGATAAATAAATTGCGATAATATAAAATGTGATACAGAATTAACAGTTAGCTAGAATCTTGTTAGCGTGGTTTCTTAACAAAATTTCATATTGTTAATTAATCTGTTTCTAATCAATTTTTATTGTATCTATTATTTCTTCATTATGCCACTTGTTGGATTCTGATAGGTCAAAATCCAAGTATGAAATTGAATTTGAATGAAAATAGCTATTCTTTGGTGAACGGATACGTACATCGGTGGATGTAAGTAGTATAGTTAATGACGGTTGAATCTGAATTGAAGAATGTACAGTATAACATATTAATGTGAAATCTAAATATTTCTCGGGTATTACCTACCCGTTAAAATATTTTCACCATTAACAATTTGTACGAAAAAAAATATAATTACAATCTTTGTGAAAATATACTTACATATATATTTTCTTCAGATGTAATCATGGATTTAATGAGTTAATATAGTATTAAGCTCATTTGGTTTACTGTCAAAACTAGAATACATAATCTCTATATCATTAGAGATTACATAATCGCCATGAAGAACGAAGATAATTGATGTAGAACGATACGTAGAATGATGATTATACTCGAGGAACAGAATGAAATGTCGAAGCTGGTGATGCGGATGTTGTTGTTGGTGGTATTAGTGCTGTTGGTGCTGAGGCTGGTGATGTTACTGGTGTTGGTGATACTGCTGGTGCTTGCAAATTGTGTACCGTGCTCTCTAAAGTTAACACTCGAGCTCGGAGTTCTTTAACTTCTTCTACTAACCCTGGTTGGTTATCAGTGTGAGGTAGAGGTCAGATATCTTCTCTAGTTCCGTTAATGGTAGCCTCAACACGAAAAATTCTTGCAAAAAGGGTATAAACGGTGTTGCGAACAGGTTCGCCGGTGAGCGGGTCAAGTACTCCAAGGTTAGGTGGTAGATTCGATTCATGATATGGAGTACCTTCTTCCCTTCTCCATAGGGTAAGTATGTCGCGAACCAACCCCAATTTTCTCCAGTAATCACGGTAGTTGATTGGTTGGTGTGCTCCTGTCACGCTGTCTTCGGAGTCAGAGGAACTGGGTCGATTCGTAGAGGCCATCTTACGCGATCTCAGGAAAGATTTTTGATATGAAGAGTTTAGTAACAGCAATTGATAGTTGGATGGTATTCTCAATGCATAATTTGCATAGATATATATAGTACCAGGATCCCTTAAATTAAGGAGAAATTTACGAGAGATATCAGACAAGGTCTACAGTAACAGATACGCTAAGATATGAATTTTGTCTATACACTATTCATGTAGTCAATGCAGTAAAACGTGTCTAGACTAAGAATAATGAGCAGGTAATTTCCTAAGGATGATAAGCAGATGATTTCCGACAAAAATGATAAGCAAAACTTTTGACATGCAGACACGGTCGAAGTCCAGACTCACTAATGCATCCTAACGACTTATCAGTTAGACACACTAATGCAGACCTGGTTTGCTAAGACCACCGCTCTGATACCAACTGTAAAGACTCATCCTAATCCATCCGGACGAAGTCCACATCGATTATAAACGATTCACAACAGTTGATTACATCGTGAGGTACTTGACCTCTATATGATACATTTTACAAACATTGCATTCGTTTTTAAAAGACAAACTTCCATTTCATCGTAAGTTGACAGACATGCATACCATTTCATAATATATCTAAACTATATATGACTTGATAATATTCTTGATGAACTCGACGACTCGAATGCAACGTCTTTTGAAATATGTCATGAATGACTCCAAGTAATATCTCTAAGATGAGTAAATGCACAATGGAAGATTTCTTTCATACCTGAGAATAAACATGCTTTAAAGTGTCAACCAAAAGGTTGGTGAGTTCATTAATTTAACATAAATAATCATTTCCATCCTTTTAATAGACCACAAGATTTTCATTTTCAGTTCGCATAAAATAAACGTCTCATGCATAGAGACAAAAATATCATTCATATGGATTGAACACCTGGTAACCGACGTTAAATTTAATGCATAGAATATTCCCAAACAAAACCTCTCGTCTGTTTAATAATAATCTCGAAGTACTAAAGCATTTGTACCCCGAATGGGACTTGTCAAGGTCCATAGATCTATCTTTAGGATTCGCGTCAATCAGGGGCCATTTCCCTAAATTCTTAGGTTACCAGACTTGAAGGGCGATATTCGGTTAATAATCCAACCATATAATGTAGTTTTGATTACTTGTGTCTATTCCGTAAAACATTTATAAAAGCAGCGCATGTATTCTCAGTCCCAAAAATATATATTGCAAAAGCATTTAAAAAGGGAGCAAATGAAACTCACTCTACAATATTTTGTAGTAAAAATATTCATACGACGATACGGAACAATGCAGGGTTGGCCTCGGATTCACGAACCTATATCAATGGTATATCTATTAAAACATATAATGGGGATCACATAATTTATTAATATATATTATTTATATATTTGTAGTTATATAGTATTCCATTAAAAACGTATACTTATTTTATATCTTAAATGATATGTTATATATATTTATTTTGTATATATATTTAAAATGAATAATATCTATACATTCAGTTATATTAATATATCTATATACATGTATATATATATATATATATATGTATATATATATATATATATATATATATATATATATATATGTAGTATTATATTTAAAATTTAATAGTTTGTTATATGTAAATATATAAAAGAAAAGTTAATATGTTTGATATATAGTTATATGAAATATTGATATAATTATAGTATATGTAATAAATATATTTTATGTACAAAATATTTATCTGTTAAAAATGGTAGTTTTGATAATAATGATTTACTAATAATAATAATAATAATAACTTTATTAATAATGATAATACTAATAAAAATAATGATATTGTTAATAATGGTACTTATGTTAACAATAATAATAATATACTAATAATTATAAAATGATACTAATACTAATGTTAATGATTATATTAATAGTTTGTGTTACTTTCATAATCACGATAATAATAATAATCCTAATCATGGTATTAATAATAATACTTATAAATACAATGAAACTTCTAAAATTTTAATACTAATACTTTTTAATGATAATGTTAAGGATAACAATAATAAATATAGTAACAATAATTAATAATACTAATAATAATTAATAATAATATTAGTAATGATAATACTAATAAGCTTTAAATGATAATACTTGTAATAATAATAATGATAGTAACATTCATAATATTAATATTAGTGATAACCTTAATAAATCATAATAACAATAATTAATAATAATACTATCAACAACAACAACAACAATAATAATAATAATAATAATAATAATAATAATAATAATAATAATAATAATAATAATAATAATAATAATAATAATTATTATTATTATTATTATTATTATTATTATTATTATTATTATTATTATTATTATTATTATTATTATTATTATTATTATTATTATTATTATTATTATTATTATTATAGAAGAGATTACTACCTTAAAAAAAATAACAAACATGTCCTAGCCCGGGTTCGAACCCGAGACCTCCCGCTCCCTAGCATACTTGCCTAACCATCAACCTGCAATTATTTTTCTTATTTATATTGAATTTTAATTGTATTTAACCCCAAGCTATCTGTTTTCTCTTCTTCTTCATCATCATCAACTCAAACGTCCAGAGAACAATCCATTTAATAATAACGAGTATTAAGTTTTGTTTTTTTTTGGACCATTAACCAAAATATAATCAACTGATATGGGTTTTGAAGTTCAAAATTTTATATATATATATATATATATATATATATATATATATATATATATATATATATATATGTATATATATATATATATATATATGTATATATATATATATATATATACATACATATACAGCTACTGCCGTCGCTGTTCTTAAAAATAAAAAATAAAATCTGCTTTTCGATTTTGATAACATGATAAATAAAAGTTATAACACAAAATACCTTGTTAATCCATCTTAGAAACTTTATCCATCGTCAATTTTAATGAAAACAACATATTGAATTCGAATTTTACGATGAACAATCTGTTGACTTTTTAATTCCGAAACTTTGACTCTTAAATTTGAACTCGTTAAGAAAAAGTGAGGTTCGAAACTTTCCAAATTGTTTGAACACATGATTTCTAATAGAACTGCATTAATACATTTTAAAGTTTCATTTGATTTCGGGTTTTGGCTGAAAATGTGAAGAACAGTGGCGTATTGTGCAGTTTATTAACTTTTTTGATCAATTCTTCACAATGCATTTGTTTATAGTTGATAATTGATATTGATGATGAAAGAAGTGACTAATTTTATCGATATCTCTGACTAATTTACTTATTAAATACAGATATGTGATCGAATGAATTCAAACCAAAGGACAGAAAGAAAAATATAAAAAAATAACTAGAAAAGGATAGCTAACAAACTTTGTTTGATTGTGGAGTACTTATTCGTTGTGCAAGTTAGATGAAAGACAGAAACAAAATTGAAATAATAGTTATGATGGCTATTCCTAACAACTCGTACAATTTATATATTATATATAATATATAATTATATTTATATTTATATATATATATATATATCTGTATATATATTTTATGTTTATAAATTAATAATTCCAACAAATATAATAATATGATATTATTATTAATACTATTGATATTATTAATAATAATATGAATACTAATAATATTAGTAATATAAACAATAATAATATTAATGCGAATCAAATCTAATATTATTAATAAAAAAATAATATTATTATCCATGATAATAATACTAATTTGTATTATTTATGCTAACTATAAAAATAACAATTTTAATGATAATGGTAATAATACTTATAATCACAATAATAACTAAAATGAAAATTTTAATTTTAATTATAATAATAATGTTATTAGTAATGAATACAATAATATTAGTTATAATAATAGTATAACAAATTAAATGTATCTAATTTCATATATCATATATATAATAGTATTAATGTTATTAATTATTTTAATAATAATTAAAAGTAACAAACTATATAACTACTATATTTCAACTTGTAATTAAATTAAACAATACATATTATTAATTATGTAACACCTATCTTATATCTTAACATATTTGAATATTTATATATTTGTATATATATTTATTACAATATATAATAATAATAATTATGTATAGACATCATATATCATATATACATTTAATATCAACTTTATTACCTTGTATATTATTTTACAATTTAGTATTTGCAATTAAATTATATAATATTTAAATTTATATTTTTGAATCATTATATATCTATATATATACGTATCTTATTTATTAGTATTAGTTCGTGAATCGTCGGGAGTAGTCAAAAGGGCAAATGCATTCATGGAAATAGTTCAAATATTATGAGACTCAGTTTAATAGGCTTTGCTTATCGTGTCAAAATCATATAAGATTAAGTTTAAATTTGGTCGGAAATTCCCGGGTCATCACAAGGTTGCAGGGGCGTTGCAAAGTCCAAATGGCATGCGTTTATAAGCAAAAGTACCATAAGGGCACGTGAATGTGGTTTTATCTTGGTCCTCGGGTGCTATTGGAATTTGAAAGTATCTGGAAAAATCGTCAAGTAAACAATAGTAACTATTCCCGGCTAATCTTTCCAACATTTGATCAATGAAAGGTAAGGGAAAGTGATCTTTTCTGGTGGCGTCATTTAATTTTCTATAATCAATACAAACACGCCATCCTGTTACAGTCCTAGTAGGAATAAGCTAATTTTTTTCATTTGTGATGACAGTCATGCCACCCTTCTTAGGTACGCATTGAACTGGGCTTACCCATGGACTATCAGAGATTGGATAAATTAAACCTGCGTCTAGCAGTTTAATAATTTATTTCTTAACAACATCTTGCATATTAGGATTTAGTCTTCGTTGGCGTTGCACATACGTTTTATGACCTTCTTCCATAAGGATTTTATGTGTGCAATACGAAGGACTTATGCCTTTAATATCATGAATCTTCCATACAATAGCTGGTTTATGAGATTTTAGCACAGAAATGAGTTGAGATTTTTCATTTTCTGTAAGAGAAGACGATATTATTACAGGTAATTCAGATTTACCATGTAAATAAGCGTATTCCAAATGGTTTGGAAGTGGCTTTAACTCTAATGTCGGTGGTTCTTCTATCGATGATTTGTATCGATATCTGTCTTCTTCTTTTAGCATTTGAATTTCTTCTGTTGTTGGTTCATATTCATTAGCCATGAGTACGGCTAACATTTCAGCTTCATTAATTGGTTCAGTTCCTTCTCCTAAAGAACATTATCCTATTACTTGTAATTCTGGAAATTCTTCTAACAATTCTGCATGTGAATCTATAGTTTGAATATAATAACATGTATCATCTACAGATTACGGTTGTTGCATGGCTCTATCAACAGAAAAGGTAACACTCTCGTCCTCTATACTTAGGGTCAGTTTCTTACCAAACACGTCTATTATTGCTTTAGCCGTGTTTAAGAATGGTCTTCCTAATATGAGAGGAACTCGAGAATCTTCTTCCATGTCCAGAATAACAAAATCTACCGGAAATACTAAAGTACCAACTTTAACTAGCATGTTCTCCATTATCCCTCTAGGATATTTTACTGATCGTTCGGTTAGTTGTATACTTATTCGTGTTGGTTTCAATTCTCCAAGGTCTAGTTTAGCGTATAGTGAATACGGCATTAAATTTATACTAGCACCTAAGTCTGCCAATGCTTTTATTGAACTAAGACTACCCAGAAAATATGGAATTGTGAAACTTCCTGGATCTGATAATTTTTCTGGTATCTTATTCAATAGCACTGCAGAACAATTAGCATTCATTATAACAGCCGAGAGTTCTTCCATTTTCTTCCTATTTGTGATTAGATCTTTCAGAAATTTAGCATATCTAGGCATTTCTGAAATCACATCAATGAAAGGAAGATTTATATTTATTTGTTTAAACATATCCAAGAATTTGAATTGCTCGGCTTTAAGTCTTTTTTTCTCATTTTACTCGGGTAAGGAAGTGGTGGTTGATATGGTTTAACATAAGGTTTAGCCTTAACTGTGTTATCTTCATTAACCATTTCAACTACCGGTTCTGATTCCTTCTCTTGTTCAGGTTGTGGTTCTTGTGGAGTAGGAATAGAATCATCAGAAATTTCAGGTATTTCAGGTGGTTTAAGTGTAATACCACTTCTTGTGGTAATGGCTTTAGCTGTTTCATTTCGGGGGTTAGCATTTGTATCACTAGGTAGACTTCCCGGTTTTCTTTCACCTATCAACCTTGCTAGGTTGCTTACTTCTTGTTCCAGATTTTGAATAGAAGCTTGTTGATTTCTAAATGCTTGAGCATTTTGTTCATTGGTTTGTTTCTGAGATGTGAAAAACTGCGTTTGAGATTCAACTAGCTTCGACATCATATCTTCTAAATTTGGCTTTTTATCATCGGTTTGTGGTGGTTTGTTTTGAAAAATAGGTCTTTGCTGATTGTAAGTATTGTTAGATACTTGTTGATTGCTAGGACCTTGTTGATTGTTGTATGGAACATTTCGGCTATAATTCTGATTTTGATTGTAGATTGGTCTTGGCGGTTGATAATTATTTTGATAATTATTTCCAGGCCTTTGGTTCATGTATGAAACATTCTCTCTTTGTTCCATTGTTTGTTCAATACTGAGACTATCTTTTGTCAAATGTGGTCCTCCACATTGCTCATAACTAATTCGTATTGAGTGAATATCTTTAGTCATCTTTTCCATTCGTCTCTCGACCGCATCTATCTTTGCGGACATGGAATCAAAGTCATGGCTAGAATCGGCTCTAGCCGCTTTAGATGATCTAACGATGTCTTTTTTTTTTGATGCCACTCATGTGAGTGGGAAGCAGTGTTATCAATAATTTTGTAAGCTTCAGTTGCGGTTTTCTTCATAATGGAACCACCAGCTACTATATCGATGTCTTTTTTTGTAGTGATGTCACATCCTTGGTAGAAATTTATACTATTTGATAAGTGTCTAAACTATGTTGCGGACATCCTCTCAACAACTTTCCAAATCTTGTCCACGCCTCACATAGAGTTTCATTTGGCTTTTGCATGAACTTAACAATTTCTCCTTGAAGTCTCACGGCTTTAGATGCCGGAAAGTATTATTATTATTATTATATAAGTATTATTATTATTATAAAAGGGGGTTTTTCCGTTTAATGACCGGTTTGTCGATTTTATTTCTTAAGTCGCAGTTAAAACCTAATGTAAAATATTAAAAATAAATACAACTTAATTTAGAGTGTAAAGTAAATGACAATAATTAAAGTGCGATAAATAAAAGTACGATAAATAAAATTGCGATAATTAAAAAGTATGATAATTAAAAGTGCAATAAATAAAATGACAGTAAATAAAAGTGCGATAAAATATGAAATAAAGGAATTATGCTTATTTAAACTTCCGTAATCATGATGTTCGACGTGTTGATTTTAATTTATTACCATGGGTTAATTTTCCTTTGTCCTGGATTATTCAATATGTCCATACGGTTTTGTCCATAATAGTTCATCAGTCATAAACATAAAGTGCGAGAGTCTTCGTCAAATTATCCTTATACCCGAAGTCAAATATTCCAACTAATTGGGGATTCGAACTGTAACAAGGTCTTAATACTTTGTTTAATGGATACACCAGGTTATCGACTGCGTGTAATCCAAGGTTTTATTACTTTGCTAAGGATTACACCAATTACCCTTGTATGTAATTCACCCCTGTTTCAATAAGTCTATTGATTATTAATCCATCCCCGTGTCCGATCAAATGAATAATTATTGGTATTTATAGATATCCCGCCCACCGTACCTAGTCAAGCGTATGTGGTTATATATAAATACGTCAAATTATAAGTCTATATATTAAATTAACGAGGTATCATTTAGTTAATATAAAGCCCATTAATAGCCCATAGTCTAATTTTCACAAGTGTCGTTCTTTTATCCAAACCCCAATTATGGTCCAAAGCCCAATTACCCCGTCTTTAATATTTAGTCCAACATCATGATTACTTCGATTTAAATAAGCATAATAATAACTTAGTTACGAGACATTAATTTAAAAAGGTTGAACATAACTTACAATGATTAATAATAGCGTAGCGTTACACGGACAGAATTTCGACTTACACACTTACAACATTCGCTAACATACCCTTATTATTATTATTCTTAAATTAAAATTAAAATTATAAATTATAAATTATAAATTATATATATATATATATATATATATATATATATATATATATATATATATATATATATATATATATATATATATATATATATATATCGTCGGGGAGAGAGAGAGATTGAATAATATGTGAATAAAATCGATCAGAATGCGCGACCTTTTATAGGCCCACGTTTCACTGTAGAGCTCCGCGAGTGCTGAGCTTTTATGCTTTACACTGAAATCCAGCTCACCAAATGAATTTAATGTGGGCTGCTTTGATTAAAATAATATAATATAATATATATATATATATATATATATATATATATATATATATATATATATATATATATATATATATATATATATATATATATATATATATATATATATATAATTAATTATATATAATATTATATTCTTATTCATATTTGACTTGTAATTTTTAGTCCGTTGCGTCGCGCGTTGAAAGTTAACTCTGGTCCCGGTTCCGGATTTTTGGACGTCCTTTCGTACTATTTAATATCTTGTACTTTGCGTTTTGCAGCTCGTACTCTTGTAATTTCTAGACGTTTCTTATCAATAATTTGAACCACTTTGATTGTACTTTGTACTTTTTAGCTTTTTGGTCGTTTGCGTCTTCAAATTGTCGAATCTGTCTTTTGTCTTCACCTTTTAATATTTAAACGAATATCATTTGTAAATAGAACAATTGCAACAAAAAGCTTGTCTTTCTTGAAGGATAATGCTATGAAATATATGTTCGTTTTTAGCATTATCATATGCAATAGTGTGTACAAGGCCCAATATTGCTCATGCAGTGGGAACGGTGAGTCGTTTTCTCCCCAACCCCGGAAAAGAGCATTGGAATGCCTAAAATGGATTCTCAGATATCTTAAGGGTACAACGAATCTATGTTTTTGTTACGGGGGAGCTGATCCAATCTTGGAAGGCTATACAGATGCGGATATGGCCGGAGATCCTGATAGTAGGAAATCTACTTCAGAATTCATTTACACTTTTACAGGGGGAGCTGTTTCATGGCAGACAAGACTACAGAAGTGTGTTGCATTATCCACAACTGAAGCAGAGTATATTGCTGCAGCAGAAGCTGGAAAAGAAATGTTGTGGTTAAAGCGTTATCTTCAAGAATTTGGAATCAAGCAAAAGGAGTACAAGGTACATTGTGACAGTCAGAGTGCTCTAGATTTGAGCAAGAACTCCATGTACCATTCCCGTACAAAACATATTGATATTCGTTATCATTGGATACGCGAGGTAATTGACCGACAACTGTTGAGACTAGTGAAGATCCATACAAAGGAGAATCCTGCGGATATGTTGACAAAGGTGGTGACTCGAGAGAAATTGGAGTTATGTAGAGACATAACTGAAATGTTCGTGAATTCGGCTGGAGGGGGAGAACTGAAGGTTTCCAGCCTACAATCTAGAAGCACACCTTCTAGATGTTCAAAGTAGCCTTCTTTGAACACCATGTGGAAGTAGCCAAGTTGAACACGGTGACGGCCGCCAACCTTCCACGTTCACACGTCACCTTCCTCGTTCACACATATCTACCGCTATAAGATCTTAGCTATAAATAGACGTGCAAACCTCCGTTGTAAATCATCTCAAAATCACTCAGAGAAGTGTAATCACAACCTAGAGAGTGTGTGTGAGTTTGAGAGTTTTTTTTAGAGTTTTGTAAATACTCGTGTAATATATTCTTGTGAGTAATAGAGTTATTTTTCTCTCAAATTTATATCTCCCAGCGTCTAGACGATCCTCTCTTTCAACATTAACAATTGCTTAAAACAGTCGTTAGCAAATCCTTATATAAATTGATCGACTCTTTACTAGAAATGGTTCACTTCCGCCTAAACTAAAAACTACCGTAACTCGAGCATTTTGAAAAATTACAATTTCGTAAAAGTTGGTTATTGATGGTTCGTTAGTTATGTTCTTATCACAAAAAGTGAACTTGCATGCATCACACCCTTCTCTTTTTGGTCCACTAGCTTTTCCAACGTTGGAATCATTATCATATTATCATACTCCGTATTTAGAAAAATATTTGAATTTCTCAAATTACTCATATTTATAGAATTATAGGCTTATAGCTATTTATAATTTATTCTATATATTTTTTTAACTAAACTTAGTTCAAGTATATCTAACATACTTTCTGTTCAACCAATCTTTATTGTGAGAAAGATAAATATGGGACGAGGAAATATTATACTCCATATTTAAGTTTATTCGCCATTAAGATAAAAAAAAAATAAACAATAAAAAGGTGAAAGAAGTGAAAACTTGGTTAGACAATTGTCGAAACTTTGATATAAACTAGTAAAGCGGGCATGCGCGATGCCGCGGGACCTTTGAGGTGTGTTTTCATAGTTAACGAAGCGTTATTTATTTACAGAAGTAAAAACGTTTTGTCACAGGTGTTTTTAGATACACGTAGTTAGTATCCAGTGTACCTAATGACCTATGTGTTTCTAACGGCAGGAAGATTGTGTAAAAAAAAGGAAACAGAATTATCGATATGATGTAGTTAGTTTGAAGAGTTTATTATAGATGTGTGTATGTATTGAATATAGTTCGACGTATTTAGATTTTTTTTAGAAGTGTCCATTTCGCGTACAGTTAGTCCTGTTGTGTTCGTTAGATTTTTTTGAGTTGAACGGTGGGTTCGAAAAAATTTAACGCGAGGCGAGCGGAAAGATATGTCCCGTTGAAAATATGGGTGAAGTTTAAATAAGATTTTTAATTAAAATACTAATTTTACACTTTATACCTCTGGTTTGAGGGTTGTGGTGTAAGTTGGCACATTTTTTAAGGGTTTTTTAGGGGTTGATTTGGTTTTTTTCCCCTTTTTTCTCCTCTTGTCGTTTTGACCAAGGATTGGGTGGGGGTGGGCTAAAACGACCAAAACTAGGTGTCCATTAGTATATATGGATAGGGGTTGATTTGGTTTTTTTTCCCTTTTTTCTCCTCTTGTCGTTTTGACCAAGGATTGGGTGGGGGTGGGCTAAAACGACCAAAAACTAGGTGTCCATATGGATAATGGATAATGGATAATGGATAATGAATTGACAGAAACAAGTAATGTGTGGTGTTTTACATATGCATATCATGTTTATTTTAGGAATAAAGGATATGATGTGACAATGTGACATAAAAACGGGTCAAAATTTATATTGAATATTTATAACTAACAGAAAGGCTATATAATACAGTATATCTCTTAACATTGATAATCGTTCACATGGTAATTTATAACGTTTAGAGTTATTATTAATATTAATGCTTTTAAAAAAAAGGTTTTCATTTTTAGATGTTTTATATATATATATATATATATATATATATATATATATATATATATATATATATATATATATATATATATAACGCAAAAAAAAAAAAAAAAAAAAAAAAAATGATACATTAAACATTAACTAATATAATTCAAAATCCAAAATCATAAGTAATCATATTCGACTAGAATGCTCTTCTAGATCCTTCCCATTCACTTACATTGAAATGTCCATTGGAACTAAAATAAATAAAGCTTCGGCATGGCGACCCATCATCGACTAATTCAAAAAGAGACTCGCGGATTGGAAAGCTAAATCAATCTCATTCGGCAGAAGACTTACTATGGTGAAATCTATCCTTAATGGTCATCATTTATATTATTTCTCATTATTTCGTGCACCATCTAGTGTAATTAGAAATCTTGAACAATGAAGGCACAATTTCTTTTGGGGTGAGAACGAAACGGGTAATAAATTATGTTGGATTAAATGGGATCGGACAATATTATATTTATATATCCTATGAAAAAGAAGGATAGAATATTGGTTCTCTTTTCTCTCCCTAATTTGTAAATGGTGGTGGCACCGTAAGAATGAAAATAATGTTTTTTGGGCTAAATTATAACTAGTATTTACTGTGTAGGCGGGGGGTTTAGATCCAGGTAACAAGTGCAGGCCCATCAAGGGCTTTACCACTTGGAATTGCATAATAAAACTGTAACGACCTGTCAAAATCGCTATTGACGCGGTACGTTATTCATTGATTTCATAGTGAGGTTTTGACCTCTACATGATACGTTTTGTAAACATTGCATTCTTTTGAAAAGGCACACCATAAATGAATATCTAATTCCAAGGTTTGCGACTTCGGATGATTTCTACATATAGACAATCACCATAAATAATAGTTTACAATAATACATCCGTTGAAATTGCAGTCAAAATAAGATACATGGTGATGATTTTGTGAATGCAAAGTTTTCTTTAATAAAACATGTATGACTCCATGCACATAGCTTGTATAACGTATAAGCAAACAGCGGAAGACTTCTAGGAACCTGAGAATAAACATGCTTAAAAGTGTCAACACAAAGGTTGGTGAGTTCATAGTTTTAATATTGCGCATACTCTGTATATAAAGGTGGATCACAAGATTTCAGTTATTTCATCCAAAACGTTTATCAAAAGATTCTACGAAATTGAGCACCCTGGCAACCAAACTTAACATATGTATAATAAGTACCCCTGTTTTAACATACATGCAACCAACATGTACAATACACGCAAACCAATGTGTACTAAACTCAAATAGCATACGTCTGTTTTATAGTTCAGGCTAGGGTTTCTATACCTGGAACATACAGGGATGTCAAGCCCTATGGATCCATATACAACTATCGCGCCCACCAGTTCTAATAACTGGCAGTTACTAGTTACCAAAGTTAAGGGATTTTCGGTTCAAATTCAGTGTAGAATTTAGTATGTACTTGTATCAATTGCGTTTAAAATAAAGTGCATGTATTCTCAGCCCAAAAATATAGATTGCCAAAGCAATTAAAAAGGGATCTATAAAATCACCTTAGTATAAACGATGAAAGCTAACGGATAAACGAGAGGTCGTTCCAAAACGAGTATGTCCTAAATTATTTAGAATAGATTAATAACTAAGGCATATATTATTTTAATATTAATTTATATTGTATTAAAATTAAAAGTAGTTATTAAAATAGATGAAGACATAAACTTGTCATTTGTTATATATATTATTGTTACATTCCACGTACTTTCAGGACTAAAAATGCAAATATTCATGATCATCATCTTCAAAATTCGATTTTACGTAGTAGACTAGCAAAACATATATAGACATTTTTATAAAATTCTTTCCCTTTTCTTTTATTAGATCATGTACATGTAGCTCAAAATTTTGTGTAGAGATTCATATGTTTAATATTAATGATATTAAATTATATCTAAAAAAAAATATTTGTTCAAAGACCCGAACGGTTAAGCCACCGAAACAATGAGTAACCATTAGTTTCGGTTTCTTCTGATCATGGATGCGAACACTAGAAGTGCAATAAAGTCAAATATAGATTAAAAGAATAAAGTTTGTAATTGAGTTTACCTTCAAAACGAAACCAAGTTAGGACCTAACAACCTCTAATAACATCCGATCTTGTTCAAATATTTAGTCCCTTTCTTAAATTGGTCATTTGTTTTTCCTCGTGTGATTTTATTTATTTGTAAAAGCTTTGTGTCTATATGATGGTGAAAGTATGAAATGGATAAAGTGAATAAGGGTGATACAAATATATAGGAAGGAGTGATACATATATAGCATGGAGATGATCGACCTTGTTCTTTGGAATAAGATAGTTACGTTTACACGCCAAAACAAATTGATTGCCAAGTTGTTTGTTTAAGTTCACATGATTAACATATATATATAATAATAATAAATATAATAATATAATAATATTAAAATATAATAATTAAAGAATCAATCAACGTGCATGAAGGTAGCCGCCCCCTTTTGTCATTTCTACCGACAGTTTTCACGGATCGGTATTTTATACTCTGTTGCTAATAATTGACGGGTAAAATTATAAATAAAAAGAATTTTACTTTTTATAATTGAATACATATATATATTTTGGTCTTAAGCTTTATAAAACTAGTTGTAAAAAGGTCCATTTATTTATAAAATTACTATATACATTCGATGTAGAGTGTACGTACTAGTCTCCTGATCAATCTGTGCCACCGTGAATTACTGAATTCGTTTAATTCAATCGAATTAATGAAATTTTAATATTTTTAAAAGTCTTATTTATTAAATACTTCAGGGGTATATTATGTAACTTATAATTAATAATTTCTATCATATCGCTTTCATGTGAATAGTAATTTAATTAATTTTGTTTCATTTACTATTCATATGAATAGTAAATGAATTAATTTCGATTCAACTATTTAAGTTACATTGTTGTACGTTGTGCTTTACAGCTTGTACATCTTTGATTTAATTGCGTTTCTTCTTATAAATTAAAAAATTTACATCATAAAAATAAAACGAACATATATGTAAAACTTTTAATTTGAAATTGCTTCATTCAATAGTAAATTTTTATCATTTCATATATAAATATTATACGCATGTTTCCGTGTATATATATATACATATATATATATATATATATACATATATATATATATATATGAAATATTATACGCATGTTTCCGTATATATATATATATATATATACAATTATAATTATCACAAGTTATGACGTTCGTTAATCGTCGGACAAATAATGTGGGCAACCGTTATATAAAACTCATTTACAAAAGTTTTAAAACTTGTCAAAATGCATTGCTTATCATGACGAAAATATTAAATCATATAGAGAATTGGTTTAAATAAGTCGAAATTTTCTGGGTCATCATAGTACCTACCCGTTAAAGAAATTTCGTCCCGAAATTTGATAGAGATTGTCATGGCTAACAATAAAAATGTTTTCATGACGAATATGAGTTGATAACTAGAGTTTTATCATTTTTGATTAATATAGATAAAACGATTCAATTATGTGAAGCGTACGAGTGAAGTTGTCACAAAAGATAGAGATTTAACTTTTGACGTAGTCACAGTGAATTTCGGAATTTAAGGAAATTAAAGATCTTTGTAATCTATATAAGATTTGATTCTTCAGTGATTAAGGAAATTATGAATTTCTTTGATTAAATACGTAATCTGCCTCGATTGTTATGTCTGTTATTTCGCTATAAATCAACCTATTCCGTTCCATTATTTTCACCACTCCTACATCTTCTTTCTCATTTCATATTTTCAAAAGATTGTGAAAATGCTTCATCCAGTTCTGATCCTTAACATTTTTCTGGCTATCGTATCCTTCATTCTTCTTTTTCATCTGCCACCAGAGGAAGATATTTTCTTCTACTATTACCTTGGGGTTATAATATTTTTAATTCTCCCGTGTCTTTACATTGCAATACGTATTGATATACACCGTTTGTAATTTATGTGTTGTTGTCAGGCTTTATATTTTCCCTTATATTTGGGAGCTCCCTGCTTTTGTTTTTCATTCCCGACTTCAAGTCAAGCGAATAATGGTCCAGAATTCGTAGGTATGGAGTTTCGAATGATCATATTATACAAAGCAGAAAGGAAAGGTAATAACAAGATTTAATTTGTCAAATTACCAGAATATCCAGAAAAGACCAAATCATCAAGAAAAATATTTTCTTGATATGTTTAGAGATTAAATAGAATGAAAGAGTTATGTAACATGGTTCATGATGAGGGTGGGATCTGTGAACCTTTATCACGTTCCATTAGAAACTCAGCATAACTTATTGTAATATAATCACGTTGGCCAAGCGCCATTATATTATACTAACTCATGCTTCAATTCTCAACACTTCTCCAAAATACATTCACAATTTAAACTTGACGGTTCCCGAAGTTTAGAAACTAAAACAGTTTCTTTTATGATGTAACACAGATAGCGCAAAGAGATAAATAATCTCGGACAATGATAGTTATGATGGTATCTACAGAAATATCGAGGATATTTATACTGAAAGATTCGATGATGTTTAAGAATTTTAGAATATCTGGAATCAAAGGATGATGCAGAAAATTTGTATGCGAAGGTTTAGAATAAGGAGTAAGGTGTTCGCTAACGATTTTAGCAGACACTGAATCATTTGGATTCTTTGAAGGTAGATTTTGTCTTTGTGATTTGTCCACAACCTCCTTCATGATTTTCTCAATCCATTTTTCAGTACCAAATTTTCTTATTTTCTGAGCTTTTTTCAACACACTACTCTTTATCATCAAACTTTCGACTGTTAAAGTCGTTTACAGTTTTTGCTGCTTCATCAGCATTTTTCCAAAATTCGGAGAACTAGTTCGCAGTTTGGGGTGTTTTTCATAAATTTCACATTCGAAGTATGTAAGTCTAGGAGATAGACGTTATATGTATATATAACTGTTGGCGTAGAATTGATGCGAAATTCGAGAATAATGATTCAAGCTTTTTGGTATGGCAACTATCGTTACAAGATGCAGATGAGTACATGATAGGGTTTCAATGAATAAGTATAGTGACTTTTCGGAGAGACTTACGCCAAAGAGTAATGAAGCCGCTTATACATTTACTGTTAATATGGTGGAATATAAAAGGTTCTCCGGTAACAAAAACGTATATATCAAGGTTATAATAAGGATAATCTGAAAAGTCGAAGTTGACTGGTTGGAAGGGTGATAACAGTGGATCCTTTGCAAGGTTATTTTCGATAATAACAATGCTAAAGGATCTAGCATAGATACGTGTTAAACTTTTACTTAGGTTTCGAGAGTGTTCCAGGTGCATAACTATATGCATAAATCTTTCTTTTCGTAGATAACGTGTGGTTCGATCATCCTCTCGATTGTTTCTTAATTGAGGTATTCTCAAGAATTATGAAGGGTTTGAACGCAGATTGTAATCGTCAATATACATATGATGTTCTAGAATTTTGAATGATACAAATATTTTTCTGGGTTTTATGAATAGAAGTGATGTTCTAGCACAGTTTTGAAGTCAAAGTATAGTTTTGAAAGATGTAGGGATCTAAGAGTGATGCTATCTGTTATATCTTGACTTGAATTCTGGATTCTGATCTGTTTAAAATCAGAATATGTAATAGAATTTGAGTGAGAAAGGTTGTTCTGATTTCTATGAAAGAATGTATATCATTGTGAAAGTAGTGAGTATGGTTAATGATTATCGAGTAATTTAAGAATGTACAGTGTAACATATTAACGTGAAATCTAAATATTTCTCTGGTATTACCTACCCGTTAAAATATTTTTCAAAATTAATAGTTTGTACAAAAAGAATCTTTATGAAAATATATGAATGTATATTTTCTTCAGATGTAATGCAGATTTAATGAGTTAATATTCTATTAAACTCGTTTGATTTTGAACTAGAAATGAATAATCTCTGAAACATTAAAGATTACATAATCTTCGCAGAGTGTTTCACTAATGTCATCAATACTTCATTATCTATTCTTATTGACATTCCTCGGTGAAGGATATTAGTGCTTGTGGAATTTTGGGAACTTCGCAAGGTACGAGTGATGTTTTCTAGAAAGTTTCCAATACATCGAAGATGAAAGTGTAAAATCAAACATGTAATTGATTAATACGCTTGGTTTATTATGAAATGGAATTCATTGAGTTGAAACATAGATTGTAGTTAACGATGGTTAAGTCGTTTACGAAGGATGTACATCATAGCATATTAGTAATATGAATTAACCGAGTAGTATCTACTCTTTAAAATTCACACGTAATAGCTTAGTACGAAAGATATATTATGGTTTCCAAAATTCATATATATATATAATATATAAATTCTTTGGAAACAATGAGTTAATACTTCATAACTCGTTATTTCAATATACTCATTGGTGATTGTGGTGTTGATATCGTCGGTGGTTATGGAGCTGGTGGAGTTTGTAGTGCTACAGGTGTTACTGGTGTTGGTAATACTGATGGTGATGCTGGTGATGCTTGTATAACAAGTCTAGCTTGTAAATCATGCACTATTCCTGTCAGGGTTTCTATTCTTCCCTTTATCCACTCATCTGATTTACAGTTAGAACTAGAAATAGTATCTCTAAAACTTTTAGAAACCACATATTCTCTGCAGAATATTTCTTCAATGAAGTGATGAATTAATACTTCATCGTTTGTTGTTGTTAGTACACCTTAGTACCTATGGTGCGTATGATGTTGATGCCCGAGGTACAGATTGTGATGTTGAGGCTTGTGATGTGGATGTGGTTGTTGGTGGTGGTAATGATCCTGTTGGTGTTGATGATGGTGATGCTGTTGGTGTTTATGGTATTGAGGCTAGCGATGTGGATGTTGTTAGCGGTACTGGTGTTGTTGATGGTGCTTGTAATACCATATTCTCCAAAGCCTTCACGCGAGCGCGAAGCTCGTTGACTTATTCTATCATGCCGGGATGATTGTCGGTTCGGACGAGCAGATGAATAAGATTCAGAATTTGAGATGGTATATAATCGTGACGAGATACTCTGGAAATGAGAGAGAAAAGGGTGTTTCGAACAGGTTCGCCGGTAAGTGCTTCAGGTTCTTCACCAAGAGGTGAATGTGGTGGATGGAAGGGATCACCTTCTTCTTGTCTCCAATGATTAAGTAGATTATGAACCCATCCCCAATTCATCCAGAATAGACGATGGCTAATTGGTTGATCCATTCCGGTTACGCTGCTTTCGAAGCTCAGGTCGAATTCCATATCGGAATAGCTGTCGGAATCTGAGGAATTCGAACTAGATGCGGGATCCATCTTGTATAATCAAGGAATTGATTTTTGATATGAAATAGATTATAGGACTTAGATTGGTATTCTTCAACACATAATTTACATATGTATATATAATACCAAAATCCCATAAATTACGGAGAAATTTTCGGAAGATGTCAGAAAAAGTTTACAGTAACAGATATGTTAAGATATGAATTCGTCTGTATATATTCTATGCAATAAATGCAGGAAAACGTGTCTAGACTTAAGAATGATAAGTACGTAATTTTCGAAAAGAAATGATAAGCAAAAATCGGTAAAAACAAATACGGTCATAGTCCAGACTCACTAATGCATCCTAACAATTACCAGTTAAACGCACTAATGCAAATTCTGGTTCCCTATGACCTCAAGCTCTGATACCAACTGTAACGACCCGTCAAAATCGCTATTGACGCGGTACGTTATTCATTGATTTCATAGTGAGGTTTTGACCTCTACATGATACGTTTTCTAAACATTGCATTCTTTTGAAAAGGCACACCATAAATGAATATCTAATTCCAAGGTTTGCGACTTCGGATGATTTCTACATATAGACAATCAATATAAATAATAGTTTACAATAATACATCCGTTGACAATGCAGTCAAAATAAGATACACGGTGATGATTTTGTGAATGCAAAGTTTTCTCTAATAAAGCATGTATGACTCCATGCACATAGCTTGTATCAGTTATAAGCAAACAGCAAAAGACTTCTAGGAACCTGAGTATAAACATGCTTAAAAGTGTCAACACAAAGGTTGGTGAGTTCATAGTTTTAATATTGCGCATACTCTGTATATAAAGGTGGATCATAAGATTTCAGTTATTTCATCCAAAACGTTTATCAAAAGATTCTACGAAAATGAGCACCCTGGCAACCAAACTTAACGTATGTATAATAAGTATCCCTGTTTTAATATACATGCAACCAACATGTACAATACACGCAAACCAACATGTACTAAACTCAAATAGCATACGTCTGCTTTATAGTTCAGGCTAGGGTTTCTATACCTGGAACAGACGTGGATGTCAAGCCCTATGGATCCATATACAACTACTCGCGCCCACAAGTTCTTATAACTGGCAGTTACTAGTTACCAAAGCTAAGGGATTTTCGGTTCAAACTCAGTGTAGAATTTAGTATGTACTTGTATCCATTGCGTTTAAAATAAATTGCATGTATTCTCAGCCCAAAAATATAGATTGCAAAAGTAATTAAAAAGTGATCTATAAACTCACCTTAGTATAAATGATGAAAGCTAACGGATAAACGAGAGGTCGTTCTAAAACGAGTATGTCCTAAATTATTTAGAATAGATTAATAACTAAGGCATATATTATTTTAATATTAATTTATATTGTATTAAAATTAAAACTAGTTATTAAAATAGATGAAGACATAAACTTGTCATTTGTTATATATATTATTGTTACATTCCATGTACTTTCAGGACTAAAAATGCAAATATTCATGATCATCATCTTTAAAATTCGATTTTACGTAGTAGACTAGCAAAACATATATAGACATTTTTATAAAATTCTTTCCCTTTTCTTTTATTAGATCATGTACATGTAGCTCAAAATTTTGTGTAGAGATTCATATGCTTAATATTAATGATATTAAATTATATCTAAAAAAAAATATTTGTTCAAAGACCCGAACGGTTAAGCCACCGAAATAATGAGTAACCATTAGTTTCGGTTTCTTCTGATCATGGATGCGAACACTAGAAGTGCAATAAAGTCAAATATAGATTAAAAGAATAAAGTTTGTAATTGAGTTTACCTTCAAAACGAAACAAAGTTAGGACCTAACAACCTCTAATAACTTCCGATGTTGTTCAAGTATTTAGTCCCTTTCTTAAATTGATCATTTGTTTTTCCTCATGTGATTTTATTTATTTGTAAAATCTTTGTGTCTATATGATGGTGAAAGTATGAAATGGATAAAGTGAATAAGGGTGCTACAAATACATAGCAAGGAGTGATACATATATAGCATGGAGATGATCGACCTTGTTCTCTGGAATAAGATAGTTACATTTACACGCCAAAACAAATTGATTGCCAAGTTGTTTGTTTAAGTTCACATGATTAACATATATATATATATATATAATAATAATAATAATAATAATAATAATAATAATAATAAATATAATAATATAATAATATAATAATATTAAAATATAATATAATAATTAAAGAATCAATCAACGTGCATGAAGGTAGCCGCCCCCTTTTGTCATTTCTACCGACAGTTTTCACGGACCGGTATTTCGTACTCTGTTGCTAATAATTGACGGGTAAAATTATAAATAAAAAGGATTTTACTTTTTATAATTGAATACATATATTTATTTTGGTCTTAAGCTTTATAAAACTAGTTGTAAAAGGTCCATTTATTTATAAAATTACTATATGCATTCGATGTAGAGTGTACGTACTAGTCTGCTGATCAATCTGTGCCACCGTGAATTACTGAATTCGTTTAATTCAATCGAATTAATGAAATTTTAATATTTTTAAAAGTCGTATTTATTAAATACTTCAGGGGTATATTATGTAACTTATAATTAATAATTTCTATCATGTCGCTTTCATGTGAATAGTAATTTAATTAATTTCGTTTCATTTACTATTCATATGAATAGTAAATGAATTAATTTTGATTCAACTATTTATGTTACATTGTTGTACGTTGTGCTTTACAGCTTGTACGTTTTTGATTTAATTGCGTTTCTTCTTATAAATTAAAAAATTTACATCATAAAAATAAAACGATCATATACGTAAAACTTTTAATTTGAAATTGCATCATTCAATAGTAAATTTTTATCATTTCATATATAAATATTATACGCATGTTTCCGTATATATATATATATATATATATATATATATATATATATATATATATATATATATATATACACACACAATTATAATTATCACAAGTTATGACGTTCGTTAATCGTCGGACAAACAAGGTTGGCAACCGTTATATAAAACTCATTTACAAAAGTTTTAAAACTTGTCAAAATGCATTGCTTCTCATGACGAAAATATTAAATCATATAGAGAATTGGTTTAAATAAGTCAAAATTTTCCGGGTCATCATAAAAACTGGAAAACATGTAGCCGAGTTAGGGTTAAATTTCACCACCTCATTCTCGAAAGTCATCAGTAATGGTAAAGACACATTTTGTTAGCACGATAATTGGTTGGGGATCAACAAACTAAAAGACATGTACGTGCAGTAGATTATATAATCTTGAAACAAATAAAGATGCTAAAGTGTGTGAGATGATCGATTGTTTAAATGCGACCAGTGGAGGAAAATGGAATTGGTTACGGCCTGTTAGAGGTCGTACCATCCTTGAGCTTGATAACATTAATCACCTTATTACATCTTTAATTTTGAATGACTGTGATGACTCGTGGAATTGGAAGTTTTTTTACTACCAAGGCGCTCGCTATGATTATTGACAATGTTAAACTCAAGGCATCATCAACGAAAATAGAAACAATTCGGGATAAAGCAATCCCTTAGAAAGCCGGTATTTTCATATGGAGAGCTAAAATGAATAGGCTACATACTCGATCGGAACTTGATAAGCAAGGAATAGATCTCGACAAAACGCTTTGTGCACCATGCCAAAATGGCTTCGAAACAGTTGATCATATCTCAATTTATTGCCCAAATGTCCAAAATATATGGTCCCTCCTTGGTGTAATATACGTCCTCAAAACATCACAAATATCGACTAGGCCTTTAACGAAAATCAAGCTTTTTGCAACTTCAACAATCGAAAAAACAATTTGGCAAGCTACGAAGTGGATATGTGGATACATCACATGGCAAGCTAGAAATGCACAAATATTTCGAAATAAGGAATGGTATCCAAACAAGATTTTCTCGAAAATCCAACTCTTAAGTTTTGAATGGATCTCGAAAAGGTTAAAGAAAGTATCGATAGTTTGGCACTAATGGTTGATTAACGTCGGGCTTATGTATCGTCAACAAACCAACGAATTGGCATTGGTTAAATCAAATGAAAGCTCATAGCTCCTGCTCGTGCATTGCATCTGATGCTAGTTTTTTTAAATCTGTGAATATTGTTTTGTTTCATTCCTTTCATTGGGCTAATCGAGGTCTTAATCCCATTTACATTGTTCTGTATGTGTAATTATGTAATCCAGTTATATCAATAATAATCATCTTGCCTTTAAAAAAAATCTACAGTCCATTGTAAAGAATTTTCTAATCTTTCTTTGTTTTTGTTTTTTAATATTTTATTTATCTGAGGGTCTAAAATAAAGAACAAATGTCATATCTTAAATAGTACGTGTTTCAATTTCTATACAACTAATTTTGAAGAAACATCACAGATGAATTCTTCTTTTTATTTCTAAGACGTATAGAGATGTTCTAAAAAATGATGTGTGCACTACCATAAACGAGGTTCTTTGAAACATGTGTGATGGATAGGGTATCAAATGCTTCATTCATTATGTTGGTTCCTAAGGTTTATAATCATATGCACGATAAGGATTATCGACCGATTGCTCACATTGGTATGTTGCATATGATCATAGCCAAAGTTTTTACTTCTCGATTAGCTAAAATCATAAATTCCATAATCACTCTGGAACAGTCTGCGTTTATAGCGGGTTGACAAACATTGGATAGTCCTTTGATGCTTGGGGAAATCATGAAACATTATAAAAAGGCAAAGATAGAAATTTATGTTCTTGGACTTTGGTAAATTGGAATTTTCTCGATAATACTATGAATGTTATTGGATTTGGCCCTAAATGGCGAACTTGGATCAAGTCATGCTTGATATCATCTCGTGTGTTGGTGTTAGTAAATGGAAGCCCAACTCGGGAATTTTCTATTAAACGAGGTCTTTGTCAAGCGGACCCCCTTAGCCCTTTCCTATTCCACATACGAATGAAAGTGTTGTAATTATCGCATGTTGAGTCTGAATAGTGGGTTTCGAGGTGTTCGATTAAATGAATCGGGGTTAAGGTTGTCTCATTTATTTTATGCCGATAATGTGGTGATATTTTTGGATTGAAAATTGTAACGACCCGACTGTTTCGACTTATAACTATATTTATTACTTTCACGAAACTGCGTATTTATGCGTACTGAGCTATATTATATTCTGGGATATTTATTCATGATTAATTACTTTTGTTAATATCTTACAACGTGTTATTAAGTGCGTAATTACTTAACTTGATCCTCGAATGCTTTTACGACCGTTAGTGTCACTTGTCGTTTAAAACGAGCTATGTACTTTGTACACGTTAAACTTTTGTCATAATCGAAATATTATGACTACGTAATACTAATTGTTATTTTCTAATGATAATTACTTAGCTTATTGGATGCTTAATTACGCTTAGTGTTTTATTAATGTACACTAGTTATTCTTAATGGACTCTTTACCTTAATGGACTTAAGCCCACCCTACTCTAGCTAATGGACTTTTAAGTTAGTCCAATTTTAATGGATTTATGACCCATTAAAATGTAAGACAAATACCCATGAAGATAAGCCAACATACTAGCATCTTTGTTAGCCATTACTACACTTTGTTGCATGGGATCCCAACATACAAGCTTTAACGCCCCGTCCTAATCCATCCGGACGAAGTCCATATCGATTATAAACGATTCACAACAGTTGATTACATCGCGAGGTACTTGACCTCTATATGATACATTTTACAAACATTGCATTCGTTTTTGAAAAGACAAGCTTTGATTTCATCGAAAGTTGACATGCTTGCATACCATTTCATAATATATCCAACTATAATTGACTTGATAATAATCTTGATGAACTCGACGACTCGAATGCAACATCTTTTGAAATATGTCATGAATGACTCCAAGTAATATCTATAAAATGAGCAAATACACAGTGGAAGATTTCTTTCGTACCTGAGAATAAACATGCTTTAAAGTGTCAACCAAAAGGTTGGTGAGTTCATTAGTTTAACATAAATAATCATTTCATAATTTTAATAGACCACAAGATTTCATATTTTCATTTCTCATAAACATACGTCCCGTGCATAGAGACAAAAGTATCATTCATATGGATTGAACACCTGGTAACCGACATTCACAATATGCATATAAGAATATCCCCATCATTCTGGGATCCTCCATCGGACCTGATATAAATTTCGAAGTACTAAAGCATCCGGTACTTTGGATGGGGCTTGTTGGGCCCGATAGATCTATCTTTAGAGTTCGCGTCAATTAGGGTGTCTGTTCCCTAATTCTTAGATTACCAGACTTAATAAAAAGGGGCATATTCGATTTCGATCATTCAACCATATAATGTAGTTTCGATTACTTGTGTCTATTTTGTAAAACATTTATAAAAGCGCATGCATTCTCAGTCCCAAAAATATATATTGCAAAAGCATTTAAAAAGGGAGTGATGAAACTCACGCATATAAATATTGTAAAACAGTTAATAAAGCATTTGCATGTATTCTCAGCCCCAAAAATGTAAAGAGTAAAAGGGGATCAATGAAACTCACAATACTGTATTTTGTAGTAAAAATACATATGACGACATTGAACAATGCATGGTTGGCCTCGGATTCACGAACCTATATCAAGTATTAACACATTATAGTATAAATCAATTAAGTTTATATATTTGTTATGTATTAATTATTCTTATAATATATTATGATACTTATTTGATATTTAATTAATGTTATATCAATAATATTAGTTGAAACATAATTTTATATAATATTAGTATATTTTATGTAATAATATATTTACATATATATCTTTTGTTTTGCAAAATTAATAATTGTAGAAATATCTGACTAAGGATAATAATAATAATATTAATAATAATAATAATTTTTAAAAGTATAAAACTACCTTAGGAGTCAGTTTTAAAAAGATTGCACCAAGCCGGGCTCGAACCCGAGACCTCTCGCTCACTCATCAACACCCTTAACCATTCCTCCATTTCAGTTTTTCTGATTTATAATACAAACCCAAATACTTATCTATTACATGTTTCAACCCACTTCATCTTCTTCACCAAAATCTAAACAATCAAACAACTTCATTCTTAATAGTCAATCATCAAAATAGTTTTAGGACTTCTAAACAAACATGAAACAAAAAATAAAAATGTGTTCATGATAAAAAAAATGAGAAAAAAAAAATCCTACTGCTTGCTCGTAGGTAGAAAAAAAAATTTGTTTTCAATTTTGAGTTCATTTTGGACAATCTTTACAACATGAAACATGTTTCAAATCATTCCTAAAAACTATTGAAATCGTTAATTGAACTTAAAACATCAAAACAAGCTCTAATTTCTCCAAGAACAAAACAGTTGACTTTTGACAATTTAACTTTGACTCGCAAATTCGAATTCGTTATTAAGAATTGGAACTTGAGATTTTGCAGGAAGTTTAAGTAAATGATTCCTAACAACTCTACATTTTTAGTTTTTGAAATTTGTTTCGAATTTACGTTAGTGTATATTACTGTGAAGAACTCAAGAACTCAAAAATTGATTTTTAGATTAAGAGTGTTATAGGTTATGATTACAACATGAATTGTGTTGCAAATCATTCCTATAAACTTTATGGATCATCAAATTAACTGAAGATATCAAAACAAACTCGAATTTGATTCAAGAACACTTAGTTGACTTTGAAAACCAAAACTTTGACTCTCAAATTAGAAATTGATAGAAAGAATTGAAGATTGAAAACTTACAGATAGTTTAGATAGACGATTCCTAACAAGACTGCATTATTACATTTTGGAAATTCATTCGAAATCAAAATATGGTGAAAAAGATGAATGTACAGAGTGTCGAGCTTATTTTGTGATTTTTTATGTTTTACTTAATGAATTGCAGAATAATTCTTTTATAGAGTGATTGCATTGATCCTAATTGAGTTGTGAAATGGACATCTAACAGATTACAGACAGAAAACAAAATTTGAAAAAAGTTGGATTGAAATGGGTAACGGAATGGTACTAGTTATTGACTTTTTTTTTTTTTAGATTAATATTAATAATTAATAAAAATATTAATAATAATAATAATAATAATAATAATAATAATAATAATAATAATAATAATAATAATAATAATAATAATAATAATAATAATAATAATAATAATAATAATCATCATCATCATCATCATAATAATAATCATCATCATTATATCCATAATAATAATAAGTAATAATGATACAAAAATCATAAAAAATGATAATAATATTATTAATGATAAAAAAAATAATGGTTTCTTTAATAATAATATCTAATTCACGGAGTATTATATTGTGTCTATTGCTAAACAGTTAACATATAAAAGTGTTTCTAAAAATCCCAATTTTTTTGATTAAACATATTTAATTATTTCACTCATTACCTGTTTGAAACCTGATCAAAAAGGTTCGAAAAATATTTATTTTCTGTTCCAATTTATATGTACGGAGTACAAAAACTTAGATTGAAATGGTAAAAAAAATATTTATCAAAACTATTGTCTTTTTAATCAAATTTTGAAACAACATTTATTTTAGAACTTCTTATATATATATTAGATCTATTTTAAAATAATTAAACGTCAACCGAAAGTTACAGACATTTACCATTTAAGCTCAAAATTAAATATATTTAATATACACTATGTATATATATAAACAGTTTTAAATAACAAAATTTACTATTCACATAAATATATATTAAATGATTAAAATATATATACATATAAAATAATAGTTTTTATTACAATGTATTTTATTGTACATATTTATTTATAACAATAAATGTATATAATAGTTTATTAATGTTCATGTTATTATATATATTATACATATATTTATATATACACATATTTATATATATCCACATATTTACAAGCAATGGTTCGTGAATCATCGGAAATAGTCGAAAGTCAATTGAATATATGAACATTGTTTCAAAATTTTCTAGACTCAACATTACATACTTTGCTTATCGTATCGAAATCATATCAAGATTAAGTTTAAATTTAGTCAGAAATTCCCGGGTCGTCACAGTACCTACCCGTTAAAGAAATTTCGTCCCGAAAGTTGAGTGAGGTCGTCATGGCTAACGGTAAATATATTTTCCTGACGAATATGAGCTGATAAATAGAGTTTTATCATTATTGCATAATACAGATAAAATAATTCGATTATTCGAAGAGCACGAATGAAGCTATCACCAAAGAGTGAAATAGGAAAGTAAAGATTCATCTTAACTTTTGACAGAGTCAGGGTTGAATTTAGAAAATAAAGTTTGTCTTAACTTTTGACGTCGTCTTGATTAAATTCCGGAATTCAAGGGATATAAAGAAAATCTTCGAAATCTAAAAGATTTGATTATTTGACGAATAAGGAAATTAAGATCTCTATAATTAAATGCGACGATTTGTCCCGATTACTACATCTGATATTTCCATTATAAATTTACCTTTTCCGTTCCATTAGTTTTCACCACTTCTATACTCAATTCCCAAATCCAGAAGATTGTGAAAATGCTTAATCCAATTCTAATCCTTGTCCTTATCCTGACTGTCGTAACAATCATTCTCCTTTTCCAACTTCCATAGAATGAATCTGTTTATTTCTACTATGCTCTAGGGATTATTGTATTTATAATCCTCCCGTGTCTTTATATTGCTATACGCACTGATATCCACAGTTTGTAATTTCGGTGTTGTTGTTGGACTTTATATTCTTCCTTATATTTCAATGTCCCTATTCCTGTCTCCTATAATCATTGTCATCCACACTTAATACTTCCCCCCTTATTTGCTGCGATTTATACTCCAATTTATATTTCGGAGCTTTGTCCCTTCGTTTCTTCTTCTTCTTGCGATTGTGCATCTCTGGTAATGGTCCAGAATTCGCAGATATAAGTTTCAGAATGAACATTGTTAGTGTCCTAAGAAAGAAACGGTAATAGCACAATTTGATTTGTTAAATTACCAGAATTCAAGGAAAGATAGGACTATCAAGAAAAATATGTTCTTAATATGTTTATAGATTAGACAGAACGTAAGAGTCGTGTAACATGGCACATGATGACGTTATGATCTGTGAATCATCATGTTCCATTTAGAAACTCAGCATGACTTATTGTAATATAATCACGTTGATCAAGTGTCATTATATTATACTAACTCATGCTTCGGTTCCGAACATTACTTCAATAACATTCATATTTTAAGCTCAAAAGTTTACAGAATATAGAAACTAACAGTTTCTATATGATGTAACACTGATAGCACGAAGAGATTAATGATTTCAGATTAGAATAGTTATGAAAATATCTTCAGAAATATAGAGGATATTTATAATGAAAGATACGATGATATCTTGGAATTTCTAATATCGAAGGGTGGTGAAGAAAATTTATCCGCAAGAGTTTGGAGTCAGAAGCAAGGTATCGCTAAAGATTTCATCAGAAATAGAATCATCAGGATTCTTAATGTACAAGCTTAGTTCTTGTGATTTGTTCAAAGACTCCTTCGTAGTTTGCTCAATCAGTTTTTCAGTTCTAACTTTTCTGAGTTTTTCCAACATACTATTCTTTATCATCAAACTTCCGATGATTAAGGGCGTTTATGGTTGTCTATGGTTTCTGCTGCTTCATTCAGCTTTTTTTCAACATTCAGAGTATTGATTTGTGACTGAGTGCTTTTCAGAATTTCAGAATGAGAGATCATAATTCTAAGAGATAAATGTCATACATATAACTGTTGATGTAGATATGCTGTGAGTTTTCAAAGTACTGATTGCTGATTCCCGGTAATTGGTATGGCAGTTCTCGTTACAAGATACGGATGAGTATATGATAGGGTTTCAATGAATAAATATAATGATTTGTCAGAGAGATTTAAGCCAAGAAGCAACAAGGTTGCTGGTACGTCTGCTGGTAATATGGTGGAATATAAAAGAATTCTCCGGTATCAAAAGGGTAATTGTATATATCAGGATTTATAGTAAGGTTACTTTGAATGAAAATTCGAAGTTGACCTGCTGGAGCTGTGACAAAATTGGCTACTTTGAAAAGGGATCGCAAAGTTATTTTTGCTAATAAATGCCAAAGGATCTGATGCGGCTACGTGTTAAACTTTTACTCAATTGCCGAGAGTTTCTTAGGTGCATAACTATATGCATAAATCTTTTCTTCCGTAGATGAAGTGTGGTTGGTTCATCCTCTCGATTGAGGTGTTTTCAAGAGTCATGAAAGGTTTGAACGCAGACTGTAATCGTCAAGATACAAATGAGGTTTAAGATGAGACTAAGTGACAAACTTGAAGAAATGTTTAGTTTCATATGTTATAATCAATATTTTAATTCATTTTAATTGTCCAATGTTGATAGTCCACAGTTAGCAGTGTACAAATAATAATTCATATATAGTTTACTATATAATATTCGAATTAATTAATATGTTTCGTGACCCGTATACGTCTCAGACTCGATCACAACTCAAAGTATATATATTATTATAGAATCAACCTCAACCCTGTATAGCTAACTCATGCATTACTGCATATAGAGTGTCTATGGTAATTCCAAATAATATATATAGATGGGTCGATATGATATGTCAAAACCTTTATACGTGTCCCGATATTTAAAGTGCGTAAAAATAAATAACAGAAATTAAATGACGATAAATAAAGTGCGTAAAGTAAATAACAGAAATTAAATTACGATAAATAAAATTGCGAGAATGTAAATTGCGATAATTAAATTGCGATAAATAAAGTGTAATCAGTTAGCTGGGAACAATTAGTTAGGAACAGTTAGCATGGATTCTTAAAAAAATTTCTCATAGTTAATTTGTTTGTTTCTAACAAATTTTATTTTGTCAAATGTTTCCTTCATTATGCCACTTGATTTTTGATAAATCAAAATCCAAATATGAAATTGGATGAATATGATTATTCTGTGGTGAACGGATTTGTATATCGGTGGACGTAAGTAGGATAGTAAACGACTGTTGAATTATATTCGAAGAATGTACAGTGTAACTTATTAATGTGAAATCTAAATACTCCTCGGGTATTACCTACCCGTTAAAATATTTTCACCATTAACAGTTTGTACACAAGAATTTTTAATTACAATCTTTATGAAAATATATATACATATATATTTTCTTCAGATGTAATCATGGATTTTATGAGTCAATATGATATTAAACTCATTTGATTTACCGTTGGAACAAGAATATATAATCTCTAAAACATTAGAGATTACATAATCGCCATGTCGAACGAAGATAAATGATGTAGAATGATACGTAGAACGATGATTATACTTGAGGTACAGAGTGAGATGTTGAGGCATAGATTGTTGATGGTACTGGTACTGTTATTGATGGTACTGTTGATGCCAGTGATGTTGCTGAAGCTGGTAAATTTTGCACTATCTTTTCCAAGGCTACAACTCGGGCGTCAAGCTCGTTGACTTCTTCTATTATACTAAGATGATTGTCTGTTCGAACGAGCGGATGAATGAGGTTTAGAATCTGAGATAGTATATGATCGTGACGAGACACTCTAGAAGTGAGAGAGAAAATGGTGTCTCGAACAGGTTCGCCGGTAAACGCTTCAGGTTCATTGTCAATAGGTGAATTCGTTTGATGGAAGGGATCGCCTTCTTCGCGTGTCCATTGATTAAGTCGACTACGAACCCATCAGATGAATTGAGGATGACTGATTGATTGATTCATTCCGGTGATGCTGATAGGTGAAACTCCATATCGAAATAGCCATCGAAATCCGAGGAATTCGAACTGCTTGAGGAATTCATCTCGTACGATCAGATGAAGGATTTTCGATAAGAAATAGATTATAGGATGTAGATTAGTACCCTGCAATACATAATTTACATATGCATATATAATACTAAAATCCCATAAATTATGAAGGAATCTACGGAAGCTGTCAGGCAAAGGTAACAATAACATATACGCTAAGATATGAACTTATCTATACACTGTCTATGCAATAAAGCAGTAAGACGTGTCTAGACTTTAAGGATGATAAGCAAATAATTTTCGACACTAAATGATAAGTAAAACTTTTGACATGCAGACACGGTCGAAGTCCAGACTCACTAATGCATCCTAACGACTTATCAGTTAGACACACTAAAGCAGACCTGGTTCGCTAAGACCACCGCTCTGATACCAACTTTAACGCCCCGTCCTAATCCATCCGGACGAAGTCCATATCGATTATAAACGATTCACAACAGTTGATTACATCGCGAGGTACTTGACCTCTATATGATACATTTTACAAACATTGCATTCGTTTTTGAAAAGACAAGCTTTCATTTCATCGAAAGTTGACATGCTTGCATACCATTTCATAATATATCCAACTATAATTGACTTGATAATAATCTTGATGAACTCGACGACTCGAATGCAACATCTTTTGAAATATGTCATGAATGACTCCAAGTAATATCTATAAAATGAGCAAATACACAGCGGAAGATTTCTTTCGTACCTGAGAATAAACATGCTTTAAAGTGTCAACCAAAAGGTTGGTGAGTTCATTAGTTTAACATAAATAATCATTTCATAATTTTAATAGACCACAAGATTTCATATTTTCATTTCTCATAAACATACGTCCCGTGCATAGAGACAAAAGTATCATTCATATGGATTGAACACCTGGTAACCGACATTCACAATATGCATATAAGAATATCCCCATCATTCTGGGATCCTCCATCGGACCTGATATAAATTTCGAAGTACTAAAGCATCCGGTACTTTGGATGGGGCTTGTTGGGCCCGATAGATCTATCTTTAGAGTTCGCGTCAATTAGGGTGTCTGTTCCCTAATTCTTAGATTACCAGACTTAATAAAAAGGGGCATATTCAATTTTGATCATTCAACCATATAATGTAGTTTCGATTACTTGTGTCTATTTTGTAAAACATTTATAAAAGCGCATGCATTCTCAGTCCCAAAAATATATATTGCAAAAGCATTTAAAAAGGGAGTGATGAAACTCACGCATATAAATATTGTAAAACAGTTAATAAAGCATTTGCATGTATTCTCAGCCCCAAAAATGTAAAGAGTAAAAGGGGATCAATGAAACTCACAATACTGTATTTTGTAGTAAAAATACATATGACGACATTGAACAATGCATGGTTGGCCTCGGATTCACGAACCTATATCAAGTATTAACACATTATAGTATAAATCAATTAAGTTTATATATTTGTTATGTATTAATTATTCTTATAATATATTATGATACTTATTTGATATTTAATTAATGTTATATCAATAATATTAGTTGAAACATAATTTTATATAATATTAGTATATTTTATGTAATAATATATTTACATATATATCTTTTGTTTTGCAAAATTAATAATTGTAGAAATATCTGACTAAGGATAATAATAATAATATTAATAATAATAATAATTTTTAAAAGTATAAAACTACCTTAGGAGTCAGTTTTAAAAAGATTGCACCAAGCCGGGCTCGAACCCGAGACCTCTCGCTCACTCATCAACACCCTTAACCATTCCTCCATTTCAGTTTTTCTGATTTATAATACAAACCCAAATACTTATCTATTACATGTTTCAACCCACTTCATCTTCTTCACCAAAATCTAAACAATCAAACAACTTCATTCTTAATAGTCAATCATCAAAATAGTTTTAGGACTTCTAAACAAACATGAAACAAAAAATAAAAATGTGTTCATGATAAAAAAAAATGAGAAAAAAAAAATCCTACTGCTTGCTCGTAGGTAGAAAAAAAAATTTGTTTTCAATTTTGAGTTCGTTTTGGACAATCTTTACAACATGAAACATGTTTCAAATCATTCCTAAAAACTATTGAAATCGTCAATTGAACTTAAAACATCAAAACAAGCTCTAATTTCTCCAAGAACAAAACAGTTGACTTTTGACAATTTAACTTTGACTCGCAAATTCGAATTCGTTATTAAGAATTGGAACTTGAGATTTTGCAGGAAGTTTAAGTAAATGATTCCTAACAACTCTACATTTTTAGTTTTTGAAATTTGTTTCGAATTTACGTTAGTGTATATTACTGTGAAGAACTCAAGAACTCAAAAATTGATTTTTAGATTAAGAGTGTTATAGGTTATGATTACAACATGAATTGTGTTGCAAATCATTCCTATAAACTTTATGGATCATCAAATTAACTGAAGATATCAAAACAAACTCGAATTTGATTCAAGAACACTTAGTTGACTTTGAAAACCAAAACTTTGACTCTCAAATTAGAAATTGATAGAAAGAATTGAAGATTGAAAACTTACAGATAGTTTAGATAGACGATTCCTAACAAGACTGCATTATTACATTTTGGAAATTCATTCGAAATTAAAATATGGTGAAAAAGATGAATGTACAGAGTGTCGAGCTTATTTTGTGATTTTTTATGTTTTACTTAATGAATTGCAGAATAATTCTTTTATAGAGTGATTGCATTGATCCTAATTGAGTTGTGAAATGGACATCTAACAGATTACAGACAGAAAACAAAATTTGAAAAAAGTTGGATTGAAATGGGTAACGGAATGGTACTAGTTCTTGACTTTTTTTTTTTTTTAGATTAATATTAATAATTAATAAAAATATTAATAATAATAATAATAATAATAATAATAATAATAATAATAATAATAATAATAATAATAATAATAATAATAATAATAATAATAATAATAATAATAATAATCATCATCATCATCATCATAATAATCATCATCATTATATCCATAATAATAATAAGTAATAATGATACAAAAATCATAAAAATGATAATAATATTATTAATGATAAAAAAAAATAATGGTTTCTTTAATAATAATATCTAATTCACGGAGTATTATATTGTGTCTATTGCTAAACAGTTAACATATAAAAGTGTTTCTAAAAATCCCAATTTTTTTGATTAAACATATTTAATTATTTCACTCATTACCTGTTTGAAACCTGATCAAAAAGGTTCGAAAAATATTTATTTTCTGTTCCAATTTATATGTACGGAGTACAAAAACTTAGATTGAAATGGTAAAAAAAATATTTATCAAAACTATTATCTTTTTAATCAAATTTTGAAACAACATTTATTTTAGAACTTCTTATATATATATTAGATCTATTTTAAAATAATTAAACGTCAACCGAAAGTTACAGACATTTACCATTTAAGCTCAAAATTAAATATATTTAATATACACTATGTATATATATAAACAGTTTTAAATAACAAAATTTACTATTCACATAAATATATATTAAATGATTAAAATATATATACATATAAAATAATAGTTTTTATTACAATGTATTTTATTGTACATATTTATTTATAACAATAAATGTATATAATAGTTTATTAATGTTCATGTTATTATATATATTATACATATATTTATATATACACATATTTATATATATCCACATATTTACAAGCAATGGTTCGTGAATCATCGGAAACAGTCGAAAGTCAATTGAATATATGAACATTGTTTCAAAATTTTCTAGACTCAACATTACATACTTTGCTTATCGTATCGAAATCATATCAAGATTAAGTTTAAATTTAGTCGGAAATTCCCGGGTCGTCACACAAGCATCACCTTTGTACCACCACCATGCAAAAGCAAAAGTTGTCCCCCCTTATCCCCCTAGGCCGTCGGCCACCAAGCACACCAACACCACTATAAATGCAAGCCTCATTCTTCATTTCACACTTCATTTCATTTCACATTTCACACACACTTACTCTCTAATTTCCTCTCTAGTCTTTCTCACACTAAAATTATAAGTTCTTGAATTTTATTCTTCTTCTTTTTCTTTCTTGAATCATGACATCATCATCATCATCATCATCATCATCATCAGATCAAGCTTTTTAGCTTTTTGATCTTGTTACATCTTGTAGATTCAAACTTTGATTTGAATCCTTCAAGAACATGAAAGATTCAAGCTTTTTAGCTTTGAATCTTCATTACTTTGTTGGATCTAAGTTTTAAGGCTTAAGATCACTTTATTTTGTTAAAAGATCAAAACTTGTGTTTATGATCTTCATGTAACTTGTAGATCTAGCTTTTTTGCTTTAAGGATCTTCAAGAACATTAAAGATCCAAGCTTTCTAGCTTAGGGTTTCATTATTTTGTTTATATCTAAGCTTTTTAGCTTATGATCTCATACTTTTACTAGATCTTAGCTTTCTAGCTTATGGTCTCATTAATCTTGTAAAAATTCAAGCTTTCTAGCCTAGGGTTTCTTAACACTTGATATCTAAGTTATTATTGTAGATCTCACTTACTTGGAACCTTTCTATGATTTTTATGGTGATAAAAATCAAGTCTTCATCATCTCATATGATGAAGATGTATAAACTTGTGTCAAAAGGACAAAGGTTGAAGCTTTATTGTGTTTATACAATAAAAAGACAACTTTGATGTTTAAAACTTATAGAAAGTTAGCTTTTATTTTTAGTTGTGTGTTGATGTTTAAAATTTGGTCATAATGATGCTAAAACATCATAGAGTTGTACACTTGAGGCTTATACGCATCAAAGATGAGAACTGTAATGAGCATCAAACACCAAGAAACCCACCGGAGCACTTGTTTCTGTTTTTCAGGGTCTGATCAGACTCCTGGAGCTTCTGGAAAGTTGATTTCCAGATAGTTCGGTTTGAGTAGATGACTTTTCATTTAAGACTCACCTAAATCCGATATACAATTTAGGATTTATAGCCTTCCGAAAATCACTACGCCTTCGTAACGACGTGCTGAAATTTCTGACCTACTCGCGCTTGAACCGTCGCCACGGTCAAACGACATCGAGTTAGGATCTGAAAATTGGATAAAGGTAAGAGGACTCACAAACGGAGCCTTCGCCACTGGCCGCGCATCATTTCAGTTTGTATAGAGGTCGTAGCGGCTGTTCGAAGTCAGGCCTTTTTTCGATCTCTATTCTTGTTGAAAACTTACTTTATCTTTTACGTATGATGATAATGATGATGCTTAGGACTTAACTTACGTACTTATAAACCTTTTGGGACGATTTACTGACTTAGTAACCATTGACTTAGGTTGAGGACCTTTTGGATCGACCAACTTACTTGTTTGGACCGACTTACTAATTGCTTATGTTTTCGTATCGATTTTACCGCACATTCACTGTGAGTTATAGCTCCCTTTTTACTTTAACTATTTTTGGGACTGAGAATACATGCGCTTTTTATGTTTTACATACTAGACACGAGTACTTTAACTTTATATATGTGTGGGTGATATAACGGCACAAACTTTCCCCTTAGCTCGGTAATGTTTAGTCATTGGTTTATGAAACGGTGAACGCGAATCTTAGATATGGATTCATAGGGTTTGACATCCCCACTCGGGCTAGTCGCGCTAGCATTTAACAGGTGTTTAATACTTCGTCTGTTTTAATGCACTCGCCAAGTGTACTTTTAGGGGGTGATATATTATTTTACGTTAAGTTAATTACCAAGTGCCCACGGTTAAGCATATACTTTTTCATACTGTTTTGAATACGAAATCTCGTGGTCTACATTACATTATTGTTTACAATAAAACTATAGCTCACCAACATTCGTGTTGACGTTTTTAAGCATGTTATTTCTCATGTGCTTAGATGAATTTGCTTCCGCTGTTATAGACTTGCTGTGTTAGACTTCCGCTGCATTATTAGAGATGTCACAATCATGGAACTTTTTAATTTGCATTCGTTACTCATGAACTATGGTTTTGTAATGACCTTGGTGTCACGTACTTATGTTAATGCTTTCTATTCGTAGAAGCACGTTATCTTTTGTAAAACATTTGACGTTGGTAAAAACGTTATCTTTTCATAAATGCAAAACTTGTTTTAAAACAGCATGTAGTATTATACCGTGTAATAGACCTGTTGTTGATGATCCGTACATGATGGTTTTGGACGGGTCGTCACAAAAATTACATGAGTTGGCGCAAATTATGCAGGAACTAGATCGGTTTTCGCTTCCATTCTGAACTTAAATTGAACATCAATAAATCGAATGTTTATAGGATCAATGTTAGTGACTCAGAACTTCAACGTTTAGCATCGCATACAGGTTGTGGTGTCGGATCAATGCCATTTAAATATCTTGGGTTTCCTTTAGGAGTGAATATGAAAAGGATTGAGAATTCGAAATGTTTGTTAGACCGTGTTTCTAAAAGATTGTCGGGGTGGAATGTATCTCTTGTTTCTATTGGATGCCGTTTAACTATGGTTAAATACGTTCTTGGCAGTTTAGGTTTATACTTTTATGTCTCTCTTTAAATGCTCAGAGAGTGTGTTGAATCGTTTGGATAGTATTCGGCTCCCTTTTTTCAGGGAGGTTAATCTTCAAAAATAAAAATGGCTTAGATTGCGTGGGATCAAGTTCTAACATCGAATGATCATGAAGGTTTGGGGATTAGAAGTATGAAGGCGTTCAATTTGGCACTTCAACAAAAATTGAGATGGATATATGTCATTAATCTGGATTCTCTGTGGGCAAAAATTATTACGACTATCCATAGTATCGACTCTTTTTTGCCTACTCATAATATAAGATATACATCATTATGGGGAGATAAAATCAAAATTACTGGTGTAATACATAACAATAATATTATACATTTGCATTCAATGAGAAAACAAGTGGGTGATGGCTCAACAATTAGACTTTGGAAAGATGCATGGAATGAACATGGAATCTTAGCTTCAAAGTATAACATATTACTACACCTTGATGTTAATCCATATTGTTTTATAAAGGAGAGAATGGTTGATGATCAATGAGTTTGAAAATGGAATAGAAGCGACATAAGGTCACGGAACCATATAGGGATTTTTTGGGAGGGCAAAAATGGGTGCTAGCCCTCCCAGAAGATCATGTTATATTTAATTAGTTTATTAATATTGTTATTAATTCTAGGCTAGTTATGTGGTTTTTTTGAATCACAACTCTTTCAAATGACGGAGGTTCAAATTCAGGTACCATCCTTTTTTTCACTTATTTCATAACATGTTCACTCAAGGACTATACATCCTTCTCAGACAATTTTTGATCCATTAAATTTAGTTCTTTAAACAGTTACCCAACAAATTTCTTATTTCATTTCTAAAAGTTAGTTACTATAGACTGACCAAAGAGTCAATGGCTTGGCGGTATCGAGGTCACCCTTACAACCTTGAGGTTGAGAGTTCGAGTCCTGTTTAGGACATTTTCATGGTATATATTCCGTGTTAGTATTAGGTGGGTGTGTAAGTTTGCCTTTAAAAAAAAGTTACTATACACTGAAAGGTTGTATTTGATGCTCATATACACACTTATAGCATATATATGTATATCATGTATATGTATATTTTGAAACGACCTGGCCTCTATAGTAATATCGTTCAAGATCCGTCAATGGAAGGAACACTAGTCTTTTGAACAAACTGATCAATAACATTGCTAATACTTCATTTAATGGTTCGGTTGATACTTGGAGGTGGTATTTTGACTCAACGTGTCTGTTTTCGATTAAGAGTATGTGCAAGATTACATATTGATAGCCAATTACTTCTATATTTGGTCCCTAAGACGGAATGGTGCAAAATTATACCGCTTAAGATTATTGTGTTTGTATGGAGAGTTATGCGAAACTGGTTGCCAACTCAAGATAATGTTAGCGCTAGATGTGTTAGTTCACGTGGAGTCTGCTATATGCGCTTTTTGTAACATCCAAGATGAATGTCTTAAGCACATATTGTTCCCATGTAATCTTGCTGTTGCAATATGGACCAAAGTGAGAGTATAGCTCGAGTTATGATTCCGATTTTCTCATCTATTATACAAATGTTCGAGTGGTTGACAATTATTCCATGAGATCAGCTAATAAGAAGTGTATGTTATCCTTGTGGCGAATATTTGGATTTTATGGCATTTTCGGAACAACTTGATTTTTAATCATTTATCTTTAGAGGAGGGACGATTTTTGATTGTATTCGTATATTTTCGTTTTATTGGATTACTTATAGAGGTAGAAAAGTACTAGTGTGGAATTCTTAATTATGTGATCCTTTGTAATTTCTTTATTCTTTTTTTTCTTGTTCCTTGCTAGAAAGGTAGGTTTATAATAAAATTTCAGTAGTTCCAAAAACAACTAACATTACATGCAAATTAAATATTTATATTTCCATACGATCACTAACATGATATTTGTGTGAAAATTTGTTCCAACGTCTCTAACAGTAGCCTACATTTGCGGGATTTATAGTGTAATTGTTTGGAGAAATTCTAGAATTACCCAAATTTTACAAAATCTTTTTTACAAACTGACGTGTCAAGCTGATTTGGCATTCCAACTCATCCCACTAAACCACCAACCTAACCTTAATTAAATTCTCTTTCCTTTAATTTTCCCCATTTTTCCACTATCTTCTTTATCAAATATAGAGACCATCTCTCCGTTAACACTTATTTATCCCTTTCTAAATTAATTTTTTTTTCTTAAAATTGTGGAACACTTGAAGACATAATTACATGTTTGTTTCTATGGAAAAGCTATCGTATTACAGAACATTATCAATACTAATACGTACACATCATCATCATGAACAAGTATTTGTATAAAATTCTCATCAGATATTTGTAGAAACCACTTTTTTTTTTCTTTTCAAATTGTGTTAAAGAAGGAGAAAAAAATTAACCAACTGATTCGTTTCAATCGATGATTGAATATAAATACCAAACTTTATAGAGATTAATATGTGCCAGTTTAAATATCAAATAATAAGATGGCTGGCCCAACTTCACTCTCAAGGTCTCAATGAAACGTATCACAACAAAATTGTTCATTTAGGCATTTGGCTTAACAACTTCATCCTGTTTAGAATGACCACCCCCAAAGGGCTGTGTCTAATCCTGTAGGAACAGTTGATTGTGTGTCGAAGCCATGCTTGGTGAACGAATAGCCTGCTCGGTGAACAAATGGCCTGCCCGGTGAACGAATGACCTGCTCGGTGAACGAATGCCCCGATCGGTGAAAGATTGCCCTTCTCGGTGAACAAATGGTGTGCCCGGTGAATGAATGGCCGGATCGATGAACGAAGTCCCTTCTTGATGAACGATACTGCCCGAAAACTAAATAATGTTGTCTTATATACATCATCAATTAATGGTGTCCTTTTACTTTATAACATTAAACATATAACAGATACTTCAAATCTTTATAAATTTACAGGACATAAACTAGAACTTTGAAGGAAATGAAGCATAACTGATCATACAAACGAAATCCATCAATCAATGTTAGATGATAAGAGTACCATCATAAGATGAAGATTGATCCATATTTTAAGAAGATGATAATATTTAACAGCAGACTTGCAGGAAGAAGAAGATTAAAGATAGAGAATGGAAAAAATATACGTAATTTTGGGGTGATAAATTAATTAATTGATTAACCTAATTTAATTACGTTAATTAAGGTTAGGTTAGGTTAGTGGGTTAGTGGGATGAGTTGGAATGCCAAGTCAGCTTGACATGTCAGTTTGTAAAAAAGATTTTGTAAATTTTCGGTAATTCTAGAATTTCTCAATTGTTTATGGTAGTTTTTGCACTCCGTATTTTTTATTTGTAAAGTAATACTATATAAATAGTGTTTGTTTTCATAAATTGCACTAAACCTGCAAATATTTACGTCAAACGGTCGATACACATCCCATGTTGACGATGAAATCTCCAATTTACCTACATCGAGAGTTAATAATATTGATTAACTATATATTCACTATCATTTTTAAATTTTTATAGGTTCATTTTTAAATGCATTACTTATTTATACGGTAAAACCCTCTAATATTGTCAGTGGATCTATTAATTGATGGTGAAAGTATCATTATCCTAAAAATATATGGAGTATTTGATTTTCTTAGATGATTTTTGTTGTGCTTCTTTTTTTTTTCTTTTGTCTTTGTAAAATAAAATTGAAATAAAGCGTAACTTTGTATTAATATATTCAACTTAACATATAAAATTTACTCACATGTTTATATTATCGAAAAATTTCATGTGTTTGATGAAGTTAGATGACAGTTAAAGCCGAAAAATTGTAGTTGTCTTCAAGCTAGTAGCTGGATAGAGTTTAAGTTCTCTATAAATTTTTCTTTTAAAAATACAGGATTCAGTAACAAACGTCGTTCAGGGCACGACACCAACAACTTTGGGCCACACGAGTTACCTACATCAAGAATAGTTACTCCACAAAATGCATTGACTAATGTTTTTAAAACGTGCCAAACGATGATATATATATAAAGAATCGGTTTTAAATTTTCTATGGTTATAATAAGTTAAGATATGATCTAATGTTCAGTGATATTAGTTTAGTTTGAATCGGAAGTTTATAGGTAAAAATGTAACTCAATAATTGAAGTTTTAAATTTATTTTAAAACTAGTGAAATGACCCGTGAAATTACGGGTTTGTTTAAATGAAATAATTTAATGACATGTGTTAGATATTAAGTGAATGCAAATGCTAAAGTCATTTATTTTAATAACCCGTTTGACTAAGAAACTTGTCATTGTTTTTACAAATATATAGAGACATGTATTTTCTCATACATATGTAACGTAATTAATTTTGTAAAAAGAATTCATATTTGAATATTAATAATATAATAATTATAATAATTAAAATTATTGTATTAAAAGTAAATAATAATAATAAAGTTCTTTCAAAGTTAAGTATTTATATTTTTAATAATAATAATAATAAAATTTTTTTAGAAAAATTAAAATTACATTTTAGGAGAGATTAGTATTTCCTTTTATAAAGAATTTTGTATTATTTTTTAATTAAATTAATATATAATTATGACATCATCATTATGAAAATTAAAAGGTAATTAGCTTAATGATGACATCATCATTTTAGGGCTTTATATGACTATACTAGTAAAATAACCCGTGAAATCACAGTTTTGTTTAAACGAAACAATTTAATAACATGTTTTAGGTATTAAGTGAATGTAAATGCTGAAGTCATTTATTTTAATGACCCGTTTGACTAAGAAACTTGTCATTGTTTTTTACAAATATATAGAGACATGTATTTTGCATACATATGTAACGTAATTAATTTCGTAAAAAGAATCCATATTTGAATATTAATAATTTTTTAATTTAATAGTTATAATTATTATATTAAAAGTAAATAATAATAATAAAGTTCGTTCAAAGTTGAGTATTTATATTTTTAATAATTATTATAATTATTAGTAATAATAAATGTCTTTTAAAATTTTTTAGAAAATTAAAATTACAATTTAGGAGAAATTAGTATTTCCTTTTATAAAAAAATTTCCTATTATTTTTTTAACTAAATTAATATATAATTATGACATCATAAAATTAAGGGATGATTAGCTTAATGATGACATCATCATTTTAGAGCTTTATATGACTATATAGGTAGATTTAGGACAAATTGTCCTGAAAGATAATATAAAAATCATTTTTTCTTAATAAAGGGTATACCAAATTTTTTATTTTTATTTTACCTACAAAGGATTCTAATTTTAATTTAGTGTTTTAAAAGGGCTTAATTGAAATATGATTAGAATTGAGGTAATATCTGACATGTATCATTGTTAAAAAATTTTAGTGATGGTGGAATACTTATGAGCTTTAATATTGAACCGATGCCAACACATCTCGACGTCCTGTTCGCGTACTAATTTTCTCACCTCATTCGTTTCTACTAAATGAAATCGTGAATGTGTATGTGATACTGAATAAAAAGTTACATATAAATGGGTATAGTACATGTATCAAAACTTAGTTTTGGACGGAATTTGATCGGAGAAGATGACCGGAAAATGATGTGTCAAGGAAAGTATATGTGGAATATACAAGTCAGCAAAAAAAATGAAATTAAAAATGACACATGTCAGATATTATCTCAATTCCAACCATTTTTTAATTAGAGACATTTTTAGGCACTATATTGAAATTAGAATCCTTTGTGGGTAAAAAAGAATTGATATACCCTTAATTAGAAAAAAAAAATGGCCGTTATATTACATTTCTCAGAAATTTACCCTAAAATTTATATCATATATGATTATATTTTTTTTTTATATGTGTTTGATAAAATTAGTTGCAGTTGAAATTTAATAAGTGAATTAACATTAAAAGACAAATATGCATATTATATTATACATATAATCAAAAAGAAAAGTTTTAGGACTAGGCTCGGATGCCATGTGACAACTTAGGATACGTGGATGAGGTTCGATATTACTATTCACGTCATATTAAAAAAATAAAAAAAATCACCAAATTACATTTTGCCCCCTCCCAATTTTTTTGCCCGGATTAAGTCATCGTAAAATTTTCAGTTTCAACTTCCCGTTATCTTTTGACCAATTTTAGCCCTCCATATTGTCACACCCCCAAATAGGGCATGGGGTATTTGTGACTAATTATATCAAATCAAAGTTGTATAAACGAGAACGACTCTATATGAGACGTTTTATTGAGTTTTACAGCGGAAGATAAATAGATTACATTGTATTTAGAGCATTAAAATGTCTTTAATTGATATGATATGTAATGAAGACTCCAAGCATAGCAAGCAATCATCATCAAAGCAGCAGATATATAGCGGAAGCAATATTTAAGTACCTGAGAATAAACATGCTTTAAAAAGTCAACACGAGGTTGAGTGAGTTCATAGGTTTATCATAAATCAATAGTTCAGTATAACATTAGACCACAAGATTTCAGTTTAAAGTTGATTGATACCCATCATATCAATCTAAAAGAGTTGATGTAGTTTGTAATATCGCGACTAAACAGAATTTTACCCCGAGACACCTTGAACAGTCAGTGTCAGTTTGAAACATTATTATGTAACCAAAGACCAGAGGTCAAATGATTAGAGACGTTACTCTCAATAGCGCTATTCATAATAACTAAGTTTACGTTCACCAAGCAATTAACGATATTACGGCAGGGATTTAGCATGACAAAGCACGTATTCAGCATAAAAGTTTGAGTACTTGTGTCTAACATGTAAAACAGTTATAAAAGTTGCGCATGTATTCTCAGCCCAAAAATATATATAAAAAGGGAGCAGATGAACTCACGATACGATACGATAGTTTGTAGTAATTATGTGTATGATGGCACTGAACAAGTGTAGGGTTGTCCTTGGATTCACGAACCTATATTAGTTTTATATATATTAAAACATATAATGAACATATAATGGTATTCAACCCAGTTTATTAATTATATAATATGTTACTTATTTAAATTGGTATGTATTTGTTATTTCAAATGTTATATATATCTATATATGTTATTTTCATATTAACATAGTAAATTAGACATACTTATGATATATGTAATAAATATCTTTTGTATGTTAAAATAGTAATTATGATAATACTAAATTAATGATAATAATACTAATAATTTAGATTTAATAATGATATTGAAAATAAAAATTTTGATAGTATCCTTAGTCACTTTATTTGTAGTAATAATAGTAAAAAATAAAATAATAGTAGTAATAATAAAAATGTTAATTTTTAATAAAAATGATAATTTTAAATAAAAATGATAGTTTTAATATTAATTTCAATAATCATATTATTAATAACATTAATGTTAAATGGTAATTCTAATAGTAATATTAATAATAATGATGCTTAATGTTATTTAATCATAATAATGATAATAATAATAATAATAATAATAATAATAATAATAATAATAATAATAATAATAATAATTATAATAATAATAATTATAATAATAATAATAATAATAATAATAATAATTATAATAATAATAATTATAATAATAATAATTATAATGATAATATTAATAATTGTAATGATAATACTAATAATTGTAATGATAATACTAGTATTACTTAATAATACTACTTTTAATAATAATAATACTCGTAACAATAATTATAATAACAATAATAATAATAATAATAATAATAATAATAATAATAATAATAATAATAATAATAATAATAATAATAATAATAATAATAATAATAATAATAATAATAATAATAATAATAATAATAATAATAATAATAAAAGGCTACCTTCCAAGCTTTTTCTAAAAAATTTTTGCCCAAGACGGGACTCGAACCCGTGACCTCTTGCTAAACACCAACACCCCTAAACCATCGAGCCATCTGTTTATTTCTATTTTATGTCCTTTCTTAAAACTTATTAATTGTAACGTATCTGTTTCTCCTTCATCTTCTTCTTTGAAAATTAAATCTACCAAGACAGTTCAATTCATCACATTAATGATTTAGATACTTCAAACTAATTAGAACTAATCATAATTAAGTGTTTACAATAATAGAAAACGAGAAAAGAAAAAAAAATAACTAAAAAAAAAGTCTGCTGTCGCAGAAAAAAAAATCATCAAACTTGATTTTTAAGTTCGTTTTAGACCTCGCTTTCTTCATGAAATACTTCGAAAATCATACCTATAAACTACTAGAATCGTCAATTGTACTTGAAACATCAAAACGACTTCGAATTTTACAAAGAACAAATCAGTTGGCTTTTTAAAATTTAAGTTTGACTTCGAAATTAGAACTCGATATTATGAATTGGAACTTGAGGTTTTGCAGATAATTTCACTAGAGGATTCCTAACAAAACCACATTTATAGATTTTAAAATGGTAATCGAATTCGAATTATGGGATAATTTATCAAGAACAGAGGTTGAACTTTGCTAAATGGGTTTCTGTATTCTATTTTTAATTAGTATCGATCCTCAGTGATTTGATACACGATTATGATGATATTTAACAATAATTAATGCAGCACAATTTGCTGATATAGTAGACATTGAGTAACGAATCCAAAAACACTCACGATAAAAAAATATAAAAACTAGAAAAAATAAAAGAAAAAAAACAAAAGCTCACGAAAAAAAATCAACCAGAATAAGAAGATCATGAAATTATATAAAACTCAAAAGCTATTTACCTAATTTAGGTATATGTCTTTTTCTTTTTATTTTTAATTATTATTATTAAATAAATACATTAATAACTATAATAATTAATAATAATAATTTTAATAGTAATTATAAATAATAATGATAATAGATAAAAATAATAATAATAATTTTAAAAATAATAATAATAATAATATGATAATAATAATAGATTGTATTATTGATAAATATAATAACAATACTTATAATAATAATATTAATAACAAGGTTAATGATAATTATTAATAATAACATTGATAATTATAACAACATTATTAATAATAAGTTGTATTTTATCATTAATGATATTTATATTAATCTTATCACTTTTAGTAAAAGTAATAATACTAATGATAATAATAATAATTATTAATAATAATAACATTAATAATATTAAAAGTAATAATACTTGTAAATGATGATAAATAATAATAATATTAATATAACAAATAATTATTTACAAATAATGGTTCGTGAATTTGTCGGAATTTGTTCGAAGTTAAATGAAATCATACAAAGATTTTTGTTTAAATTTTGTCGGAAATTTCCGGGTTGTCATAGTACCTACCCGTTAAAAGAAATTTCATCCCGAAATTTAGTTGTTGCCATCCATCGGCGTTGTTTGTAAAGAGGTGAGAATATTTTTCGTTTTATTTGGTCTTCACGTTCCCATGTATGCTCGGGGCCTTGCGTGAATTCCAACTGATAGAATATTGGTTTGTTTCAAGAGTTTAAATCATACGAACTATAAATTCTACAAGTTCTTCATGGAAGTGTATTTTATCATTAATGCGGTGGTTATCTAAAGATTAACAAGAGTGTCATTTGACTAGGTTATCCTCAGAAGGGATGATGGTGCTATACAAGCATTTCAATACACATGAAATGTGTTATGAATAATAGTGAGCTTATATAAAACTTTGAGCGTTTATGCCACAATATTTGGGTAGACAAAATAGAGAGGAGTTCGTGAAAATCACGGTCATGAAATTTGATAGAGATCGTCATTGTTCACAACAAGAATGTTGAATATGAGTTGAAAAATAGAGTTTTATTGATAAGACTAAAAAGGAACATATATTTCATAGCATTATCCCCCAAGAAAGACAAGATTTTAGTTGTAATTGTTCCATATTCAAGTAATATTCGTTTATATTTAATAAGTGCGAAGACAAAAGGCGAAAACGACGAATTGAAGACGCAAAGGTCCAAAATGCTCAAATGTACAAGATACAATTAAAAAGGTTCAATTTATTGATGAGGAACGTCTCAAAATTACAAAAGTACAAGTTTCGAAACACAAAGTACACGATATAAAATAGTACGAGAGGACGTTCGAAAATCCGGAACCGGGACCCGAGCCAAGAAGAAACGCCTGACGCAACGGACCAAAAATATCTAGTCTACTATGCACAAGAATAAAATATAATATATAAATAATTATATTAATTATTTATATATTTATATTTATTTTAAATTATGTCGACGAACAAGAAAACAAAAATGATTGAGCTGGATTCTGGTGGCCATGCGAGTCGCATGGCCAGAAGGCCATTCTCATGCGAGTCGCATGACTAGAAAAATCAGGCCAAGTTCTATAAATTGCCAGTTTTTCGTCCGAGTTTGAGACCACACACACAAATAATAATAATAATACTCCATAAGATAATAAATATATATATATATATATATATATATAGTATAGATTAGTGTTATATTAGATTAGTTCGGGTTATGTAAAGGTTATTTTACGGGTTTTTGAAGTCGAAATTCTGTCCGTGTAACACTACGCGATAAATACTCAATGTAAGTTATGTTCTCCTTTTTAAATTAATGTCTCGTAACTAAGTTATTATTATGCTTATTTGAGCCGAAGTAATCATGATGTTGGGCTAATTACTAAAATTGGGTAATTGGACTTTGTACCATAATTGGGGTTTGGACAAAAGAACGACACTTGTGGAAATTAGACTATGAGCTATTAATGGGCTTTATATTTGTTTAACTAAATGATAGTTTGTTAATGTTAATATAAAGATTTACAATTGGGCGTCCCTATAAATTACCATATACACTCGACCGGACACGATGGGCGGGGTATTTATATGTACGAATAATCGTTCATTTAACCGGACACGGGAATGGATTAATAGCTACTAGAATAATTAAAACAGGGGTGAAATTATGTACAAAGGACACTTGGTATAATTGATAACAAAATATTAAAACCTTGGGTTACACTCAGTCGACATCTTGGTGTAATTATTAAACAAAGTATTAAAATCTTGTTACAGTTTAAATCCCCAATTAGTTGGAATATTTAACTTCGGGTATAAGGATAATTTGACGAGGACACTCGCACTTTATATTTATGACTGATGGACTGTTATGGACAAAAACCAGACGGACATATTAAATAATCCAGGACAAAGGACAATTAACCCATGGGCATAAAACTAAAATTAATACGCCGAACATCATGATTATGGAAGTTTAAATAAGCATAATCCCTTTTATTTCATATTTAATTGCACTTTTAATTTTCGCACTTTAATTTCTGTCATTTTAATTATCGTCATTTACTTTACTCTTTAAATTAAGTTTTTAGTTATTTTTAATATTTTGCATTAGCTTTTAATTGTGACTTTAAAATATAAAATCGACAAACCGGTCATTAAACGGTAAAACCCCCCTTTTTATATTTATATTTATATATTGTTATATAAAAATAAAGTGTTTCATAAGCCCGTCTCCCTGTGGAACGAACCGGACTTACTAAAAACTATACTACTTCGCGACTAGGTACACTGCCTATTGTGTTGTAGCAAGGTTTAAGTATATCCATTCTATAAATAAATAAATATCTTGTGTAAAATTGTATCGTATTTAATAGTGTTTTCTGCTAAAATTAATAACTATTTTATATACACCTCGCATAACATCAAGTTTTTGGCGCCGCTGCCGGGGAGTCGGCGAAATATTTATTTACATTTTTAGAAAAACAATATAAAATCCTAAAAATTAAAAAATTTAAAAATCTAAAAATTTAAAAAATTAAAACCGAAAAGAAAAAAAATATATATATTTTTATATAATTTTAAGATTTTTATTTATAAAATTATCAAATATTTCTATTTTTAGTTTTATAAAAATATTAAGTTTTTATTTAAATTATATATATATTTTATTTAATATTTAAAACAGAAAATATAAATAAATATAAATAATACGGTTGAGCCTGTCATTTGACCCCCCTCATTTGAACCGGCTCTGGAGGTCATGCGACTCGCATGACCCTTAGCCTGAACCCCATGCGAGTCGCATGAGGGGTCTGACAGGGCCACATACAACCCTACTTTCGCATTAAATACGGTATTTTATTTATTATTATTAATATAAACCCTAATTAGTTTATTAATTTAATATTAATTAGTTTTAATTCTTAATTAATTTGTATTTTACTTTTAATTAGTTTTATTAATATATAAATTAATATCTTTAATAAATAATAATATAAAAATAATATTTTTTTTTATAAAAATTATTCTTTTTCTCAACTTTTTATATATTTTTATATTTTGTATCTTTTAGTCGTTTAGCGTAATATTTGTATTTTGTCGTTCGTACTTAGTTTTAAATATAGATTTTGCCGTAGTTTATTTTTATATTTCTAGATTTTTAGGTTTGCCGTAAAATCCCTTAAGTACTTATTCCTTAGACTAAGATTTAGGTGCTTTAGAATTTTGCGACGCCATTTTTCGTACGACTTTCTTACTTTTATTTTTCGACGTCTATTTTTCTACTTTTTTTATTTTTCGACACTTTTCGACGCGCAATCTATTTCTTTCTATTTTCTCGACACTCTAGTTTTTAGGACCTAGAATTTTCTCTATTTCTTATCTAATATCTCAAACAGAAAGAAAAATTATTTAAGCGGTTAAATTAATGGACGTTGACATTTTTCTGGTTCGTAGTAATAGTTGGATTTGTTAGTGGCTAGTTGTGGGCTTCCGATTTAAAGGGTCCTGGCTACCTGCTGCATCTTTTGGCTATTCGAAACGTGGGCAAAATCAGAAAAGTCTATTAATTGGACAACTTATATAAGTTTTTCTATTTTTATAACTAATAGGATAATTCGTGAATGCACCACATTGTAGCTAAAATTTGGCCATCGCAATAAAATGGAAAATTTTGAAAACAAGGCCTTGGAAACTCTTTTTGAACTCCAAAATCAATTAAATCAATACTCTCAACCGAGTGTTGATGACAATTCGGTCAGTCAATCTTGGATCGCGAACGACGAAACAATAACTGGTTGTGAAATCTGTGGAGATTATCACTCAACATGGGAATGTTACTATTACGTTCCTACTGAAAATTACGCACCCACAGAACCTGAATGGAACGATTATGAAGAACACAATTCTAATTGGGATTATTCCCAAGAAGATATTCAAACTCAACAACCAGAAGAACTTGAAGATTCTTTAGATTATATGAGAATCAAACTCGAAGAACTTGATGCTCAAAAGGAACAAATGAGAGAGTTTGTAAATAGGCAAGTTGAAACTCTATCAGATTACACACCTGTTGATCTGAGGAGTATTGTGCAAGAAAATCTCAAATCATCGAATTTTGATGAATTCGAGAGCTCCGAAATCACCAACTATCCCGATGATAATTCTTATTCAGCCTTACCAATTTCACAACATATCAACACATTAGCCTCTACCGACGAAGAAGATGTAAGGGTAACAAATTGGTACTCTTGGGAAAACGATAACGTTGAAAATTTTACCCCCGAGACCAAACCGAACTTCACCATTCCACAACCTCCTAACCCAATATTCTCAATAGACGAGTCATCTACTGAAGATGAACCACGAGCTGTAATAGATAATGACACCTCGGATTTCACCCAATTGGGTAATAGAGGTGAAACCTTTGATTCCGAGAATGAACGGAAGGAAATATTAGAAATTGTCCACCCTATAGATATAAGTATGTCGGTGTATATCGATCCATTTGACCAAGAACCAGAAAAGAGACATATCCATTTACTAAAAGCTACACTTAAAAAAGAATTAAGTAGTGACGATCGGGTGAGTCTAAACTTTAAACCCATTGATATATTATACACCACCCGAGATATAAATAACTGGCTCACTATTCTAATTCGTGGAACTTATTCTACCGACTTCACATGTCGTCAGCTAAGTGTGGGGAAGTCTAACCCCACTTAACGTTAAATTAGGGGTTCGGGTTAGTGCATAACTCGTTAATAAACATGCATGATAACTTAGGGTAAAATACGCATTTTCAAAAATTAGCAAACAGTTCAGAAAAGCAACCATTTTTGAAGAAAAACATGTGTGATAAAACAAGAAGGAATGAACGGTGAGGCGCGCCATCTATCATTCGACGAGCTTTGTAAGTACAAACTAGGTATTCTTAATCACTTTTCTACACTAATCACCCTCATGAATTTATAATTAGAGTCTGATTTCATGCAAATGAGGGCATTGCATGATCTTAAGTGTGGGGAAGGGTTATAAATTCTCTCGGATTTTACACTTGGTTTATTTGCCAAATTTTGTGAAAATTTAAAAAAATTTCAACTAAATGAAGTCAAAATCATGTTTATACATATTTATGAACGATGAAAATTAGGTGTTAATACCGAAATTATCGTTACCTCTAAAAGGACATAAATTGAGAAACAACCTAAAACGCTTGAATTCATTTAAAATGGAATAAAGGAGAATAAAAAGGCAAAGAAAGAAACTAAGTGTGGGGAGAATGTACCAAGTTATTCAATTAAAAAAACTATCTATCACATGTTTGTACAAAGTTATTGCAGGTGTTTTTGTTTTGAACTAAATTAACTATTTTACCCGATGAAAAAAAAGAATAGATGGATCTACACGATGAATCAATTCCATCATTAAAAGGAAGTAAAGTCTTCCGAAAAAGACACGCGCTTCTTGATTTAGGTCATGAAGTTGTCGTCCAGACCAGCTGTAGGTTGACGAAAAATCTAGAAAAGTCATCTCTAAAATCAGCAGGAAATCCACGGACCTCAGCATCAAACAGGGTCGCCAAGTGGTCAGATTTATCCTAACCATGAGAAGGATTTATCTCGTACAATGGGGGGGCACCGTGCAAATTAGCTTGATAAGACTAATGAATCAGATCCCCAGAAAGGATAATCTCCTTAAAGATTAAAAATCAGCTTTTAAGACTGATATTACTCAATCCTTGAGATTGACCTTAAAGATTGAGAATTCAAACTCATGGAATTCAATGATATCTAAACTCGAGCTTGAACGAGAAAATATTTTGATCAAAAATACAAACCGATTTGTTTTCTGAAAATCCATTTTCAATGCGTTCATTACCATTGAACGTTAAATCCTAGGAATTCACCTGGAATTCATTAGGTCACCTGAACCAAATCGGGTGTCAACCGTAAGAACGGTGGTTGCATAGCATGGTCGGAGACAGGACCTTGTGCCAGACCGAAAAATTATAGGATGATCTTTACTATTGCTCCTACCAAGGATAGTTCTAGCATCCGACACGTTTAAAAAGACCATAATCATCTGCATGTCACAAGACATTGCCTTAACAGTTTCTTGCTCATCGCTTTCCTTTACAACCGGACGGTAGTTTACCGAAAGGTAATATACGGAACAAGTAAACTGGATGTATGCTTTCCGATACCGGGATAGCAGTGGATTACACGAACCTAAAAGTTTTAAGCCAAAATATTGATCCACAAATATATTCTGCAAACACCGATGATGGATCAAATCAGAAAACTTGTTCAGGGTAAAATCTAGCTTGAATTTTCAAAAGATCAAATGTTTTCATAAAGATCCAATTTCCTAAAGGATCTAAATTTTTATAGTCATGTGGGACTGTAAACCGCCTTTCAAATGTGCACTTTGCTTTGGAAACCGAAAGTAAATCGGCTATTTGATTGCCAGTGTCGTTGACCTAAACCCGAGGCAACTATAAAAGACACACCCACCTTTAATCATATTGTTACTATCATTGTTTATACCACTCTATCAAAATCACTGATGTACAAAGTGTGAAGAATAAAGAAGTGATTTGTATGTTTTTATTTCAAGACTGTATTGCTTGAGGACAAGCAACGCTCAAGTGTGGGGATATTGATAAGACTAAAAAGGAACATATATTTCATAGCATTATCCCCCAAGAAAGACAAGATTTTAGTTGTAATTGTTCCATATTCAAGTAATATTCGTTTATATTTAATAAGTGCGAAGACAAAAGGCGAAAACGACGAATTGAAGACGCAAAGGTCCAAAATGCTCAAATGTACAAGATACAATTAAAAAGGTTCAATTTATTGATGAGGAACGTCTCAAAATTACAAAAGTACAAGTTTCGAAACACAAAGTACACGATATAAAATAGTACGAGAGGACGTTCGAAAATCCGGAACCGGGACCCGAGCCAAGAAGAAACGCCCGACGCAACGGACCAAAAATATCTAGTCTACTATGCACAAGAATAAAATATAATATATAAATAATTATATTAATTATTTATATATTTATATTTATTTTAAATTATGTCGACGAACAAGAAAACAAAAATGATTGAGCTGGATTCTGGTGGCCATGCGAGTCGCATGGCCAGAAGGCCATTCTCATGCGAGTCGCATGACTAGAAAAATCAGGCCAAGTTCTATAAATTGCCAGTTTTTCGTCCGAGTTTGAGACCACACACACAAATAATAATAATAATACTCCATAAGATAATAAATATATATATATATATATATATATATATATATATATATATATATATATATATATATATATAGTATAGATTAGTGTTATATTAGATTAGTTCGGGTTATGTAAAGGTTATTTTACGGGTTTTTGAAGTCGAAATTCTGTCCGTGTAACACTACGCGATAAATACTCAATGTAAGTTATGTTCTCCTTTTTAAATTAATGTCTCGTAACTAAGTTATTATTATGCTTATTTGAGCCGAAGTAATCATGATGTTGGGCTAATTACTAAAATTGGGTAATTGGACTTTGTACCATAATTGGGGTTTGGACAAAAGAACGACACTTGTGGAAATTAGACTATGAGCTATTAATGGGCTTTATATTTGTTTAACTAAATGATAGTTTGTTAATGTTAATATAAAGATTTACAATTGGGCATCCCTATAAATTACCATATACACTCGATCGGACACGATGGGCGGGGTATTTATATGTACGAATAATCGTCCATTTAACCGGACACGGGAATGGATTAATAGCCACTAGAATAATTAAAACAGGGGTGAAATTATGTACAAAGGACACTTGGTATAATTGATAACAAAATATTAAAACCTTGGGTTACACTCAGTCGACATCCTGGTGTAATTATTAAACAAAGTATTAAAATCTTGTTACAGTTTAAATCCCCAATTAGTTGGAATATTTAACTTCGGGTATAAGGATAATTTGACGAGGACACTCGCACTTTATATTTATGACTGATGGACTGTTATGGACAAAAACCAGACGGACATATTAAATAATCCAGGACAAAGGACAATTAACCCATGGGCATAAAACTAAAATTAATACGCCGAACATCATGATTATGGAAGTTTAAATAAGCATAATCCCTTTTATTTCATATTTAATTGCACTTTTAATTTTCGCACTTTAATTTCTGTCATTTTAATTATCGTCATTTACTTTACTCTTTAAATTAAGTTTTTAGTTATTTTTAATATTTTGCATTAGCTTTTAATTGTGACTTTAAAATATAAAATCGACAAACCGGTCATTAAACGGTAAAACCCCCCTTTTTATATTTATATTTATATATTGTTATATAAAAATAAAGTGTTTCATAAGCCCGTCTCCCTGTGGAACGAACCGGACTTACTAAAAACTATACTACTTCGCGACTAGGTACACTGCCTATTGTGTTGTAGCAAGGTTTAAGTATATCCATTCTATAAATAAATAAATATCTTGTGTAAAATTGTATCGTATTTAATAGTGTTTTCTGCTAAAATTAATAACTATTTTATATACACCTCGCATAACATCATTTATCAACATTGGGTAATATGGATAAAACGATTCGATTATAGGAAGAGTATAAACGAAGCTATCACAAAAGAGTGAAATGAGGGAATTAAATATTCACCTTAACTTTTGATATGGTTAAAGTTGATTTTCGGAAATTAAGGGATTTTAAAGAAATCTTCGTAATCTATAAGATTTAATTCTCCGGTAATTAAGAAAATTAGGATTTTCTTTAATTAAATGTGGTGAATTGCCTCGATTGCTGTGTCTGGAATTTTGCTATAAATTAGCTTCTTTCGTTTCATTATCTTCACCACTTCTATACTTTCTTCCTCAATTCATACTTCCAAAAGAGTTGCTAATATGCTCAATCCCGTATTGATACTTGTTATTTTATTGACCATATATACAGTCATTCTTCTTTTTCATTTACCACCAGAGGAATTTGTTTTCTTTTACTATTCCCTTGGGGTTATAATGTTTTTAATTCTCCCGTGTCTTTACGTTGCCATACACATTGATATACACGGTTTGTAATTTCGGTATCGTTATCGGGATTTATATTATCCCTTATATGTCGGAGCTCTTTGACTTTTTATTCTTTTCTTGACTCTAAGTAAAGCGAGTAATGGTCCAGAATTTGTAGGTATGAAGTTTCGAATGGACCTACTGTTCTAAGCGTAATATCACGATTTGATTTGGTAAATTACCAGAATTACTGAGGATAGATCTATCAAGAATATATGTTCTTGATATGTTTAGAGATTAGGTAGAATGTAAGAGTCGTGTAACATGGCACATGATGATTATAAAGTCTATGAATCATCATCTTCCATTAAAATTTAGCATAACTTACTGTAATATAATCACGTTGGCCTGACGTCATTATATTATACTAACTCATGCTTCAATTCCCAACACTTCTTCAAAACATTTATAATTTAAACTTTAATTTTACATTATATAGAAACTAAAACAGTTTCCTTTATGATGTAATAAGGACATCGCAAAGAGATAATTAATTGCGGACAAGAATCGTTATGAAGATATCTTCAGAAATATAGAGGATATTTATAACGAAAGATAAGGTGATATCTTAGAATTTCTGAAATCGAAGAATAATGAAGAAAATTCTTCTGTAAGGATTTAGAATACGTAAAGAGATCTTTTGTGGTTTTCATCAGAAATCGAATCATCTAGATTCTTTGGTTATAGGTTTAGTCCTTGGGATTTATCCACAGTTTTCTTCATGGTTTGCTCAACCCGTTTTCCAGTTCCAAATCTGAGCTTATACCATTCTTTATTATCAAACTTATGGCCATTAAGACCATCTATAGCTTTTGCTGCTTCGTCAGCATTCTCAAGGTTAACGAATATGAATCATTGATTACCAATCCGAGATGGTTTACTTTTTTTTAAATGATTAAACGCTGATTGTAATCGTCAACGGATCTAATGGTTAACGAATAGACGTTGTTGATTTCAAAAGTAATGAATGATAATTCCGGTGGTTTGATGTGATAATTCATTGCAGAATACGAATGAATATAATTTATGAATGTAGTGATCTTTAGGAAGATAACACCTGCTAAAACTTTACTTGAATTTCGATATGTCAATTTCAGAATGTGTTATTGAATTTGTATGAGAATGGTTGTTCTTTTGTGAACGGATACATATATTTGTGGATGTAAGTAGTATAGTTACTAACTATTGAATCAGAATTGAAGAATGTACAATGTAACATATTAATGTGAAGTCTAAATATTTCTTGGGTATTACCTACCCGTTAAAATATTTTCACAATTAACATTGCAGAAATATTATGAAATGGACTTTGAAGCAGTGATTAACGATTGCTAAGTCATTAACGAAGGATGTTCATCATAGCATATTAGTGACATGAATTAACCAAGTAGTACATACTAGTTAAGATTCACACGTAATAGCTTAGTACGAAAAGATATATTATTGTTCTAAATCATATACACACACACACACACACACACACACACATATATATATATATATATATATATATATATATATATATATATATATATATATATATACATGTATAATTCTTCAGGAAGAATGAGTCAATACATCTTAACTCATTATTACTAATATTCCTTGGTATATATGTGCGTATGATGTTGATGTTTGAGGTACTGAGTGTGACGTTGAGGCATGTGATGCGAATGTTGTTGTTGGTGAAGCTGGTGCTGTTGGTGGTGATGCTGATGGTACTGGTGGTATTGGTTATGCTGTTGGTGCTGCTGATGCTTGTAGATATTGCACCATATTCTCCAGAGTCACCACTAGAGCGCGAAGCTGGTTGACCTCTTCTACTATTCCGGGATGATTGGCGGTTGGAACAAAGGGATGAATAAGATCTAGAATCTTCGATATTATATAATCGTGACGGGATACCCTGGAAAGAAGAGAGAAAATAGTGTTTCAGACTGGTTCGTCGGTAAGCGCTTCAGGTTCTTCTTCAAGAGGTGAATTCGCTTGGTGGAAGGGATCACCTTCTTCTTGCCTCCATTGATTGAGTCGACTACGAACCCATCCCCAATTCATCCAGAATAGATGATGACTGATTGGTTCGTTCGTTCTGGTTACGCTGCCATTGGAGCTCGAGGAATCCATATTATGTGTTTGGAGTAGGGTTTTATATGAAATGAGTGCTGGATACTGAATGATATATTCGTTTCTTTGAATAAGTATATATAGCAAAAAGATTTCCGTAATTTACGGAGGAAATTTAGGAAAAGTGTTAGACAAAGTCTATTGGGATAGATATGATATGATAAGACATGATCTGATATGATGTGTCTATACTCCATTTATGCAATAATGGTAGTGTGTCGCATTTAAATGTGGTGGCGGAATTGGATAGTACTTAGGAAAGTGAGCAAAGTTCTTAGATTGGCTTGGCATTCTAAGGAAGATTAAAGAATTTAATAAGCATAGTTTCTAAGGTATAGTGTAGCATTTAACAATTAAAGGCACTATGGTCAAGAAAAGTTGTAGTCCTACATTGCTAAGGTACCTAATTGTATAAGGCACACATAAAATGCAATCCTGGTTCTCTACAACAGTCTGCTCTGATACCAATTTGTCACACCCCCAAATAGGGCCTGGGGTATTTGTGACTAATTATATCAAATCAAAGTTGTATAAACGAGAACGACTCTATATGAGACGTTTTATTGAGTTTTACAGCGGAAGATAAATAGATTACATTGTATTTAGAGCATTAAATGTCTTTAATTGATATGATATGTAATGAAGACTCCAAGCATAGCAAGCAATCATCATCAAAGCAGCAGATATACAGCGGAAGCAATATTTAAATACCTGAGAATAAACATGCTTTAAAAAGTCAACACGAGGTTGAGTGAGTTCATAGGTTTATCATAAATCAATGGTTCAGTATAGCATTAGACCACAAGATTTCAGTTTAAAGTTGATTGATAACCATCATATCAATCTAAAAGAGTTGCTGTAGTTTGTAATATCGCGACTAAACAGAATTTTACCCCGAGACACCTTGAACAGTCAGTGTCAGTTTGAATCATTATTATGTAACCAAAGACCAGAGGTCAAATGATTAGAGATGTTACTCTCAATAGCGCTATTCATAATAACTAAGTTTGCGATCACCAAGCAATTAACAATATTACGGCAGGGATTTAGCATGACAAAGCACGTATTCAGCATAAAAGTTTGAGTACTTGTGTCTAACATGTAAAACAGTTATAAAAGTTGCGCATGTATTCTCAACCCAAAAATATATATAAAAAGGGAGCAGATGAACTCACGATACGATACGATAGTTTGTAGTAATTATGCGTATGATGGCACTGAACAAGTGTAGGGTTGTCCTTGGATTTACGAACCTATATCAGTTTTATATATATTAAAACATATAATGAACATATAATGGTATTCAACCCAGTTTATTAATTATATAATATGTTACTTATTTAAATTGGTATGTATTTGTTATTTCAAATGTTATATATATCTATATATGTTATTTTCATATTAACATAGTAAATTAGACATACTTATGATATATGTAATAAATATCTTTTGTTTGTTAAAATAGTAATTATGATAATACTAAAGTAATGAAGTAATGATAATAATACTAATAATTTAGATTTAATAATGATATTGAAAATAAAAATTTTGATAGTATCCTTAGTCACTTTATTTGTAGTAATAATAGTAAAAAAATAAAATAATAGTAGTAATAATAAAAATGTTAATTTTTAATAAAAATGAAAATTTTAAATAAAAATGATAGTTTTAATATTAATTTCAATAATCATATTATTAATAACATTAATGTTAAATGGTAATTCTAATAGTAATATTAATAATAATGATGCTTAATGTTATTTAATCATAATAATGATAATACTAATTATAATAATAATAATAATTATTATTATTATAATGATAATATTAATAATTATAATGATAATACTAATAATTATAATGATAATACTAGTATTACTTAATAATACTACTTTTAATATTAATAATACTAGTAACAATAATTATAACAATAATAATAATAATAATAATAATAATAATAATAATAATAATAATAATAATAATAATAATAATAATAATAATAATAATAATAATAATAATAATAATAATAATAATAATAATAATAATAATAATAATAATAATAATAATAATAATAATAATAGAAATAAAAGGCTACCTTCCAAGCTTTTTCTAAAAAAAATTGCCCAAGACGGGACTCGAACCCGTGACCTCTTGCTAAACACCAACACCCCTAAACCATCGAGCTATCTGTTTCTTTCTATTTTATATCCTTTCTTAAAACTTATTAATTGTAACGTATCTGTTTCTCCTTCATCTTCTTCTTTGAAAATTAAATCGACCAAGACAGTTCAATTCATCACATTAATGATTTAGATACTTCAAACTAATTAGAACTAATCATAATTAAGTGTTTGCAATAATAGAAAACGAGAAAAGAAAAAAAATAACTAAAAAAAAGTCTGATGTCGCAGAAAAAAAAATCATCAAACTTGATTTTTTAATTTCATTTTAGACCTCGCTTTCTTCATGAAATACTTCGAAAATCATACCTATAAACTATTGGAATCATCAATTGTACTTGAAACATCAAAACGACTTCGAATTTTACGAAGAACAAATCAGTTGACTTTTTAAAATTTAAGTTTGACTTCAAAATTAGAACTCGATATTATGAATTGGAACTTGAGGTTTTGCATATAATTTCACTAGAGGATTCCTAACAAAACCACATTTATAGATTTTAAAATGGTAATCGAATTCGAATTATGGGATAATTTATCAAGAACGGAGGTTGAACTTTGCTAAATGGGTTTCTGTATTTTATTTTTAATTAGTATCGATCCTTAGTGATTTTATACACGATTATGATGATATTTAACAATAATTAATGCAACACAATTTGCTGATATAGTAGACATTGAGTCACGAATCCAAAAACACTCACGATAAAAAAAATATAAAAAGCTGAAAAAAATAAAAGAAAAAAAACAAAAGCTCACGAAAAAAAATCAAATAGAATAAGCAGATCACGAAATTATATAAAATTCAAAAGCTATTTACCTAATTTAGGTATATGTCTTTTTCTTTTTAATTATTATTATTAAATAAATACATTAATAACTATAAAATAATAATAATTTTAATAGTAATTATAATAATAATAATGATAATAGATAAAAAATAATAATAATTATTATAAAAATAATAATAATAATAGATTGTATTATTGATAAATATAATAATAATACTTATAATAATAATATTAATAACAAGGTTAATGATAATTATTAATAATAACATTGATAATTATAACAACATTATTAATAATAAGTTGTATTTTATCATTAATGATATTTATATTAATCTTATCACTTTTAGTAAAAGTAATAATACTAATGATAATAATAATTATTAATAATAATAACATTAATAATATTAAAAGTAATAATACTTGTAAATGATGATATATAATAATAATATTAATATAACAAATAATTATTTACAAATAATGGTTCGTGAATTTGTCGGAATTTGTTCGAAGTTAAATGAAATCATACAAAGATTTTTATTTAAATTTTGTCGGAAATTTTCGGGTTGTCATGCATATAATTAATTATACACGAGTTATTACAATTTCTCATTTTATAAGCTTTATTTATAGAAAACACATCAATTAACTCTTTTCTATCATTGACTATTATTTTTAGATTCGTCACTGGCTGCGGGTATACGTTCGAGAATATTTCATGTGACACGTCAAGGTTCTGCTGTAGTCTTCATTATCAAGATTTTACTTATCCAGCTGAGTCATCTTATAAAATCTGATCATTTTATTGTTTAGTACGTTTAGATACTTTTGCTAGATGTTGATAAAAATTGCATTTAATCCAGCTTTAGTCATTAAATGAAATATCCAAATATATTTTTTATTATTTAAGATAAACTATGATTATGAACAAATTATTATTATTATTATTATTATTATTATTATTATTATTATTATTATTATTATTATTATTATTATTATTATTTACCTATTTATTATTATTATTATTGCTGTTATTATTCTGTTTAATTTCCTTATGTAGGGTGTAGTTGCACTCTCGGATAGTCTTTAAATAATGAAAATAAAGGTAAATAAAAACGCATCAATTTTATAAACCTTTTTCAATAAAGGAATGAAAGGTAGTATAGGAATAACAAAAGAAAATTAAAGTAAATCAAAAGAAAATAAAACACTAGCATTATTATATTATTACTGTAATTATTAGATAGTGTTAATTATTAATTAATATTATTATATTATGTGCTACCAGTGGCTACGACTTTTTAGATCCGCCACTGCCCTCAACAAACGATGGCTCAGACTGAGATGGCCAACTTCAACATTAGTCAAGTCGTTATTGATGCTAATAATGAGAATGTAAGTATTTTTCTTTCTTTTCTTTAAGATTTTCTTTTATAATATCTATAACTTTAAATACATTGTTTTATTTTCATTTAAACAGATGCAACAAATATTACAAGAGAACGCACATAACAATACCCCCAGCCCCTGGGTTCTTAGTTATCTGTTTATGATTCATATTGTATGTTTTTTGTTGTACTAATGATAGTAGTAGTACATCTAGTCTTAGATATTGGTATTCTAAAAGTAGATTTAGGTCTTATAGATTTTAGTTTGATCGTCAACCTATCTTAAAATAACTACTTTGTTGCTACTGATGGTAAAGTTCCGAATAACTGGTAATATTAAGGTAATCCAGGAGTTAGAGGTGTTTTATGTTAGCTTAATCCACATCCCGAAACATCATGTCTCGACTTTTGCTAATCACACGTTTTCGATTATTGACAACGTAGGGTAGTCGATGGCGGCTAGTTTCGAAACGCATCGTACTCATTTGCTAGAAGAGCAATTTTTGCTTCTTCAAAAGTTAATGGAAGAGAAAAGTGTGTTGTGGGTATACGCTCATGGGGATTTCAAGTGGCTCATTAAAGAATGGAAAGATTTTCTTCCTGACGTCGTATTCTCGTAGGCATACAAGGTTCCGATGCAGTGTTCATTACGAAGATTTGCTTATCCACAAGAAACATCTGATAAAGTGTGATCATTTTATTTTGTTGTAGGTGACTCTTGAAGTAATTATGTAAGGTTTAGTTGCACACTTGAATATTATGTATATAATGGAAATTAAGGTAAATAAAAATGTATCACATTTTTAAATCTTTTTTTTTTAAATAAAGGCAAATATAAGAAAAACAAAAGAAAATAGAATAAAACAAAAGGAAATTAAAAAAAAATCAAAAGAAAATGAAACACTATCATTATTATATTATTAATGTAATTACTAATTATTATTATTTAACTAATATTATTATGTTCAATCAGTGGATACGACTTCTATATCTATCAGTGTCCTCAACAAACAATGGCTCAGATTAAGATGGCCAACATCAACATTAATCAAGTCGTTAGCCATGCTAATAATGAGAATGTAAGTATTTTTCTTTCTTCTTTTTTAATTTTTTTTTTATAAAATCTATAATCTTAAAAATATTGTTTTATTTTTATTTAAACATATGCAACAAGTACTACAAGAGAACGCACCTAACAATAACCCTCCTCGGGTTGTCAGTTATTTGTTGTTGATTCATGTTGTATGTTTTTTTGTGTACTTAACGATAGTAGTAGTGCATCGAGTCTTAGATGTTGATAGTCTAAAAAAATGTAGGTCTTAGGGATTTAAGTTTGAATGACAACCTATAAAATAACTATTCTATTGTTACTGATGGTAACATGAGTTTTGTGTTCCAGTTCTAGAAAACTGGCAATATTAAGGCAATCCAGGAGTTAGGGATGTTTAATGTTAGCTTAATCTCCATCCCGAAACATCATGTCTCAACTTTCGCCAGCATACGCTTTCGATTATTGTAAACGTAGAGCAGTCGATGGCAGTTAGTTTTGAGACACATCGTATTTTGGCGGTTACTCATCTGCCTGAAGAGAAGTTCCCACTTCTCCAAAAGTTGCTGGAAGAGAAAAGTGGGCTATTGGTATACGCAGGGTCGGTCCTGAGTATATTGATGCCATGTGCGACTCCATTACCTACTAACTACTCATGTTATAAACAATAAATCTAGTTGAATCGTTCTGTAAAATTTAAACCTTATACCATTATTGATATATACACTCATTGTTAACGTATAAATACTTAAAAATATAAAAGGATAATAAAAAGTACTAACTTTAGTTTGGCTTTCGCTATCTGATTGTATGTTTAAGATAAATAAGGGTTATGGCAATTAGTTAAGTTGTGTTCTCAAGTTGTATACTGGAAGGAAATAAAATGAAGGGAAAGGATAATAAAATAAACGGTGTTTTTGAGTTTCATTTGAGAGAGAAGGGAAAGAAAATGAAAGTGTTATGTAATGTCATTTTCATTTCATTGATTCCTTCCAATTTAGAAGGATCCCTTCCTCTCCCTTTCATTTCATTTCCCTTCCTTCCCTTTCCTTTAATTTAAAATTTGAAACAGAGCCTAGTGTACGTTGGCCAACAGAGAGTTAAAATTGTACACGCTAATACTACTCTCTACAAGAATATATGTTTACATGTAAAGGAACAGGGTCAAAATTAGATATTTAAACAGAGTATAGGGTTATATTTAGACAGGAAAAGTATCGTCTCGAAAATTGATGTTATCGTCTTCTTCTGGAGAGTACTCAAAGCCCACTTTCCTCCACTAAAAGAGAAGCTGTTTGAATTTTTTTTCTCTGTCACAACACCACTTTTCACACATTCACATGCGATTCACAACTTTATTTACTATTCAGAACTCAATTTATAAAATAGATAATTTTTGAATGAATTAATGCCCCTATCGACTTGATGCCTGGTGCGGTCGCACATGTTGCATGAAAGGACCCGTCCTAATCTATCCGGACAAAGTCCACATCGATTACAAATGATTCACAATAGTTGGTTACATCGCGAGGTACTTGACCTCTATATGATACATTTTACAAACATTGCATTCGTTTTGAAAAGACAAACTTCCTTACATCGATAATTGACGATATGCATACCATTTCATAATATATCTAATTATAATTATCTTAATAATAATCTTGATGAACTCGACGACTCGAATGCAACGTCTTTTGAAATATGTCATGAATGACTCCAAGTAATATCTTTAAAGTGAGCAAATGCACAACGGAAGATTTCTTTCATACCTGAGAATAAACATGCTTTAAAGTGTCAACCAAAAGGTTGGTGAGTTCATTAGTTTAACATAAATAATCATTTCCATCATTTTAATAGACCACAAGATTTTCATTTCTCATAAACATACGTCTCATACATAGAGACAAAAATAACATTCATATGGATTGAACACCTGGTAACCGACATTCACAATATGTATATAAGAATGTCCCCATCATTCCGGGATCCTCCTTCGGACATGATATAAATTTCGAAGTACTAAAGCATCCGGTACTTTGGATGGGGCTTGTTGGGCCCGATAGATCTATCTTTAGAGTTCGCGTCAATTAGGGTGTCTGTTCCCTAATTCTTAGATTACCAGACTTAATAAAAAGGGGCATATTCAGTTTAATAATCCAGCCATAGAATGTAGTTTCGATTACTTGTGTCTATTTCGTAAAACAGTTATAAAAGCAGCGCATGTATTCTCAGTCTCAAAAAAATATATATTGCAAAAGCATTTAAAAAGGGATTAATGAAACTCACGCATATAAATATTGTAAAACAGTTAATAAAACATTTGCATGTATTCTCAGCCTAAAAACATAAAGAGTAAAAGGGGTAAATGAAACTCACAATACTGTATTTTGTAGTAAAAATACATATGACGTCATTGAATAAATGCAGGGTTGGCCTCGGATTCACGAACCTATACCATTTGTGTATATTTATGAATACATGTAATCATAATCGAGCAATTTATATATATATTTAGTTATGTACTAAAATTAATAATCATATACAATTTTATTAATACTTATAATATATCATAATACTTATTTAATATGTAAATTAGTTATCATTATATCAATATAAATAATATTATATCCTGATATTAAGTAATATTAGTATACGTATGTATTAACTATGTCTTTATAGCCATTTCTTTTGTTTGCAAAAATAATATTTATAATAATGTTAGAATAAGTATAATAATAATAGTAATAATATTAATAACCATAATTATACCAATTTTATAAAAAAAAATGATAATATTAATAATAATAATGATATTGTTAATAATGATACTTTCATCTAATAATGATACTAACATTTACAAAAGTGATACTAATGCTAATATTAAATGATAATAAAACTAGTTTGTGTTACTTTTATGGTAATAATAATAATGATACTGCTAATCATAATAATACATATATCAATGTTAATATTACTAATAATGCCTAATAATGTTGCATACTAACAAAAGTGATAATAATATAGGTAATATTATTTATGTTAACCTAATAATACTTATACCTAATAAATATAACAATAATAATAATAATAATAATAATAATAATAATAATAATAATAATAATAATAATAACAATAACAAAAACAATAATAAGAATAATAATAATAATAACAATAATAATAATAAAAATAATAATAATAATAATAATAATAAAAAAGACTACCTTTAAAATCGGCCTAAAAAGAAAACAGTCCTTCCATGGACTCGAACCCCCGACCTCTCGAAACCCGCAAACACCCTACACCATTGCTCTGTGACTTGTCTTTCTGTTTTATTCCCCGAAGAAAAAAAATATATAATCTATAACTGATTGTTTTCTTATACCTTCTTCTTCTCCAACAGACGCCCAAATCAAACAACAATAATTCGATTTTTGTTTAACAACAAGTTTATAACTTCAGTCCAAAATGTAAATACATAATTAAAAGTAATTAGATTAACAAACAAATAAAGAAAGAAAAAAAATAAAACAACAAGTGCTGCTGCTGTAGTCGCGGTTCTAAAAAAAATATGATTTTGCATTTGAGAAGGTTTTGGACAAAATTTATAACACAAAAGAGTTTGTAAATTGTATATGAAAACTATTGGAACCGTTAATTTACCTTGAAACATCAAAACGCTTACGAATTTTGCTATGAATCAAATGTTTGACTTTTGAAATTGCAACTTTGACCTCAAAATTTGATTTCAATTTGAGGAATTGGAAGAAGAGCTTTTGCAGATAGATTGACTAAACGATTCCTAACAAAACTGTATTCTTACATTTTGAGAATTGAATCGAAATCGAGGTTTTTAAAATTTGAGTTCATGAGCAGAGTCGACCCATTTTTTTATATATATATCTATTTTAATTCAATCCCAACTGCATCTAATAGTTATATAATGAATGAATTCAGATTGGTAATATAAATGACAGAGACGTGTAACAAATTTCTGACAGAAACAAAATTGAAAAAGTCTGATTGTGAAGTCTAGGAGAAATCGTACCAGTTTTCTTAATTTTTATATAATTTACATAATACTAAATTAATAAATATATGATATTAATAATAATAATAATTAATAAATATATAATAATAATAATTAATAATGATACTAACAATCAAATGAAATATTATTATTGTTAATAATATTATGTATTATTTTCTAATAAAAATGCTAATAATAATAATAGAATTTTGTAATAACAATAATAATAGAATTAATAATAATATTAATGATAAAAAATTAATAAGTTGTATAATAACCATCATTTTAAAAGTTTTAATAATTTTTGTAATAATGGTATTATTAATAATGTTAACAATCATATTAGTAATTATATTACTGATAATATTTAATAACAATAATATTGATATTAGTAATATTAATAAAGATAACACTAATGATATTTTTATAACAATCTATTTGATAAGAAAATCTTATATCCTAATTATATATTAATTTAGAAATATTAATAATAATGATATCAATAATGGAAGTAATATTTATTAATATAGTAACTATGTTTTAAATTTGTAATTATGTTTAAGTTATTCGTTTTTTACATGTTATAAATTTTGTAATACTTATATTATATAATAACATATTTGAATATTTGTTATTTATATATTCTATACATATAATACTTTTATCCTTATATATATATATATATATATATATATATATATATATATATATATATATATATATATATATATATATATATATATATATATATATATATATTCCATTATACATATATTGAAATTACATATAGAGTTTTAATTTAATACTACTTAGTTTATCTTGTATGTTATTTTTATGTTGTTAGTTCTAAATATTCAATTGAATTTTATTATTTCCACAACTTACATTCATATTTATATATTTATTTATTTACAGACAATTGTTCGTGAATCGTCGGGATTAGTCAAAGGTCAAATATATACATGAGCACAGTTCAAAGATTTTGAGACTTCAACATTACAGACTTTGCTTATCGTGTCGAAACCATATAAGATTCAAGTTTAAATTTGGTCAGAAATTTCCGGGTCATCACAGTACCTACCCGTTAAAGAAATTTCGTCTCGAAATTTGAGTGAGGTGGTCATGGCTAACAATAAAAATGTTTTTATGACGAATATGAGTTGATAATTTGAGTTTTATCACCATTGAGTAATATGGATAAAATAATTCGATTAATCGAAGCGTATGAATGAAGCTACCACAAAAGATCGAGATGAAGAAATAGTGATTTTCCATAACTTTTGACGTAGTCGCGATTGAATTCCGGAATTCAAGGGATTTAAAGAAAATCTTCGAAATCTAAAAGATTTGATTCTTCGGAGAGTAAGGAAATTAAGATCTCTATAATTAAATACGGTGATCTGTCTCGATTACTCTGTCTGATATTTCCATTATAAATTAAACTCTTCCGTTCCATTATTCTCACAATTCCTATACTTTCCTTCTTGTTTCATACATCTAAAAGATTCTGAAAATGTTTAATCCAGTTCTGATCCTTGTCCTCATCCTGACTATTGCAATGATCAATCTCCTTTTCTAACTTCCACCAGAGGAATATGTTTTCTTTTACTTCGCCCTTGGGGTTAAAGTGTTTTTAATTCTTTCGTGTCTTTATGTTGCGATAAACATTGATATGCACGGTTTGTAATTTATGTGTTGTTATCAGGCTTTATATTCTCCCTTATATTTCAAAGTTCTATGCTTTTGTTTCCTCTTCCCGACTTCAAGTCAAGCGAGTAATAGTCCAGAATTTGTAGGTATAGAGTTTCGAATGATTATAATGTTCTAAGCAGGAAGGAATGTGATAGCACGGTTTGATTTGTCAAATTTCCAGAATCACTGAGAATAGAACTATCAAGAATATATTTTCTTGATATGTTCGGAGGTGAAGTAGAATGAACGAGTCGTGTAACATGGCACATGATGATGTTATGATCTGTGAATCATCACGTTTCGTTAGAAACTCAGCATGACTTACTGTAATATAATCACAGTGATCAAGTGTCATTATATTATACTAACTCATGCATCAGTTCCCAACACTACTTCAAAAACATTCGTATTTTAAGCTCGAAAGTTTACAGAATATAGAAACTAACAGTTTCTATATGATGTAACACTGATAGCACGAAAAAAATTAATGATTTCAGATAAGAGTAATTATAAAAATATCTTCAGAAATATGGAGAGTATTTATAATGATAGACACGATGATATCTTGGAATTTCTAATATCGAAGTATAATGAAGAAGATTTATCCGTAAGGGTTTAGATTCGGAAGCAAGGTATTCGCTAAAGATTTCATCAGAAACAGAATCATTTATATTCTTTGAAGTCAAACTTATTCTTTGTAATTTGTCCACGACTTCTTTCATAGTTTCGCATAATCCTCTTTTCGGTACTAAATTTTCCATTGAATGTTTCCAACATAATGATACACAGGAAGCACGAAGAGGTATATAATTTCGGACGAGAATATTTATGAAAATATCCTCAGAAATATCGAAGATATTGATGATGATATTTTGGAATTTCTAAGTTAGATGGTTGATGAGGAAGATTTTCCGCAAGATTTTAACATGAGTACAGAGCAAGATATTCGTTGAAGGTTTCATCGGATCCAGAATTACCTGGATTCTTTGAATATATGGTATGGTCCTTGTATTTGTCCTTGATCTCCTTCGTGGTTAGCTCAATCCGTTTTCCAGTTCCAACTTTTCTGAGCTTTTCCAACATACTATTCTTTATCATCAAACTTTCGATGATTATAGTCATTTACGGTTGTCTATGGTTTTTGCTGCTTCATTCAGCTTTTTCAACATTCAGAGTATTGATTTGTGACTGAGTGCTTTTCAGAATTCCAGAAGGAGAGATCATAATTCTAAGAGATAAATGTCATACATATAACTGTTGATGTAGATATGCTGTGAGTTTTCAAAGTACTGATTGCTGATTCCCGATAATTGGTATGGCAGTCCTCGTCACAAAATGCGGATGAGTATATGATAGTTTTAATGAATAAATATAATGATTTGTCAGAGAGATTTAAGCCAAGAAGTAACGAGGTTGCTGGTATGTCTGCTGGTAATATGGTGGAATATAAAAGAATTCTCCGGTATCAAAAGGGTAATCGTATATATCAGGATTATAGTAAGGCTACTTCGAATGAAAAGTCAAAGTTGACTTGTTGGAGCTGTGACAAAATTGGCTACCTTGAAAAGGGGTCGCAAAGTTATTTTTGCTAAATAATGCCAAAGGATCTGACGCGGCTACGTGTTAAACTTTTACTCAGTTGTCGAGAGTTTCTCAGGTGCATAACTATATGCATAAATCTTTCCTTCCGTAGATGAAGTGCGGTTGATTCATCCTCCCGATTGAGGTGTTTTCAAGAATCACTAAAGGTTTGAACGCAGGTTGAAATCGTCAAGATACAAATGAGGTTTAAGATGAAAATCAAGTGGCAAACTTGAAGAATTGTTCAGTGTCATATGTTATAATCAATATTTTAACTCATTTTAATTGTCCACTGTTGGTAGTCCTCAGTTGATTAGTCCACAGTTAGCTAGGAACAGTTAGCTAAGATTTTTATTAGCGTGGATTCTTAACAAAATTTCTCATAGTTAATTTGTTTGTTTCTAACAAATTTTATTCCGTCAAATGTTTTCTTCATTATGCCACTTATTGGATCCTGATAGGTCAAAATCCAAATATGAAATTTGAATGGAACTGGTTATTCTGTGGTGAACGGATTCATATATCTGTGAATGTAAGTAGGATAGGAAATGACTGTTGAATCAGATTTGAAGAATGTACAGTATAATTTATTAATGTGAAATTTAAATAGTTCTCGGGTATTATCTACCCGTTAAAATATTTTCACCATTAACAGTTTGTACAAGAGAATTTTTAATTACAATCTTTATGAAAACATATATACATATATATTTTCTTCAGATGTATTCATGGATTTAATGAGTTAATATAATATTAAACTCATTTGCTTTTCGGTTGGAACTAGAATAAATAATCTCTAAAACTTTAGAGATTACATATTCGCCATATCGAACGAAGATAAATGAGGTAGGACGATACGTAGAACGAAGATCATACTCAAAGTACATATGATGATATTGAAGCATGGATTGTTGATGGTACTGGTGCTGTTATTGATTTTACTGTTGGTGCCGGTGATGTTGCTGAAGCTGGTACATTTTGCACCATATTTTTCCGAATTGATTATTCGAGCACGAAGTTCGTTGACTTATTACTCCAGGATGATTGTCGGTCGGAACGAGCGGATGAATAAGGTTCAGAATTGTGGATAGAATATGATCTTGTCGAGTTACCCTGGAAATGGGACTGAAAATGGTGTCTCGAACAAGTTCGCCGGTAAACGCTTCAGGTTCATTTTCAAGAGGTGAATTCAGTTGGTGGAAAGGATTACCTTCTATGCGTTTCTATTAATTAAGTCAACTACGAACCCATCAGATGAATTTATAATGGCTGATTGGTTGATTCATGCCGATGACGCTGTTTTCGGAGCTTAGGTGAACATCTATGTCGGAATAACTATCGGAATAGCTATCGGAATCTGAGGGGCTCGAACTGGTTGCAGGATTCATCTCGTACGATCAGATGAAGGATTTTTGATAAGAAGTAGATTATAGGATGTAGATTAGTACCCTGCAATACATAATTTACATATGCATATATAATACTAAAATCTCATGAGTTACGGAGGAATCTACGGAAGCTGTCAGGCAAAGATAACAATAACAGATACGCTAAGATATGAATTAGCAGATACGCGAAGATATGAATTTTGTCTATACACTATTCATGCAGTCAATGCAGTAAGATGTGTCTAGACTAAGAATAATAAGCAGGTAATTTTCTAAGGATGATATGCAGATGATTTCCGACTAGAAATGATAAGCAAAACTTTTGACATGCAGACACGGTCGAAGTCCAGACTCACTAATGCATCCTAACGACTTATCAGTTAGACACACTAATGCAGACATGGTTCGCTAAGACCTCAACTCTGATACCAACTGAAAGGACCCATCCTAATCCATCCGGACAAAGTCCACATCGATTACAAATGATTCACAATAGTTGGTTACATAGCGAGGTACTTGACCTCTATATGATACATTTTACAAACATTGCATTCGTTTTGAAAAGACAAACTTCCTTACATCGATAATTGACTATATGCATACCATTTCATAATATATCTAATTATAATTATCTTAATAATAATCTTGATGAACTCGACGACTCGAATGCAACGTCTTTTGAAATATGTCATGAATGACTCCAAGTAATATCTTTAAAGTGAGCAAATGCACAGCGGAAGATTTCTTTCATACCTGAGAATAAACATGCTTTAAAGTGTCAACCAAAAGGTTGGTGAGTTCATTAGTTTAACATAAATAATCATTTCCATCATTTTAATAGACCACAAGATTTTAATTTCTCATAAACATCCGGTACTTTGGATGGGGTTTGTTAGGCCCAATAGATCTATCTTTAGGATTCGCGTCAATTAGGGTGTCTGTTCCCTAATTCTTAGATTACCAGACTTAATAAAAAGGGGCATATTCGATTTCAATAATTCAACCATAGAATGTAGTTTCACGTACTTGTGTCTATTTTGTAAATCATTTATAAAACCTGCATGTATACTCATCCCAAAAATATTAGATTTTAAAAGTGGGACTATAACTCACTTTCACAGATTTTTACTTTGTCGGGAAGTAAGACTTGGCCACTGGTTGATTCACGAACCTATAACAATATATACATATATATCAAAGTATGTTCAAAATATATTTACAACACTTTTAATATATTTTGATGTTTTAAGTTTATTAAGTTAGCTGTCCTCGTTAGTAACCTACAACTAGTTGTCCATAGTTAGATGTACAGAAATAAATCGATAAATATTATCTTGAATCAATCCACGACCCAGTGTATACGTATCTCAGTATTGATCACAACTCAAACTATATATATTTTGGAATCAACCTCAACCCTGTATAGCTAACTCCAACATTCACATATAGAGTGTCTATGGTTGTTCCGAAATATATATAGATGTGTCGACATGATAGGTCGAAACATTGTATACGTGTCTATGGTATCTCAAGATTACATAATATACAATACAAGTTGATTAAGTTATGGTTGGAATAGATTTGTTACTAATTTTCACGTAGCTAAAATGAGAAAAATTATCCAATCTTGTTTTACCCATAACTTCTTCATTTTAAATCCGTTTTGAGTGAATCAAATTGCTATGGTTTCATATTGAACTCTATTTTATGAATCTAAACAGAAAAAGTATAGGTTTATAGTCGAAAAAATAAGTTACAAGTCATTTTTGTAAAGGTAGTCATTTCAGTCGAAAGGACGACGTCTAGATGACCATTTTAGAAAACATACTTCCACTTTGAGTTTAACCATAATTTTTGGATATAGTTTCATGTTCATAATAAAAATTATTTTCCCAGAATAACAACTTTTAAATCAAAGTTTATCATAGTTTTTAATTAACTAACCCAAAACAGCCCGCGGTGTTACTACGACGGCGTAAATCCGGTTTTACGGTGTTTTTCGTGTTTCCAGGTTTTAAATCATTAAGTTAGCATATCATATAGATATAGAACATGTATTTAGTTGATTTTAAAAGTCAAGTTAGAAGGATTAACTTTTATTTGCGAACAAGTTTAGAATTAACTAAACTATGTTCTAGTGATTACAAGTTTATACCTTCGAATAAGATAGCTTTATATGTATGAATCGAATGATGTTATGAACATTATTACTACCTCAAGTTCCTTAGATAAACCTACTGAAAATAAGAAAAATAGATCTAGCTTCAAAGGATCCTTGGATGGCTTGAAAGTTCTTGAAGCAGAATCATGACATGAAAACAATTTCAAGTAAGATTTCCACTCGAAATAAGATTGTTATAGTTATAGAAATTGAATTAAAGTTTGAATATGATTATTACCTTGTATTAGAAAGATAACCTACTGTAAGTAACAAAGGTTTCTTGATCTTGGATGATTACTTGGAATGGATTTAGAAAACTTGGAAGTAAACTTGCAATCTTGGAAGTATTCTTGATTTTATGAAACTAGAACTTTTAGAATTTATGAAGAACACTTAGAACTTGAAGATAGAACTTGAGAGAGATCAATTAGATGAAGAAAATTGAAGAATGAAAGTGTTTGTAGGTGTTTTTGGTCGTTGGTGTATGGATTAGATATAAAGGATATGTAATTTTGTTTTCATGTAAATAAGTCATGAATGATTACTCATATTTTTGTAATTTTATGAGATATTTCATGCTAGTTGCCAAATGATGGTTCCCACATGTGTTAGGTGACTCACATGGGCTGCTAAGAGCTAATCATTGGAGTGTATATACCAATAGTACATACATCTAAAAGCTGTGTATTGTACGAGTACGAATACGGGTGCATACGAGTAGAATTGTTGATGAAACTGAACGAGGATGTAATTGTAAGCATTTTTGTTAAGTAGAAGTATTTCGATAAGTGTCTTAAAGTCTTTCAAAAGTGTATGAATACATATTAAAACACTACATGTATATACATTTTAACTGAGTCGTTAAGTCATCGTTAGTCGTTACATGTAAATGTTGTTTTGAAACCTTTAGGTTAACGATCTTGTTGAATGTTGTTAACCCATTGTTTATTATAACAAATGAGATGGTAAATTTTTATATTATCATGATATTATGATATATTATATATCTTAGTATGATATATATACAGTTAAATGTCGTTACAACGATAATCGTTACATATATGTCTCGTTTCGAAATCATTAAGTTAGTAGTCTTATTTTTACATATGTATTTCATTGTTAAAACACTTAATAATATATTTAATTATCATTTAACATAATTAACCAAGTGTATCAATATCTTAATATGATTCATATGTACCTAGTAAGACGTTGTTATAACGATAATCGTTATATATATCGTTTTGGAGTTTCTTAAATTAATAGTCTCATTTTTATGTATATAACTCATTGTTAAAATACCTAATGAGATACATACTTATAATAAAATCATGTTAACTATATATATAACCATATATATGTCATCGTATAGTTTTTACAAGTTTTAACGTTCGTGAATCACCGGTCAACTTGGGTGGTCAATTGTCTATATGAAACCTATTTCAATTAATCAAGTCTTAACAAGTTTGATTGCTTAACATGTTGGAAACACTTAATCATGTAAATAACAATTTCATTTAATATATATATAAACATGGAAAAGTTCGGGTCACTACAGTACCTACCCGTTAAATAAATTTCGTCCCGAAATTTTAAGCAGTTGGAGGTGTTGACGTATCTTCTGGAAATAAATGCGGGTATTTCTTCTTCATCTGATCTTCATGCTCCCAGGTGAACTCGGGTCCTCTACGAGCATTCCATCGAACCTTAACAATCGGTATCTTTTTTTGTTTAAGTCTCTTAACCTCACGATCCATTATTTCGACGGGTTCTTCAATGAGTTGAAGTTTTTCATTGATTTGGATTTCGTTCAACGGAATAGTGAGATCTTCTTTAGCAAAACATTTCTTCAAATTTGAGACGTGGAAAGTGTTATGTACAGCCGCGAGTTGTTGAGGTAGCTCCAGTTGGTAAGCTACTGGTCCGACACGATCTATAATCTTGAATGGTCCAATGTACCTTGGATTTAGTTTTCCCCGTTTACCAAATCGAACAACGCCTTTCCAAGGTGAAACCTTAAGCATGACCATTTCTCCAATTTCAAACTCTATATCTTTTCTTTATTGTCCGCGTAGCTCTTTTGTCGACTCTGGACGGTTTTCAATCTTTGTTGAATTTAGATGATTTTCTCGGTAGTTTCTTGTATTATCTCCGGACCCGTAATCTGTCTATCCCCCACTTCACTCCAACAAATCGGAGACCTGCACTTTCTACCATAAAGTGCTTCAAACGGCGCCATCTCAATGCTTGAATGGTAGCTGTTGTTGTAGGAAAATTCTGCTAACAGTAGATGTCGATCCCAACTGTTTCCGAAATCAATAACACAAGCTCGTAGCATGTCTTCAAGCGTTTGTATCGTCCTTTCGCTCTGCCCATCAGTTTGTGGATGATAGGCAGTACTCATGTCTAGACGAGTTCCCAATGCTTGCTGTAATGTCTGCCAGAATCTTGAAATAAATCTGCCATCCCTATCAGAGATAATAGAGATTGGTATTCTATGTCTGGAGATGACTTCCTTCAAATACAGTCGTGCTAACTTCTCCATCTTGTCATCTTCTCTTATTGGCAGGAAGTGTGCTGACTTGGTGAGACGATCAACTATTACCCAAATAGTATCATAACCACTTGCAGTCCTTGGCAATTTAGTAATGAAATCCATGGTAATGTTTTCCCATTTCCATTCCGGGATTTCAGGTTGTTGTAGTAGACCTGATGGTTTCTGATGTTCAGCTTTGACCTTAGAACACGTCAAACATTCTCCTACATATTTAGCAATATCGGCTATCATACCTGGCCACCAAAAATGTTTCTTAAGATCCTTGTACATCTTCCCCGTTCCATGATGTATTGAGTATCTGGTTTTATGAGCTTCTCTAAGTACCATTTCTCTCATATCTCCAAATTTTGGTACCCAAATTCGTTCAGCCCTATACCGGGTTCCGTCTTCCCGAATATTAAGATGCTTCTCCAATCCTTTAGGTATTTCATCCTTTAAATTTCCCTCTTTTAAAACTCCTTGTTGCGCCTCCTTTATTTGAGTAGTAAGGTTAGTGTGAATCATTATATTCATAGATTTTACTCGAATGGGTTCTCTGTCCTTTCTGTTCAAGGCATCAGCTACCACATTTGCCTTCCCCGGGTGGTAACGAATCTCAAAGTCTTAATCATTCAACAATTCAATCCACCTACGCTGCCTCATATTCAGTTGTTTCTGATTAAATATGTGTTAAAGACTTTTGTGGTCGGTATATATAATACTTTTGACCCCATATAAGTAGTGCCTCCAAGTCTTTAATGCAAAAACAACCGCGCCTAATTCCAAATCATGCGTCGTATAATTTTGCTCGTGAATCTTCAATTGTCTAGACGCATAAGCAATCACCTTCGTCCGTTGCATTAATACACAACCGAGACCTTGCTTTGATGCGTCACAATAAATCACAAAATCATCATTCCCTTCAGGCAATGACAATATAGGTGCCGTAGTTAGCTTTTTCTTCAATAATTGAAACGCCTTCTCTTGTTCATCCTTCCATTCAAATTTCTTCCCTTTATGCGTTAATGCAGTCAAGGGTTTTGCTATTTTGGAGAAATCTTGGATGAATCTTCTGTAGTAACCAGCCAATCCTAAAAATTGACGTATATGCTTCGGAGTTTTTGGGGTTTCCCACTTTTCAACGGTTTCGATCTTTGCCGGGTCCACCTGGATACCTTCTTTGTTCACTATGTGACCGAGGAATTGAACTTCTTCCAATCAAAATGCACACTTTGAAAACTTAGCGTACAATTTTTCTTTCCTCAATACTTCTAGCACTTTTCTCAAATGTTCTTTGTGCTCTTGATCATTCTTTGAGTAAATAAGTATGTCATCGATGAAAACAATGACAAACTTGTCAAGATATGACCCACACACTCGGTTCATAAGGTCCATGAACACAGCTGGTGCGTTAGTCAATCCAAACGGCATAACCATAAACTCGTAATGACCGTAACGCGTCCTAAAAGCAGTTTTTGGAATATCATCCTCCTTTACTCGCATTTGATGATATCCAGAACGTAAATCGATCTTCGAATAAACCGAAGAGCCTTGTAGTTGATCAAATAAGTCGTCAATTCTCGGCAGTGGATAACGGTTTTTGATGGTAAGTTTGTTCAACTCTCTGTAGTCAATACACAACCTAAATGTACCATCCTTCTTCTTGATAAACAAAACAGGAGCTCCCCATGGTGATGTGCTCGATCGAATGAAACCACGTTCTAATAGTTCTTGCAGTTGGCTTTGCAGTTCTTTCATCTCGCTGGGTGCAAGTCTATAAGGAGCACGAGCTATTGGTGGAGCTCCTGGTACAAGATCTATTTGAAATTCAACAGATCGATGTGGAGGTAGTCCCGGTAATTCTTTCGAAAATACATCGGGAAATTCTTTTGTTACGAGAACATCATTGATGCTCTTTTCTTCAGTTTGTACTTTCTCGACGTGTGCTAGAATAGCATAGCAACCTTTTCTTATTAGTTTTTGTGCCTTCAAATTACTAATAAGATGTAGCTTCATGTTGCCCTTTTCTCCGTATACCATTAAGGGTTCTCCTTCTTCTCGTACAATGCGAATTGCATTTTTATAACATACGATCTCTGCTTTCACCTTCTTCCGCCAGTCCATGCTAACTATTACATCAAAACTCCCTAACTCTACTAGTATCAAATCAATCTTAAATATTTCGCTACCCAGTTTAATTTCTCGATTCCGGCATATATTATCTGCTGAAATTAATTTACCGTTTGCTAATTCGAGTAAAAATTTACTATCCAACGGCGTTAATGGACAACTTAATTTAGCACAAAAATCTCTACTCATATAGCTTCTATCCGCACCCGAATCAAATAAAACGTAAGCAGATTTATTGTCAATAAGAAACGTACCCGTAACAAGCTCCGGGTCTTCCTGTGCCTCTGCCGCATTAATATTGAAAACTCTTCCGTGGCCTTGTCCATTCGTGTTCTCCTGGTTCGGGCAATTTCTAATAATGTGGCCCGGTTTTCCACATTTATAACAAACTACATTGGCATAACTTGCTCCGACACTACTTGCTCCGCCATTACTCGTTCCAACACCATTTGTTCCTTTCGTTCTGTTAACCCCTGGTCCGTAGACCTCACACTTCGCAGCGCTATGACCATTTCTTTTACACTTGTTGCAAAATTTGGTGCAGAACCCCGAGTGATACTTTTCACACCTTTGGCATAGCTGCTTCTGATTATTGTTGTTGTTGCGGTTGTTATTGTTGTTGGGATGATTGTTGTAGTTGCTGTTGTTGTTGTTATTGTTGTTGTTATTGTTGTTGGGCCATTTGTTGTAGTTGCGATTGATGTTGAGATTGTTGGGATAATTGTTGCGATTATTATTGTAATTGCTGTTGTTGTTGTATTGGTGATTCTTATCACCGTTTTCCTCCCACTTTCTTTTGACTTGCTTCATATTGGCCTCTTCAGCCGTCTGTTCTTTAATTCTTTCCTCAATCTGGTTCACTAGTTTGTGAGCCATTCTACATGCCTGTTGTATGGAGGCGGGCTCGTGTGCACTTATATCTTCTTGGATTCTTTCCGGTAATCCTTTCACAAACGCGTCGATCTTCTCTTCCTCATCTTCGAATGCTCCCGGACACAATAGGCACAATTCTGTGAATCGTCTTTCGTACGTGGTAATATCAAATCCTTGGGTTCGTAACCCTCTAAGTTCTGTCTTGAGCTTATTGACCTCGGTTCTGGGACGGTACTTCTCGTTCATCAAGTGCTTGAATGCTGACCACGGTAGTGCGTGCGCATCATCTTGTCCCACTTGCTCTAGATAGGTATTCCACCATGTTAACGCAGAACCTGTGAAGGTATGCGTAGCGTACTTCACTTTGTCCTCTTCAGTACACTTACTTATGGCAAACACCGATTCGACCTTCTCGGTCCACCGTTTCAATCCGATCGGTCCTTCGGTTCCATCAAATTCCAAAGGTTTGCAGGCAGTGAATTCTTTGAAGGTGCATCCTTCACGATTTCCTGTACTGCTAGATCCAAGGTTATTGTTGGTATGTAGCGCAGCCTGTACTGCGGCTATGTTTGAAGCTAGAAAAGTACGGAATTCCTCTTCATTCATATTCACGGTGTGTCGAGTAGTCGGTGCCATTTCCTTCAAAATAGTCAAATGGAACAAGTTAATCATACAGAATATTAAGAGTAGTTAATAGTATTTCGTAGCATAATATGAACTCATTTATAAAAGCTTTTTCTTCATATTAGCGTTTTATAAGTTTAAATTCGGGTAGTACCTACCCGTTAAGTTCATACTTAGTAGCTAATATACAATTCAACTACTACAATTCTATATGAAAAACTGATTATAATAATATTTCGCGTTCAAACTTTTATACAATATTTTACAAACTTACAATACCGCTTATTTTACATAAAGCATGAAATATAGCACACAATAACTTTGATACATGATAGTTGTGAAGATAATTCTAGATAGTACACAAGTCGTTCAGCAAAGGCAATAAAGACACGTAATTCATACGTCCAGAAACAAGTCATGCATTCTGGTTTTACTAGGACTACTTCCCATCCTTGGTCTTGTGGAACATAACCGTTATGGCCGTTGATAAGACAGCATGTTGTAACGTTGTCAAAGGGACGAGGGTTACGTAATGACCAAAAGTCTCGTAATAACCTAAAAACCTCATTTCTTACCCCAATTACCGACTCCGTCACTTGTGGGAACGTTTTGTTTAATAGTTGTAGCCCGATGTTCTTTTTCTCACTTTGGTGAGAAGCGAACATTACTAACCCGTAAGCATAGCATGCTTCTTTATGTTGCATGTTAGCCGCTTTTTCTAAATCATGAAGTCCTATATTCGGATACATTGAGTCAAAATAATTTCTTAACCCGTTGCGTAAAATAGCATTTGGGTTCCCCGCAATATATGCGTCAAAGTAAACACATCGTAACTTATGGGTTTCCCAATGTGATATCCCCCATCTTTCAAACGAAAGTCTCTTATAAACCAAGACATTCTTGGAACGTTCTTCGAATGTCTTACAAACTGATTTCACCGTAAATAGTTGTGCCGAAGAATTCTGACCGACTCTAGACAAGATTTCATCAATCATGTCTCCGGGTAGGTCTCTTAAAATATTGGGTTGTCTATCCATTTTGTGTTTTTATACTGTAAAATAGACAAGAGTTAGATTCATAAAAAAAATACTTATTAATACAAGCAATTTTTATATATATCATAAAGCATAAGCACACTATATTACATATATTACACCACACGAATACAACTATCTTATTTCGACTCGCTCGTTTCTTCTTCTTTGATTTTGGTTCGTTTTGCCAAGTTTCTAGGGATATATGATGTTCCCCTAATACGAGCTGTCGTTTTCCACAACGGTTTAGAAAAACCCGGTGGTTTAGAGGTTCCCGGGTCATTGTTACAACTTAAGGGCTTCGGGGGTTGACGATACATATAAAGTTCATCGGGGTTGGAATTAGATTTCTCTATTTTTATGCCTTTTCCCTTATTATTTTCTTTTGCCTTTTTAAATTCAGTTGGGGTAATTTCTATAACATCATCGGAATTCTCATCGGAATCCGATTCATCGGAGAATTGGTAATCCTCCCAATATTTTGCTTCCTTGGCGGAAACACCATTGACCATAATTAACCTTGGTCGGTTGGTTGAGGATTTTCTTTTACTTAACCGTTTTATTATTTCCCCCACCGTTTCTATTTCCTCCTCCGGTTCCTCCTCTTCCGGTTCTGATTCTTCTTTCGGTTCTGATTCTTCTTCCGGTTCTTCTTCGGGAACTTGTGAATCAGTCCAATATATATTCGACTCTTCGTTATTATTAGGTGAGTCAATGGGATTTGTACTAGAGGTAGACATCTATCACACAATATCAAACATGTTAAGAGATTAATATATCACATAATATATACATGTTAATAATATATAGTTTCCAACAAAAATGTTAAGCAATCATTTTTAAAGAAAACACGGTCGAAGTCCAGACTCACTAATGCATCCTAACAAACTCGATAAGACACGCTAATGCAAATTTTCTGGTTCTCTAAGACCAACGCTCGGATACCAACTGAAATGTCCCGTTCTTATTGATTAAAAACGTTCCATATTAATTGATTTCGTTGCGAGATTTTGACCTCTATATGAGACGTTTTTCAAAGACTGCATTCATTTTTAAAACAAACCATAACCTTTATTTCATAAATAAAGGTTTAAAAAGCTTTACGTAGATTATCAAATAATGATAATCTAAAATATCCTGTTTACACACGACCATTATATAATGGTTTACAATACAAATATGTTACATCGAAATCAGTTTCTTGAATGCAGTTTTTACACAATATCATACAAACATGGACTCCAAATCTTGTCCTTATTTTAGTATGCAACAGCGGAAGCTCTTAGTATTCACCTGAGAATAAACATGCTTTAAACGTCAACAAAAATGTTGGTGAGTTATAGGTTTAACCTATATATATCAAATCGTAACAATAGACCACAAGATTTCATATTTCAATACACATCCCATACATAGAGATAAAAATCATTCATATAGTGAACACCTGGTAACCGACATTAACAAGATGCATATTTAAGAATATCCCCATCATTCCGGGACACCCTTCGGATATGATATAAATTTCGAAGTACTAAAGCATCCGGTACTTTGGATGGGGTTTGTTAGGCCCAATAGATCTATCTTTAGGATTCGCGTCAATTAGGGTGTCTGTTCCCTAATTCTTAGATTACCAGACTTAATAAAAAGGGGCATATTCGATTTCGATAATTCAACCATAGAATGTAGTTTCACGTACTTGTGTCTATTTTCTAAATCATTTATAAAACCTGCATGTATTCTCATCCCAAAAATATTAGATTTTAAAAGTGGGACTATAACTCACTTTCACAGATTTTTACTTCGTCGGGAAGTAAGACTTGGCCACTGGTTGATTCACGAACCTATAACAATATATACATATATATCAAAGTATGTTCAAAATATATTTACAACACTTTTAATATATTTTGATGTTTTAAGTTTATTAAGTCAGCTGTCCTCGTTAGTAACCTACAACTAGTTGTCCACAGTTAGATGTACAGAAATAAATCGATAAATATTATCTTGAATCAATCCACGACCCAGTGTATACGTATCTCAGTATTGATCACAACTCAAACTATATATATTTTGGAATCAACCTCAACCCTGTATAGCTAACTCCAACATTCACATATAGAGTGTCTATGGTTGTTCCAAAATATATATAGATGTGTCGACATGATAGGTCAAAACATTGTATACGTGTCTATGGTATCTCAAGATTACATAATATACAATACAAGTTGATTAAGTTATGGTTGGAATAGATTTGTTACCAATTTTCACGTAGTTAAAATGAGAAAAATTATCCAATCTTGTTTTACCCATAACTTCTTCATTTTAAATCCGTTTTGAGTGAATCAAATTTCTATGGTTTCATATTGAACTCTATTTTATGAATCTAAACAGAAAAAGTATAGGTTTATAGTCGGAAAAATAAGTTACAAGTCATTTTTGTAAAGGTAGTCATTTCAGTCGAAAGAACGATGTCTAGATGACCATTTTAGAAAACATACTTCCACTTTGAGTTTAACCATAATTTTTGGATATAGTTTCATGTTCATAATAAAAATCATTTTCCCAGAATAACAACTTTTAAATCAAAGTTTATCATAGTTTTTAATTAACTAACCCAAAACAGCCCGCGGTGTTACTACGACGGCGTAAATCCGGTTTTACGGTGTTGTTCGTGTTTCCAGGTTTTAAATCATTAAGTTAGCATATCATATAGATATAGAACATGTGTTTAGTTGATTTTAAAAGTAAAGTTAGAAGGATTAACTTTTATTTGCGAACAAGTTTAGAATTAACTAAACTATGTTCTAGTGATTACAAGTTTATACCTTCGAATAAGATAGCTTTATATGTATGAATCGAATGATGTTATGAACATCATTACTACCTCAAGTTCCTTGGATAAACCTACTGAAAATAAGAAAAATAGATCTAGCTTCAAAGGATCCTTGGATGGCTTGAAAGTTCTTGAAGCAGAATCATGACACGAAAACAATTTCAAGTAAGATTTCCACTCGAAATAAGATTGTTATAGTTATAGAAATTGAATTAAAGTTTGAATATGATTATTACCTTGTATTAGAAAGATAACCTACTGTAAGTAACAAAGGTTTCTTGATCTTGGATGATTACTTGGAATGGATTTAGAAAACTTGGAAGTAAACTTGCAATCTTGGAAGTATTCTTGATTTTATGAAACTAGAACTTTTGGAATTTATGAAGAACACTTAGAACTTGAAGATAGAACTTGAGAGAGATCAATTAGATGAAGAAAATTGAAGAATGAAAGTGTTTGTAGGTATTTTTGGTCGTTGGTGTATGGATTAGATATAAAGGATATGTAATTTTGTTTTCATGTAAATAAGTCATGAATGATTACTCATATTTTTGTAATTTTATGAGATATTTCATGCTAGTTGCCAAATGATGGTTCCCACATGTGTTAGGTGACTCACATGAGCTGCTAAGAGCTGATCATTGGAGTGTATATACCAATAGTACATACATCTAAAAGTTGTGTATTGTACGAGTACGAATACGGGTGCATACGAGTAGAATTGTTGATGAAACTGAACGAGGATGTAATTGTAAGCATTTTTGTTAAGTAGAAGTATTTTGATAAGTGTCTTGAAGTCTTTCAAAAGTGTATGAATACATATTAAAACACTACATGTATATACATTTTAACTGAGTCGTTAAGTCATCGTTAGTCGTTACATGTAAATGTTGTTTTGAAACCTTTAGGTTAACGATCTTGTTGAATGTTGTTAACCCATTGTTTATTATAACAAATGAGATGTTAAATTGTTATATTATCATGATATTATGATATATAATATATCTTAGTATGATATATATACAGTTAAATGTCGTTACAACGATAATCGTTACATATATGTCTCGTTTCGAAATCATTAAGTTAGTAGTCTTATTTTTACATATGTATTTCATTGTTAATACACTTAATAATATATTTACTTATCATTTGACATAATTAACCAAGTGTATCAATATCTTAATATGATTCGTATGTACCTAGTAAGACGTTGTTATAACGATAATCGTTATATATATCGTTTTCGAGTTTCTTAAATTAATAGTCTCATTTTATGTATATAACTCATTGTTAAAATACCTAATGAGATACATACTTATAATAAAATCATGTTAACTATATATATAACCATATATATGTCATCGTATAGTTTTTACAAGTTTTAACGTTCGTGAATCACCGGTCAACTTGGGTGGTCAATTGTCTATATGAAACCTATTTCAATTAATCAAGTCTTAACAAGTTTGATTGCTTAACATGTTGGAAACACTTAATCATGTAAATAACAATTTCATTTAATATATATATAAACATGGAAAAGTTCGGGTCACTACATACGTCCCATACATAGAGACAAAAATAACATTCATATGGATTGAACACCTGGTAACCGACATTCACAATATGTATATAAGAATATCCCCATCATTCCGGGATCCTCCTTCGGACATGATATAAATTTCGAAGTACTAAAGCATCCGGTACTTTGGATGGGACTTGTTGGGCCCGATAGATCTATCTTTAGAGTTCGCGTCAATTAGGGTGTCAGTTCCCTAATTCTTAGATTACCAGACTTAATAAAAAGGGGCATATTCGGTTTAATAATCCAGCCATAGAATGTAGTTTCGATTACTTGTGTCTATTTCGTAAAACAGTTATAAAAGCAGCGCATATATTCTCAGTCTCAAAAAAATATATATTGCAAAAGCATTTAAAAAGGGATTAATGAAACTCACGCATATAAATATTGTAAAACAGTTAATAAAACATTTGCATGTATTCTCAGCCCAAAAACATAAAGAGTAAAAGGGGTAAATGAAACTCACAATACTGTATTTTGTAGTAAAAATACATATGACGTCATTGAATAAATGCAGGGTTGGCCTCGGATTCACGAACCTATACCATTTGTGTATATTTATTAATACATGTAATCGTAATCGAGCAATTTATATATATATTTAGTTATGTACTAAAATTAATAATCATATATAATTTTATTAATACTTATAATATATCATAATACTTATTTAATATGTAAATTAGTTATCGTTATATCAATATAAATAATATTATATCCTGATATTAAGTAATATTAGTATACGTATGTATTAACTATGTCTTTATAGCCATTTCTTTTGTTTGCAAAAATAATATTTATAACTGAAATGTCCCGTTCTTATTGTTTAAAAACGTTCCATATTAATTGATTTCGTTGCGAGGTTTTGACCTCTATATGAGACGTTTTTCAAAGACTGCATTCATTTTAAAACAAACCATAACCTTTATTTCATCAATAAAGGTTTAAAAAGCTTTACGTAGATTATCAAATAATGATAATCTAAAATATCCTGTTTACACACGACCATTACATAATGGTTTACAATACAAATATATTACAACAAAATAAGTTTCTTGAATGCAGTTTTTACACAATATCATACAAGCATGGACTCCAAATCTCGTCCTTATTTAAGTATGCGACAGCGGAAGCTCTTAATAATCACCTGAGAATAAACATGCTTAAAACGTCAACAAAAATGTTGGTGAGTTATAGGTTTAACCTATATATATCAAATCATAATAATAGACCACAAGATGTCATATTTCAATACACATCCCATACATAGAGATAAAAATCATTCATATGGTGAACACCTGGTAACCGACATTAACAAGATGCATATATAAGAATATCCCCATCATTCCGGGACACCCTTCGGATATGATATAAATTTCGAAGTACTAAAGCATCCGGTACTTTGGATGGGGTTTGTTAGGCCCAATAGATCTATCTTTAGGATTCGCGTCAATTAGGGTGTCTGTTCCCTAATTCTTAGATTACCAGACTTAATAAAAAGGGGCATATTCGATTTCGATAATTCAACCATAGAATGTAGTTTCACGTACTTGTGTCTATTTTTTAAATCATTTATAAAACCTGCATGTATTCTCATCCCAAAAATATTAGATTTTAAAAGTGGGACTATAACTCACTTTCACAGATTTTTACTTCGTCGGGAAGTAAGACTTGGCCACTGGTTGATTCACGAACCTATAACAATATATACATATATATCAAAGTATGTTCAAAATATATTTACAACACTTTTAATATATTTTGATGTTTTAAGTTTATTAAGTTAGCTGTCCTCGTTAGTAACCTACAACTAGTTGTCCATAGTTAGATGTACAGAAATAAATCGATAAATATTATCTTGAATCAATCCACGACCCAGTGTATACGTATCTCAGTATTGATCACAACTCAAACTATATATATTTTGGAATCAACCTCAACCCTGTATAGCTAACTCCAACATTCACATATAGAGTGTCTATGGTTGTTCCGAAATATATATAGATGTGTCGACATGATAGGTCGAAACATTGTATACATGTCTATGGTATCTCAAGATTACATAATATACAATACAAGTTGATTAAGTTATGGTTGGAATAGATTTGTTACTAATTTTCACGTAGCTAAAATGAGAAAAATTATCCAATCTTGTTTTACCCATAACTTCTTCATTTTAAATCCGTTTTGAGTGAATCAAATTGCTATGGTTTCATATTGAACTCTATTTTATGAATCTAAACAGAAAAAGTATAGGTTTATAGTCGAAAAAATAAGTTACAAGTCATTTTTGTAAAGGTAGTCATTTCAGTCGAAAAAACGACGTCTAGATGACCATTTTAGAAAACATACTTCCACTTTGAGTTTAACCATAATTTTTGGATATAGTTTCATGTTCATAATAAAAATTATTTTCCCAGAATAACAACTTTTAAATCAAAGTTTATCATAGTTTTTAATTAACTAACCCAAAACAGCCCGCGGTGTTACTACGACGGCGTAAATCCGGTTTTACGGTGTTTTTCGTGTTTCCAGGTTTTAAATCATTAAGTTAGCATATCATATAGATATAGAACATGTATTTAGTTGATTTTAAAAGTCAAGTTAGAAGGATTAACTTTTATTTGCGAACAAGTTTAGAATTAACTAAACTATGTTCTAGTGATTACAAGTTTATACCTTCGAATAAGATAGCTTTATATGTATGAATCGAATGATGTTATGAACATTATTACTACCTCAAGTTCCTTGGATAAACCTACTGAAAATAAGAAAAATAGATCTAGCTTCAAAGGATCCTTGGATGGCTTGAAAGTTCTTGAAGCAGAATCATGACATGAAAACAATTTCAAGTAAGATTTCCACTCGAAATAAGATTGTTATAGTTATAGAAATTGAATTAAAGTTTGAATATGATTATTACCTTGTATTAGAAAGATAACCTACTGTAAGTAACAAAGGTTTCTTGATCTTGGATGATTACTTGGAATGGATTTAGAAAACTTGGAAGTAAACTTGCAATCTTGGAAGTATTCTTGATTTTATGAAACTAGAACTTTTAGAATTTATGAAGAACACTTAGAACTTGAAGATAGAACTTGAGAGAGATCAATTAGATGAAGAAAATTGAAGAATGAAAGTGTTTGTAGGTGTTTTTGGTCGTTGGTGTATGGATTAGATATAAAGGATATGTAATTTTGTTTTCATGTAAATAAGTCATGAATGATTACTCATATTTTTGTAATTTTATGAGATATTTCATGCTAGTTGCCAAATGATGGTTCCCACATGTGTTAGGTGACTCACATGGGCTGCTAAGAGCTAATCATTGGAGTGTATATACCAATAGTACATACATCTAAAAGCTGTATATTGTACGAGTACGAATACGGGTGCATACGAGTAGAATTGTTGATGAAACTGAACGAGGATGTAATTGTAAGCATTTTTGTTAAGTAGAAGTATTTCGATAAGTGTCTTAAAGTCTTTCAAAAGTGTATGAATACATATTAAAACACTACATGTATATACATTTTAATTGAGTCGTTAAGTCATCGTTAGTCGTTACATGTAAATGTTGTTTTGAAACCTTTAGGTTAACGATCTTGTTGAATGTTGTTAACCCATTGTTTATTATAACAAATGAGATGTTAAATTGTTATATTATCATGATATTATGATATATTATATATCTTAGTATGATATGTATACAGTTAAATGTCGTTACAACGATAATCGTTACATATATGTCTCGTTTCGAAATCATTAAGTTAGTAGTCTTATTTTTACATATGTATTTCATTGTTAAAACACTTAATAATATATTTAATTATCATTTAACATAATTAACCAAGTGTATCAATATCTTAATATGATTCATATGTACCTAGTAAGACGTTGTTATAACGATAATCGTTATATATATCGTTTTCGAGTTTCTTAAATTAATAGTCTCATTTTTATGTATATAACTCATTGTTAAAATACCTAATGAGATACATACTTATAATAAAATCATGTTAACTATATATATAACCATATATATGTCATCGTATAGTTTTTACAAGTTTTAACGTTCGTGAATCACCGGTCAACTTGGGTGGTCAATTGTCTATATGAAACCTATTTCAATTAATCAAGTCTTAACAAGTTTGATTGCTTAACATGTTGGAAACACTTAATCATGTAAATAACAATTTCATTTAATATATATATATAAACATGGAAAAGTTCGGGTCACTACAGTACCTACCCGTTAAATAAATTTCGTCCCGAAATTTTAAGCAGTTGGAGGTGTTGACGTATCTTCTGGAAATAAATGCGGGTATTTCTTCTTCATCTGATCTTCATGCTCCCAGGTGAACTCGGGTCCTCTACGAGCATTCCATCGAACCTTAACAATCGGTATCTTTTTTTGTTTAAGTCTCTTAACCTCACGATCCATTATTTCGACGGGTTCTTCAATGAGTTGAAGTTTTTCATTGATTTGGATTTCGTTCAACGGAATAGTGAGATCTTCTTTAGCAAAACATTTCTTCAAATTTGAGACGTGGAAAGTGTTATGTACAGCCGCGAGTTGTTGAGGTAGCTCCAGTTGGTAAGCTACTGGTCCGACACGATCTATAATCTTGAATGGTCCAATGTACCTTGGATTTAGTTTTCCCCGTTTACCAAATCGAACAACGCCTTTCCAAAGTGAAACCTTAAGCATGACCATTTCTCCAATTTCAAACTCTATATCTTTTCTTTATTGTCCGCGTAGCTCTTTTGTCGACTCTGGGCGGTTTTCAATCTTTGTTGAATTTAGATGATTTTCTCGGTAGTTTCTTGTATTATCTCCGGACCCGTAATCTGTCTATCCCCCACTTCACTCCAACAAATCGGAGACCTGCACTTTCTACCATAAAGTACTTCAAACGGCGCCATCTCAATGCTTGAATGGTAGCTGTTGTTGTAGGAAAATTCTGCTAACAGTAGATGTCGATCCCAACTGTTTCTGAAATCAATAACACAAGCTCGTAGCATGTCTTCAAGCGTTTGTATCGTTCTTTCGCTCTGCCCATCAGTTTATGGATGATAGGCAGTACTCATGTCTAGACGAGTTCCCAATGCTTGCTGTAATGTCTGCCAGAATCTTGAAATAAATCTGCCATCCCTATCAGAGATAATAGAGATTGGTATTCTATGTCTGGAGACGACTTCCTTCAAATACAGTCGTGCTAACTTCTCCATCTTGTCATCTTCTCTTATTGGCAGGAAGTGTGCTGACTTGGTGAGACGATCAACTATTACCCAAATAGTATCATAACCACTTGCAGTCCTTGGCAATTTAGTAATGAAATCCATGGTAATGTTTTCCCATTTCCATTCCGGGATTTCAGGTTGTTGTAGTAGACCTGATGGTTTCTGATGTTCAGCTTTGACCTTAGAACACGTCAAACATTCTCCTACATATTTAGCAATATCGGCTATCATACCTGGCCACCAAAAATGTTTCTTAAGATCCTTGTACATCTTCCCCGTTCCAGGATGTATTGAGTATCTGGTTTTATGAGCTTCTCTAAGTACCATTTCTCTCATATCTCCAAATTTTGGTACCCAAATTCTTTCAGCCCTATACCGGGTTCCGTCTTCCCAAATATTAAGATGCTTCTCCGATCCTTTAGGTATTTCATCCTTTAAATTTTCCTCTTTTAAAACTCCTTGTTGCGCCTCCTTTATTTGAGTAGTAAGGTTAGTGTGAATCATTATATTCATAGATTTTACTCGAATGGGTTCTCTGTCTTTTCTGCTCAAGGCATCGGCTACCACATTTGCCTTCCCCGGGTGGTAACGAATCTCAAAGTCGTAATCATTCAACAATTCAATCCACCTACGCTGCCTCATATTCAGTTGTTTCTGATTAAATATGTGTTAAAGACTTTTGTGGTCGGTATATATAATACTTTTGACCCCATATAAGTAGTGCCTCCAAGTCTTTAATGCAAAAACAACCGTGCCTAATTCCAAATCATGCGTCGTATAATTTTGCTCGTGAATCTTCAATTGTCTAGACGCATAAGCAATCACCTTCGTCCGTTGCATTAATACACAACCGAGACCTTGCTTTGATGCGTCACAATAAATCACAAAATCATCATTCCCTTCAGGCAATGACAATATAGGTGCCGTAGTTAGCTTTTTCTTCAATAATTGAAACGCCTTCTCTTGTTCATCCTTCCATTCAAATTTCTTCCCTTTATGCGTTAATGCAGTCAAGGGTTTTGCTATTTTGGAGAAATCTTGGATGAATCTTCTGTAGTAACCAGCCAATCCTAAAAATTGACGTATATGCTTCGGAGTTTTTGGGGTTTCCCACTTTTCAATGGTTTCGATCTTTGTCGGGTCCACCTGGATACCTTCTTTGTTCACTATGTGACCGAGGAATTGAACTTCTTCCAATCAAAATGCACACTTTGAAAACTTAGCGTACAATTTTTCTTTCCTCAATACTTCTAGCACTTTTCTCAAATGTTCTTTGTGCTCTTGATCATTCTTTGAGTAACTAAGTATGTCATCGATGAAAACAATGACAAACTTGTCAAGATATGACCCACACACTCGGTTCATAAGGTCCATGAACACAGCTGGTGCGTTAGTCAATCCAAACGGCATAACCATAAACTCGTAATGACCGTAACGCGTCCTAAAAGCAGTTTTTGGAATATCATCCTCCTTTACTCGCATTTGATGATATCCAGAACGTAAATCGATCTTCGAATAAACCGACGAGCCTTGTAGTTGATCAAATAAGTCGTCAATTCTCGGCAGTGGATAACGGTTTTTGATGGTAAGTTTGTTCAACTCTCTGTAGTCAATACACAACCTAAATGTACCATCCTTCTTCTTGATAAACAAAACAGGAGCTCCCCATGGTGATGTGCTCGGTCGAATGAAACCACGTTCTAATAGTTCTTGCAGTTGGCTTTGCAGTTCTTTCATCTCGCTGGGTGCGAGTCTATAAGGAGCACGAGCTATTGGTGGAGCTCCTGGTACAAGATCTATTTGAAATTCAACAGATCGATGTGGAGGTAGTCCCGGTAATTCTTTCGAAAATACATCGGGAAATTCTTTTGTTACGGGAACATCATTGATGCTCTTTTCTTCAGTTTGTACTTTCTCGACGTGTGCTAGAATAGCATAGCAACCTTTTCTTATTAGTTTTTGTGCCTTCAAATTACTAATAAGATGTAGCTTCATGTTGCCCTTTTCTCCGTATACCATTAAGGGTTCTCCTTCTTCTCGTACAATGCGAATTGCATTTTTATAACATACGATCTCTGCTTTCACCTTCTTCAGCCAGTCCATGCTAACTATTACATCAAAACTCCCTAACTCTACTAGTATCAAATCAATCTTAAATATTTCGCTACCCAGTTTAATTTCTCGATTCCGGCATATATTATCTGCTGAAATTAATTTACCGTTTGCTAATTCGAGTAAAAATTTACTATCCAACGGCGTTAATGGACAACTTAATTTAGCACAAAAATCTCTACTCTTATAGCTTCTATCCGCACCCGAATCAAATAAAACGTAAGCAGATTTATTGTCAATAAGAAACGTACCTGTAACAAGCTCCGGGTCTTCCTGTGCCTCTGCCGCATTAATATTGAAAACTCTTCCGTGGCCTTGTCCATTCGTGTTCTCCTGGTTCGGGCAATTTCTAATAATGTGGCCCGGTTTTCCACATTTATAACAAACTACATTGGCATAACTTGCTCCAACACTACTTGCTCCGCCATTACTCGTTCCAACACCATTTGTTCCTTTCGTTCTGTTAACCCCTGGTCCGTAGACCTCACACTTCGCCGTGCTATGACCATTTCTTTTACACTTGTTGCAAAATTTGGTGCAGAACCCCGAGTGATACTTTTCACACCTTTGGCATAGCTGCTTCTGATTATTGTTGTTGTTGCGGTTGTTATTGTTGTTGGGATGATTGTTGTAGTTGCTATTGTTGTTGTTATTGTTGTTGTTGTTGTTGGGCCGTTTGTTGTAGTTGAGATTGATGTTGCGATTGTTGGGATAATTGTTGCGATTATTATTGTAATTGCTGTTGTTGTTGTATTGGTGATTCTTATCACCGTTTTCCTCTCACTTTCTTTTGACTTGCTTCACATTGGCATCTTCAGCCGTCTGTTCTTTAATTCTTTCCTCAATCTGGTTCACTAATTTGTGAGCCATTCTACATGCCTGTTGTATGGAGGCGGGCTCGTGTGCACTTATATCTTCTTGGGTTCTTTCCGGTAATCCTTTCACAAACGCGTCGATCTTCTCTTCCTCATCTTCGAACGCTCCCGGACACAATAGGCACAATTCTGTGAATCGTCTTTCGTACGTGGTAATATAAAATCCTTGGGTTCGTAACCCTCTAAGTTCTGTCTTGAGCTTATTGACCTCGGTTCTGGGACGGTACTTCTCGTTCATCAAGTGCTTGAATGCTGACCACGGTAGTGCGTGCGCATCATCTTGTCCCACTTGCTCTAGATAGGTATTCCACCATGTTAACGCAGAACCTGTGAAGGTATGCGTAGCGTACTTCACTTTGTCCTCTTCAGTACACTTACTTATGGCAAACACCGATTCGACCTTCTCGGTCCACCGTTTCAATCCGATCGGTCCTTCGGTTCCATCAAATTCCAAAGGTTTGCAGGCAGTGAATTCTTTGAAGGTGCATCCTACACGATTTCCTGTACTGCTAGATCCAAGGTTATTGTTGGAATGTAGCGCAGCCTGTACTGCGGCTATGTTTGAAGCTAGAAAAGTACGGAATTCCTCTTCATTCATATTCACGGTGTGTCGAGTAGTCGGTGCCATTTCCTTCAAAATAGTCAAATGGAACAAGTTAATCATACAGAATATTAAGAGTAGTTAATAGTATTTCGTAGCATAATATGAACTCATTTATAAAAGCTTTTTCTTCATATTAGCGTTTTATAAGTTTAAATTCGGGTAGTACCTACCCGTTAAGTTCATACTTAGTAGCTAATATACAATTCAACTACTACAATTCTATATGAAAAACTGATTATAATAATATTTCGCGTTCAAACTTTTATACAATATTTTACAAACTTACAATACCGCTTATTTTACATAAAGCATGAAATATAGCACACAATAACTTTGATACATGATAGTTGTGAAGATAATTCTAGATAGTACACAAGTCGTTCAGCAAAGGCAATAAAGACACGTAATTCATACATCCAGAAACAAGTCATGCATTCTGGTTTTACTAGGACTACTTCCCATCCTTGGTCTTGTGGAACATAACCGTTATGGCCGTTGATAAGACAGCATGTTGTAACGTTGTCAAAGGTACGAGGGTTACGTAATGACCAAAAGTCTCGTAATAACCTAAAAACCTCATTTCTTACCCCAATTACCGACTCCGTCACTTGTGGGAACGTTTTGTTTAATAGTTGTAGCCCGATGTTCTTTTTCTCACTTTGGTGAGAAGCGAACATTACTAACCCGTAAGCATAGCATGCTTCTTTATGTTGCATGTTAGCCGCTTTTTCTAAATCATGAAGTCCTATATTCGGATACATTGAGTCAAAATAATTTCTTAACCCGTTGCGTAAAATAGCATTTGGGTTCCCCGCAATATATGCGTCAAAGTAAACACATCGTAACTTATGGGTTTCCCAATGTGATATCCCCCATCCTTCAAACAAAAGTCTCTTATAAACCAAGACATTCTTGGAACGTTCTTCGAATGTCTTACAAACTGATTTCATCGTAAATAGTTGTGCCGAAGAATTCTGACCGACTCTAGACAAGATTTCATCAATCATGTCTCCGGGTAGGTCTCTTAAAATATTGGGTTGTCTATCCATTTTGTGTTTTTATACTGTAAAATAGACAAGAGTTAGATTCATAAAAAAAAATACTTATTAATACAAGCAATTTTTACATATATCATAAAGCATAAGCACACAATATTACATATATTACACCACACGAATACAACTATCTTATTTCGACTCGCTCGTTTCTTCTTCTTTGATTTTGGTTCGTTTTGCCAAGTTTCTAGGGATATATGATGTTCCCCTAATACGAGCTGTCGTTTTCCACAACGGTTTAGAAAAACCCGGTGGTTTAGAGGTTCCCGGGTCATTGTTACAACTTAAGGGCTTCGGGGGTTGACGATACATATAAAGTTCATCGGGGTTGGAATTAGATTTCTCTATTTTTATGCCCTTTCCCTTATTATTTTCTTTTGCCTTTTTAAATTCAGTTGGAGTAATTTCTATAACATCATCGGAATTCTCATCGGAATCCGATTCATCGGAGAATTGGTAATCCTCCCAATATTTTGCTTCCTTGGCGGAAACACCATTGACCATAATTAACCTTGGTCGGTTGGTTAAGGATTTTCTTTTACTTAACCGTTTTATTATTTCCCCCACCGTTTCTATTTCCTCCTCCGGTTCCTCCTCTTCCGGTTCTGATTCTTCTTTCGATTCTGATTCTTCTTCCGGTTCTTCTTCGGGAACTTGTGAATCAGTCCAATATATATTCGACTCTTCGTTATTATTAGGTGAGTCAATGGGATTTGTACTAGAGGTAGACATCTATCACACAATATCAAACATGTTAAGAGATTAATATATCACATAATATATACATGTTAATAATATATAGTTTCCAAAAAAATGTTAAGCAATCATTTTTAAAGAAAACACGGTCGAAGTCCAGACTCACTAATGCATCCTAACAAACTCGATAAGACACACTAATGCAAATTTTCTGGTTCTCTAAGACCAACGCTCGGATACCAACTGAAATGTCCCGTTCTTATTGATTAAAAACGTTCCATATTAATTGATTTCGTTGCGAGGTTTTGACCTCTATATGAGACGTTTTTCAAAGACTGCATTCATTTTTAAAACAAACCATAACCTTTATTTCATAAATAAAGGTTTAAAAAGCTTTACGTAGATTATCAAATAATGATAATCTAAAATATCATGTTTACACACGACCATTACATAATGATTTACAATACAAATATGTTACATCGAAATCAGTTTCTTGAATGCAGTTTTTATACAATATCATACAAACATGGACTCCAAATCTTGTCCTTATTTTAGTATGCAACAGCGGAAGCTCTTAGTATTCACCTGAGAATAAACATGCTTTAAACGTCAACAAAAATGTTGGTGAGTTATAGGTTTAACCTATATATATCAAATCGTAACAATAGACCACAAGATTTCATATTTCAATACACATCCCATACATAGAGATAAAAATCATTCATATAGTGAACACCTGGTAACCGACATTAACAAGATGCATATTTAAGAATATCCCCATCATTCCGGGACACCCTTCGGATATGATATAAATTTCGAAGTACTAAAGCATCCGGTACTTTGGATGGGGTTTGTTAGGCCCAATAGATCTATCTTTAGGATTCGCGTCAATTAGGGTGTCTGTTCCCTAATTCTTAGATTACCAGACTTAATAAAAAGGGGCATATTCGATTTCGATAATTCAACCATAGAATGTAGTTTCACGTACTTGTGTCTATTTTGTAAATCATTTATAAAACCTGCATGTATTCTCATCCCAAAAATATTAGATTTTAAAAGTGGGACTATAACTCACTTTCACAGATTTTTACTTCGTCGGGAAGTAAGACTTGGCCACTGGTTGATTCACGAACCTATAACAATATATACATATATATCAAAGTATGTTCAAAATATATTTACAACACTTTTAATATATTTTGATGTTTTAAGTTTATTAAGTCAGCTGTCCTCGTTAGTAACCTACAACTAGTTGTCCACAGTTAGATGTACAGAAATAAATCGATAAATATTATCTTGAATCAATCCACGACCCAGTGTATACGTATCTCAGTATTGATCACAACTCAAACTATATATATTTTGGAATCAACCTCAACCCTGTATAGCTAACTCCAACATTCACATATAGAGTGTCTATGGTTGTTCCGAAATATATATAGATGTGTCGACATGATAGGTCAAAACATTGTATACGTGTCTATGGTATCTCAAGATTACATAATATACAATACAAGTTGATTAAGTTATGGTTGGAATATATTTGTTACCAATTTTCACGTAGCTAAAATGAGAAAAATTATCCAATCTTGTTTTACCCATAACTTCTTCATTTTAAATCCGTTTTGAGTGAATCAAATTTCTATGGTTTCATATTGAACTCTATTTTATGAATCTAAACAGAAAAAGTATAGGTTTATAGTCGGAAAAATAAGTTACAAGTCATTTTTGTAAAGGTAGTCATTTCAGTCGAAAGAACGATGTCTAGATGACCATTTTAGAAAACATACTTCCACTTTGAGTTTAACCATAATTTTTGGATATAGTTTCATGTTCATAATAAAAATCATTTTCCCAGAATAACAACTTTTAAATCAAAGTTTATCATAGTTTTTAATTAACTAACCCAAAACAGCCCGCGGTGTTACTACGACGGCGTAAATCCGGTTTTACGGTGTTGTTCGTGTTTCCAGGTTTTAAATCATTAAGTTAGCATATCATATAGATATAGAACATGTGTTTAGTTGATTTTAAAAGTAAAGTTAGAAGGATTAACTTTTATTTGCGAACAAGTTTAGAATTAACTAAACTATGTTCTAGTGATTACAAGTTTATACCTTCGAATAAGATAGCTTTATATGTATGAATCGAATGATGTTATGAACATCATTACCACCTCAAGTTTCTTGGATAAACCTACTGAAAATAAGAAAAATAGATCTAGCTTCAAAGGATCCTTGGATGGCTTGAAAGTTCTTGAAGCAGAATCATGACACGAAAACAATTTCAAGTAAGATTTTCACTCGAAATAAGATTGTTATAGTTATAGAAATTGAATTAAAGTTTGAATATGATTATTACCTTGTATTAGAAAGATAACCTACTGTAAGTAACAAAGGTTTCTTGATCTTGGATGATTACTTGGAATGGATTTAGAAAACTTGGAAGTAAACTTGCAATCTTGGAAGTATTCTTGATTTTATGAAACTAGAACTTTTGGAATTTATGAAGAACACTTAGAACTTGAAGATAGAACTTGAGAGAGATCAATTAGATGAAGAAAATTGAAGAATGAAAGTGTTTGTAGGTATTTTTGGTCGTTGGTGTATGGATTAGATATAAAGGATATGTAATTTTGTTTTCATGTAAATAAGTCATGAATGATTACTCATATTTTTGTAATTTTATGAGATATTTCATGCTAATTGCCAAATGATGGTTCCCACATGTATTAGGTGACTCACATGGGCTGCTAAGAGCTGATCATTGGAGTGTATATACCAATAGTACATACATCTAAAAGTTGTGTATTGTACGAGTACGAATACGGGTGCATACGAGTAGAATTGTTGATGAAACTGAACGAGGATGTAATTGTAAGCATTTTTGTTAAGTAGAAGTATTTTGATAAGTGTCTTGAAGTCTTTCAAAAGTGTATGAATACATATTAAAACACTACATGTATATACATTTTAACTGAGTCGTTAAGTCATCGTTAGTCGTTACATGTAAATGTTGTTTTGAAACCTTTAGGTTAACGATCTTGTTGAATGTTGTTAACCCATTGTTTATTATAACAAATGAGATGTTAAATTGTTATATTATCATGATATTATGATATATAATATATCTTAGTATGATATATATACAGTTAAATGTCGTTACAACGATAATCGTTACATATATGTCTCGTTTCGAAATCATTAAGTTAGTAGTCTTATTTTTACATATGTATTTCATTGTTAATACACTTAATAATATATTTACTTATCATTTGACATAATTAACCAAGTGTATCAATATCTTAATATGATTCATATGTACCTAGTAAGACGTTGTTATAACGATAATCGTTATATATATCGTTTTCGAGTTTCTTAAATTAATAGTCTCATTTTATGTATATAACTCATTGTTAAAATACCTAATGAGATACATACTTATAATAAAATCATGTTAACTATATATATAACCATATATATGTCATCGTATAGTTTTTACAAGTTTTAACGTTCGTGAATCACCGGTCAACTTGGGTGGTCAATTGTCTATATGAAACCTATTTCAATTAATCAAGTCTTAACAAGTTTGATTGCTTAACATGTTGGAAACACTTAATCATGTAAATAACAATTTCATTTAATATATATATAAACATGGAAAAGTTCGGGTCACTACATACGTCCCATACATAGAGACAAAAATAACATTCATATGGATTGAACACCTTGTAACCGACATTCACAATATGTATATAAGAATATCCCCCATCATTCCGGGATCCTCCTTCGGACATGATATAAATTTCGAAGTACTAAAGCATCCGGTACTTTGGATGGGACTTGTTGGGCCCGATAGATCTATCTTTAGAGTTCGCGTCAATTAGGGTGTCAGTTCCCTAATTCTTAGATTACCAGACTTAATAAAAAGGGGCATATTCGGTTTAATAATCCAGCCATAGAATGTAGTTTCGATTACTTGTGTCTATTTCGTAAAACAGTTATAAAAGCAGCGCATATATTCTCAGTCTCAAAAAAATATATATTGCAAAAGCATTTAAAAAGGGATTAATGAAACTCACGCATATAAATATTGTAAAACAGTTAATAAAATATTTGCATGTATTCTCAGCCCAAAAACATAAAGAGTAAAAGGGGTAAATGAAACTCACAATACTGTATTTTGTAGTAAAAATACATATGACGTCATTGAATAAATGCAGGGTTGGCCTCGGATTCACGAACCTATACCATTTGTGTATATTTATTAATACATGTAATCGTAATCGAGCAATTTATATATATATTTAGTTATGTACTAAAATTAATAATCATATACAATTTTATTAATACTTATAATATATCATAATACTTATTTAATATGTAAATTAGTTATCGTTATATCAATATAAATAATATTATATCCTGATATTAAGTAATATTAGTATACGTATGTATTAACTATGTCTTTATAGCCATTTCTTTTGTTTGCAAAAATAATATTTATAACTGAAATGTCCCGTTCTTATTGTTTAAAAACGTTCCATATTAATTGATTTCGTTGCGAGGTTTTGACCTCTATATGAGACGTTTTTCAAAGACTGCATTCATTTTAAAACAAACCATAACCTTTATTTCATCAATAAAGGTTTAAAAAGCTTTACGTAGATTATCAAATAATGATAATCTAAAATATCCTGTTTACACACGACCATTACATAATGGTTTACAATACAAATATATTACAACAAAATAAGTTTCTTGAATGCAGTTTTTACACAATATCATACAAGCATGGACTCCAAATCTCGTCCTTATTTAAGTATACGACAGCGGAAGCTCTTAATAATCACCTGAGAATAAACATGCTTAAAACGTCAACAAAAATATTGGTGAGTTATAGGTTTAACCTATATATATCAAATCATAATAATAGACCACAAGATGTCATATTTCAATACACATCCCATACATAGAGATAAAAATCATTAATATGGTGAACACCTGGTAACCGACATTAACAAGATGCATATATAAGAATATCCCCATCATTCCGGGACACCCTTCGGATATGATATAAATTTCGAAGTACTAAAGCATCCGGTACTTTGGATGGGGTTTGTTAGGCCCAATAGATCTATCTTTAGGATTCGCGTCAATTAGGGTGTCTGTTCCCTAATTCTTAGATTACCAGACTTAATAAAAAGGGGCATATTCGATTTCGATAATTCAACCATAGAATGTAGTTTCACGTACTTGTGTCTATTTTTTAAATCATTTATAAAACCTGCATGTATTCTCATCCCAAAAATATTAGATTTTAAAAGTGGGACTATAACTCACTTTCACATATTTTTACTTCGTCGGGAAGTAAGACTTGGCCACTGGTTGATTCACGAACGTATAACAATATATACATATATATCAAAGTATGTTCAAAATATATTTACAACACTTTTAATATATTTTGATGTTTTAAGTTTATTAAGTCAGCTGTCCTCGTTAGTAACCTACAACTAGTTGTCCACAGTTAGATGTACAGAAATAAATCGATAAATATTATCTTGAATTAATCCACGACCCAAGGTATACGTATCTCAGTATTGATCACAACTCAAACTATATATATTTTGGAATCAACCTCAACCCTGTATAGCTAACTCCAACATTCACATATAGAGTGTCTATGGTTGTTCCGAAATATATATAGATGTGTCGACATGATAGGTCGAAACATTGTATACGTGTCTATGGTATCTCAAGATTACATAATATACAATACAAGTTGATTAAGTTATGGTTGGAATAGATTTGTTACCAATTTTCACGTAGCTAAAATGAGAAAAATTATCCAATCTTGTTTTACCCATAACTTCTTCATTTTAAATCCGTTTTGAGTGAATCAAATTGCTATGATTTCATATTGAACTCTATTTTATGAATCTAAACAGAAAAAGTATAGGTTTATAGTCGGAAAAATAAGTTACAAGTCATTTTTGTAAAGGTAGTCATTTCAGTCGAAAGAACGACGTCTAGATGACCATTTTAGAAAACATACTTCCACTTTGAGTTTAACCATAATTTTTGGATATAGTTTCATGTTCATAATAAAAATCATTTTCTCATAATAACAACTTTTAAATCAAAGTTTATCATAGTTTTTAATTAACTAACCCAAAACAGCCCGCGGTGTTACTACGACGGCGTAAATCCGGTTTTACGGTGTTTTTCGTGTTTCCATGTTTTAAATCATTAAGTTAGCATATCATATAGATATAGAACATGTGTTTAGTTGATTTTAAAAGTCAAGTTAGAAGGATTAACTTTTGTTTGCGAACAAGTTTAGAATTAACTAAACTATGTTATAGTGATTACAAGTTTAAACCTTCGAATAAGATAGCTTTATATATATGAATCGAATGATGTTATGAACATCATTACTACCTTAAGTTCCTTGGATAAATCTACTGGAAAAGAGAAAAATGGATCTAGCTTCAACGGATCCTTGGATGGCTCGAAGTTCTTGAAGCAGAATCATGACACGAAAACAAGTTCAAGTAAGATCATCACTTGAAATAAGATTGTTATAGTTATAGAAATTGAACCAAAGTTTGAATATGATTATTACTTTGTATTAGAATGATAACCTACTGTAAGAAACAAAGATTTCTTGAGGTTGGATGATCACCTTACAAGATTGGAAGTGAGCTAGCAAACTTGAAAGTATTCTTGATTTTATGTAACTAGAACTTGTAGAATATATGAAGAACACTTAGAACTTGAAGATAGAACTTGAGAGAGATCAATTAGATGAATAAAATTGAAGAATGAAAGTGTTTGTAGGTGTTTTTGGTCGTTGGTGTATGGATTAGATATAAAGGATATGTAATTTTGTTTTCATGTAAATAAGTCATGAATGATTACTCATATTTTTGTAATTTTATGAGATATTTCATGCTAGTTGCCAAATGATGGTTCCCACATGTGTTAGGTGACTCACATGGGCTGCTAAGAGCTGATCATTGGAGTGTATATACCAATAGTACATACATCTAAAAGCTGTGTATTGTACGAGTACGAATACGGGTGCATACGAGTAGAATTGTTGATGAAACTGAACGAGGATGTAATTGTAAGCATTTTTGTTAAGTAGAAGTATTTTGATAAGTGTATTGAAGTCTTTCAAAAGTGTATAAATACATATTAAAACACTACATGTATATACATTTTAACTGAGTCGTTAAGTCATCGATAGTCGTTACATGTAAGTGTTGTTTTGAAACCTTTAGGTTAACGATCTTGTTAAATGTTGTTAACCCAATGTTTATAATATCAAATGAGATTTTAAATTATTATATTATCATGATATTATCATGTATGAATATCTCTTAATATGATATATATACATTAAATGTCTTTACAACGATAATCGTTACATATATGTCTCGTTTAAAAATTATTAAGTTAGTAGTCTTGTTTTTACATATGTAGTTCATTGTTAATATACTTAATGATATGTTTACTTATCATAGTATCATGTTAACTATATATATATCCATATATATGTCATCATATAGTTTTTACAAGTTTTAACGTTCGTGAATCACCGGTCAACTTGGGTGGTCAATTGTCTATATGAAACATATTTCAATTAATCAAGTCTTAACAAGTTTGATTACTTAACATGTTGGAAACATTTAATCATGTAAATATCAATCTCAATTAATATATATAAACATGGAAAAGTTCGGGTCACTACAGTACCTACCCGTTAAATAAATTTCGTCCCGAAATTTTTAAGCTGTTGAAGGTGTTGACGAATCTTCTGGAAATAGATGCGGGTATTTCTTCTTTATATGATCTTCACGCTCCCAGGTGAACTCGGGTCCTCTACGAGCATTCCATCGAACCTTAACAATTGGTATCTTGTTTTGCTTAAGTCTTTTAACCTCACGATCCATTATTTCGACGGGTTCTTCGATGAATTGAAGTTTTTCGTTGATTTGGATTTCATCTAACGAAATAGTGAGATCTTCTTTAGCAAAACATTTCTTCAAATTCGAGACGTGGAAAGTGTTATGTACAGCCGCGAGTTGTTGAGGTAACTCAAGTCGGTAAGCTACTGGTCCGACACGATCAATAATCTTGAATGGTCCAATATACCTTGGATTTAATTTCCCTCATTTACCAAATCGAACAACGCCTTTCCAAGGTGCAACTTTAAGCATGACCATCTCTCCAATTTCAAATTCTATATCTTTTCTTTTAATGTCAGCGTAGCTCTTTTGTCGACTTTGGGCGGTTTTCAACCGTTGTTGAATTTGGATGATCTTCTCGGTAGTTTCTTGTATAATCTCCGGACCCGTAATCTGTCTATCCCCCACTTCACTCCAACAAATATGAGACCTGTACTTTCTACCATAAAGTGCTTCAAACGGCGCCATCTCAATGCTCGAATGGTAGCTGTTGTTGTAGAAAAATTCTGCTAACGGTAGATGTCGATCTCAACTGTTTCCGAAATCAATAACACATGCTCGTAGCATGTCTTCAAGCGTTTGTATCGTCCTTTTGCTCTGCCCATCAGTTTGTGGATGATAGGCAGTACTCATGTCTAGACGAGTTCCTAATGCTTGCTGTAATGTCTGCCAGAATCTTGAAATAAATCTGCCATCCCTATCAGAGATAATAGAGATTGGTATTCCATGTCTGAAGACGACTTCCTTCAAATACAGTCGTGCTAACTTCTCCATCTTGTCATCTTCTCTTATTGGTAGGAAGTGTACTGATTTGGTGAGACGATCAACTATTACCCAAATAGTATCAAAACCACTTGCAGTCCTTGGCAATTTAGTGATGAAATCCATGGTAATGTTTTTCCATTTCCATTCCGGGATTTCGGGTTGTTGAAGTAGACCTGATGGTTTCTGATGCTCAGCTTTGACCTTAGAACACGTCAAACATTCTCCTACGTATTTAGCAACATCGGCTTTCATACCCGGCCACCAAAAATATTTTTTGAGATCCTTGTACATCTTCCCCGTTCCAGGATGTATTGAGTATCTGGTTTTATGAGCTTCTCTAAGTACCATTTCTCTCATATCTCCAAATTTTAGTACCCAAATCCTTTCAGCCCTATACCGGGTTCCGTCTTCCCGAATATTAAGATGCTTCTCCGATCCTTTGGGTATTTCATCCTTTAAATTTCCCTCTTTTAAAACTCCTTGTTACGCCTCCTTTATTTGAGTAGTAAGGTTAGTGTGAATCATTATATTCATAGATTTTACTCGAATGGGTTCTCTGTCCTTCCTGCTCAAGGCATCGGCTACCACATTTGCCTTCCCCGGGTGGTAACGAATCTCAAAGTCGTAATCATTCAATAATTCAATCCACCTACGCTGCCTCATATTCAGTTGTTTCTGATTAAATATGTGTTGAAGACTTTTGTGGTCGGTATATATAATACTTTTGACCCCATATAAGTAGTGCCTCCAAGTCTTTAATGCAAAAACAACCGCGCCTAATTCCAAATTATGCGTCGTATAATTTTGTTCGTGAATCTTCAATTGTCTAGACGCATAAGCAATCACCTTCGTTCGTTGCATTAATACACAACCGAGACCTTGCTTTGATGCGTCACAATAAATCACAAAATCATCCTTCCCTTCAGGCAATGACAATATAGGTGCCGTAGTTAACTTTTTCTTCAATAACTGAAACGCTTTCTCTTGTTCATCATTCCATTCAAATTTCTTCCCTTTATGCGTTAATGCAGTCAAGGGTTTTGCTATTCTGGAAAAGTCTTGGATGAACCTTCTGTAGTAACCAGCTAGTCCTAAAAACTGGCGTATGTGTTTCGGATTTTTCGGGGTTTCCCACTTTTCAACAGTTTCTATCTTTGCCGGATCCACCTTAATACCTTCTTTGTTCACTATGTGACCGAGGAATTGAACTTCTTCCAACCAAAATGCACACTTTGAAAACTTAGCGTACAATTCTTCCTTCCTCAATACTTCTAACACCTTTCTCAAATGTTCACCGTGTTCTTGGTCATTCTTTGAGTAAATAAGTATGTCATCAATGAAAACAATGACAAACTTGTCAAGGTATGGTCCACACACTCGGTTCATAAGGTCCATGAACACAGCTGGTGCATTAGTTAAACCAAATGGCATGACCATAAACTCGTAATGACCGTAACGTTTTCTGAAAGCAGTCTTTGGAATATCATCTTCTTTCACCCGCATTTGATGATACCCGGAACGTAAGTCAATCTTTAAATAAACAGACGAGCCTTGTAGTTGATCAAATAAGTCATCGATTCTCGGTAGTGGGTAGCGGTTCTTGATGGTAAGTTTGTTCAACTCTCGGTAGTCGATACACAACCTGAATGTACCATCTTTCTTCTTGACAAACAAAACGGGAGCTCCCCACGGTGATGTGCTTGGTCGAATGAAACCATGCTCTAAAAGTTCTTGTAATTGGCTTTGCAGTTCTTTCATCTCGCTGGGTGCGAGTCTGTAAGGAGCACGAGCTATTGGTGCAGCTCCTGGTACAAGATCTATTTGAAATTCAACAGATCGATGTGGGGGTAATCCCGGTAATTCTTTCGGAAATACATCGGGAAATTCGTTTGCAATGGGAACATCATTGATGCTCTTTTCTTCAGTTTGTACTTTCTCGACGTGTGCTAGAACAGCATAGCAACCTTTTCTTATTAGTTTTTGTGCCTTCAAATTACTAATAAGATGTAGCTTCGTGTTGCCCTTTTCTCCGTACACCATTAAGGGTTTTCCTTTTTCTCGTATAATGCGAATTGCATTTTTGTAACAAACGATCTCTGCTTTCACTTCTTTCAACCAGTCCATACCGATTATCACATCAAAACTCCCTAACTCTACTGGTATCAAATCAATCTTAAATGTTTCGCTAACCAGTTTAATTTCTCGATTTCGACATATATTATCTGCTGAAATTAATTTACCATTTTCTAATTCGAGTAAAAATTTACTATCCAAAGGCGTCAATGGACAACTTAATTTAGCACAAAAATCTCTACTCATATAGCTTCTATCCGCACCCGAATCAAATAAAACGTAAGCAGATTTATTGTCAATAAGAAACGTACCCGTAACAAGCTCCGGGTCTTCCTGTGCCTCTGCTGCATTAATATTGAAAACTTTTCCGCGGCCTTGTCCATTCGTGTTCTCCTGGTTCGGGAAATTTCATATAATGTGGCCCGGTTTTCCACATTTATAACAAACTACATTGGCATAACTTGCTCCGACACTACTTGCTCCGCTATTACTCGTTCCGACACCATTTGTTCCTTTCGTTCTATTAACCCCTGGTCCGTAGACCTCACACTTCGCCGCGCTATGACCATTTCTTTTACACTTGTTACAAAATTTGGTGCAGAACCCCGAGTGATACTTTTCACACCTTTGGCATAGCTGCTTCTGATTGTTGTTGTTGTTGCGGTTATTATTGTTGTTGGGATGATTGTTGTAGTTGATGTTGATGTTGTTGTTGTTGTTGTTGTTGTTGTTGTTGTTGTTGTTGTTGTTGTTTTTTTGCCGTTTGTTGTAGTTGCGATTGATGTTGCGATTGTTGGGATAATTGTTGCGATTATTGTTGTAATTGCTGTTGTTGTTGTATTGGTGATTCTTATCACCGTTTTCCTCCCACTTTCTTTTGACTTGCTTCACATTGGCCTCTTCAGCAGTCTGTTCTTTAATTCTTTCTTCAATCTGGTTCACTAGTTTGTGAGCCATTCTACATGCCTGTTGTATAGAGGCGGCTCGTGTGAACTTATATCTTCTTGGATTCTTTCCGATAATCCTTTCACAAACGCGTCGATCTTCTCTTCCTCATCTTCGAATGCTCCCGGACACAATAGACACAATTCTGTGAATCGTCTTTCGTACGTGGTAATATCAAATCCTTGGGTTCGTAACCCTCTAAGTTCTGTCTTGAGCTTATTGACCTCGGTTCTGGGACAGTACTTCTCGTTCATCAAGTGCTTGAATGCTGACCACGGTAGTGCGTACGCATCGTCTTGTCCCACTTGCTCTAGATAGGTATTCCACCATGTTAACGCAGAACCTGTGAAGGTATGCGTAGCGTACTTCACTTTGTCCTCTTCAGTACACTTACTTATGGCAAACACCGATTCGACCTTCTTGGTCCACCGTTTCAATCCGATCGGTCCTTCGGTTCCATCAAATTCCAAAGGTTTGCAGGCAGTGAATTCTTTGTAGGTGCATCCTACACGATTTCCTGTACTGCTAGATCCAAGGTTATTGTTGGTATGTAGCGCAGCCTGTACTGCGGCTATGTTTGAAGCTAGAAAAGTACGGAATTCCTCTTCATTCATATTCACGGTGTGTCGAGTAGTCGGTGCCATTTCCTTCAAAATAGTCAAATGGAACAAGTTAATCATACAGAATATTAAGAGTAGTTAATAGTATTTCGTAGCATAATATGAACTCATTTAAAAAAGCTTTTTCTTCATATTAGCGTTTTATAAGTTTAAATTCGGGTAGTACCTACCCGTTAAGTTCATACTTAGTAGCTAATATACAATTCAACTACTACAATTCTATATGAAAAACTGATTATAATAATATTTCGCGTTCAAACTTTTACACAATATTTTACAAACTTACAATACCGCTTATTTTACATATAGCATGAAATATAGCACACAATAAATTTGATACAAGATGGTTGTGAAGATAATTCTAGCTAGTACACAAGTCGTTCAGCAAAGGCAATAAAGACACGTAATTCATACGTCCAGAAACAAGTCATGCATTCTGGTTTTACTAGGATTACTTCCCATCCTTGGTCTTGTGGAACATAACCGTTATGGCCGTTGATAAGACAGCGTGTTGTAACGTCGTCAAAGGGACGAGGGTTACGTAATGTCCAACAGTCCCGTAACAATCTAAAAACCTCATTTCTTACCCTAATTACCGACTCCGTCACTTGTGGGAACGTTTTGTTTAATAGTTGTAGCCCGATGTTCTTGTTCTCACTTTGGTGAGAAGCGAACATTACTAATCCGTAAGCATAACATGCTTCTTTATGTTGCATGTTAGCCGCTTTTTCTAAATCACGAAGTCCAATATTCGGATATATTGAGTCAAAATAATTTCTTAACCCATTGCGTAAAATAGCATTTGGGTTCCTCGCAATATATGCGTCAAAGTAAACACATCGTAACTTATGGATTTCCCAATGTGATATCCTCCATCTTTCGAACGAAAGCCTTTTATAAACCAAGGCATTCTTGGAACATTCTTCGAATGTCTTACAAACTGATCTCGCCTTAAATAGTTGTGCCGAAGAATTCTGACCGACTCTAGACAAGATTTCATCAATCATGTCTCCGGGTAGGTCTCTTAAAATATTGGGTTGTCTATCCATTTTGTGTTTTTATACTGTAAAATAGACAAGAGTTAGATTCATAAAAAAAAATACTTATTAATACAAGCAATTTTTACATATATCATAAAGCATAAGCACACTATATTACATATATTACACCACACGAATACAACTATCTTATTCCGACTCGCTTGTTTCTTCTTCTTCGGTTTTGGTTCGTTTTGCCAAGTTTCTAGGGATATATGATGTTCCCCTAATACGAGCCGTCATTTTCCACATTGGTTTAGAAAAACCTGGTGGTTTAGAGGTTCCCGGGTCATTATTACAACTTAAGGACTTCGGAGGTTGACGATACATATAAAGTTCATCGGGGTTGGAATTAGATTTCTCTATTTTTATGCCCTTTCCCTTATTATTTTCTTTTGCCTTTTTAAATTCAGTTGGGGTAATTTCTATAACATCATCGGAATTCTCGTCGGAATCCGATTCATCGGAGAATTGGTAATCCTCCCAATATTTTGCTTCCTTGGCGGAAACACCATTGACCATAATTAACCTTGGTCGGTTGGTTGAGGATTTTCTTTTACTTAACCGTTTTATTATTTCCCCCACCGGTTCTATTTCTTCATCCGGTTCCGATTCTTCTTCCGGTTCCGATTCTTCTTCCGGTTCCGACTCTTCTTCTGGTTCCTCTTCTGGAACTTGTGAATCAGTCCACGAATCATTCCAATTTACATTTGACTCTTCATTATTATTAGGTGAGTCAATGGGACTTGTTCTAGAGGTAGACATCTATCACATAATATCAAACGCGTTAAGAGATTAATATATCACATAATATTCACATGTTAAAAATATATAGTTTCCAACAAAATTTGTTAAGCAATCATTTTTCAACTAAACACGGTCGAAGTCCAGACTCACTAATGCATCCTAACAAACTCGATAAGACACACTAATGCAAAATTCTGGTTCTCTAAGACCAACGCTCGGATACCAACTGAAATGTCCCGTTCTTATTGTTTATAAACGTTCCATATTAATTGATTTCGTTGCGAGGTTTTGACCTCTATATGAGACGTTTTTCAAAGACTGCATTCATTTTAAAACAAACCATAACCTTTATTTCATCAATAAAGGTTTAAAAAGCTTTACGTAGATTATCAAATAATGATAATCTAAAATATTCTGTTTACACACGACCATTACATAATGGTTTACAATACAAATATGTTACAACAAAATAAGTTTCTTGAATGCAGTTTTTACACAATATCATACAAGCATGGACTCCAAATCTCGTCCTTATTTAAGTATGCGACAGCGGAAGCTCTTAATAATCACCTGAGAATAAACATGCTTAAAACGTCAACAAAAATGTTGGTGAGTTATAGGTTTAACCTATATATATCAAATCATAATAATAGACCACAAGATTTCATATTTCAATACACATCCCATACATAGAGATAAAAATCATTCATATGGTGAACACCTAGTAACCGACATTAATAAGATGCATATATAAGAATATCCCCATCATTCCGGGACACCCTTCGGATATGATATAAATTTCGAAGTACTAAAGCATCCGGTACTTTGGATGGGGTTTGTTAGGCCCAATAGATCTATCTTTAGGATTCGCGTCAATTAGGGTGTCTGTTCCCTAATTCTTAGATTACCAGACTTAATAAAAAGGGGCATATTCGATTTCGATAATTCAACCATAGAATGTAGTTTCACGTACTTGTGTCTATTTTGTAAATCATTTATAAAACCTGCATGTATTCTCATCCCAAAAATATTAGATTTTAAAAGTGGGACTATAACTCACTTTCACAGATTTTTTACTTCGTCGGGAAGTAAGACTTGGCCACTGGTTGATTCACGAACCTATAACAATATATACATATATATCAAAGTATGTTCAAAATATATTTACAACACTTTTAATATATTTTGATGTTTTAAGTTTATTAAGTCAGCTGTCCTCGTTAGTAACCTACAACTAGTTGTCCACAGTTAGATGTACAGAAATAAATCGATAAATATTATCTTGAATCAATCCATGACCCAGTGTATACGTATCTCAGTATTGATCACAACTCAAACTATATATATTTTGGAATCAACCTCAACCCTGTATAGCTAACTCCAACATTCACATATAGAGTGTCTATGGTTGTTCCGAAATATATATAGATGTGTCGACATGATAGGTCGAAACATTGTATACGTGTCTATGGTATCTCAAGATTACATAATATACAATACAAGTTGATTAAGTTATGGTTGGAATAGATTTGTTACCAATTTTCACGTAGCTAAAATGAAAAAAATTATCCAATCTTGTTTTACCCATAACTTCTTCATTTTAAATCCGTTTTGAGTGAATCAAATTGCTATGATTTCATATTGAACTCTATTTTATGAATCTAAACAGAAAAAGTATAGGTTTATAGTCGGAATAATAAGTTACAAGTCGTTTTTGTAAAGGTAGTCATTTCAGTCGAAAGAACGACGTCTAGATGACCATTTTAGAAAACATACTTCCACTTTGAGTTTAACCATAATTTTTGGATATAGTTTCATGTTCATAATAAAAATCATTTTCTCATAATAACAACTTTTAAATCAAAGTTTATCATAGTTTTTAATTAACTAACCCAAAACAGCCCGTGGTGTTACTACGACGGCGTAAATCCGGTTTTACGGTGTTTTTCGTGTTTCCAGGTTTTAAATCATTAAGTTAGCATATCATATAGATATAGAAAATGTGTTTAGTTGATTTTAAAAGTCAAGTTAGAAGGATTAACTTTTGTTTGCGAACAAGTTTAGAATTAACTAAACTATGTTCTAGTGATTACAAGTTTAAACCTTCGAATAAGATAGCTTTATATATATGAATCGAATGATGTTATGAACATCATTACTACCTTAAGTTCCTTGGATAAACCTACTGGAAAAGAGAAAAATGGATCTAGCTTCAACGGATCCTTGGATGGCTCGAAGTTCTTGAAGCAGAATCATGACACGAAAACAAGTTCAAGTAAGATCATCACTTGAAATAAGATTGTTATAGTTATAGAAATTGAACCAAAGTTTGAATATGATTATTACTTTGTATTAGAATGATAACCTACTGTAAGAAACAAAGATTTCTTGAGGTTGGATGATCACCTTACAAGATTGGAAGTGAGCTAGCAAACTTGAAAGTATTCTTGATTTTATGTAACTAGAACTTGTAGAATATATGAAGAACACTTAGAACTTGAAGATTGTAATGACCCGCACTTTTTCGATCGTTCTATACTTATAAGATTAATATTTATATAAATTAACCTTACCAACATGATAAGCAATCCAAATTGTTAAGATTTATGTTTTTGAAAAGAGTTTTACACAACGTTTGACCGTCTAGTTTGACCGATGATATCACGAACTATACAATATATGATAATTATACATACATATTTAACATGATCTAAGGATGTTTTAATATCTCATTTTGTATTAATAACAAAAAGTCATAAGTATATTTTGAAACTACTAACTTAAGTTTTCAAAACAATAACCATACGTAACGTTATTTGACATAAATACTGATGATTTATAATGTTTATACATATATCGTATAAGTAATGTATTTAATCATTTTTAAAGGGCTTTTATACATAAAACAATATAAGTATATTTACAAAAGATAGTTATATTTGAATTCTCGTTCCGTTTCCTCAATAATCCTATACGTATATCTAGGGTACTATACACAGCTTCTAGAAGTATTTACTATTGGTATATACCAATAGAAATCTTCAATTATTGGAATAATATGTCATTCATGACATAATAAATTTTAACTTATCTTAGATATTTTCACTAAAAACCAAATTTTCAAGCCTATAAATAAGCACCATTTCTAACTCATTTTTACACATTCATTTTCCAAATATTACTTCCAATTTTCACACACACTTGCAAGAACTCTCTCAACTTTTATTTTACTACTTCTTTCCAGCAACTTTACATTTTAAACTTGAGGTAAAAACTCTACTTCAACTCTTTTTCAATTCATATATTTATAGCTATATATATAAGAGTTTATAAACTAGAACATAGTTTGAATGATTTCAAACTTGTTCGCAAACTAAATAGATCCTTCTAACTTAACTTTTAAAATAATTCTAGACCTGTAATATAACTTAAAAATATGCTAATTTAACAAGGTATAACTTGGTTTTTCAAAGAACACCTTAAAAACTGTTTTTATGACGTCGGAGTGCAACCGGGGGCTGTTTTGGGTTGGATAATTAAAAACCATCTTAAACTTTGAATTGGAGGTTTATTTTCTGGAAAAATGATTTTTACTATGAATATGATAACACATAAAAATTTCATGATTTAACTCAAAGTATAAGTATTTTTAGAAAAATAATCATTTAAGGTTGTTTACATGATGGAAAATGATTAACTTCATAAGTTTCACTAAAGTTTGACCTATGACCTGTGATTTCGAATACAAACTAAGGTATTTACAGTTCATAGTCTTAAAGAGGGACTCGATCCAAGGAAGTGGCAAGTTGAATCAACAAAAACGGAGTTGTAACGAAGAAACTATGACCAAAACGAGATCGGATATCTAAGACTAGTTTGGCTACGAAAATAATTGGAGAAAATTAAATAAATCACATCTTTTTAAAATAACATGATATTTTATATATATGTACTCATAATTTAATTTTATATGGTTCAGGATCACCCGTAAACAATACGAGAAGATTAATCATAAGATCCCATGATTGTACGCAACACGTCATTTGACAACACCGGTACTTTATGTACGCAACACGTCATTTGACAACACCGGTACCATGGGTCAAGATTAATCTCGACCAATACATATACGATGGGGGTTTTTATTTATTTCATTGGGGGTTTATTAAACACCTAAAAATGAACCATTAAAATTGAATTACTAACATCGGACTGCTAACTACGGACTAAGAAATTATTAAAACTATTAAAAGTATAAAAAGTATATATATGTGACGATTGTTTAAAATAGAAATATATTGATAAACTATATATGGATAGGTTCGTGATATCAATCGGAGACCAAGTCGAAATTACATATCTTCAAGACGAAAGTGAGTATATAGTCCCACTTTTAAACTCTAAATATTTCGGGATGAGAATACATGTATTTTATGTTTTACGTTATGGACACAAGTAACTGAAAAATATATTCTACGTTGAGTTGTACCACTGGCATACTTCCCTGTAGCTTGGTAACTAATATTTACAGCGGTATTGTAAACGCGAATCCTGTTGATAGATCTATCGGGCCTGACAACCCCAACCGGACTGGACGACCAGTATTCAACGGTTGCACAGTACTTCGTTTCGTGACTACACTTGGTACGGTGTAGTAAGATTTCATAATAAAGGGAATATGCGACGTGATTAAATGTTAAGTATGGTTACCAAGTGCTCAACCACTTAGAATATTTTATTAAACTGTTTATATATGAAATCTTGTGGTCTATATATATATTGCTGCCGGCACTAAACCTATATCTCACCAACTTTATGTTGACGTTTTAAACATGTTTATTCTCAGGTGATAATTAGAAGTTTCCGCTGCATTATGTTGAATTTGAGCAGGATCTTGCGTACGCATATTTGTGTCAAAAATAAGACTGCATATCCAAGAACTTGTGTTGTAAAATATGCTAGAAATCGTGTTGTTATCATCATTTGTAAAGTTTGTAAGTCGAAGATTATCGCTAAACGATAATCATCTTTATTTTGTCCAAAGCTTGTATCAAAAATAAGAATCATGGTTTGTAATGTATAATATATGCAGTTTTTCTTTTAAAAATGTCGCATATAGAGGTCAATACCTCGCAATGAAATCATACGTTATCTAACACGTTCTTACGGTTAAGGACGGGTTCTGACATGTGGTATCAGAGCGGTGGTCTTAGCGAACCAGGTTTGCATTAGTGTGTCTAACTGATAAGTCGTTAGGATACATTAGTAAGTCTGGACTTTGACCGGGTCTGATTTAAAAACCATTGCTTATCATTGTTGGTTAAAGTTTATATGTAAATATTATGTAGTACTAATGGGTTAGTTGTTGTGTGATAGATGTCGGGCTCAAAACTTGTTATCACATTCAGCGACTCCGAATCAGAATCTTCAGATGGTGTTCCAGTCATTAACCTATCCGATGACGAAAATAATATCTTTGGGGAAGACTCACAAATTCCGGATGAACCAACTATAGAAAATCTGGAAAGTGAACCCGAGGAGGAAAGTGAACCCGAGGAAATTACGAAAGACAAGTTCGAACAAGGAAAGAAACGAAAAGCTAATGAATTAGAAAATTCAAATCCCGAGTTTAGGGAGGATGATGTGGCACCAACTCCACTAAACACTACCACCCCTATTCCCGCTATTCCTATTCGTGCTGTCCCGGCATCTAGTTCTTCAGCCCCACCGCCAAAATATAGGCAGACAGCTAGGATAAGTGTTAGGCCATTCATTGGAACTAAACGTCCTAGAAAATAGACCAAACGATGCGCTGCCGTATTAAACCATGGTGTAACAACCCAAACCGTAACCGACCAAACACGACGAAATTTCAAGTAAAAAAAAAATTTTTCTGGTGCAGGCCATCTGCGCGGCGCGCCAGGTGGCCGCGCGGCGCGCCAAACCACCTGGACAGCCCGCTGTCCCCGGAAGTCAATTTAATGAAAATGTTTGACTAGTTCCCGACACATTTAGCTAAAACGCTTTTAACCATGACTTCATATATGAAAAACTAGCACGTTTAATTAATAAAATCAAATTTACGAAGCGGGTCCCACATCGACCCAAATTACCCCTTGAGTACCAAAATGCAATATTTGACCATAAGACTTTTAATACAAAACGAAGCCGAGCATGGCGATTGGGGATACGCTACCCAATCCTAAACAATCCAAAAGCAAGTCTCTAAAGCAAACTATGCAAGTCTTCTAGTCCTCGCGCTTACCCGAGCCACCAATCCGCATGCAATCTATAAAAAGAGTCAACAACGAGAGGGTAAGCTAATGCTTAGTGAGTAGAATAAATATATACATGCATATACAACTTACCTACTCGCATCCACGACATCACATAAATACACATAAATCACTTACCTCATCGTACCAAACGCTAGTATCATCAAATCGTATAACTAGCAACCTCATAAGCAATCAATAGCTAGTAACGTCAAACCGTACAACTAGCAACATCGTTAGCATAAATAAATATAAATAATAAATCAAATTAAATGCTAGCATCAACAATTACAATTCATGGTTAACCAATCTCTTCGCTAGGGGAACGACTTCGCGAATCAAGTCATCGATGTTCATAACATTCGTTAGCTTCCAAAAACGGCTATGGCATGCTAACCCCCCGAGGTGTTCCAAAAACGGCTATGGCATCACCCCTCAAGTGTTCCAAAAACGGCTATGGCATCACTTGCTCAATGTGAGTAGAACACGGCTATTACTCACGCTTTCGTACACCAACACGGCTATGTGTACGGGTAACTCAAATAACAACGTGGGAGTAAAACACGGCTATTACTTGCCACTAAATGCACAAACACGGCTATGTGCCTTAGTACAAAACATGGACTAATACGGCTAAGTCCCACAACCTTGGTCACAAAACGGCTATGTGACACCATCAACACGGTTCATAAATCATATACATACATATATACATATTCCACTCACAATAATCATTATGGACAAGAACGGCTATGTCCCACCACTACGGTCACAAAAACGACTATGTGACATCATTACTACGGGCAACTATCAATGTGGACAAAACGTCTATATCTCACAACTATGGTCACCAAACGGCTATATCCCACAACTATGGTCACCAAACGGCTATGTGACACCATTTCCACGGGCACATAAATCATATACATACATATATAGATATTCCACTCACCTTGAAGTCTTGAAGAATGCTTCCAAGTAATCCGCAACTCGCCAATGGAAAGTACCTATTCCATTACCACAATTACAATAATACACTTAGAGTGGATTTACAAATCAACCCAATTCGTCACTAAGTGCAATTTCGACCCAAATGCACTTCCAAGCACAAACCGTGCCCAAACTAACCAATAGTCACTAACACAAGTGAGAATGGTCCTAATATGCCAATTAAACCCGAACTCAAGTGTTAAACACGTGTCATACCCATTTTGACACTTAAACCCTAATTTTGACCCATAAAGGTCAAAATCTCATTCTTTGCAAGTTTTGACACCAAAACACATTTAACTCGGTTTTATACTTCAACTTAATCCATTTTAAGTTTATAAACTTCATTAAATCGCCAATTGGGTCATAATCACCACAAAACCCTAATTTGACCCAAAGTCAAAGTTAGTCAACCAAATAACCCTAAATGGGTTCCAATACTTCCATAATCACTAACTTAAGTGATTAAACTAAATTTCAAGTTCTAAACATGGCCAAATAGTTCACCAACCCGAAATCCACCAACAATTAACAACAAACCCGATTACTAGCATCACTAAACCCATTTCATCACCTAAAAGGGTTTCACAACAAATTTACTCAAACCCTAACTTGAATATCAAATCAAATAATTGAAACTCGGAGTTTGAGCTTACCAATACTATCACCGCGTAGCCAAGAACGAAAGGAACAACTTTAGAACCCGAGCTTTGGTGAGAAATCGACTCCTTCTTCCCCAAATCAAGCCCTCTCTCTCTAAACCCTTACTCTCTCTCTAAAAATGGTTGAGAGTGTTTTGGTTGGTGAGAATTTGATCCAAACTGATCAAAGGATCAGTTTTGATGACCCTAAACCGACCCCAAGTGAAAAGACCAAAGTACCCTTCATTTAAAGCCTTTAAAAAGGCTGAAAATTGCTTCTGACCCATTCGGCGCGCCGCGCCACAATGTGGAGCGCCGCTCCACTCTGCAGGTCAGATTTCAGAAACTTGTTTTGGCCATAACTTTTTGTCCGTAGCTCCGTTTTCGACGAATCAAATATCGTTGGAAACGTAATAAGATTTTCTTTCCAATGGTAAGGCTTTGAAACATCAACCCAAACTTTATTTGGGGTTGAAAAGGTACGTACACACCTTGTACCTCAAACAACGTCCAGTTTTCCTTCGACGGTCGAGCAAGCAACACCTACATGTTGTGCACACTCCATACACACATAGTATACCTTAAATACATTATGTACAATAAATATTTGGGTCTTACAACTCTCCCCCACTTAGAATCGATCACGTCCTCGTGATCCTCGTCACTTAACCAAACGGACCACACTCCACGGTCCTCAACATAAGTCCCAATCCGACTTTCCTAAGCAATTCTTCCCGACGAATCGCCTTCCACAACTAAATCGTCATCCACGATTTTTCTCAAATCCACAATCCGAGCACTAAAACCATACTCATTCCCTCGCATCGGGAAACTCATCCCATCTCTAACCGAGATATCACTCCTCTAGCGTACCATTACCAAGTACCGTGCTAAAGCAACCAAGTCTCAACCTAAGGTCAACAACCCGAAACGATGAAGACCGAACCAAACGAATCCTTACGGATAACACCAATCACTAAACATCCCTTGTAGCGCATAATACAACCAATACGCAACTACCGTAACATCATAAGCGAACGACTAGAACCGCTAGCGTCCAAACGACTATAACAACTTAAAACCCTAGGCGTACAAAATCGACCATTGTCACGCCCGTAACGACATGTGAGCGAAATACGGCTATCGCATCAGTAATCACACAATACGGTCCTCACGATCCCACCATAGGAGTATAAAACAACTGATAGATCACTCAACACCGGATGAAGTCAGCGGACCCGAAAGTCATGCTTCACCGATATAACAATACCTCATGATGAAGTCAGCGGACCCCGAAAGTCATGCTTCACCACTATAACAATACCTCACACTACGAGTAGTGCAACATCGCGCTCCGCTACACTATAGTGAACCCTAACGGATACCGCTAACCGTCCACACTATCGAGCAAGAACCACCTATATAAAACATAGGCACAAAACAATATTTCTCTAGAAGAGAATCCGATACGCACATCCCTTAACCGAGGGATTTCACCTTGCTCGCCAAAACACGTCCATTATCTCTCGACGAGATTCACCAAACTTACCACCTCGGTGGTAATTTACAAATCCAATATCATAAGTACCAATGAGCCAAAAATTGTACTCTACCACCAATTGACCAAAACTAGGTCTCGACCAAATTTCCGGATCTAACAAAAACATCATCCGAAATCTCACACTAAAACCTCCTCGTGCGGGAGTGCCACTCCCTCACTTGGAACTACGTTCCATATCCACAACTCGTACAACCGTACAATGCTACCAAAGGTAGACTTTACAAACAATTGGGTTCACACGACCCGTTACCATACCTTGCTCCAAACCTTGAGCACACGAAGGACTTGACCAATCCTTAAACACTTCGAACGAAAAGTGTACCACAAATACCCAAACTATACCCTCGCAATCATCCAATTTCATTAGTTTGTCAAATTCCACCTAGTCACTCATGTAACTAAGGGTTTTACTCCGGTACCCTAAGTACAATGCAACCACAACCATAACCTAGTCGGAGTCGAACACCACGCTAGTAGGTATAAAAGAGGCACCTAATGTCGCGTCATAATGACTCCATTACCGACATACATTGAGATTTCAAACACTCGATCTCAAGGGTTCCAATCACCCGGCGAACCTCATGGTTCATCACTTCAACATAAAAGCGAACACGCGCTTAACAATCGGACACCAAAACCATTTCCGTGGCTTGGTAGAAACATTTCCCAAACAATAAGGAATGCTTGGTTGCACCAAGTCTTACGCCCTTCACCAATCAATTAAAACGTCACTATAGGGTACTTCCATTAGGAACGTCACCCATAACAACAATATGCACAAACCAAGGCATTTAACAACTCACTTCCAAACGGCACTCGATAAACAATCAAAAGACATATTTATTAAAATGAAACGTGCCTTAACGTCTCCTCGCCGCACCCGTCCCCGCTAACTTGGGACGTTCCGACTTACGATGTCCTTCTTTTTGGCAATTAATGCACACCATACTACCACCCTTTGGTACCGAACATTCCCAATATTTGTGACCCCTCACGCCACAATTGTAACACCTAGGCGCACTAGAATCCGATATACCCGTCCGTGTACCACCCGTGCTCACGCTCGGACCCTTAGTCCTCTTACTCGGAGCACCATAAGAAACAACCCTTATCTCCCTTGAAGGTTCACCCTTCTTCGATCGTGTATGCGACTCGAAACCCCTAGCCAAGTCGAATAATTCCGAAAACAATTTCGCTTGACCACGACTAATTTTACTTTTCAAGTCGTCATTCAAAGTCCAATAGAAATCCCCCATTAACAAACGATCACTTCCCAAATACTCCGGACAAAAACGAGCCTTCGCCATAAAGGTCGTCTTGAGAGTACTCAAATCCATAGATCCTTGTCGCAAGTTTCGCAACTCATTACGCAATTCCCACAAATCGGCCGAAGTCCGGAACTCCTCGAAGAATTCCTCCTTAAACTCGTCCCACGATAAGACCATAAACGTTTCACCACCAACAAGATCAATCTTACCATCCAACCAATCCCTTGCCCTACCCCGCAACAAACTAGTTGCGAGCCTCGTCTTCTTCTCGGGAGGGCAATCAATCGTGCGAAAACGCCCTTCGACATCCGAAATCCAAGTTGTGCTTACCAATGGATCCGGTTTCCCGTCGTACATCGGTGGTTTAGTCCTCATGAAGCTCTTAAGATAACGCTTCATTTCGCCACTACTTTGAAGTTTGGAATACTTCCTATCCATTTCTTCTCGAAACGCTCTCATTTGCTTCGCAACGGCGGCCGCAACTCTAGCGTTAAACTCCACGTTATTCGCCTCGATCTCGTTTCGCGTCGTCAATCTCAAAATGCAAAACGATTAGTCCACGAACGTGTAAAACCGTACGCACGACACAGCCCCATCTTGCTAAACACTCATCGTACATCACTTGTTAGACACGATTTGCACCCGTAATAAGGTTTGCAAGTTCTTATTACGCACACATGCCGCATCGACTCGTTAGTACAACGACCGTCTCGCTCGATGATATACACAAACATAACCAAAATTCTACGCGGTACAAACACACGCGAGAATTATTATCACAACACAACAACATATTAATAATATCCGCATTACTAATATAAACGTTAGTCAACCTATAGCCAAGGCACTAACCAAACCCATTCCGACCCGTAATCCTACAAGTCCCGCAACAAATTAAGCACACACAAAAGTCTAAGTCTAGGCACCTATCTCAAGTCACCTAAATCCCTTAGACCATGCTCTGATACCACTTGTAACAACCCAAACCGTAACCGACCAAACACGACGAAATTTCAAGTAAAAAAAAAATTTTTCTGGTGCAGGCCATCTGCGCGGCGCGCCAGGTGGCCGCGCGGCGCGCCAAACCACCTGGACAGCCCGCTGTCCCCGGAAGTCAATTTAATGAAAATGTTTGACTAGTTCCCGACACATTTAGCTAAAACGCTTTTAACCATGACTTCATATATGAAAAACTAGCACGTTTAATTAATAAAATCAAATTTACGAAGCGGGTCCCACATCGACCCAAATTACCCCTTGAGTACCAAAATGCAATATTTGACCATAAGACTTTTAATACAAAACGAAGCCGAGCATGGCGATTGGGGATACGCTACCCAATCCTAAACAATCCAAAAGCAAGTCTCTAAAGCAAACTATGCAAGTCTTCTAGTCCTCGCGCTTACCCGAGCCACCAATCCGCATGCAATCTATAAAAAGAGTCAACAACGAGAGGGTAAGCTAATGCTTAGTGAGTAGAATAAATATATACATGCATATACAACTTACCTACTCGCATCCACGACATCACATAAATACACATAAATCACTTACCTCATCGTACCAAACGCTAGTATCATCAAATCGTATAACTAGCAACCTCATAAGCAATCAATAGCTAGTAACGTCAAACCGTACAACTAGCAACATCGTTAGCATAAATAAATATAAATAATAAATCAAATTAAATGCTAGCATCAACAATTACAATTCATGGTTAACCAATCTCTTCGCTAGGGGAACGACTTCGCGAATCAAGTCATCGATGTTCATAACATTCGTTAGCTTCCAAAAACGGCTATGGCATGCTAACCCCCCGAGGTGTTCCAAAAACGGCTATGGCATCACCCCTCAAGTGTTCCAAAAACGGCTATGGCATCACTTGCTCAATGTGAGTAGAACACGGCTATTACTCACGCTTTCGTACACCAACACGGCTATGTGTACGGGTAACTCAAATAACAACGTGGGAGTAAAACACGGCTATTACTTGCCACTAAATGCACAAACACGGCTATGTGCCTTAGTACAAAACATGGACTAATACGGCTAAGTCCCACAACCTTGGTCACAAAACGGCTATGTGACACCATCAACACGGTTCATAAATCATATACATACATATATACATATTCCACTCACAATAATCATTATGGACAAGAACGGCTATGTCCCACCACTACGGTCACAAAAACGGCTATGTGACATCATTACTACGGGCAACTATCAATGTGGACAAAACGTCTATATCTCACAACTATGGTCACCAAACGGCTATATCCCACAACTATGGTCACCAAACGGCTATGTGACACCATTTCCACGGGCACATAAATCATATACATACATATATAGATATTCCACTCACCTTGAAGTCTTGAAGAATGCTTCCAAGTAATCCGCAACTCGCCAATGGAAAGTACCTATTCCATTACCACAATTACAATAATACACTTAGAGTGGATTTACAAATCAACCCAATTCGTCACTAAGTGCAATTTCGACCCAAATGCACTTCCAAGCACAAACCGTGCCCAAACTAACCAATAGTCACTAACACAAGTGAGAATGGTCCTAATATGCCAATTAAACCCGAACTCAAGTGTTAAACACGTGTCATACCCATTTTGACACTTAAACCCTAATTTTGACCCATAAAGGTCAAAATCTCATTCTTTGCAAGTTTTGACACCAAAACACATTTAACTCGGTTTTATACTTCAACTTAATCCATTTTAAGTTTATAAACTTCATTAAATCGCCAATTGGGTCATAATCACCACGAAACCCTAATTTGACCCAAAGTCAAAGTTAGTCAACCAAATAACCCTAAATGGGTTCCAATACTTCCATAATCACTAACTTAAGTGATTAAACTAAATTTCAAGTTCTAAACATGGCCAAATAGTTCACCAACCCGAAATCCACCAACAATTAACAACAAACCCGATTACTAGCATCACTAAACCCATTTCATCACCTAAAAGGGTTTCACAACAAATTTACTCAAACCCTAACTTGAATATCAAATCAAATAATTGAAACTCGGAGTTTGAGCTTACCAATACTATCACCGCGTAGCCAAGAACGAAAGGAACAACTTTAGAACCCGAGCTTTGGTGAGAAATCGACTCCTTCTTCCCCAAATCAAGCCCTCTCTCTCTAAACCCTTACTCTCTCTCTAAAAATGGTTGAGAGTGTTTTGGTTGGTGAGAATTTGATCCAAACTGATCAAAGGATCAGTTTTGATGACCCTAAACCGACCCCAAGTGAAAAGACCAAAGTACCCTTCATTTAAAGCCTTTAAAAAGGCTGAAAATTGCTTCTGACCCATTCGGCGCGCCGCGCCACAATGTGGAGCGCCGCTCCACTCTGCAGGTCAGATTTCAGAAACTTGTTTTGGCCATAACTTTTTGTCCGTAGCTCCGTTTTCGACGAATCAAATATCGTTGGAAACGTAATAAGATTTTCTTTCCAATGGTAAGGCTTTGAAACATCAACCCAAACTTTATTTGGGGTTGAAAAGGTACGTACACACCTTGTACCTCAAACAACGTCCAGTTTTCCTTCGACGGTCGAGCAAGCAACACCTACATGTTGTGCACACTCCATACACACATAGTATACCTTAAATACATTATGTACAATAAATATTTGGGTCTTACACATGGGATCATATAATGTTTTGTATAATATTATTAGTGTGGTTTGCTTAATGTTCGATGTAAGATAAATAGTGAAGTGTGAAATGCAATAATTTTCCATGGTTAAGTATTATTTAGATTGTAGTAATTGGTTCGGTACTAAGCTATTAAGTATGAACATTAACGGGTAGGTACTACCCTAGATATAATTATAAAACGCTAATAAGAAGAAAAGGCTTTTATAATAATACCTGGTTCATATTATTAATAAGCTATAATGTACTGTAAATATACACTACATCTATAATATTCCATGTGAATAATTATTTTCTTTTCATTCTTATAGAAGAATATGGCGCGATTGAACCGAATGACGGAACAAGAAATCCAGGAACTCATCAATCAGCGAGTGAACGACAGAATGTTATGGGTCGAGGCTGCAAGAGGTGCTGCAGTTAACCCAAATCCTCGTGTGGGGTGCACTTACAAAACTTTTCAAGCTTGCAAGCCCTCATCATTCAGTGGAACAGAAGGACCGATCGGTTTAACCCGGTGGATAGAAAAGATGGAAACTGTGTTCAAAATCAGTGGTTGTGTTGAAAAGGACATGACCAAATATGCATCGTGCACTTTACAAGATAGTGCACTCACGTGGTGGAAAAATTATGTGAAGGCTGTAGGAGGAGATGTAGCTTATGATACTCCGTGGGAAGAATTCAAAACAATGTTAATCAATGAATATTGTCCAAGGAACGAGGTTAGGAAGTTGGAAGATGAGTTACGAAGTCTGAAGGTTATTGGTACTGAAATCACCAACTACAATCAGCGATTCATGGAATTAGTTTTGCTATGTCCTGAATTGGTTCCAACCGAAGAACGGAAGATTGAAATGTACAAAGATGGTTTGCCCAAAAAGGTCAAGGCAAATGTTACAGCATCGAAACCTAAGACAATTCATGAAGCTATAACCATGGCAAACGAGCTAATGGATCAGGTCATTTTGGATAAGAAAGCATTCAATACTGATGTGAAGGTATCAGGTAACAAGAGAAAGTGGAATGGAAGCTATGATCGAGGTAATCAACAACAAACTTTTAAGAAACAAGAAACCCCGAAAGGTGCGGGTAGTGGTTCAGGTTTTGGTTACAAAGGACAAAGTCCTTTATGCAACCGATGTCACAAACATCACTTTGGTTACTGTAGTGTGGTATGCAACAAATGTAATCGACAGGGTCATCTTGCTGAAGATTGTAGGGCTCTCGTTACGAATACAAATGGTGCCAAGACTCCTGCCACCAACGCAAATAGAACTGCTTTGGCTACCATTACTTGTTTTGGGTGTGGAAAACAAGGCCACTATAAGAGCCAGTGCCCGAATCCAGAGAAGAATATCGGACCTGCACGTGGAAGAGCATTTGTTATTAATGCTAAAGAGGCATGTGAAGACCCGGAGCTTGTTACGGGTACGTTTACCATTAATAACTTATCCGCATCTATTATATTTGATACTGGTGCTGATAGAAGTTACGTGTGTAGAGACTTTCACGCTAAATTGAATTGTTCATCATTACCTCTCGATGCTAAGTACATGATTGAGTTAGCTAATGGTAAACTAATTAAAGCCGATAAAATTTGCCGTGATTGTAAAATAAATTTAGCCGGAGAAACGTTTAAAATTGACTTGATACCCGTAGAATTAGGAAGTTTTGATGTAATAGTCGGCATGGACTGGATGTCCAAAATAGGAGCTGAAGTTGTGTGCGCCAAGAAGGCAATTCGCATTCCTCGTAAGGATAAAACGCCAGTAATGATTTATGGAGAGAAGGGTAACTCAAAGCTAAAACTCATTAGTTATTTGAAAGCTCAAAAGTGCTTGAAGAAAGGGTGCTATGCTATCTTAGCACATGTTAATAAAGTCGAAACAAAGGAAAAAGTGAAGAGCATCAATGACGTGCCTGTGGCAAGAGATTTTCCTGAAGTCTTTCCGGAAAAGTTGCCGGGATTACCTCCATTTAGATCTGTAGAATTTCAAATAGATTTAGTACCAGGAGCTGCACCAGTGGCTCGTGCTCCATATAGACTTGCACCGTCCGAGTTAAAAGAACTTCAGAGTCAGTTAAAAGAATTACTGGATCATGGATTCATACGACCAAGTACTTCACCGTGGGGAGCTCCGATTCTATTTGTTAAAAAGAAAGATGGATCTTTTAGGATGTGTATAGATTATCGTGAATTAAATAAGTTAACTATCAAGAATCGGTATCCACTACCGAGAATTGACGACTTATTTGATCAACTCCAAGGATCATGTGTGTACTCAAAAATTGACTTAAGGTCGGGCTATCATCAATTACGTGTCAAAGAAGAAGATATACCGAAAACTGCTTTTCGGACACGTTATGGTCATTACGAATTTTTGGTTATGCCGTTTGGATTGACGAATGCGCCAGCTGTATTCATGGACCTCATGAATCGAGTTTGTAGTCCGTATTTAGATAAGTTTGTTATCGTTTTCATTGATGATATTCTTATCTATTCCAAGAGTGAGCAAGAGCATGAAGAGCATTTAAGGTTGATATTAGAGTTGTTGAGAAAAGAACAACTATATGCTAAATTTTCTAAGTGTGCTTTTTGGTTGAAAGAAGTTCAATTTCTTGGCCACGTTGTTAGTAGCAAAGGAATTCAGGTTGATCCAGCAAAAACTGAAGCCATTGAAAAATGGGAGACTCCTAAGACACCAACGCAGATACGTCAATTTTTGGGTTTAGCCGGTTATTATAGAAGGTTTATTCAAGATTTTTCCCGAATAGCTAAGCCGTTGACAGCGTTAACGCAAAAAGGGAAGAAATATGAATGGACTTCTGAGCAGGAGAGTGCATTTCAATTACTAAAGAAGAAGTTAACTACGGCGCCTATTTTATCGTTACCAGAAGGGAACGATGATTTTGAAATATATTGTGACGCTTCGCGACAAGGTTTTGGTTGCGTTCTTATGCAACGAAAGAAAGTTATTGCATACGCATCCCGACAATTGAAGATTCACGAGCGGAATTATACGACGCATGATCTAGAACTGGGAGCAGTCGTGTTTGCATTGAAGATATGGAGACACTACTTGTATGGGGTTAAATGCACTGTGTTTACTGATCATAAAAGCCTTCAACATATTTTTGATCAGAAACAGCTGAACATGAGACAACGTAGGTGGGTCGAGTTAATAAACGACTATGATTGTGAAATTCGTTATCATCCCGGGAAGGCGAACGTGGTGGCCGATGCTTTAAGCAGAAAGGAACGAGAACCAATTCGAGTACGAGCGATGAACATAAAAATTCGCATGAATCTCAACTCACAAATCAAAGAAGTTCAACGAGAAGCACTTACTAAAGAAAATATAGGAAATGAAATAATGAAGAAGTATGAGAAGCAACTCGTTATGCGGGAAGATGGAATTTGATATTTTGCAAATCGTATTTGGGTACCGAAGTTGGGTGGATTAAGGAAGTTTATATTAAATGAGGCACATAAGACAAGATACTCGATACATCCTGGAGTTGGAAAGATGTACCAAGATCTTAAGACACATTATTGGTGGCCTAATTTAAAGACAGACGTTGCAACATATGTTGGGGAATGTTTAACTTGTTCCAAAGTCAAAGCTGAACACCAGAAGCCGTCAGGGTTACTTCAACAACCAGAAATCCCAGAATGGAAATGGGATGGTATTACCATGGATTTCATCACGAAGTTACCAAAGACTGCCTGGGGATACGACACCATTTGGGTGATTGTTGATCGTCTCACCAAGTCTGCACACTTCTTGCCTATAAAGGAAACGGATAGAATGGAGAAACTATTACGATTGTATATAAAGGAAGTTGTTTCAAGGCATGGAATACCTATTTCCATTATATCCGATCGTGATAGTAGATTTACATCAAAGTTCTGGCAATCACTACAAGAGGCCCTAGGAACTCGTTTGGATATGAGTACCGCGTATCATCCGCAAACCGACGGGCAGAGTGAAAGAACGATTCAGACTCTTGAAGACATGCTCAGGGCATGTGTGATCGATTTTGGAAACGGATGGGATAAATATCTACCATTAGCAGAATTCTCGTATAATAATAGTTATCATGCGAGCATTAAAGCTGCTCCATTCGAAGCATTGTACGGAAGGAAGTGTAGATCTCCTATTTGTTGGAATGAAGTAGGAGATCGACAATTAACTGGTCCCGAGATCATACACGAAACGACTGAGAAGATAGTACAAATCAAGGAGAGATTGAAAACAGCCCGTAGTCGCCAAAAGAGCTACGCCGATGTTCGAAGGAAACCATTAGAGTTTCAGATCGGTGACATGGTTATGTTAAAGGTGTCACCTTGGAAAGGTGTAATACGTTTTGGAAAAAGGGGTAAACTAAACCCAAGGTATGTAGGCCCGTTCAAGATCATCGAACGCATTGGACCGGTAGCATATCGACTCGAGTTACCGCAACAACTCGCCGGAGTACATAATACCTTTCACGTCTCAAACCTTAAGAAGTGTCTTGCAAAGGAAGACCTCACCATTCCTCTTGAAGAAATCCATGTCGACGAGAAACTACAATTCATCGAAGAACCAATCGAAATCATGGATCGTGAAGTTAAACGGCTCAAGCAGAGCAACATACCGATCGTTAAGGTTCGTTGGAATGCTCGAAGGGGTCCTGAGTTTACTTGGGAACGAGAGGATCAAATGAAACAAAAATATCCACACTTGTTTTCCGATGACGCAAAATAGGTACAATTTTAAAATTTCGGGACGAAATTTATTTAACGGGTAGGTACTGTAATGACCCGCACTTTTTCGATCGTTCTATACTTATAAGATTAATATTTATATAAATTAACCTTACCAACATGATAAGCAATCCAAATTGTTAAGATTTATGTTTTTGAAAAGAGTTTTACACAACGTTTGACCGTCTAGTTTGACCGATGATATCACGAACTATACAATATATGATAATTATACATACATATTTAACATGATCTAAGGATGTTTTAATATCTCATTTTGTATTAATAACAAAAAGTCATAAGTATATTTTGAAACTACTAACTTAAGTTTTCAAAACAATAACCATACGTAACGTTATTTGACATAAATACTGATGATTTATAATGTTTATACATATATCGTATAAGTAATGTATTTAATCATTTTTAAAGGGCTTTTATACATAAAACAATATAAGTATATTTACAAAAGATAGTTATATTTGAATTCTCGTTCCGTTTCCTCAATAATCCTATACGTATATCTAGGGTACTATACACAGCTTCTAGAAGTATTTACTATTGGTATATACCAATAGAAATCTTCAATTATTGGAATAATATGTCATTCATGACATAATAAATTTTAACTTATCTTAGATATTTTCACTAAAAACCAAATTTTCAAGCCTATAAATAAGCACCATTTCTAACTCATTTTTACACATTCATTTTCCAAATTTTACTTCCAATTTTCACACACACTTGCAAGAACTCTCTCAACTTTTATTTTACTACTTCTTTCCAGCAACTTTACATTTTAAACTTGAGGTAAAAACTCTACTTCAACTCTTTTTCAATTCATATATTTATAGCTATATATATAAGAGTTTATAAACTAGAACATAGTTTGAATGATTTCAAACTTGTTCGCAAACTAAATAGATCCTTCTAACTTAACTTTTAAAATAATTCTAGACCTGTAATATAACTTAAAAATATGCTAATTTAACAAGGTATAACTTGGTTTTTCAAAGAACACCTTAAAAACTGTTTTTATGACGTCGGAGTGCAACCGGGGGCTGTTTTGGGTTGGATAATTAAAAACCATCTTAAACTTTGAATTGGAGGTTTATTTTCTGGAAAAATGATTTTTACTATGAATATGATAACACATAAAAATTTCATGATTTAACTCAAAGTATAAGTATTTTTAGAAAAATAATCATTTAAGGTTGTTTACATGATGGAAAATGATTAACTTCATAAGTTTCACTAAAGTTTGACCTATGACCTGTGATTTCGAATACAAACTAAGGTATTTACAGTTCATAGTCTTAAAGAGGGACTCGATCCAAGGAAGTGGCAAGTTGAATCAACAAAAACGGAGTTGTAACGAAGAAACTATGACCAAAACGAGATCGGATATCTAAGACTAGTTTGGCTACGAAAATAATTGGAGAAAATTAAATAAATCACATCTTTTTAAAATAACATGATATTTTATATATATGTACTCATAATTTAATTTTATATGGTTCAGGATCACCCGTAAACAATACGAGAAGATTAATCATAAGATCCCATGATTGTACGCAACACGTCATTTGACAACACCGGTACTTTATGTACGCAACACGTCATTTGACAACACCGGTACCATGGGTCAAGATTAATCTCGACCAATACATATACGATGGGGGTTTTTATTTATTTCATTGGGGGTTTATTAAACACCTAAAAATGAACCATTAAAATTGAATTACTAACATCGGACTGCTAACTACGGACTAAGAAATTATTAAAACTATTAAAAGTATAAAAAGTATATATATGTGACGATTGTTTAAAATAGAAATATATTGATAAACTATATATGGATAGGTTCGTGATATCAATCGGAGACCAAGTCGAAATTACATATCTTCAAGACGAAAGTGAGTATATAGTCCCACTTTTAAACTCTAAATATTTCGGGATGAGAATACATGTATTTTATGTTTTACGTTATGGACACAAGTAACTGAAAAATATATTCTACGTTGAGTTGTACCACTGGCATACTTCCCTGTAGCTTGGTAACTAATATTTACAGCGGTATTGTAAACGCGAATCCTGTTGATAGATCTATCGGGCCTGACAACCCCAACCGGACTGGACGACCAGTATTCAACGGTTGCACAGTACTTCGTTTCGTGACTACACTTGGTACGGTGTAGTAAGATTTCATAATAAAGGGAATATGCGACGTTATTAAATGTTAAGTATGGTTACCAAGTGCTCAACCACTTAGAATATTTTATTAAACTGTTTATATATGAAATCTTGTGGTATATATATATATATATTGCTGCCGGCACTAAACCTATATCTCACCAACTTTATGTTGACGTTTTAAACATGTTTATTCTCAGGTGATAATTAGAAGTTTCCGCTGCATTATGTTGAATTTGAGCAGGATCTTGCGTACGCATATTTGTGTCAAAAATAAGACTGCATATCCAAGAACTTGTGTTGTAAAATATGCTAGAAATCGTGTTGTTATCATCATTTGTAAAGTTTGTAAGTCGAAGATTATCGCTAAACGATAATCATCTTTATTTTGTCCAAAGCTTGTATCAAAAATAAGAATCATGGTTTGTAATGTATAATATATGCAGTTTTTCTTTTAAAAATGTCGCATATAGAGGTCAATACCTCGCAATGAAATCATACGTTATCTAACACGTTCTTACGGTTAAGGACGGGTTCTGACAAAGATAGAACTTGAGAGAGATCAATTAGATGAATAAAATTGAAGAATGAAAGTGTTTGTAGGTGTTTTTGGTCATTGGTGTATGGATTAGATATAAAGGATATGTAATTTTGTTTTCATGTAAATAAGTCATGAATGATTACTCATATTTTTGTAATTTTATGAGATATTTCATGCTAGTTGCCAAATGATGGTTCCCACATGTGTTAGGTGACTCACATGGGCTGCTAAGAGCTGATCATTGGAGTGTATATACCAATAGTACATACATCTAAAAGCTGTGTATTGTACGAGTACGAATACGGGTGCATACGAGTAGAATTGTTGATGAAACTGAACGAGGATGTAATTGTAAGCATTTTTGTTAAGTAGAAGTATTTTGATAAGTGTATTGAAGTCTTTCAAAAGTGTATAAATACATATTAAAACACTACATGTATATACATTTTAACTGAGTCGTTAAGTCATCGTTAGTCGTTACATGTAAGTGTTGTTTTGAAACCTTTAGGTTAACTATCTTGTTAAATGTTGTTAACCCAATGTTTATAATATCAAATGAGATTTTAAATTATTATATTATCATGATATTATCATGTATGAATATCTCTTAATATGATATATATACATTAAATGTCTTTACAACGATAATCGTTACATATATGTCTCGTTTAAAAATTATTAAGTTAGTAGTCTTGTTTTTACATATGTAGTTCATTGTTAATATACTTAATGATATGTTTACTTATCATAGTATCATGTTAACTATATATATATCCATATATATGTCATCATATAGTTTTTACAAGTTTTAACGTTCGTGAATCACCGGTCAACTTGGGTGGTCAATTGTCTATATGAAACATATTTCAATTAATCAAGTCTTAACAAGTTTGATTACTTAACATGTTGGAAACATTTAATCATGTAAATATCAATCTCAATTAATATATATAAACATGGAAAAGTTCGGGTCACTACAATAATAATGTTAGAATAAGTATAGTAATAATATTAATAATATTAATAACCATAATTATACCAATTTTATAAAAAAAAAAATGATAATATTAATAATAATAATGATATTGTTAATAATGATACTTTCATCTAATAATGATACTAACATTTACAAAAGTGATACTAATGCTAATATTAAATGATAATAAAACTAGTTTGTGTTACTTTTATGGTAATAATAATAATGATACTGCTAATCATAATAATACATATATCAATGTTAATATTACTAATAATAACACTAATAATACCTAATAATGTTGCATACTAACAAAAGTGATAATAATATAGGTAATATTATTTATGTTAACCTAATAATACTTATACCTAATAAATATAACAATAATAATAATAATAATAATAATAATAATAATAATAATAATAATAACAATAACAAAAACAATAATAAGAACAATAATAATAATAACAATAATAATAATAAAAAATAATAATAATAATAATAATAATAATAATAATAATAATAATAATAATAATAATAATAATAATAATAATAATAATAATAATAATAATAATAATAATAATAATAATAATAATAATAAAGACTACCTTTAAAATCGGCCTAAAAAGAAAACAGTCCTTCCATGGACTCGAACCCCCGACCTCTCGAAACCCGCAAACACCCTACACCATTGCTCTGTGACTTGTCTTTCTGTTTTATTCCCCGGAAAAAAAAATATATAATCTATAACTGATTGTTTTCTTATACCTTCTTCTTCTCCAACAGACGCCCAAATCAAACAACAATAATTCGATTTTTGTTTAACAACAAGTTTATAACTTCAGTCCAAAACGTAAATACATAATTAAAAGTAATTAGATTAACAAACAAATAAAGAAAGAAAAATAAAATTAAAACAACAAGTGCTGCTGCTGTAGTTGCGGTTCTAAAAAAAATATGATTTTGCATTTGAGAAGGTTTTGGACAAAATTTATAACACAAAAGAGTTTGTAAATTGTATATGAAAACTATTGGAACCGTTAATTTACCTTGAAACATCAAAACGCTTACGAATTTTGCTATGAATCAAATGTTTGACTTTTGAAATTGCAACTTTGACCTCAAAATTTGATTTCAATTTGAGGAATTGGAAGAAGAGCTTTTGCAGATAGATTGACTAAACGATTCCTAACAAAACTGTATTCTTACATTTTGAGAATTGAATCGAAATCGAGGTTTTTAAAATTTGAGTTCATGAGCAGAGTCGACCCATTTTTTTTTATATATATATCTGTTTTAATTCAATCCCAACTGCATCTAATAGTTATATAATGAACGAATTCAGATTGGTAATATAAATGACAGAGACGTGTAACAAATTTCCGACAGAAACAAAATTGAAAAAGTCTGATTGTGAAGTCTAGGAGAAATCGTACCAGTTTTCTTAATTTTTATATAATTTACATAATACTAAATTAATAAATATATGATATTAATAATAATAATAATTAATAAATATATAATAATAATAATTAATAATGATACTAACAATCAAATGAAATATTATTATTGTTAATAATATTATGTATTATTTTCTAATAAAAATGCTAATAATAATAATAGAATTTTGTAATAACAATAATAATAGAATTAATAATAATATTAATGATAAAAAATTAATAAGTTGTATAATAACCATCATTTTAAAAGTTTTAATAATTTTTGTAATAATGGTATTATTAATAATGTTAACAATCATATTAGTAATTATATTACTGATAATATTTAATAACAATAATATTGATATTATAATATTAATAAAGATAACACTAATGATATTTTTATAACAATCTATTTGATAAGAAAATCTTATATCCTAATTATATATTAATTTAGAAATATTAATAATAATGATATCAATAATGGAAGTAATATTTATTAATATAGTAACTATGTTTTAAATTTGTAATTATGTTTAAGTTATTCGTTTTTTACATGTTATAAATTTTGTAATACTTATATTATATAATAACATATTTGAATATTTGTTATTTATATATTCTATACATATAATACTTTTATCCTTATATATATATATATATATATATATATATATATATATATATATATATATATATATATATATATATATATATATATATATATATATATATATATATATATATTCCATTATACATATATTGAACTTACATATAGAGTTTTAATTAATACTACTTAGTTTATCTTGTATGTTATTTTTATGTTGTTAGTTCTAAATATTCAATTGAATTTTATTATTTCCACAACTTACATTCATATTTATATATTTATTTATTTACAGACAATTGTTCGTGAATCGTCGGGATTAGTCAAAGGTCAAATATATACATGAGCACAGTTCAAAGATTTTGAGACTTCAACATTACAGACTTTGCTTATCGTGTCGAAACCATATAAGATTCAAGTTTAAATTTGATCGGAAATTTCCGGGTCATCACATTGCACGGCCCTAGGCTCGGCTCTGGGTATACGCTTAGGGGGATTTCAAGTGGCACATTAAGAAGGGAAAGCTTTTCTTCCCGTCGTCGTATTCTGATAGGCATACAAGGTTTCGATGTAGTGTTAGTAAACAAGATTTGCCTATCCAGGCCAATAAAATGTGAATATTTTTATTTTGTTTTATGTGACTATTGAAGTAATTATGTACGGTGTAGTTGCATTCTTGAAGCTATATTGTATAATGCAAATGAAGGTAAATAAAATTGTATCAAGTTTCTAAACCTTTTATAAAGAAAGATATAGGGTGTGTTTGGCATGAAGCTTGTTAGAGCTTATGGGAGCTTATTGGAGCTTGAACTTATGATTTTAATAAGCTTCAAGTCATAAGCTTTGTTTGGTAGACATAAAAAGTGAAGCTTATGAAAATCATAAGCTCTTAAAAAAAGTAGCTTATGAAAAAAAGTAGAGCTTATGAACTGAAAAATAAACTCCAGCTAGTTTACCAAATACTTATAAAAAATAATAAGCTCCAGCTACCAGCTTTAATCATAAGCTCCAGCTCCAGCTCCAGCTCTAGTCTCCAGCTAGTTTCATTCAAACACATCCATAAAAGAAAATAGAAGAATAACAAAAGAAAATAAAAGAAAACAAATATTAATTAAATGAAATCAAAAGAAAATGAAACAATATCATTATTATATTATAATACTGTAATTATTAATTAATGCATAGTATTATTTTGTGCTACTAGTAGCTATGAATTCTAGATCGGCCGATGCTTTTCTAGAACTTATTTTTTCAATAACATCTTAAGAAATTGTCTACCAAACAATGTCAAATGGAAGCCACTTTATAGAAATTATCATAAACTTCTCATTCAAACACATTCTAGGCCAATAATAATAGAATATCAGTAAATGAACTGAACTAAAGTAAACATAACTAACATGGCAATTTTCGTTGAAAGGTTCACCGAATTACCAATATAATTAATAGACAAAATTTGTCTTATTTGTTATGAATAGTACTATTTAATTTTTTATTTTTTACAAACCAACCCCCTAACTTTCATTAAAATACAAATCGAACCCCCTACTTTATACCTATATTATAAATTATTATTTATCCCATCACTAACACCAAAAACACCCACCACACTTTACCGGCTTCTACACTGCGCTCAAACAGTAGGACCCACATAAGTCACTACTGTGCTACATTTTTTTTTGTCTCCAACGATAAAAGAAACAACTTTCTTAAAAGGAACAACCATTCAATGCTACCAAAAGATGTCGAAAAATATTTTTTTTTTTTACAAAATAGATCAACTAATTTTAAAGCTAAAAGAAGCAACTTTCATAAAAGGAACAACCCTTCAATGTTAGATGTCGAAAAAAAAAATTTACAAAATAGATCCACAAAAGGAAAGACTTTTTTTTAACTCGCATTCAAAACGAAGCCTCCGGCGCGAAGCGAGGGCTCCACAACTAGTTGTTATGAATTCTCAAATAGATCCGCCATTAAAAAATATGTGTAAGACATAATTAAGGGTATTATCCATTGTTAACTTTTTCATGCTTATATCGTTTGTACCTCGCGTTAAATTCGTTGTACCCACAATGTCACTACGCTAGAAGTTGACAACCATTGCAAACCTCGGGAGGCCACGTGTAAATTTTTAATGGAAAAATAGAAGCTTTATAGGGGTGTAAAGTTAAACTTCAGGGGTTCAAACAATAACTTTTTTATTTTTCATAAAACCTCCCACTATTAATTACTGTACATTACTTTACATTACACTACATCTTTATCTAAATGACAAAAACTCATGAATAGTAACTTTTTTATGCTTAACTCATTTGAATCTCGCGTTAAAATGGTTATACCCATAACGTCACCACATTATATTGTCTCTTTAACTAAAAGACAAAAACTCATGAATAGTAACTTCTTCACGTTTAAATCATTTGTACCTCATGTTAAAATAGTTGTACTCACAATGTCACCACACTAGAAGTTAAATTTCAGGGGGTCAAACAATAACTTTTTTATTTTCATAAAGCCCCCACTAAAACCACCTAAATTTTTAAAGGGCTTTATATTTTCGTAGGACTTGAGTTAGGTTTAACCGACATAACCGTTAAACACGAAATAATTTTACGAACTAAACACAACAATTATATTCAAAACGGAGCTCCGACGCGAAGCGATGACTCTTCCACTAGTTTTAACAATAGTGAATTTATCAATAGTGATGTTGGAAATACCACTTCCATTTAATAAATTGTTATAATTATAATCAATTAATAATTAATTTTGAAAACAAAGATAAAAGAGATGAAATCATGAGTAAAAGTTTTGCTGAATTATTGATCTCGGCCCAATAAAATATTTACAGATCATGGCCAAGCCCATTGATCTCTTTGCACATATAGTACTGGGCTAGCCAGCAGCTCTTCAAATTCTAAAATATCGGCTCAAACAAAATTTTGCTTTAAGATTTTGACAAAATTATACTACTAAATATTGTCCATTAGGTATTTTTCAACCCAATGCCCATTATGCACACAGCCACTTAAAAAAAATTCATCATGTGCAACAGCCAACACAGTATATACAAATAAAAGTAGACTTTCAAATCATTTGGGCTCACAATTAGGCATTCAGATAAGTAGAAATATATTATTAGTGCTGAAGATTAGAATTTCAATTATTATCTCAAAGGAGATCACTACAGATTGAACTTTAACATTATTTACAACCTTTAGCTTATAGTGCAAATTATAATTATAATTATAATTCTACTACCCTTGTCTTGCTATCAATCAACATCAGTATCAAAATCCCAATATTTTATAAAAAAAATTGAGTAATTTTTTTATCTCATGGTATCTTCTTTCTAAAGAAACATTACTTGTGGATTAAGAACTGCCTCATAATGCCAAGAAACATAAATACTTAATCATTTTACGCTTTTTCGCCCTACTAACACATTCCTTCTTTCCCTCTTTAGATTTATTTTCAGAACTAGTTGAAGATAATGATGCTGTTGCATTAACACTACTTGAAGTGCTCTTTTTGTCCATTTTGGAGGTATCTTTAGCAGACGGTTTGCCAGCTTGATCGTTTGTAAGAGAAACTGTTGGTACATTAAATTATCAAAAATAAGCAACACTACACGTAAATGAAAGGAAAAAAAAATAAAAAAATATTATAACTGGAAGTGGCAGTTTTGACCCATTCTCCTGAACGGGTGAATGAGTCAAATGGGTTAAAAGACTTGAACTATTGTTAATATAAATATTATTTTTGTACTGACCTGTATTTAAATTTTGATTAAATAAAGGAACATAAAAGTGCTTGTGGATCAATCAACCCGACACGTCTGTTTCAACCCCAGGAAAGATAACCCATTCTAATCCAACCCGGCCATCTAGCCAACTCTAAATTTCTAAAACGAGTCAAGAAGATGAGAAAGAACAGTATACCTAACGTGGCGGGATGTATGACAACTTTTTTTGATATTGCAGGTCCAGAAAGATTGAATTGGACATATTTATCCTTCATCTGCTGATCATTAATGTCATCATCCAATTCTCTTAACAGAGCCATTGAATCAAAGTATTCGTCTGATGTCATGCTCAAGCAACTTGAATTTGCAGAACTTGAAGAACGAGATCCAGGATCAACAAGATCGTTTAACTCAAAGTAGTCTCCCCTCAAAATACAATCCATTTCTGACACATTTTCAACAAAAGGATCCGTTGATCTTTTAGTCACAAGTGATGGTCCAGTTTCTTTGTCTAAGTTGATAGAGATTTTGACGTCGATATTTGCAACGGAGACCCGCGAGTGTGGTCTATTTACATCCGCTAAAAACACTCTGCAGAGTGCTCCATAATCCGTTAAAAGCTGTATATAATAAAATTATAACGAACTTTAGAAAACAAATGATTTAGTGGATATATTGTAGTAAATATATACGTTGAGTAACCTTCAACCCATTTGACCCGTTCATCCCATTTCGATTACAGCTAAATGCGCTAGTGTATATGTTTGAGCAGTTAGAACAAACATAATTATAATCAACCGGTACCAAGTTAATTAATCAAAATAGCAACCTCAAGATTAATATTTGATAATAAAACTTAATGAAAAAATCTTGTGCATACCTTCGAACTGGTGTTACACTTGTCGGTTATTCGGTACTCTTGCATCACCCAATCAGTCTTTTTTACATTTGGTTCCCGGACCTCGTAGAATTGGAACGTGGTTCGCAGACCATGAAAATCGGAGTTAGAAAATATTTCACATGCTTCCCCTGTTTCTAGCCAAAATCCACACTCATTATACTTCTTTACTCCACAGCAGAAGTACCACAAGTCAGCTGCAAATTAAATTTGGTTTTGTAAGAATTCATGAAAGGGTCGATTTGGGCGGGCCAAATGGGCAGAAACCAGATTGTAGAAAACATAATTGGTTGATCAGGGCAAACATTCAGTATGTCACCCACAATGTATAAAACCTCCCAAACTGTGTTAATTCTTAAAGAAAATTAAAGACAAAAAGGTGTCTGTATCTCGGCCTAAACCCGATTGGACCATGTATTAAAATCATGATCAAGTCAGTTTTCTGTTCTTAATATCTATATCTACAAAACATTTAAACAAGATCTAAAAGCATAACCTTATATCTAGTCTAGATTATATGAATTTTAAATTAATGGAAAAGGACATATTGTTGTTTAATATAAAGCATACACAAAAGAGCAAAAAAAGTGATACTAACCAGGTAGATCAGAGGGTTTATATTGGTACGGATTTACGTCTGAAGTTATATTCGAGGGCAGAGGTAATCCGTTTTTAAAGTCCAACAAGATCCCTTCATCGGTCCAATATTCTTTTTCGGCTGCAAACGAGATGCATGATGAAGGGCACATTTTTCTGATTATGATCAAAAAATATCAAAAATCTTGACACACAATTTGTTGCTACATGGAGAAACAAAAGGTGTTAATTTGATTGCAAAACAGAATTATTAACATATTTTCATGATCACAAAAACCACAAGAATATATGAATACATATGATACGATTATTGAATCATAAGTTCATAACCCACTAAAATTATACTAAATCCAACAATTGCTAGCTATAATGACCAAGTCAAAAAGTGTTTAAGTTGGAGCATATACCATTGACTTTTATAGTCAAAATGATCAATTCAATGATCATGATGAGAAGTGTCAAATATATACATTGATTAACTGAATGAACAATTATCCTCTTTGGATAATATACAATCCAATCATTAACTAAAAACAGAAATAGCAATTTTTGTAAACTCATGATTCAACTACTTTCATCCCATTTTCATAGCAATATCAAAACACATTAAAAAAAAAAAAAAAAAAAAAAACTTCTATAAACAAACAACATCAAAAACATCAATACAATATCAATTCTAACAAATGAGCTATTTGTAGAATTTAACAGATATGAAAACACAAACATGTTTATACAAAGATGTAAACATCAAATTTAGTAAAACCATAAGACCATAAAAGTCTATCACGATATGAAACTCACATTTTGTGAAAAACTAAGATAAGATCAAGAATTACCTGTAAAGATAGTCAGTGTGTTATGTTTTGCCCCCCTTTTGCTTAATGGAGTGAAGAAGAATTTTGGGTATTATTTATAGGGATGAAAAATGTAACTAGAGTTCAAAATTAAGAAGCCAAGGTTAGTAAGCTAAACTGAAGTAGTTAAATGGGTGTGTTTTGGAGATGATTGTCTTGTGTGCTTACGTGGACGGTTATAATTGGTTTGGTTATGTAAGTGGGTTTGATTACAAGTTTTTTGATGATCCCGTAACGTTGTACTTGGTTACGTAGATGGCAATAAAACGCGGTTTCCTGTGAAGCTTCATTTTCAAACATTGATTCCGTACATTTGAAAGAATCAAAATGCTATTTGTATTTTCGAATTTTGTTATATCGTATGTGTTCTTATTGTTGGTGATTTTAGTGTTATCAACAATCATTTTAGTTAATTGGGATTTACTTGAAAGCAAAGGTATTCAAGTTATACTTATAACGGGTTTGGAGAGTGTGGAGTACACGCCCGTAAAAGTTAACTTGATACTGTTATGGAAATTGTGGTATTAAAAAGGTTTAAAATTCCACCATTTTCCATTAGGTGTGAACGAAAAGTTGTGTCTTTTCGTTGAAGGGTTACATCCTTTGGTTAAAAGGTTGCGTACTTTCACTCGCACCTTTTCGCTTCCTATAAATATAGGAATATGTTTTTGCTTTCTTTTTAACAAACAGAAAACACACACATACTCTCTAACAATTTGATCAGTGATTTCGTTGCCAAAAACACTGATTGCGTTCTTGTCTTATCCCTGTAAAGATTTCGTGCAACCAAGGCAATCGTAGGGTCGAAATACTTTATAGAGAAAGTGAATACACGATTCAAGAACGAATCCGGCAGTCAATTTATAACCCTATTTTCTAACAAATCTATAAAGTATTTTATCGGATGATAAACCTTTGAAGTGTCTTTGTGTTTTCTGCCAAATTGTGAATTTTGTAACATAATTGATATGCGCATGGTTTGATGACGTGGGAAGGCATTACGGGATACCAATAATAGAAATCATCACTTTTCAATACTGGGAAACATGAAAGAAAATTAGATGGATGTTTGGTTTTCCTGTGGAAGGAATCTTCAAACAGCAAAGACCGGGAAAATTCATGAGAAAGGCTGCACGTGGTTTTGAATTTTATTAACTCCATGATATGGATATATCTTAAGTAAGTGTCATGATTTATTTCATGAATTATTGGTCGGTCACCCTTTTCAAAGGTGGAAATCCGGTCAAAAACGTACGGCTTGTTAAAGGGATCGGGATTACTTTATGGATTCCTTAAACTTGATGAAGATTTGAACGGTGGAACAACCAACACGCGAGTACGCATCCTCTATCCATCTTATTTAATTTTATGCCATGTTTGTCATAAATTGAAATGCATGCATGAAACTTAAATGAACAAATTAACAAGATGCCATATGTAACTAAATTGAATATGGTTGTCATGCGTACAAATTAGTGTTAGTAATTCATGCGTGTACAGTTAACCAAACTGAATACGTACAACGATATTTATGTGTAATACGTACAACAATATTTATGTGTTGTAATTTCTGGATCTATCTTGAAATTTTATAAGGACACAAGTGATCTATGGTGTTCCCACACTTTCAATTATCAACCGACTTAATTAATAATTTCGGTTACGCACCAATTTTCAAATAAAATGTCTAAAGGAATTGCCTATGAGGCTATGATGGCCCATGCATTTGAATACCTTTGACGGTTAATATTAGATTATAGGCAATTAATTGATTGGGTAAAATTATGAGAGGCTGGGATTTATTTTGAAACCATACGAAGTGTCGGTTACTAATGAAGAATGCTGTTGATATGGATATCAATGATAACCGGATATTAAATATCGAATATTGAATATTGGATATTGAATGTATTGATTGATGTCTGTTTACATGTACACGAATTGTATTACGTAGGGAGTATACCATAACTCAAATTGTGGTTAGTGTAAAATGGAATGTTTCTTTTTCATTTACTGAATCATCACAGTTATTCCATGATGAGATTCACAACCACATGTGATATGTGTTAAAAATTGTGATGGGATTTAAGTATTCTAATACTTGAAAAGTGTTGGATTGGATTAAGGTTTAATTCACAATGAAAATCCTTGAGTATTTTAAGGATGTATTGATTCAACTTTTGATCAAGAGAATAATTATCTACAAGTGGTTAGAATATTGAATTGGTATAGATGAAAGAGGTCGCATCTACAAGTTCTTGAGATAGTTAACTTGGTATAGATGATGGATTTTGGATCAAGAATTCATTGTTGAATTATTGACACTATGCCTTGATGTCTTTACTTCTTGTTTTGTTTCAGGAGTGGATCGACTAAGGTATGTTTATAATTATAATCTAACTACTAATGTAATGGTAATAATTGTGTACATAATGATAATAAGGATCTATTATCAAGGGTGTACAAATTATAGGTTTGCATTGGTTAGTTGTGAAAAGTGGACATGTGCAAGACTTATCAATCAGATGACTTTAGTATTTGCAAGTCTCTTATGAAAAAATAAGGATTTGGTAAATCCTTGGATAAAAGGATTGAAAAGGGAAATAGATTGAAGTCAAAATGAATAAGATTAAAGTTCATGGTGGTCTCAAGTTATGAGATGTGATATGACTAAGGCATGTATATAAGTGAAAGTCTAGACAACTATGCCTTAGACAAATTGCGTTTCGTGAGGTGATCACGAATGGAGTGATGTATGTGAATTTTGTTGGGTCACAACAAAATTGGCAAATCACTAGATAAAAGCATTAGCCGGAAGCGCGCAATTTGGCTAATGTTATGGGATTGAAGTCCAACCAGATCTTCCAAAGTGAGACGCCCAATTCCCTTCTAGTACAACGCTAGGAGCTGAATTCAATGAGGTAAGCTTACTTTCTGAAGATTGAAACACATAAATATACTGATCCCAAAGTATGTGTTTAGACCCGTAAGTGGAGTTAGGTTGAAGTTTAACTTCTTAATAGTTCTTTTGAAAAATTGCAAAGGCGGGTGCAAGACTAAAAGAGCTACCTATGTGAACATGAAGTTTTGCCGCTTCAATGGAGCTTTGGACTTAGCTGCCAATATGTTCACTGAAGGATTGGGACACATGGCTTATAATAGTGTCAAGATTGTCTTAGGGATATGTAAGAAACTGATGTGTATAGTATTTTATAGTTTTCATATGAATTGAAGGGTTCAATTCTTCGTGAACACCCTGATTTTCGAATTCTCGTAAATATTATACTAAGTGGAAATTCAATTCTTCATGAACATTTCCATTTATGCATTAGTTTGTTCTGTTTGTTTAATTATTTTAGTAAATCAAGGATTACACTAAAATGGGGGGGATTTGTTGGTGATTTTAGTGTTATCAACAATCATTTTAGTTAATTGGGATTTACTTGAAAGCAAAGGTATTCAAGTTATACTTATAACGGGTTTGGAGAGTGTGGAGTACACGCCCGTAAAAGTTAACTTGATACTGTTATGGAAATTGTGGTATTAAAAAGGTTTAAAATTCCACCATTTTCCATTAGGTGTGAACGAAAAGTTGTGTCTTTTCGTTGAAGGGTTACATCCTTTGGTTAAAAGGTTGCGTACTTTCACTCGCACCTTTTCGCTTCCTATAAATATAGGAATATGTTTTTGCTTTCTTTTTAACAAACAGAAAACACACACATACTCTCTAACAATTTGATCAGTGATTTCGTTGCCAAAAACACTGATTGCGTTCTTGTCTTATCCCTGTAAAGATTTCGTGCAACCAAGGCAATCGTAGGGTCGAAATACTTTATAGAGAAAGTGAATACACGATTCAAGAACGAATCCGGCAGTCAATTTATAACCCTATTTTCTAACACTTATGATTACTTAACTCGGATTATAATGAGTGTTTACGATATGTAAAATTAGGTGTTCACTTTATATTTATCATTCAAAGAGATCAGATATGTTATTTAATTGGTGAAGAGTGAAATTCATAAATAATAAGTACTAAAGTTATGTGTAAATTAATAATTAATAATTAAAATTAAAATGAACATTGTAATGAGACGATAAATGTAATAAATATGACATATGCAAACAATAGGGACAAATAAATGTTACTCACTATAAATGTGTTTATTACTAATATATGCAAACTAATAGAATATGAGTAGTGATACATCTACTTTCAATTTTGATAAATCTGACTTACTTTCATGCATTAGTTATACTGTACAAACCAGTAAAGCATGATAAAAGTGAATTTATCAAAATTAAAAGTGTAAATATCAACGACCAATATTAATATGTTTATCATAAAAAAGAGACAACCTAGTTTGTTAATCAAATTTTGTTAATGGATGTGTAAAAATAGCATTCTTTTATACTTTCGCAAATTGTTTTATATTTATACACCTCATTGCCTCTATGCCTGGAAATTAAATCACTCAGTCCCTTTGAAAAAATGTAGATATGAATAGTAGCTTTTATGAAGAATTAACAAAAATGTCGTTGTAGTATAGTGGTAAGTATTCCCGCCTGTCACGCGGGTGACCCGGGTTCGATCCCCGGCAGCGGCGTTTATTTTTTTGGATTCAAGCTAAAAAAAACTCTAGAAGTTTTAAAATTAGAACAGATACACGGGTTAGGAGCGCTTGGTTTGATTATACTCCGTACTTCGTCAACGTAACTCCAAACTAAAGATAACAAGTACGGAGTATATGACTTCGAGAAATTATTAACAATTTAACAAGTGTGTTTTTTGGGGGATAAATAAGTATGTTGTTGACGTTGTTAATAAAATGGTACGTTTGCAACATTGGAAATAAAAATAGTAAGTTGACGATACGTAGCTTTGACCCTAACACTTAATTCCTTGTTACAGTATCGTTTTACAAAAAATATATTAAAAGGCTTTATTAGATAAAAGTCAACCGTTGAATCGGTTACCAACTTACCACTGATAAAAGGTGAGTTCGAGACAAGTTTTGAAACTATGTTGTCAACTTTGTTAATATAAATCACATATAGTCACCTCTTGCGTCCAGGTTTACTAGTCTATTTAATTTTGATCTTGATATTAAATTAATGGCAATTCACGAGTGGGGATAAGTTTGTTGATGGATCGTGCAACGGAAATGGTATCGTCCCTTGAGGTCGTGTAGATATCTCGCTACTTTCGATGACCTCAGTTCTTTTGTTTCAAGGGATGAACCAGATACTCGGCTTTGTTCGATTTCAAATGAAGCTAGCTATCAAGTAAAAGATGGGAGTGTTAGATGGATTATACTCTTGGACTATTTGGCCCGTGTTCTATAAGGGTCCATTTAGATTACCTAGTCCATTAAGTTTTTTGTTAGCCTACTATTATATATGTATGTATCAATCCACGACTGGACTGGGAATCTAAATGGACCCTTATAGAACACGGGCCAAATAGTCCAAGAGTATAATCCATCTAACAATGATAACTAACGATAAATGTTATTGTGGATTCCCTGTCCAGTCGTGGATTGATACATACATATATAATAGTAGGCTAACACAAAACCTAATGGACTAGGTAATCTAAATGGACCCTTATAGAACACGGGCCAAATAGTCCAAGAGTATAATCCATCTAACAGGGAGAATTGCTATCAATAATAGCATTCTACGATAAAATGGTTCTTGTACTGTTGGGACAATACTCTTTCGCGTAAAGTTAATATTTTTATGTGGAAAGTAGGGTTAGACAAACTTCTATCCTGTCTTAACTTGTCTAAAAAGGTTTGGAGATTTTACAAATAGGGTGTCCTTCTTGCGATTTTTCAATTGAATCAACTGATCATATTTTGTTCGATTGTGCTCGTAGGAACAATAACAGATCGAAGTGGAATAGGCTAATTATCTGAAGAAACCGATTGTTTATTTCGTGACTAAATGTTTCGGTTGTAAGTGTGTATACTTGTCGTGTTTCCATGTCCCTGCGTGGACAGTATGTGGCTAAAATTGTTGATCGAGTTCTGCTGATTTTCTACACAAGACATCTGATACATTTGGTCTAAATGGGTGGGTCAATGTCACTTTGTTGCTGTATTTTCGGCACTGTGGCTGCGATTTCGCCCAACTTGATTCTAAGTGAGATTAAGTGTACTGAGGAGGTTTTATGTGGAGCGGAGGCATATTTTGTAGCTTAGAATCGAGTGTACATTTTGTTAATCTTCATTAAAATAAAATCTCTTCTTGCCTTTAAAAAAAAAAGTTTAGGCAAGGATATAACTTTGGACAAATATAGATGTTCCGCTATTCTTCTCGTGGATTCAAGCGAGAGCCTGGCTAGAAAATTAGGACTTTACAACTAGAGTTAAAGACCATATGTATGTCATTCAATCGGCTTACATGTAAATGATGTGGATATTCAAGAAACGATGTGATTTTTTGGGTAGCAACAAGATCAAAAATTCCGAGATTTTTGTTTATGTGTGATATTTTCTTTCATTGAATTAGATATACAAGCAAATGTTGTATTTCAAACGGCCATTGACTATATAAACCGTTGTAAATCTTGATTGTTCCTCCTCTAGTCTCACTCTATAGTGAGTTGTTACTAATATTGCCATAAGGATGACATCGGGTCGGGTTTGAGCCAGGTTTATGTAATCACACACCCCAACCCGATTAAAAAAACCCGTCGGGGACTCGGACCCGGACCCGTCGGGTCCTCATTTTGAAATGTCCCGTTCTTATTGATTAAAAACGTTCCATATTAATTGATTTCGTTGCGAGGTTTTGACCTCTATATGAGACGTTTTTCAAAGACTGCATTCATTTTAAAACAAACCATAACCTTTATTTCATCAATAAAGGTTTAAAAAGCTTTACGTAGATTATCAAATAATGATAATCTAAAATATCCTGTTTACACACGACCATTACATAATGGTTTACAATACAAATATGTTACAACAAAATAAGTTTCTTGAATGCAGTTTTTACACAATATCATACAAGCATGGACTCCAAATCTTGTCCTTATTTAAGTATGCGACAGCGGAAGCTCTTAATAATCACCTGAGAATAAACATGCTTAAAACGTCAACAAAAATGTTGGTGAGTTATAGGTTTAACCTATATATATCAAATCATAATAATAGACCACAAGATTTCATATTTCAATACACATCCCATACATAGAGATAAAAATCATTCATATGGTGAACACCTAGTAACCGACATTAACAAGATGCATATATAAGAATATCCCCATCATTCCGGGACACCCTTCGGATATGATATAAATTTCGAAGTACTAAAGCATCCTGTACTTTGGATGGGGCTTGTTGGGCCCAATAGATCTATCTTTAGGATTCGCGTCAATTAGGGTGTCTGTTCCCTAATTCTTAGATTACCAGACTTAATAAAAAGGGGCATATTCGATTTCGATAATTCAACCATAGAATGTAGTTTCACATACTTGTGTCTATTTTGTAAATCATTTATAAAACCTGCATGTATTCTCATCCCAAAAATATTAGATTTTAAAAGTGGGACTATAACTCACTTTCACAGATTTTTACTTCGTCGGGAAGTAAGACTTGGCCACTGGTTGATTCGCGAACCTATAACAATATATACATATATATCAAAGTATGTTCAAAATATATTTACAACACTTTTAATATATTTCGATGTTTTAAGTTTATTAAGTCAGCTGTCCTCGTTAGTAACCTACAACTAGTTGTCCACAGTTAGATGTACAGAAATAAATCGATAAATATTATCTTGAATCAATCCACGACCCAGTGTATACGTATCTCAGTATTGATCACAACTCAAACTATATATATTTTGGAATCAACCTCAACCCTGTATAGCTAACTCCAACATTCACATATAGAGTGTCTATGGTTGTTCCGAAATATATATAGATGTGTCGACATGATAGGTCGAAACATTGTATACGTGTCTATGGTATCTCAAGATTACATAATATACAATACAAGTTGATTAAGTTATGGTTGGAATAGATTTGTTACCAATTTTCACGTAGCTAAAATGAGAAAAATTATCCAATCTTGTTTTACCCATAACTTCTTCATTTTAAATCCGTTTTGAGTGAATCAAATTGCTATGGTTTCATATTGAACTCTATTTTATGAATCTAAACAGAAAAAGTATAGGTTTATAGTCGGAAAAATAAGTTACAAGTCGTTTTTTGTAAAGGTAGTCATTTCAGTCGAAAGAACGACGTCTAGATGACCATTTTAGAAAACATACTTCCACTTTGAGTTTAACCATAATTTTTGGATATAGTTTCATGTTCATAATTAAAATCATTTTCTCAGAATAACAACTTTTAAATCAAAGTTTATCATAGTTTTTAATTAACTAACCCAAAACAGCCCGCGGTGTTACTACGACGGCGTAAATCCGGTTTTACGGTGTTTTTCGTGCTTTCAGGTTTTAAATCATTAAGTTAGCATATCATATAGATATAGAACATGTGTTTAGTTGATTTTAAAAGTCAAGTTAGAAGGATTAACTTTTGTTTGCGAACAAGTTTAGAATTAACTAAACTATGTTCTAGTGATTACAAGTTTAAACCTTCGAATAAGATAGCTTTATATGTATGAATCGAATAATGTTATGAACATCATTACTACCTTAAGTTCCTTGGATAAACCTACTGGAAAAGAGAAAAATGGATCTAGCTTCAATGGATCCTTGGATGGCTCGAAGTTCTTGAAGCAGAATCATGACACGAAAACAAGTTCAAGTAAGATCATCACTTGAAATAAGATTGTTATAGTTATAGAAATTGAATCAAAGTTTGAATATGATTATTACCTTGTATTAGAATGATAACCTACTATAAGAAACAAAGATTTCTTGAGGTTGGATGATCACCTTACAAGATTGGAAGTGAGCTAGCAAACTTGAAAGTATTCTTGATTTTATGAAACTAGAACTTTTGGAATTTATGAAGAACACTTAGAACTTGAAGATAGAACTTGAGAGAGATCAATTAGATGAAGAAAATTGAAGAATGAAAGTGTTTGTAGGTGTTTTTGGTCGTTGGTGTATGGATTAGATATAAAGGATATGTAATTTTGTTTTCATGTAAATAAGTCATGAATGATTACTCATATTTTTGTAATTTTATGAGATATTTCATGCTAGTTGCCAAATGATGGTTCCCACATGTGTTAGGTGACTCACATGGGCTGCTAAGAGCTGATCATTGGAGTGTATATACCAATAGTACATACATCTAAAAGCTGTGTATTGTACGAGTACGAATACGGGTGCATACGAGTAGAATTGTTGATGAAACTGAACGAGGATGTAATTGTAAGCATTTTTGTTAAGTAGAAGTATTTTGATAAGTGTATTGAAGTCTTTAAAAAGTGTATAAATACATATTAAAACACTACATGTATATACATTTTAACTGAGTCGTTAAGTCATCGTTAGTCGTTACATGTAAGTGTTGTTTTGAAACCTTTAGGTTAACGATCTTGTTAAATGTTGTTAACCCAATGTTTATAATATCAAAAGAGATTTTAAATTATTATATTATCATGATATTATGATGTACGAATATCTATTAATATGATATATATACATTAAATGTCGTTACAACGATAATCGTTACATATATGTCTCGTTTCAAAATCATTAAGTTAGTAGTCTTGTTTTTACATATGTAGTTCATTGTTAATATACTTAATGATATGTTTAATTATCATAATATAATGTTAACTATATATATAACCATATATATGTCATCATATAGTTTTTACAAGTTTTAACGTTCGTGAATCACCGGTCAACTTGGGTGGTCAATTGTCTATATGAAACCTATTTCAATTAATCAAGTCTTAACAAGTTTGATTGCTTAACATGTTGGAAACATTTAATCATGTAAATATCACTCTCAATTAATATATATAAACATGGAAAAGTTCGGGTCACTACAGTACCTACCCGTTAAATAAATTTCGTCCCGAAATTTTAAGCTGTTGAAGGTGTTGACGAATCTTCTGGAAATAGATGCGGGTATTTCTTCTTCATCTGATCTTCACGCTCCCAGGTGAACTCGGGTCCTCTACGAGCATTCCATCGAACCTTAACAATTGGTATCTTGTTTTGCTTAAGTCTTTTAACCTCACGATCCATTATTTCGACGGGTTCTTCGATGAATTGAAGTTTTTCGTTGATTTGGATTTCATCTAACGGAATAGTGAGATCTTCTTTAGCAAAACATTTCTTCAAATTCGAGACGTGGAAAGTGTTATGTACAGCCGCGAGTTGTTGAGGTAACTCAAGTCGGTAAGCTACTGGTCCGACACGATCAATAATCTTGAATGGTCCAATATACCTTGGATTTAATTTCCCTCGGTTACCAAATCGAACAACGCCTTTCCAAGGTGCAACTTTAAGCATGACCATCTCTCCAATTTCAAATTCTATATCTTTTCTTTTAATGTCAGCGTAGCTCTTTTGTCGACTTTGGGCGGTTTTCAACCGTTGTTGAATTTGGATGATCTTCTCGGTAGTTTCTTGTATAATCTCCGGACCCGTAATCTGTCTATCCCCCACTTCACTCCAACAAATCGGAGACCTGCACTTTCTACCATAAAGTGCTTCAAACGGCGCCATCTCAATGCTTGAATGGTAGCTGTTGTTGTAGGAAAATTCTGCTAACGGTAGATGTCGATCCCAACTGTTTCCGAAATCAATAACACATGCTCGTAGCATGTCTTCAAGCGTTTGTATCGTCCTTTCACTCTGTCCATCAGTTTGTGGATGATAGGCAGTACTCATGTCTAGACGAGTTCCTAATGCTTGCTGTAATGTCTGCCAGAATCTTGAAATAAATCTGCCATCCCTATCAGAGATAATAGAGATTGGTATTCCATGTCTGGAGACGACTTCCTTCAAATACAGTCGTGCTAACTTCTCCATCTTGTCATCTTCTCTTATTGGCAGGAAGTGTGCTGATTTGGTGAGACGATCAACTATTACCCAAATAGTATCAAAACCACTTGCAGTCCTTGGCAATTTAGTGATGAAATCCATGGTAATGTTTTCCCATTTCCATTCTGGGATTTCGGGTTGTTGAAGTAGACCTGATGGTTTCTGATGCTCAGCTTTGACCTTAGAACACGTCAAACATTCTCCTACGTATTTAGCAACATCGGCTTTCATACCCGGCCACCAAAAATATTTCTTGAGATCCTTGTACATCTTCCCCGTTCCAGGATGTATTGAGTATCTGGTTTTATGAGCTTCTCTAAGTACCATTTCTCTCATATCTCCAAATTTTGGTACCCAAATCCTTTTAGCCCTATACCGGGTTCCGTCTTCCCGAATATTAAGATGCTTCTCCGATCCTTTGGGTATTTCATCCTTTAAATTTTCCTCTTTTAAAACTCCTTGTTGCGCCTCCTTTATTTGAGTAGTAATGTTATTATGAATCATTATATTCATAGATTTTACTCGAATGGGTTCTCTGTCCTTCCTGCTCAAGGCATCGGCTACCACATTTGCCTTCCCCGGGTGGTAATGAATCTCAAAGTCGTAATCATTCAACAATTCAATCCACCTACGCTGCCTCATATTCAGTTGTTTCTGATTAAATATGTGTTGAAGACTTTTGTGGTCGGTATATATAATACTTTTGACCCCATATAAGTAGTGCCTCCAAGTCTTTAATGCAAAAACAACCGCGCCTAATTCCAAATCATGCGTCGTATAATTTTGCTCGTGAATCTTCAATTGTCTAGAGGCATAAGCAATCACCTTCGTTCGTTGCATTAATACACAACCGAGACCTTGCTTTGATGCGTCACAATAAATCACAAAATCATCATTCCCTTCAGGCAATGACAATATAGGTGCCGTAGTTAGCTTTTTCTTCAATAATTGAAACGCTTTCTCTTGTTCATCCTTCCATTCAAATTTCTTCCCTTTATGCGTTAATGCAGTCAAGGGTTTTGCTATTCTGGAAAAGTCTTGGATGAACCTTCTGTAGTAACCAGCTAGTCCTAAAAACTGGCATATGTGTTTCGGAGTTTTCGGGGTTTCCCACTTTTCAACAGTTTCTATCTTTGCCGGATCCACCTTAATACCTTCTTTGTTCACTATGTGACCGAGGAATTGAACTTCTTCTAACCAAAATGCACACTTTGAAAACTTAGCGTACAGTTTTTCCTTCCTCAATACTTCTAACACCTTTCTCAAATGTTCACCGTGTTCTTGGTCATTCTTTGAGTAAATAAGTATGTCATCAATGAAAACAATGACAAACTTGTCAAGGTATGGTCCACACACTCGGTTCATAAGGTCCATGAACACAGCTGGTGCATTAGTTAAACCAAACGGCATGACCATAAACTCGTAATGACCGTAACGTGTTCTGAAAGCAGTCTTTGGAATATCATCTTCTTTCACCCGCATTTGATGATACCCGGAACGTAAGTCAATCTTTGAATAAACAGACGAGCCTTGTAGTTGATCAAATAAGTCGTCGATTCTCGGTAGTGGGTAGCGGTTCTTGATGGTAAGTTTGTTCAACTCTCGGTAGTCGATACACAACCTGAATGTACCATCTTTCTTCTTGACAAACAAAACAGGAGCTCCCCACGGTGATGTGCTTGGTCGAATGAAACCACGCTCTAAAAGTTCTTTCATCTCGCTGGGTGCGAGTCTGTAAGGAGCACGAGCTATTGGTGCAGCTCCTGGTACAAGATCTATTTGAAATTCAACGGATCGATGTGGGGGTAATCCCGGTAATTCTTTCGGAAATACATCGGGAAATTCTTTTGCGACGGGAACATCATTGATGCTCTTTTCTTCAGTTTGTACTTTCTCGACGTGTGCTAGAACAGCATAGCAACCTTTTCTTATTAGTTTTTGTGCCTTCAAATTACTAATAAGATGTAGCTTCGTGTTGCCCTTTTCTCCGTACACCATTAAGGGTTTTCCTTTTTCTCGTATAATGCGAATTGCATTTTTGTAACAAACGATCTCTGCTTTCACTTCTTTCAACCAGTCCATACCGATTATCACATCAAAACTCCCTAACTCTACTGGTATCAAATCAATCTTAAATGTTTCGCTAACCAGTTTAATTTCTCGATTCCGACATATATTATCTGCTGAAATTAATTTACCATTTGCTAATTCGAGTAAAAATTTACTATCTAAAGGCGTCAATGGACAACTTAATTTAGCACAAAAATCTCTACTCATATAGCTTCTATCCGCACCCGAATCAAATAAAACGTAAGCAGATTTATTGTCAATAAGAAACGTACCCGTAACAAGCTCCGGGTCTTCCTGTGCCTCTGCCGCATTAATATTGAAAACTCTTCCACGGCCTTGTCCATTCGTGATCTCCTGGTTCGGGCAATTTCTAATAATGTGGCCCGGTTTTCCACATTTATAACAAACTACATTGGCATAACTTGCTCCGACACTACTTGTTCCGCCATTACTCGTTCCGACACCATTTGTTCCTTTCGTTCTATTAACCCCTGGTCCGTAGACCTCACACTTCGCCGCGCTATGACCATTTCTTTTACACTTGTTGCAAAATTTGGTGCAGAACCCCGAGTGATTCTTTTCACACCTTTGGCATAGCTGCTTCTGATTGTTGTTGTTATTGCGGTTATTATTGTTATTGGGATTATTGTTGTAGTTGCTGTTGTTGTTGCTGTTGTTGTTGTTGGGCCGTTTGTTGTAGTTGCGATTGATGTTGCGATTTTTGGGATAATTGTTGCGATTATTGTTGTAATTGATGTTGTTGTTGTATTGGTGATTCTTATCACCATTTTCCTCCCACTTTCTTTTAACTTGCTTCACATTGGCCTCTTCAGCAGTCTGTTCTTTAATTCTTTCTTCAATCTGGTTCACGAGTTTGTGAGCCATTCTACATGCCTGTTGTATGGAGGCAGGCTCGTGTGAACTTATATCTTCTTGGATTCTTTCCGGTAATCCTTTCACAAACGCGTCGATCTTCTCTTCCTCATCTTCGAATGCTCCCGGACACAATAGGCACAATTCTGTAAATCGTCTTTCGTACGTGGTAATATCAAATCCTTGGGTTCGTAACCCTCTAAGTTCTGTCTTGAGCTTATTGACCTCGGTTCTGGGACGGTACTTCTCGTTCATCAAGTGCTTGAATGCTGACCACGATAGTGCGTACGCATCGTCTTGTCCCACTTGCTCTAGATAGGTATTCCACCATGTTAACGCAGAACCTGTGAAGGTATGCGTTGCGTACTTTACTTTGTCCTCTTCAGTACACTTACTTATGGCAAACACCGATTCGACCTTCTCGGTCCACCGTTTCAATCCGATCGGTCCTTTGGTTCCATCAAATTCCAAAGGTTTGCAGGCAGTGAATTCTTTGTAGGTGCATCCTACACGATTTCCTGTACTGCTAGATCCAAGGTTATTGTTGGTATGTAGTGCAGCCTGTACTGCGGCTATGTTTGAAGCTAGAAAAGTACGGAATTCCTCTTCATTCATATTCACGGTGTGTCGAGTAGTCGGTGCCATTTCCTTCAAAATAGTCAAATGGAACAAGTTAATCATACAGAATATTAAGAGTAGTTAATAGTATTTCGTAGCATAATATGAACTCATTTATAAAAGCTTTTTCTTCATATTAGCGTTTTATAAGTTTAAATTCGGGTAGTACCTACCCGTTAAGTTCATACTTAGTAGCTAATATACAATTCAACTACTACAATTCTATATGAAAAACTGATTATAATAATATTTCGCGTTCAAACTTTTACACAATATTTTACAAACTTACAATACCGCTTATTTTACATATAGCATGAAATATAGCACACAATAAATTTGATACAATATGGTTGTGAAGATAATTCTAGCTAGTACACAAGTCGTTCAGCAAAGGCAATAAAGACACGTAATTCATACGTCCAGAAACAAGTCATGCATTCTGGTTTTACTAGGACTACTTCCCATCCTTGGTCTTGTGGAACATAACCGTTATGGCCGTTGATAAGACAGCGTGTTGTAACGTCGTCAAAGGGACGAGGGTTACGTAATGTCCAACAGTCCCGTAACAATCTAAAAACCTCATTTCTTACCCCAATTACCGACTCCGTCACTTGTGGGAACGTTTTGTTTAATAGTTGTAGCCCGATGTTCTTGTTCTCACTTTGGTGAGAAGCGAACATTACTAATCCGTAAGCATAACATGCTTCTTTATGTTGCATGTTAGCCGCTTTTTCTAAATCACGAAGTCCAATATTCGGATATATTGAGTCAAAATAATTTCTTAACCCGTTGCGTAAAATAGCATTTGGGTTCCCCGCAATATATGCGTCAAAGTAAACACATCGTAACTTATGGGTTTCCCAATGTGATATCCCCCATCTTTCAAACGAAAGTCTCTTATAAACCAAGACATTCTTGAAACGTTCTTCGAATGTCTTACAAACTGATCTCGCCTTAAATAGTTGTGCCGAGGAATTCTGGCCGACTCTAGACAAGATTTCATCAATCATGTCTCCGGGTAGGTCTCTTAAAATATTGGGTTGTCTATCCATTTTGTGTTTTTAAACTGTAAAATAGACAAGAGTTAGATTCATAAAAAAATACTTATTAATACAAGCAATTTTTACATATATCATAAAGCATAAGAATACTATATTACATATATTACACCACACGAATACAACTATCTTATTCCGACTCGCTCGTTTCTTCTTCTTCAGTTTTGGTTCGTTTTGCCAAGTTTCTAGGGATATATGATGTTCCCCTAATACGAGCCGTCGTTGTCCACATTGGTTTAGAAAAACCTGGTGGTTTAGAGGTTCCCGGGTCATTGTTACAACTTAAGGACTTCGGGGGTTGATGATACATATAAAGTTCATCGGGGTTGGAATTAGATTTCTCTATTTTTATGCCCTTTCCCTTATTATTTTCTTTTGCCTTTTTAAATTCAGTTGGGGTAATTTCTATAACATCATTGGAATTCTCGTCGGAATCCGATTCATCGGAGAATTGGTAATCCTCCCAATATTTTGCTTCCTTGGCGAAAACACCATTGACCATAATTAACCTTGGTCGGTTGGTTGAGGATTCTCTTTTACTTAACCGTTTTATTATTTCCCCCACCGGTTCCGATTCTTCTTCCGGTTCCGATTCTTCTTCCGGTTCCGATTCTTCTTCCGGTTCCGACTCTTCTTCCGATTCCTCTTCGGGAACTTGTGAATCAGTCCACGAATCATTCCAATTTACATTTGACTCTTCATTATTATTAGGTGAGTCAATGGGACTTGTTCTAGAGGTAGACATCTATCACATAATATCAAACACGTTAAGAGATTAATATATCACATAATATTCATATGTTAAAAATATATAGTTTCCAATAAAAATGTTAAGCAATCATTTTTAAAGAAAATACGGTCGAAGTCCAGACTCACTAATGCATCCTAACAAACTCGATAAGACACAATAATGCAAATTTTCTGGTTCTCTAAGACCAACGCTCTGATACCAACTGAAATGTCCCGTTCTTATTGATTAAAAACGTTCCATATTAATTGATTTCGTTGCGAGGTTTTGACCTCTATATGAGACGTTTTTCAAAGACTGCATTCATTTTAAAACAAACCATAACCTTTATTTCATCAATAAAGGTTTAAAAAGCTTTACGTAGATTATCAAATAATGATAATCTAAAATATCCTGTTTACACACGACCATTACATAATGGTTTACAATACAAATATGTTACAACAAAATAAGTTTCTTGAATGCAGTTTTTACACAATATCATACAAGCATGGACTCCAAATCTTGTCCTTATTTAAGTATGCGACAGCGGAAGCTCTTAATAATCACCTGAGAATAAACATGCTTAAAACGTCAACAAAAATGTTGGTGAGTTATAGGTTTAACCTATATATATCAAATCATAATAATAGACCACAAGATTTCATATTTCAATACACATCCCATACATAGAGATAAAAATCATTCATATGGTGAACACCTGGTAACCGACATTAACAAGATGCATATATAAGAATATCCCCATCATTCCGGGACACCCTTCGGATATGATATAAATTTCGAAGTACTAAAGCATCCGGTACTTTGGATGGGGCTTGTTGGGCCCAATAGATCTATCTTTAGGATTCGCGTCAATTAGGGTGTCTGTTCCCTAATTCTTAGATTACCAGACTTAATAAAAAGGGGCATATTCGATTTCGATAATTCAACCATAGAATGTAGTTTCACATACTTGTGTCTATTTTGTAAATCATTTATAAAACCTGCATGTATTCTCATCCCAAAAATATTAGATTTTAAAAGTGGGACTATAACTCACTTTCACAGATTTTTACTTCGTCGGGAAGTAAGACTTGGCCACTGGTTGATTCACGAACCTATAACAATATATACATATATATCAAAGTATGTTCAAAATATATTTACAACACTTTTAATATATTTCGATGTTTTAAGTTTATTAAGTCAGATGTCCTCGTTAGTAACCTACAACTAGTTGTCCACAGTTAGATGTACAGAAATAAATCGATAAATATTATCTTGAATCAATCCACGACCCAGTGTATACGTATCTCAGTATTGATCACAACTCAAACTATATATATTTTGGAATCAACCTCAACCCTGTATAGCTAACTCCAACATTCACATATAGAGTGTCTATGGTTGTTCCGAAATATATATAGATGTGTCGACATGATAGGTCGAAACATTGTATACGTGTCTATGGTATCTCAAGATTACATAATATACAATACAAGTTGATTAAGTTATGGTTGGAATAGATTTGTTACCAATTTTCACGTAGCTAAAATGAGAAAAATTATCCAATCTTGTTTTACCCATAACTTCTTCATTTTAAATCCGTTTTGAGTGAATCAAATTGCTATGGTTTCATATTGAACTCTATTTTATGAATCTAAACAGAAAAAGTATAGGTTTATAGTCGGAAAAATAAGTTACAAGTCGTTTTTTGTAAAGGTGGTCATTTCAGTCGAAAGAACGACGTCTAGATGACCATTTTAGAAAACATACTTCCACTTTGAGTTTAACCATAATTTTTGGATATAGTTTCATGTTCATAATAAAAATCATTTTCTCAGAATAACAACTTTTAAATCAAAGTTTATCATAGTTTTTAATTAACTAACCCAAAACAGCCCGCGGTGTTACTACGACGGCGTAAATCCGGTTTTACGGTGTTTTTCGTGTTTTCAGGCTTTAAATCATTAAGTTAGCATATCATATAGATATAGAACATGTGTTTAGTTGATTTTAAAAGTCAAGTTAGAAGGATTAACTTTTGTTTGCGAACAAGTTTAGAATTAACTAAACTATGTTCTAGTGATTACAAGTTTAAACCTTCGAATAAGATAGCTTTATATGTATGAATCGAATGATGTTATGAACATCATTACTACCTTAAGTTCCTTGGATAAACCTACTGGAAAAGAAAAAAATGGATCTAGCTTCAACGGATCCTTGGATGGCTCGAAGTTCTTGAAGCAGAATCATGACACGAAAACAAGTTCAAGTAAGATAATCACTTGAAATAAGATTGTTATAGTTATAGAAATTGAATCAAAGTTTGAATATGATTATTACCTTGTATTAGAATGATAACCTACTGTAAGAAACAAAGATTTCTTAAGGTTGGATGATCACCTTACAAGATTGGAAGTGAGCTAGCAAACTTGAAAGTATTCTTGATTTTATGAAACTAGAACTTTTGGAATTTATGAAGAACACTTAGAACTTGAAGATAGAACTTGAGAGAGATCAATTAGATGAAGAAAATTGAAGAATGAAAGTGTTTTTAGGTGTTTTTGGTCGTTGGTGTATGGATTAGATATAAAGGATATGTAATTTTATTTTCATGTAAATAAGTCATGAATGATTACTCATATTTTTGTAATTTTATGAGATATTTCATGCTAGTTGCCAAATGATGGTTCCCACATGTGTTAGGTGACTCACATGGGCTGCTAAGAGCTGATCATTGGAGTGTATATACCAATAGTACATACATCTAAAAGCTGTGTATTGTACGAGTACGAATACGGGTCCATACGAGTAGAATTGTTGATGAAACTGAACGAGGATGTAATTGTAAGCATTTTTGCTAAGTAGAAGTATTTTGATAAGTGTATTGAAGTCTTTAAAAAGTGTATAAATACATATTAAAACACTACATGTATATACATTTTAACTGAGTCGTTAAGTCATCGTTAGTCGTTACATGTAAGTGTTGTTTTGAAACCTTTAGGTTAACGATCTTGTTAAATGTTGTTAACCCAATGTTTATAATATCAAAAGAGATTTTAAATTATTATATTATCATGATATTATGATGTACGAATATCTCTTAATATGATATATATACATTAAATGTCGTTACAACGATAATCGTTACATATATGTCTCGTTTCAAAATCATTAAGTTAGTAGTCTTGTTTTTACATATGTAGTTCATTGTTAATATACTTAATGATATGTTTAATTATCATAATATAATGTTAACTATATATATAACCATATATATGTCATCATATAGTTTTTACAAGTTTTAACGTTCGTGAATCACCGGTCAACTTGGGTGGTCAATTGTCTATATGAAACCTATTTCAATTAATCAAGTCTTAACAAGTTTGATTGCTTAACATGTTGGAAACATTTAATCATGTAAATATCACTCTCAATTAATATATATAAACATGGAAAAGTTCGGGTCACTACACATTTAATTATTAACTAGCGGGTAAATGTGTTTCCCCACGGGTCTTCGGGTCCTCATTTACTTACGAACTATCGGTAAAATGAGATTTGCACGGGTATTCGAGTCTTTTTTTAGGTATACGAGCCTGATAATCGGGTATATGGGCCGAGTAATCGGGTTTACATGTCGAGTAATCGGGTTTACGAGCTGGATATATGGACTTGGATCGTCTTTCAGGTATACGTGCCGGGTAATCGAGTTTGTGTGTAAAACCATCCCAGACCCGGACTGACAAAATATTAAAAATCATCCCCACACCGGGCCCAAGACCCGTTTACCCGGCCAGAACCCGACCCCAAAAATATCGGGTTTCGGATTTCCTCATCAGGTACGAACTTTTTGCCATCCCTAAGTATTGGTCTTTAAAAAAATGTATTGTAACATAAGAAAAAAGTTCGTGTTTTTTTAGCTAAAATAACGATTACTATTAAAATTAAAATACCTTCATCAATAAATGAATGATTCGCCTTTCGGAAAAAAAAAATGAATGATTCTATAAACCGATACAACAAACCGACAAGCTCGAAAAGAGTAAGCAACCTAGAAAGTCCTAAAAATTAACTAACTCAATTCGAACCAAACGAGTTCGACCACCCAAAACAAAACAACTGCAACTAAACTAACAAATTTACGATCAATCACTCCCAGACTAAACAATCTAACAAGGAGACAAGCAAATCCAAAAACTAACCCAAAATTAGGATTCACATACGTCCTAAACCACATGAAACTAAAAACCGAAGTCCACTAATAGGGGCCCTTACCATTCTTATTATCCAGGTGTGACGTCTTTCCCTCGAGTTTATCAATAGGAAGTCCTTTGCCCTAACGAGATGGAAATATATAAGTAATAATATTCCTCGAGCTACTACGAATCTGAATGCCCTTACTAGGTGGAATCTCGCCCCGATCCACTATGTCATGGAAATAACCTTTCTTAATAGCAACCGAAGGACCCGCGTCAATAGCCTTCGACGAAGCCGCTTTATTAACATGTAATGAACTCGCAACTTCTTCATCTCTAAACTGCAACCCTTTATGATTAACCGATGAAAACGCAACATGATCCTCGGACACCCTAGAAACATCAAGAGAAGCGTTTACCTTGTGTTTACTATTGGAAAATAATAAATTTTTGAATGGAAATTGATGGTTAAAGAATATTATTTTAATATTTCAAGTAAAATATTATTTTACTACATAAATTATGAAATTGAATGATACTTTAATATCATTTAGACTACTTATGATGGTCATAAAAACTACTAGTGAGGCCTTTCATTTTACCTTGAATTATGAACATAAATGATTTTTTAATGGCCATTAGTACTACTATTTTTTTACCATCTCTTTATAAAGCCAACATGGTAGAGATAATGCTCTCTAATAAGAAAATTCCTTGGTTCACATAAACGTTGGTGGTTAACAACGATGTTAACTTAGTTCCAAATGAAAAACACACATGAATTGATATATTAGTTGTAAACTTGCTATCTTTGTTCTTGTCATATTCGGGCCAAGGATTTGGGTTACATGATGAACAAATATTCGGGATAGATTATGAACAACTGATTCGACAATATATTTGGGCAAATGTTCAAGTCCGGCAGTACCACTGCTTCAGCCGTTGTACCTTGGGAGACAAACGACGTGTGGACGGCGAACTGTTTTAAGGGAACTGTGTTAAACACGGGTCTCGGCTTCTCTTGGTGAGATGATTTATACGTCAGGTATCCTTTTGACTACATCATACTGAAGGTATGTATATTTCATTACTTTTAATTTATATTTATAATTAATATATAATAAGGAGTATATATTTTTGGGAACTATTTCCTACATTTACTTTTCTTTGGTCTACCTCTTTTTTCCCCAGAAACAACATTATGACCAGACCCTTGACCCACGATGTGCTTCTCACCAACAGATTCATTAGATTGAATAAAAACTGAAGCAGTAGACACACTTAGGGATGAAACCTGACCCAAAACCCTCGGTAGACAACGTTGTACCATAGGAGCCGAATTCAAAATCGACTCGATCCAAACCTTCAACCCTGACTTGGTCATAAACATGGTCTGAACCCACTTGTTAGTTGGTACCTTTAACCATTTATAATTATCAAATTATTACATATTATTAGTATTATTAGTATTATAGTACTATTATTCTTTTTATTCATTTTTTTCATACTGTACCATTATTCTAAAAACCGAAAAATTAGGTACAGTTCACTTTATACTAAATAATTTCATTTTTTCTACACAATAATATAATGTTATATGGAGTATAATATTATAGGCTAGTAAAATGAAGTGGATGGTAGCTTGAATGGTTATGTCACAACACCTTTCGAGCATCATCCACAAAACTTTGTGTGCCTTGTTCGAAGGAGAGGTACAGGTTCAAAACCTTTCTCCACCAATTTTGTTCCTCAATTTTTAAGTTTATTTTTTCACCTTTTAAATTAGTTTTTATTATTGTGTTTCCATTTTCCACTCAACATTATTTTCATCATATATCTTTTTTTAAAACATAATAATCACAGGCGAACTAGATAGGGGCAGTGGGTGGCACCGCCCCCATTGAATTTATAATTTTTAATGTAAAAATTTTGAATTTTTTTGTTTTGCCCTCACTGTATTTTTTTCTTGTTCAAAATTTTCATATTTTGCCCTAGAATTTTCACATTTTACGCAAAAGTCTCCATATTTTATCCTAAAGTCACCATATTGTGTCCATAGGCATCCACCTTTTGCTCAAATAATTGATACGCTTTTAAAAAATTTCGCTCCCGATGAATAAAATTTATGGTTCCGCCACTGATAATAATACGAATGAAAAATTACATATATTGAAGATTAGGTTCAATATCTTTAAGTTGTTTTCATTAATATTTTTAAACTAATTTTCATAAGTTTTTTTTTAACTAGTTGGGCGACCTGGCTTTGCGCCGGTTCTTCACCCTTGATTAACATTAATTACATAGCTAATTATTGAGAAAGTATTTATTCATCATTTTTTCTGTTTTGTCGAGGAAAGACCAAAAATAGTTATGTGATTGATTTGTAATAAGCGTGAAAGTAATTATTCATCATTTTTTGTTTTACTTTTCGTCTTGTCGAGAGAAAAGATCCAAATGCTCAATCAATAAAGTGAGATGTACATCAACGATTGGTACAAACTATATATATATATATATATATATATATATATATATATATATATATATATATATATATATATATATATATATATATATATATATATATATATATATATATATATATATATATATATATATATGTGTGTGTGTGTGTGTGTGTGTGTGTGTGTGTGTAATTAATTGAAATGTCCCGTTCTTATTGATTAAAAACGTTCCATATTAATTGATTTCGTTGCGAGGTTTTGACCTCTATATGAGACGTTTTTCAAAGACTGCATTCATTTTTAAAACAAATCATAACCTTTATTTCATCAATAAAGGTTTAAAAAGCTTTACGTGGATTATCAAATAATGATAATCTAAAATATCCTGTTTACACACGACCATTACATAATGGTTTAAAATACAAATATGTTACAACAAAATAAGTTTCTTGAATGCAGTTTTAACACAATATCATATAAGCATGGACTCCAAATCTCGTCCTTATTTAAGTATGCGATAGCGGAAGCTCTTAATAATCACCTGAGAATAAACATGCTTAAAACGTCAACAAAAATGTTGGTGAGTTATAGGTTTAACCTATATATATCAAATCATAATAATAGACCACAAGATTTCATATTTCAATACACATCCCATACATAGAGATAAAAATCATTCATATGGTTAAACTTACACAATGACGGAATAAGTGAATCAAACCCTCTAGTGAATAGGTTAAGCTTTTTGGGATTAATTTAGTCATACCACAACTAAATCAAGTGTGATTAGATCAACACCTAGAGCTATTATTCACCACCTGGGTGATTTGGGTTGAGAGAGAATCGGAGGAGCTCACCAGATCTGAGTGTGTGTAACAAATGAGAGGCTTAACCTAAAATGAAGAACATAAGACTTCATATACCCCTGTTGTTGACTCACTCGTACGATTCATCCATCACACATACTAGTTGGCTTCATCAGCCGTACGGGTGATCACTCACTCGTGTCTTCTCATTTAGGTTGTAATTGTGACTTAGCTCAGCATCAACCGTGCGTATGAGCCTGTCAGCCGTACGAGTGAGGCTTCACTCGGACGTCTGACTAAGTCTAACATAGTCAAACATCCAAATCTCGTTCCTGCAGTTCCTGTAACCACATACTAACACGGATAGGATAATAACGAACGATCATGGTGGCCTGTAAACTGTTGTACCTGCAATGGACGTGGGTAGATGTCTAGGGACTTGCATAAAATGCATCAACAGAAGGTGTGAGTTGTAAGAAAACGAAGGAGGTGAATTTATAAGAAAATCTTCGACAGAACAATTAAAATGGATGATCGCATTTAAAGCGGGTCCTAATTCCCTTTGTTACCGGATAATCAAATCTTATTACAAAGATTTTCTTCAAATCCCTTGAAATCTGGAAATCAATCATATCTACGTCAAATGATAAGATGAATCTACACTTACTCATTTCACTCTTCTATGTTAACTTCATTCGTACTCTTCATATAAATGGATTGTTTATCCAAATTATTCGCTAATGATAAAACTCTAATTTTCAGCCTGTATGCATCATGAAAACATACTTATTATCATTCACGACCTTTTCACTCAAATTTCGGGACGAAATTTCTTTAACGGGTAGGTCTTGTGACAACCCGAAAATTTTCAACCAAATTTAAACTTTATCTTTATATTATTCCGACACGATAAGCAAAGTTTGTTAAGTTAAATCTCAAGAATTTTAAATTGTGTTCATACATTCATTATAACCTCGACCAAATTCTGACGATTCACGAACCGTTATATATAAATAAATATGTATATATAGGTATATATATTATAACTTGAGAATATTAATAAAGTATTAAACGTATAATACTTTACATGAACGTATTTGTTTCAATATGTTTATCGATGGAATTAGAAGATAATATCAAATGATTGATTTATCAGATACATTGTGATATAATTACGGGTCTATGTTATGAGGTCCACTATGATTTAAGAAATCTATTCTTTTTGACAACATTCGGAAAATGGTAAAGTGATTTATAAGTAAGAACGTGAAGTGTAACTAACTTAGATGTTGGATATCGACAAGTTAAGTAACTCGACATTTTTCATTAAGATGATTTCATACGTTTATTTAACCTTTGAACTTTATTCCATGCTTCACCAACAGACTGTAATTTAAAAACTTGAAACCTATTATGAATATATATGATTCTACTTTTCTAAAACGTTTTATGATATAACGATTTCCATTATTTTAACCTTTAAACAAAATGATTCTTAAAAATATATTTGGTTTTGGAAAACAAAATTATTATATTTATTTGATTTAGTTTCAAACGTACAAAAACGTTTTCAGTTTAAAAAGAACTTTATTATTAAAACGTATATAACTTTTATAAATATTTAGAACTACTTTTGACAACTCATTACTTAACCAGTATGATAAAGATAATGATATTTATATTTTATTTTATTAAATATATATAACGATTTAAATTAATATTATATATATTTATACGCGTATTATACGTACATAGTTTTATACTTTTACTATACTTAAACTTTACCTTTACTTTATTTTTATTTTACTTTAACTTTAATAATTCACTTTAATAATTCATACTTTAATAATTCACTTTAATAATTCATACTTTAATAATTCACTTTAATAATTCATACTTTAATAATTCACTTTAATAATTCATACTTTAATAATTCACTTTAATAATTCACTTTAATAATTCAAAAATCTATTATAAATAGAATTCAATAGGTTTCATTATTTCATAGAAACTTGAAAATATTTTTCTCTAAACTCTCTCAATCGATTTACATATATATATTTACTCCGTATTATTTCAAGATATTATTAGTATACATAAAATATTACGTCGGAGTGCGGTCCGAGTGATTTCGAAATTGTTTTTCGAGTGGGATTGGATTAAGGAAATTATGGGTTATAGCTATGGAGGTGATTGGGTATGGTTCATGGGTATGCTCGTGAGGTCAATATAGTGTTTATCATCTCCGTTGCCTCTACGTACCTTTCTTGCAATATTGAATCTTAATATTGATACGTGAGTACTCATAATTTAACTTTTACATACTAATAGTGTATCCCTGACTAGTGCTCGAGTATATAGGATTATGCATGTTTGTACTTTTGATATTGCCTTTAGTTAGGTTATGTTGAATCCTGAATTAGTTATATATGAGACTGAGATAAGGTATAAGATATGCATGTCGTTGGAAAGCTAGCGAAAAATTAAGAACTTTTCATTTAGATATCGAATGATTTCGATGAACGGATTTAAAGTTATAGTCCATCGAATTTTTGTATTATTATTAAAAATGATTATTATTATCGTCGTTATTATCGTCGTTCTAGTTTTATCTTATTATTATTAATATTATTATTATTATTATTATTATCTTTATCAATAAAAAGATTTATCATTAAAAATTGTTATTTTTATTATTATTACTATCGTTATTATCATTAAAGTTATAATTAGTATTATTATTATTATTATTATTATTATTATTATCATTATTATTATTATCATTATTAATATATATATCATTATTTAAAAATAGTTATTGTTATTATTATTATTATATTATCGTTATCGTTAATAATGTCATAGTAATTATCATTATTAGTATTATTGTAATTAAAACTAATATTAGTAACACCTAATTATTTTGATTACTATTATTATCATTATTATGAACACGATATAAAAGACGATTAAAAGCTATTAAACGAAACGATTAGAAAATAATGAGTAAGAGTATCATGATGAAATTAAAATATTATAAGATATTGATTTAGATAAAATTATCGTTCTTATTATTTTTATCATTACTATTATTATTAAAAGTATCGTTAGTATCAAACTATCATTTTAACAAAAATTATCATTTTAACAAAAATTATCATTTTAATAGAAATGTCATTGTTACTATAAAATATCATTTTTATTATCACTTTAAATAGAATTATTATTTTGAAGATAATATTAAATTGAATTATCATCACTTGAAATAAGATTGTTATAGTTATAGAAATTGAACCAAAGTTTGAATATGATTATTACCTTGTATTAGAATGATAACCTACTGTAAGAAACAAAGATTTCTTGAGGTTGGATGATCACCTTACAAGATTGGAAGTGAGCTAGCAAACTTGAAAGTATTCTTGATTTTATGTAACTAGAACTTGTAGAATTTATGAAGAACACTTAGAACTTGAAGATAGAACTTGAGAGAGATCAATTAGATGAATAAAATTGAAGAATGAAAGTGTTTGTAGGTGTTTTTGGTCGTTGGTGTATGGATTAGATATAAAGGATATGTAATTTTGTTTTCATGTAAATAAGTCATGAATGATTACTCATATTTTTGTAATTTTATGAGATATTTCATGCTAGTTGCCAAATGATGGTTCCCACATGTGTTAGGTGACTCACATGGGCTGATACCAACTGAAAGGACCCGTTCATATACATTATAAACGATTCACAATAGTTGATTACATCGCGAGGTATTTGACCTCTATATGATATATTTTACAAACATTGCATTTGTTTTTAAAAGACAAACTTTTTTTACATCGAAAATTGACAGGCATGCATACCATTTCATAATATCCACTATCCAACTATAAATTGACTTAATAATAATAATCTTTAATGAACTCAATAACTTGAATGCAACGTTCTTCGAAATATGCCATGAAAGACTTCAATTAATATCTTTAAAATGAGCAAATGCACAGCGGGAGATTTCTTTAATACCTGAGAATAAACATGCTTTAAAGTGTCAACCAAAAGGTTGGTGAGTTCATTAGTTTATCATAATCATTCATTTTCATCATTTTAATAAACCACAAGAATTTCATTTCCAGTTCTCATAAATATACGTCCCATGCATAGAGACAAAAATCATTCATATGGATTGAACACCTGGTAACCGACATTCACAATATGCATATAAGAATATCCCCATCATTCCGGGATCCTCCTTCGGACATGATATAAATTTCGAAGTACTAAAGCATCCGGTACTTTGGATGGGGCTTGTTGGGCCCAATAGATCTATCTTTAGGATTCGCGTCAATTAGGGTGTCTGTTCCCTAATTCTTAGATTACCAGACTTAATAAAAAGGGGCATATTCGATTTCGATAATTCAACCATAGAATGTAGTTTCACGTACTTGTGTCTATTTTGTAAATCATTTATAAAACCTGCATGTATTCTCATCCCAAAAATATTAGATTTTAAAAGTGGGACTATAACTCACTTTCACAGATTTTTACTTCGTCGGGAAGTAAGACTTGGCCACTGGTTGATTCACGAACCTATAACAATATATACATATATATCAAAGTATGTTCAAAATATATTTACAACACTTTTAATATATTTTGATGTTTTAAGTTTATTAAGTCAGCTGTCCTCATTAGTAACCTACAACTAGTTGTCCACAGTTAGATGTACAGAAATAAATCGATAAATATTATCTTGAATCAATCCACGACCCAGTGTATACGTATCTCAGTATTGATCACAACTCAAACTAGATATATTTTGGAATCAACCTCAACCCTGTATAGCTAACTCCAACATTCACATATAGAGTGTCTATGGTTGTTCCGAAATATATATAGATGTGTCGACATGATAGGTCGAAACATTGTATATGTGTCTATGGTATCTCAAGATTACATAATATACAATACAAGTTGATTAAGTTATGGTTGGAATAGATTTGTTACCAATTTTTACGTAGCTAAAATGAGAAAAATTATCCAATCTTGTTTTACCCATAACTTCTTCATTTTAAATCCGTTTTGAGTGAATCAAATTGCTATGGTTTCATATTGAACTCTATTTTATGAATCTAAACAGAAAAAGTATAGGTTTATAGTCGGAAAAATAAGTTACAAGTCATTTTTGTAAAGGTAGTCATTTCAGTCGAAAGAACGACGTCTAGATGACCATTTTAGAAAACATACTTCCACTTTGAGTTTAACCATAATTTTTGGTTATAGTTTCATGTTCATAATAAAAATCATTTTCTCAGAATAACAACTTTTAAATCAAAGTTTATCATAGTTTTTAATTAACTAACCCAAAACAGCCCGTGGTGTTACTACGACGGCGTAAATCCAGTTTTACGGTGTTTTTCGTGTTTCCAGGTTTTAAATCATTAAGTTAGCATATCATATAGATATAGAACATGTGTTTAGTTGATTTTAAAAGTCAAGTTAGAAGGATTAACTTTTGTTTGCGAACAAGTTTAGAATTAACTAAACTATGTTCTAGTGATTACAAGTTTAAACCTTCGAATAAGATAGCTTTATATGTATGAATCGAATGATGTTATGAACATCATTACTACCTTAAGTTCCTTGGATAAACCTACTGGAAAAGAGAAAAATGGATCTAGCTTCAACGGATCCTTGGATGGCTCGAAGTTCTTGAAGCAGAATCATGACACGAAAACAAGTTCAAGTAAGATCATCACTTGAAATAAGATTGTTATAGTTATAGAAATTGAACCAAAGTTTGAATATGATTATTACCTTGTATTAGAATGATAACCTACTGTAAGAAACAAAGATTTCTTGAGGTTGGATGATCACCTTACAAGATTGGAAGTGAGCTAGCAAACTTGAAAGTATTCTTGATTTTATGTAACTAGAACTTGTAGAATTTATGAAGAACACTTAGAACTTGAAGATAGAACTTGAGAGAGATCAATTAGATGAATAAAATTGAAGAATGAAAGTGTTTGTAGGTGTTTTTGGTCGTTGGTGTATGGATTAGATATAAAGGATATGTAATTTTGTTTTCATGTAAATAAGTCATGAATGATTACTCATATTTTTGTAATTTTATGAGATATTTCATGCTAGTTGCCAAATGATGGTTCCCACATGTGTTAGGTGACTCACATGGGCTGATACCAACTGAAAGGACCCGTTCATATACATTATAAACGATTCACAATAGTTGATTACATCGCGAGGTATTTGACCTCTATATGATATATTTTACAAACATTGCATTTGTTTTTAAAAGACAAACTTTTTTTACATCGAAAATTGACAGGCATGCATACCATTTCATAATATCCACTATCCAACTATAAATTGACTTAATAATAATAATCTTTAATGAACTCAATAACTTGAATGCAACGTTCTTCGAAATATGCCATGAAAGACTTCAATTAATATCTTTAAAATGAGCAAATGCACAGCGGGAGATTTCTTTAATACCTGAGAATAAACATGCTTTAAAGTGTCAACCAAAAGGTTGGTGAGTTCATTAGTTTATCATAATCATTCATTTTCATCATTTTAATAAACCACAAGAATTTCATTTCCAGTTCTCATAAATATACGTCCCATGCATAGAGACAAAAATCATTCATATGGATTGAACACCTGGTAACCGACATTCACAATATGCATATAAGAATATCCCCATCATTCCGGGATCCTCCTTCGGACATGATATAAATTTCGAAGTACTAAAGCATCCGGTACTTTGGATGGGGCTTGTTGGGCCCAATAGATCTATCTTTAGGATTCGCGTCAATTAGGGTGTCTGTTCCCTAATTCTTAGATTACCAGACTTAATAAAAAGGGGCATATTCGATTTCGATAATTCAACCATAGAATGTAGTTTCACGTACTTGTGTCTATTTTGTAAATCATTTATAAAACCTGCATGTATTCTCATCCCAAAAATATTAGATTTTAAAAGTGGGACTATAACTCACTTTCACAGATTTTTACTTCGTCGGGAAGTAAGACTTGGCCACTGGTTGATTCACGAACCTATAACAATATATACATATATATCAAAGTATGTTCAAAATATATTTACAACACTTTTAATATATTTTGATGTTTTAAGTTTATTAAGTCAGCTGTCCTCGTTAGTAACCTACAACTAGTTGTCCACAGTTAGATGTACAGAAATAAATCGATAAATATTATCTTGAATCAATCCACGACCCAGTGTATACGTATCTCAGTATTGATCACAACTCAAACTAGATATATTTTGGAATCAACCTCAACCCTGTATAGCTAACTCCAACATTCACATATAGAGTGTCTATGGTTGTTCCGAAATATATATAGATGTGTCGACATGATAGGTCGAAACATTGTATATGTGTCTATGGTATCTCAAGATTACATAATATACAATACAAGTTGATTAAGTTATGGTTGGAATAGATTTGTTACCAATTTTTACGTAGCTAAAATGAGAAAAATTATCCAATCTTGTTTTACCCATAACTTCTTCATTTTAAATCCGTTTTGAGTGAATCAAATTGCTATGGTTTCATATTGAACTCTATTTTATGAATCTAAACAGAAAAAGTATAGGTTTATAGTCGGAAAAATAAGTTACAAGTCATTTTTGTAAAGGTAGTCATTTCAGTCGAAAGAACGACGTCTAGATGACCATTTTAGAAAACATACTTCCACTTTGAGTTTAACCATAATTTTTGGTTATAGTTTCATGTTCATAATAAAAATCATTTTCTCAGAATAACAACTTTTAAATCAAAGTTTATCATAGTTTTTAATTAACTAACCCAAAACAGCCCGTGGTGTTACTACGACGGCGTAAATCCGGTTTTACGGTGTTTTTCGTGTTTCCAGGTTTTAAATCATTAAGTTAGCATATCATATAGATATAGAACATGTGTTTAGTTGATTTTAAAAGTCAAGTTAGAAGGATTAACTTTTGTTTGCGAACAAGTTTAGAATTAACTAAACTATGTTCTAGTGATTACAAGTTTAAACCTTCGAATAAGATAGCTTTATATGTATGAATCGAATGATGTTATGAACATCATTACTACCTTAAGTTCCTTGGATAAACCTACTGGAAAAGAGAAAAATGGATCTAGCTTCAACGGATCCTTGGATGGCTCGAAGTTCTTGAAGCAGAATCATGACACGAAAACAAGTTCAAGTAAGATCATCACTTGAAATAAGATTGTTATAGTTATAGAAATTGAACCAAAGTTTGAATATGATTATTACCTTGTATTAGAATGATAACCTACTGTAAGAAACAAAGATTTCTTGAGGTTGGATGATCACCTTACAAGATTGGAAGTGAGCTAGCAAACTTGAAAGTATTCTTGATTTTATGTAACTAGAACTTGTAGAATTTATGAAGAACACTTAGAACTTGAAGATAGAACTTGAGAGAGATCAATTAGATGAATAAAATTGAAGAATGAAAGTGTTTGTAGGTGTTTTTGGTCGTTGGTGTATGGATTAGATATAAAGGATATGTAATTTTGTTTTCATGTAAATAAGTCATGAATGATTACTCATATTTTTGTAATTTTATGAGATATTTCATGCTAGTTGCCAAATGATGGTTACCACATGTGTTAGGTGACTCACATGGGCTGATACCAACTGAAAGGACCCATTCATATACATTATAAACGATTCACAATAGTTGATTACATCGCGAGGTATTTGACCTCTATATGATATATTTTACAAACATTGCATTTGTTTTTAAAAGACAAACTTTCTTTACATCGAAAATTGACAGGCATGCATACCATTTCATAATATCCACTATCCAACTATAAATTGACTTAATAATAATAATCTTTAATGAACTCAATGACTTGAATGCAACGTTCTTCGAAATATGCCATGAAAGACTTCAATTAATATCTTTAAAATGAGCAAATGCACAGCGGGAGATTTCTTTAATACCTGAGAATAAACATGCTTTAAAGTGTCAACCAAAAGGTTGGTGAGTTCATTAGTTTATCATAATCATTCATTTTCATCATTTTAATAGACCACAAGAATTTCATTTCCAGTTCTCATAAATATACGTCCCATGCATAGAGACAAAAATCATTCATATGGATTGAACACCTGGTAATCGACATTCACAATATGCATATAAGAATATCCCCATCATTCCGGGATCCTCCTTCGGACATGATATAAATTTCGGAGTACTAAAGCATCCGGTACTTTGGAAGGGCTTGTTGGGCCCAATAGATCTATCTTTAGGATTCGCGTCAATTAGGGTGTCTGTTCCCTAATTCTTAGATTACCGGACTTAATAAAAAGGGGCATATTCGATTTCGATAATTCAACCATAGAATGTAGTTTCACGTACTTGTGTCTATTTTGTAAATCATTTATAAAACCTGCATGTATTCTCATCCCAAAAATATTAGATTTTAAAAGTGGGACTATAACTCACTTTCACAGATTTTTACTTCGTCGAGAAGTAAGACTTGGCCACTGGTTGATTCACGAACCTATAACAATATTTACATATATATCAAAGTATGTTCAAAATATATTTACAACACTTTTAATATATTTTGATGTTTTAAGTTTATTAAGTCAGCTGTCCTCGTTAGTAACCTACAACTAGTTGTCCACAGTTAGATGTACATAAATAAATCGATAAATATTATCTTGAATCAATCCACGACCCAGTGTATACGTATCTCAGTATTGATCACAACTCAAACTATATATATTTTGGAACCAACCTCAACCCTGTATAGCTAACTCCAACATTCACATATAGAGTGTCTATGGTTGTTCCGAAATATATATAGATGTGTCGACATGATAGGTCGAAACATTGTATACGTGTCTATGGTATCTCAAGATTACATAATATACAATACAAGTTGATTAAGTTATGGTTGGAATAGATTTGTTACCAATTTTCACGTAGCTAAAATGAGAAAAATTATCCAATCTTGTTTTACCCATAACTTCTTCATTTTAAATCCGTTTTGAGTGAATCAAATTGCTATGGTTTCATATTGAACTCTATTTTATGAATCTAAACAGAAAAAGTATAGGTTTATAGTCGGAAAAATAAGTTACTAGTCATTTTTGTAAAGGTAGTCATTTCAGTCGAAAGAACGACGTCTAGATGACCATTTTAGAAAACATACTTCCACTTTGAGTTTAACCATAATTTTTGGTTATAGTTTCATGTTCATAATAAAAATCATTTTCTCAGAATAACAACTTTTAAATCAAAGTTTATCATAGTTTTTAATTAACTAACCCAAAACAGCCCGTGGTGTTACTACGACGGCGTAAATCCGGTTTTACGGTGTTTTTCGTGTTTCCAGGTTTTAAATCATTAAGTTAGAATATCATATAGATATAGAACATGTGTTTAGTTGATTTTAAAAGCCAAGTTAGAAGGATTAACTTTTGTTTGCGAACAAGTTTAGAATTAACTAAACTATGTTCTAGTGATTACAAGTTTAAACCTTCGAATAAGATAGCTTTATATGTATGAATCGAATGATGTTATGAACATCATTACTACCTTAAGTTCCATGGATAAACCTACTGGAAAAGAGAAAAATGGATCTAGCTTCAACGGATCCTTGGATGGCTCGAAGTTCTTGAAGCAGAATCATGACACGAAAACAAGTTCAAGTAAGATCATCACTTGAAATAAGATTGTTATAGTTATAGAAATTGAACCAAAGTTTGAATATGATTATTACCTTGTATTAGAATGATAAACTACTGTAAGAAACAAAGATTTCTTGAGGTTGGATGATCACCTTACAAGATTGGAAGTGAGCTAGCAAACTTGAAAGTATTCTTGATTTTATGTAACTAGAACTTGTAGAATTTATGAAGAACACTTAGAACTTGAAGATAGAACTTGAGAGAGATCAATTAGATGAATAAAATTGAAGAATGAAAGTGTTTGTAGGTATTTTTGGTCGTTGGTGTATGGATTAGATATAAAGGATATGTAATTTTGTTTTCATGTAAATAAGTCATGAATGATTACTCATATTTTTGTAATTTTATGAGATATTTCATGCTAGTTGCCAAATGATGGTTCCCACATGTGTTAGGTGACTCACATGGGCTGCTAAGAGCTGATTATTGGAGTGTATATACCAATAGTACATACATCTAAAAGTTGTGTATTGTACGAGTACGAATACGGGTGCATACGAGTAGAATTGTTGATGAAACAGAACGAGGATGTAATTGTAAGCATTTTTGTTAAGTAGAAGTATTTTGATAAGTGTATTGAAGTCTTTCAAAAGTGTATAAATACATATTAAAACACTACATGTATATACATTTTAACTGAGTCGTTAAGTCATCGTTAGTCGTTACATGTAAGTGTTGTTTTGAAACCTTTAGGTTAACGATCTTGTTAAATGTTGTTAACCCAATGTTTATAATATCAAATGAGATTTTAAATTATTATATTATCATGATATTATCATGTATGAATATCTCTTAATATGATATATATACATTAAATGTCTTTACAACGATAATCGTTACATATATGTCTCGTTTAAAAATCATTAAGTTAGTAGTCTTGTTTTTACATATGTAGTTCATTGTTAATATACTTAATGATATGTTTACTTATCATAGTATCATGTTAACTATATATATATATCCATATATATGTCATCATATAGTTTTTAAAAGTTTTAACGTTCGTGAATCACCGGTCAACTTGGGTGGTCAATTGTCTATATGAAACATATTTCAATTCATCAAGTCTTAACAAGTTTGATTGCTTAACATGTTGGAAACATTTAATCATGTAAATATCAATCTCAATTAATATATATAAAAATGGAAAAGTTCGGGTCACTACAGTACCTACCCGTTAAATAAATTTCGTCCCGAAATTTTAAGCTGTTGAAGGTATTAACTAATCTTCTGGAAATAGATGTGGGTATTTCTTCTTCATCTGATCTTCACGCTCCCAGGTGAACTCGGGTCCTCTACGAGCATTCCATCGAACCTTAACAATTGGTATCTTGTTTTGCTTAAGTCTTTTAACCTCACGATCCATTATTTCGACGGGTTCTTCGATGAATTGAAGTTTTTCGTTGATTTGAATTTCATCTAACGGAACAGTAATTCATGCTGAGTTTCTAAATGGAACGTGATGATTCACAGATCATAACATCATCATGTGCCATGTTATACGACTCTTGTATTCTATTTAACCTCTAAAATATCAAGAAAATATTTCTTGATGATTCGGCTTTTTCTGAGGTATTCTGGTAATTTGACAAGTCAATATCGTGCCATTACAATTTTCTTCCTAGAACATTAACAATGTTCATTCCAAAATTCATATCTGCAAATTCTGGACCATTACAAGCGGTGCTTAATCGCAAGAAGAAGAAACGAAAGGACAAAACTCCGAATAGAAATTGGGGTATAAATTGCAGCAAATAAAAGAGAGCATTAACTGTGGATGACAATGATTATAGAAGATAGAAACAGAGACTTTGAAATATAAGGGAAGATATAAAGTCCAACGACAAACCAAAAGTTATAAACCATATATATCGATGCATATAGCAATATAAAGACACGGGAGAACTAGAAACACTATAAACCCAAGAGTATAGTAGAAGTAAATAGATTCTTTCGGCGGTAGATGAAAAAGAAGAATGACCGATATGAAAGTTAGAAGTATATTGAGAATCAGAACTGGATGGAGCATATTGATGAATACTTTAAAATATGAGTTGAGGGGGAAAGAATAGAAGGTGATGAAACATGACTAGGAACTTAGAAATCAACAGATTTAACTCACACAATGACGGAATAAGTGAATCAAACCCTCTAGTGAATAGGTTAAGCTTTTTGGGATTAATTTAGTCATACCACAACTAAATCAAGTGTGATTAGATCAACACCTAGAGCTATTATTCACCACCTGGGTGATTTGGGTTGAGAGAGAATCGGAGGAGCTCACCAGATCTGAGTGTGTGTAACAAATGAGAGGCTTAACCTAAAATGAAGAACATAAGACTTCATATACCCCTGTTGTTGACTCACTCGTACGATTCATCCATCACACATACTAGTTGGCTTCATCAGCCGTACGGGTGATCACTCACTCGTGTCTTCTCATTTAGGTTGTAATTGTGACTTAGCTCAGCATCAACCGTGCGTATGAGCCTGTCAGCCGTACGAGTGAGGCTTCACTCGGACGTCTGACTAAGTCTAACATAGTCAAACATCCAAATCTCGTTCCTGCAGTTCCTGTAACCACATACTAACACGGATAGGATAATAACGAACGATCATGGTGGCCTGTAAACTGTTGTACCTGCAATGGACGTGGGTAGATGTCTAGGGACTTGCATAAAATGCATCAACAGAAGGTGTGAGTTGTAAGAAAACGAAGGAGGTGAATTTATAAGAAAATCTTCGACAGAACAATTAAAATGGATGATCGCATTTAAAGCGGGTCCTAATTCCCTTTGTTACCGGATAATCAAATCTTATTACAAAGATTTTCTTCAAATCCCTTGAAATCTGGAAATCAATCATATCTACGTCAAATGATAAGATGAATCTACACTTACTCATTTCACTCTTCTATGTTAACTTCATTCGTACTCTTCATATAAATGGATTGTTTATCCAAATTATTCGCTAATGATAAAACTCTAATTTTCAGCCTGTATGCATCATGAAAACATACTTATTATCATTCACGACCTTTTCACTCAAATTTCGGGACGAAATTTCTTTAACGGGTAGGTCTTGTGACAACCCGAAAATTTTCAACCAAATTTAAACTTTATCTTTATATTATTCCGACACGATAAGCAAAGTTTGTTAAGTTAAATCTCAAGAATTTTAAATTGTGTTCATACATTCATTATAACCTCGACCAAATTCTGACGATTCACGAACCGTTATATATAAATAAATATGTATATATAGGTATATATATTATAACTTGAGAATATTAATAAAGTATTAAACGTATAATACTTTACATGAACGTATTTGTTTCAATATGTTTATCGATGGAATTAGAAGATAATATCAAATGATTGATTTATCAGATACATTGTGATATAATTACGGGTCTATGTTATGAGGTCCACTATGATTTAAGAAATCTATTCTTTTTGACAACATTCGGAAAATGGTAAAGTGATTTATAAGTAAGAACGTGAAGTGTAACTAACTTAGATGTTGGATATCGACAAGTTAAGTAACTCGACATTTTTCATTAAGATGATTTCATACGTTTATTTAACCTTTGAACTTTATTCCATGCTTCACCAACAGACTGTAATTTAAAAACTTGAAACCTATTATGAATATATATGATTCTACTTTTCTAAAACGTTTTATGATATAACGATTTCCATTATTTTAACCTTTAAACAAAATGATTCTTAAAAATATATTTGGTTTTGGAAAACAAAATTATTATATTTATTTGATTTAGTTTCAAACGTACAAAAACGTTTTCAGTTTAAAAAGAACTTTATTATTAAAACGTATATAACTTTTATAAATATTTAGAACTACTTTTGACAACTCATTACTTAACCAGTATGATAAAGATAATGATATTTATATTTTATTTTATTAAATATATATAACGATTTAAATTAATATTATATATATTTATACGCGTATTATACGTACATAGTTTTATACTTTTACTATACTTAAACTTTACCTTTACTTTATTTTTATTTTACTTTAACTTTAATAATTCACTTTAATAATTCATACTTTAATAATTCACTTTAATAATTCATACTTTAATAATTCACTTTAATAATTCATACTTTAATAATTCACTTTAATAATTCATACTTTAATAATTCACTTTAATAATTCAAAAATCTATTATAAATAGAATTCAATAGGTTTCATTATTTCATAGAAACTTGAAAATATTTTTCTCTAAACTCTCTCAATCGATTTACATATATATATTTACTCCGTATTATTTCAAGATATTATTAGTATACATAAAATATTACGTCGGAGTGCGGTCCGAGTGATTTCGAAATAGCAGTCTTTGGAATATCATCTTCTTTCACCCGCATTTGATGATACCCGGAACGTAAGTCAATCTTTGAATAAACAGACGAGCCTTGTAGTTGATCAAATAAGTCGTCGATTCTCGGTAGTGGGTAGCGGTTCTTGATGGTAAGTTTGTTCAACTATCGGTAGTCGATACACAACCTGAATGTACCATCTTTCTTCTTGACAAACAAAACAGGAGCTCCCCACGGTGATGTGCTTGGTCGAATGAAACCACGCTCTAAAAGTTCTTGTAATTGGCTTTGCAGTTCTTTCATCTCGCTGGGTGCGAGTCTGTAAGGAGCACGAGCTATTGGTGCAGCTCCTGGTACAAGATCTATTTGAAATTCAACGGATCGATGTGGGGGTAATCCCGGTAATTCTTTCGGAAATACATCGGGAAATTCTTTTGCAATGGGAACATCATTGATGCTCTTTTCTTCAGTTTGTACTTTCTCGACGTGTGCTAGAACAGCATAGCAACCTTTTCTTATTAGTTTTTGTGCCTTCAAATTACTAATAAGATGTAGCTTCGTGTTGCCCTTTTCTCCGTACACCATTAATGGTTTTCCTTTTTCTCGTATAATGCGAATTGCATTTTTGTAACAAACGATCTCTGCTTTCACTTCTTTCAACCAGTCCATACCGATTATCACATCAAAACTCCCTAACTCTACTGGTATCAAATCAATCTTAAATGTTTCACTAACCAGTTTAATTTCTCGATTCCGACATATATTATCTGCTGAAATTAATTTACCATTTGCTAATTCGAGTAAAAATTTACTATCCAAAGGCGTCAATGGACAACTTAATTTAGCACAAAAATCTCTACTCATATAGCTTCTATCCGCACCCGAATCAAATAAAACGTAAGCAGATTTATTGTCAATAAGAAACGTACCCGTAACAAGCTCCGGGTCTTCCTGTGCCTCTGCCGCATTAATATTGAAAACTCTTCCGCAGCCTTGTCCATTCGTGTTCTCCTGGTTCGGGCAATTTCTAATAATGTGGTCCGGTTTTCCACATTTATAACAAACTACATTTGCATAACTTGCTCCGACACTACTTGCTCCGCCATTACTCGTTCCGACACCATTTGTTCCTTTCGTTCTATTAACCCCTGGTCCGTAGACCTCACACTTCGCCGCGCTATGACCATTTCTTTTACACTTGTTGCAAAATTTGGTGCAGAACCCCGAGTGATACTTTTCACACCTTTGGCATAGCTGCTTCTGATTGTTGTTGTTGTTGCGGTTATTATTGTTGTTGGGATGATTGTTATAGTTGCTGTTGTTGTTGTTGTTGTTGTTGTTGGGCCGTTTGTTGTAGTTGCGATTGATGTTGCGATTGTTGTGATTTATATTTTGATCTTTATATTATTACATCTAAATATCCCCATCCACCCACCTACTTTTCTTTTAAAGCCGATTATTTTTGTCAGCCTTTTTATTATCAATGTCATTCATTCTCTCATCTTTTACCTCCTCCTCTGTTCTTCTCATCTTCCAAAAATTTCAAGATAATCCAACCCCATATATTGAGGATAACTCAGTGTGAATGATTCTTTAAACTTCACCACCACCAAAAGACAAGTTCAACCGGTGTTGTTCATCCGTCTATACGTCGCCCAAGGCAGACCGTTGTAGCCCCCGCCACCATGGAATCCGGCAACTGACTGACGTATTAAGTTGGTTGTTTTTATAATTTTCAATAACAAAAAAAAAGTGTTGCTGCTGGTTGGTGATGGTTAGTTGTAGTACAACCTTTTAAGAACATTGTACAATAGTTAAAGCACAATGTACAAATTTTGAGGCACAATGTACAAGTATGCTATGTTATAAAAGAGGATGGTTGAAAATGGGGGCAAATCAAAGATCATCGGCTGCGTACAGATTACACCTTTTTGACAACTCTTTGGTTGGTCAAATGAGATAATGGATTTGCAACAAATTTGACTTTTTGTATACTTTTCTATTATACTTACTTTTTTATATATACGATATACAAATGGATCTATTTAATGTAACCTAGTAACTGTATATGTGATGATCCAATTATATTTTGCGTATATATCTAAGATTATACTCGCATTTCTCGCAAAACCTTATCATTACCGATTTTTATATATCCATTAAGTTGTTGTTCCTGCGAGACATGAGGTTTGAGGCCAGTGGTGGTGGTGGTCCAGATCTGACAGAAAACATTACAAAGATAACCTAATTACCACTATCAGAAACGATTTTGCAACAAAGGAAACACTACCGTCATCACCGGTCAGACTCCACCTTCTGCTGGGTCTTCCACCATCGTCGTTCTCTTCTGCCACCTCGTTCCACCCAATCGGATCTGGACCCATGAATCTTGTAATTTTTGTTGGATCTTCCACCATGAATCTTAATTTACTTTGAATTAGATTTCAAACCCAAACTTCGAATTAGGGATTAAGAAACCCTAGAAACAGAGAGGATGTAGAAGATTATCGTGAGAATGAAAATATAATGGATTGATGTTCCATTTTTAAAAGAAATAAAGAAATTGAGATTTTAAAATAAATAAAGTAGGTGCGTGTGGGAATCCAGGTAGAAACATAGAAAGACAAAAATACCCTCGTGTGAGATGCACGTGTGACAGGGTTAACAGAATAGTCAGACAGGGTTAACAGAATAGTCAGACAGAAAACGTCAAGTGGGCTATCCTTGCACAAGAAACACATGAGAGTGACTATCCTTCCTCAAATCACCAACTTTGTCTATTCACGCTGGGTGCTACAAACCACAGGGACTATCCGCGCAATTTTCTCAATAAAAAATTTGGAGAAAGTTTGTGAAGCTTCAAAAATTCCCTATTCACTTACTATATCTCTTTTAGATATATAGAATAAAAAATTTGGAGAAAGTTTGTGAAGCTTCAAAAATTCCCTATTCACTTACTCTATCTCTTTTTTAGATATATATTTTAGATATATAGATATAATTAGTTTATGTCTAATATGTAATAACTAGTTATCGAACCCTCGCTTTGCGCCGGGGGTTCGGTTTTCAATGTATTTTATTGCGTTTAGTAAAATTATTTTGTGGATAACGATGATGTCGTTGAAGCGTAACTCGAGTCGAACTAAAAGGTATAACCCGTGAGAGATTTAAATGTTATTTTAAATTAACAATATATATGCATCTCCGCGTTTCGCTATGGAATTGTCGACTTTTAAAAATTTAACGCAAAATCAACGTGTATGAAAAGTACCCCAAATATTTAGCGTTTTTTAAAAAGCGTCCGTTTTGCGTATAGCTAGTGACATTGTGTTCCTAAAATTATTTCGAGTTTAACGATAGTGTCGAAAAAATTTAACTCGTTGCGAGCGAGAAGATATGACCCGTTGAATATTTGGGTGGAGTTTATTTAAGATTTTTTATGAAAATGGTTATTTAACACTTTACCCCCTGTTTGGGGGTCGATTTGAATTTTTCAAAAAAGTTTGGGGGCTTTGTTGGTAAATTGAAATTTAGTTAAAAACTGTAAAAAAAAAAAAAAAAAGTGAAAAATCGAAAATACCCCTGGTTACTATTCATAACTTTTGTCTATTAGTTAATATATAAATATAAATATAGGGCAGAACTTTCATTACTTCTTTATCTTTATGTGTTACAGATACAATGAGAACAGAGATACAAAATATAGGACAAAATACGAATCCTTACCAAAACGAAATAACTTGTTGACAACGCTCAGGCTCGCGTTTCGCGAGCATACCCTCGCGTTTCACGAGATCTTCAAAACGCGAAATTCATATCCTAACGCGACCAACGTGACAGAACTTGACTTTCAGCAAAACACCAGGCTCGCGTTTAGCGAGCACATCCTCGCGATCCGCGAGGTCTTCAACATGTGTTTCGTTTTCCTTCGTTTAACATCTTCAAACCCAACAAGTAATCCAACCCCGTACTCTATTGAATGCAGCCCATCAGGGAGTGGCTGTTTCCAACCCTTCCATAGCCATCCCAATCACTTGTTATCAAAATCTAAAATTGAAGACTTTTGTCTTTCTGCCCGTTTGTGTGACTCTTGGTCTTCATAATTTTGTGTTGATATATAATCATAAGTTATGTTAATGTTAATTGAGCAGGTTAAGTTAATAATGTCAGTATATCATGCGACTTTGAATGGTACACCTACTGTTTTGCTTCAGAAAGAAGAGTGATTGATCTTAGTTCCATATTGGGGTGTACAGTTTGAAAATACATCAATGATTAAAAGTAGGCAATATGATTGGGTAACATATTTCTGTGTGTAACGTGTTAGCGAGCTTAGGAAAATGAGACCAAATAAAGCGTGTTGTTAAACCATTATTTATATGACAATGATACAAGGTTTCTATCAGACTTTTATCAGGAGGTTTGTCCATTAATCTGAAGCATCTCTTTTGTATTCCCGCAGGCTTGTTCTGCCAAACCCGTTCGACCCATGTTTGAGTAACACGAAATTTGCCAAATTTGACTTCGACTTGACATATCAATTTTGCTACCTTTAAATTGTTAGCCGTTTAAGTTTCGCATTTAATGATGCAATAAAACAACAATGGGTGTGGGCAACCTCACTACTACGACATAAACACATTGATTCTCCTAAAGCTTCGGATAGTTTGATTACAACATACACAACTAACGATCAAACCAAAACCGCCTTTTAGGAGATTTCTTAAATAAAAAAATAGCTCTAGGCATTAACCTTTCGGGGTCTTAGTGGTAAGCACCCTTTCAAAGGTGATTGCAGAAATAACGAAGACGTTGACAAGTGTTTCTGCCTCGACGAAACTGATGCTAGGCAACTAAAACTATTGCTTCTCAATCTTCGTTTTTCGCTCTCATTTTCGTATGTTAAGCAACGAGGACTCTGTTGTACAGCTGACACCTTAAGAGCGTCTGGTAAAACAAAGCTAAAAGCTGAACCTGCAATCAATAAACGAGTTAGCTAACTCGTTACCCAGTTACCATGCTAGTAAAAACACATATAATACTAGAGGTAGCAAATGTTACCCAGTTTAGCGAGTCGATTAACCCATTTGGGGATATGGTTGCCAGTCAACTTGTAGCAAATGTCGTTGCAGAAATGGTTACAGTTTTTTGCGATTAGGTGATACGTGTCACCGTTGTAGTTTGCAGCATGATGTTCCATGAACTCTCTCACCTGAGAAGGGTTCAGACAAGTAGTCCCTATAAATATTGACCGTCTAAATTTGAACCCTGGACATTGTCGTGGTTCGACTTCAAAGACACCACTTGTTGGATAATCATGAGCTCCAAATGCATATTCTACACCATGAACTGTCGTGTACAACCAGCATGCATCAGTGATATACGCATCATTTAACAAGTGACATCATAATAATGCTCGTTTATCATGTAAAAAGCTACACAACCGCAACGTATCATCATATATAACAAAGAAGACAATCGTATTTAAGTAATTTAAACACACGAATAGAGCAGCATACGTTCTACGCCAGAGTGAAAGATGCCAAAGCCAGCCCAGTAAGCATATCCATTCATGGGTGTCAAGTCATAAACATTAAGATAAACGGGTGTATTTCCTTGTCCATATTCAGCTTTCACTTTTGGGAACAAACAAAAACGAGTGGCTGATTTCCCTTTTAAACGGAGTGGCACTATGGACTTCAGCCCTTTCTTTGTTATGAATTTCATGGTTGCAGCCAGAAGCCAGTCAGCACCTACATACCATCCTATATAAACACACAATTTCAGCGACTTGGGAATTTCATATTAAGAGAACACAATAGAAAGGGGAATTCAATAATAATAATAAGACCTTGCCATTTAATAGAGATTAATAAGGTTCACATTTTTTTTTTATTTTTACAATATACTAGAATAAGTTTAAAGCAACATCTGAAAATGCTACTAAAAAATGCTCACATCAACATCAGACATGCTAGGAACCGCCTTCGTGGCCCAATGGTTCAACCCCAATACCTTGAGTATTGAGCACGGTTGGAGGTCAGGGGTTCGACCCTTGGCTCCGTAAAAAAGTCCGTGAGGGGGTTTTACCGTCCCGTACGCAGGAACTCGACCCGATTCACATGCCCGTATGGATTGATGGATCAACTCCCTGAAACGCGTAAACCCGAACAGGAAACGCGTGTGTGCGTGAAAAATGATTGGGTGGGTGGTTTCTATCCCCTCAGTGATTCCAAACCCAGTTTAAATCTGACATGCTAGTGGTTTGTTCTTTAATATTCTACTATCGGCAATAGTCACAACTCAATCTTAAAAAAGTATAAGGAATGCAAATAGTATTAATTTGCTAACTTCCATCAGCATCTTGGATCAGTTGAAAATCTTACAAATAAAAGTTCTAAGCCAGCCATTGAACTGCTAGTCCATATACTTTCTGGAAACATTATTTATTCATGGTTGACTTTGACTTCTTACTGGAATTCACATGACAAGGACATATAGGCTGATTAATCATATTAAAATACTTATCATGAATTATCACCAACAAAATCGTTAGACCGTTTATAAAAATGTGATTAATTGTAGCGACTATCAACCAGATTACAACAACGGGTCAAAGGGCATAAGTGGGAGGCATGAACAGAACCAATTACACGACCCACTCAAAAGACTATACCATCTTATAACTAGTCATATGTAGTTTCCCATATCAATATATATAAATTAAGAATCTACTGATGTTACCTCACATTCATAATTTGATTTAAAAATCTAAGACTATCGATAGAATTTACTGATGTTACCTCAAGGATGATACAATATTACTGATTAACATGAGGCAGGTTATAAGAATGAATTTAGATGAATCAACACAGAAGCTATATAACTTTAAATCAATGAAGTACTATTGAGCCATCTGAAAGCTATTTGTAGTGGCACTCCAAAATGGAGGATGCCACAAAACATTGTTATCTTTCTTGATCAGAAGGACTGATTGCCATTCTCTTTTTATTCAAATCAAATTTTCAAAAACAAAATGCTCATTTTTGACACGATTCACATAATAACCAAAAAAAATGTATGAACGATTAACAATAATTTTAGCATTTAATAATATTTCATGCAAGTTAACGACTTTCAGACACCTAACTCTCATATTCAAAGCAAAATAACATAATCATCAAACAAACGTGAAACGTCGATAACCAATAAAAACCACATTTCCAGCTAAAAACTCGGAAAGAAATAACACATGAATGGAAATTAACAACTATATACACTTCTCACAAGTATCATCCCTTAAGATAACACACTTTTTCAAAGGTAAAGGTAGTCACACACACACACACACACACACACACACACACACACACACACACACACACACACACACACACAATACATGTGACTGTGAAAGTCAAAAAGTAACATAGACTATACACATATCAACAAATAATAATCATCTAATAACACACATTATATATAAAACTGATTTTGTTTAAAATATTTTGTGCTCCTAAATCCGAATTTCACACTTCTAGCTTCTAAATTATCATAAAATTATTTCAAAATTCATACAGGAGAACGTATATCACCTGCGTTTGTATTAATTAGGTTTATACGTACATAAATTGATCAAATTATACCAGATCTTGTGATTAACATATCATAAACACTGTAAATCAAGCATTAGTTACAATTAACAGATCAGAATTATGAAATTAACAGCAAATAACCAAAAATTGGAAACGAATTTATTACGTAACCCAAAAAGGCATAAACATAACAAAAGTAACATCGAATCGCTAAATTCGAACAGAAAAAAAAAAGCTTACAGTGTAGAAGTAAAAGGAACGCCATTGGAGAAGTGATTTAACAATGCATATAAGTGGTGATATAGATACAGAAACGTGAAGTGTGTACGTATTGATCTGAAGCGATTTACACACACAAGTGTGAGTACGATAAATTGGAGAGAAGAGTATATGGAAGGAGACTAGTAGTGGACACCCTAACTCCCTTCTCTTCTCTTTCTTTAATTAACCAAATATTCATGTAACAGCACTTATTTATTTAATGTTTTTTTTTTTATGAAATTTAAATTAAGAATATATTCCGATTCCATATTAATTGTTAAAAAAAAAAAAAAAAAAAAAAAATTACTCCGTACAATTTAATATTTAATATAAAGTAACTATAATAGGTAATTTTTCTATTTTCAAGCTTTACCTCTTATATTTTACTTAATTTTATTTTACATACATAAATTTATTCTTATATATTTATTAAATAAAATGGACAATTAATTTAAACAATTAGAAAAATAATGGACAATAAATAAGGGATATACCAAGACTTTTTGTCGATATGTCTATCTTATGGCACACATTAAATTCGTTATCAACTTGTAATTTCTTAAAATATCATAATTTATAATTTAATTAATTTTTTAAATTCATATTACTTTCAAATGTGAGTGACCTAAAAATATGAAAATATAAATTTAGGCGGCCTACAAGGTACTTTCAAAATTGAGTGGCCTACAAACACAAATGATAAACTTAAGTGGTCTCTTGATATATAATTCCTTGAATAAATAAGTATAATATATAAGTGTTATTACGGGAAAATTTAGAAGATTAGTTAATTCAAAATATAGTAAAGTATGTCATTTGTGTACACATTAACAAAACTCGAATAATAAGGAGTTTAAGTTATGGGTGACTGATGACACACATTATGTGTATTTAATTAAGTTAAAAGTTTTTTTTTTAAATATTAATCTGTCATATTTGAATTCACTACTATTAAATGATCCAAAACCATGACCTCAACTGACTTGTGCCATGTAATCTGATTTTACGCTTTTGAGATATAATTTCTACACATTCAAATTTTATTTATACATCATTGAAAAGGCTTTAGTCTATAGATGAATACAACAACTTCACAGGGTTTCTATTGTTAACAACTTGTAGCTTAAAATATAAAGTCTTACTAGTTTTACCAAATACAAATACATGATAGAGATACTTATGATTTTAAGTTTCATTTCAGTTTTTTTTTTTTAACCTTCTCTTTAAAACACCCACAAGGTCATAAAGATATGTTGAGTAATAGAAAGTGATTAGTCACATTAGTTATTAATAACAACATGACCTCACATTAGACATATGTTGAGTAATAGAAAGTGATTATTCACATTAGTCACATTAAATCTGAAGGAAGTAGATAATAACTGTTTTATTGGAAAATAAACAAATTGTTAGACACATCACCTCACCTCACCCTTAAAGTATATGACATTGATAAATTCTATCACTTTTTTATACAGTATTAATATTGGTTTTTAGTTGTGTGTACATAATAACATGTTATCCCTGACCTGAAGCATTCATTCATGTTATCCCTGACCTGAAGCATTCATTAACCAGGTCACTTTCCGCTTAGTGTGGGGGCAGCGCGGAGGGGGTTTTTACCGGTCATGTTCTCGGATTGATCCGGGTTTACTTCAGGGCAGTAGTTGGGGCGGATTATGTAATTACGGGAGATAACGCGTGAGTGGTTTAGTCCCTATATCCCAAACTGATATCCAACAAAAACATGTTAATCCACAAATATGATGATTTAATTAAAAGTAGTCGAAATATTACTTTAATTTCATCTAACTGGAATTTATATAATAAAAAATAAATATTTTTGTTGTTTTCGCAAAAGAGAAAAGGAATATTGGTGGGTATTTTAGGAAGAATATTTGCAATCATGCGTTTCTGTTGTTGTACTACCACAAATAGTAACCACTGCTAAAGGCTGGGAATAAAGTGAAAGCAAGCCTACTACTAGTCTTGTATTATTGGACACTGAAACTGAATCTCAATTTCGTTCGTGGTTTTCAAATCCACAAATAAATTATCATTATCGCTTGCACTTTTGTAAAATTTAAATAATGTGTGAGCCTTATATTGTACGTAACAAACAAAGACGACTTCTCTCGTGTGTAATAATCTTTATAATAATCTAACCTTTTAATATACGTAACAATATCTCTGGTTTATATACGTACTTGTGTTTGTATTAACAAAACAAATGTCAACCCAACAAACCATGAGATGGTGATGGTTTTGTGAGGTCATTAAACAATACACCACGTGAAGCTCTAAGCACAACTAAATAGTGTTGTTTGGCATAACTTTTTTCCACGAATGGGTAATGTGTTTGACAAAACTAATGTGTTCAACAAAGCTAAAGCTGTGAGCTTATAAATGAAGCTAAAAGCTTATAGTACTTGGAGCTCATATTTTATAATGGTTTAGTAAACCATCTGGAAACTTATAGTAAAATGACATATAAGAACATATAGTAAATACATACCGAGTAGTATAAATATAAATATAAATATAAATATAATGGGTTTCATGATTCTCACACACACTTTTTTGATCATCACACACCAATTTAAAGATATAGAGTATTATCAGAAGAGTAAAAGGTTAAAATAGGTGTGTGAGGATCAAAAAAGGGTGTGTTAGAATCATCCGGGCCCCTTCATATAAATATAAGTAGAGTTTATTATAAAAACTAAGTGGCTTGAACTTGCGGGCATAGCCTAATGGTTCTCCTCATGTACTTTATGTCATTGGATAGAGAGAGGTCATGGATTCGATCATTCGAGATGACATGATTTTCTTTAAACCAATTGAACACCAATAATAGTGGTATATATTGACCCTATAGGGAGGTTTTACCGGATTCGTTCATGTCAAAACCCGACCTTAACCATAAGGACGAATACAATAACATATGATTTCATCGCGAGGTATTGACCTCTATATGCGACATTTTTCAAAAACTGCATTCGTTTTTACAATACAAACCATAGCTTTTATTACAAATACAAGGTTTAAACAACTTAATAATGATTATCGTTTAGTGATAATCTTAGACTTACAAACTTTACATGAGATAATAACAATACGACTTCCAACATATTTTACATTACAAATCCTCCGATATGCAGTTTTATTTTTGACACAAATATGCATACTCAAGATCTTGCTTAAATTCAACATGTTGCAGCGGAAGCTTTTAGTTATCACCTGAGAATAAACATGCTTAAAACGTCAACATAAAGTTGGTGAGATATAGGTTTAATGCCGGCAGCATTATAAATATAGACCACAAGATTTCATATATAAACGTTTTAATAAAAATATTCTAAGTTGTTGAGCACTTGATAACCATACTTAACATTTAATCAACGTCGCATATTCCCTTTATTATGAAATCTTACTACACCGTACCAAGTGTAGTCACCGAAACGAAGTACTGTGCAACCGTTGAATACTGGTCGTCCAGTCCGGTTGGGGTTGTCAGGCCCGATAGATCTATCAACAGGATTCGCGTTTACAATACCTCATGTAAATAGTAGTTACCAAGTTACAGGGAAGTATGTCAGTGGTACAACTCAACGTAGAATATATATTTTTAATCACTTGTGTCCATAACGTAAATCATAAAATGCATGTATTCTCATCCCGAAATATTTAGAGTTTAAAAGTGGGACTATATACTCACTTTTGCCTTGAAGGTATTTAACTCGACTTGGTCTCCGATAGATATCACGAACCTAACCATATATATAATATATCAACATATTTTCTTTTCAAGTAATCGTTACATATATATATATATATACTTATAATACTTTTAATATTTTCTTAGTCCGTAGTTAGCAGTCCGATGTTAGTGGTCCACAATTAGTTGCTCAATAAAATAAATAAAGACCCCATCGTATTCGTATTGATCAGAATTAATCTCGACCCATGGTACCATGTTGTCAAATGACGTGTTGCGTACATAAAGTACCGTGTTGTCAAATGACGTGTTGCGTACAATCATGAGGTCTTATGATTAATCTTCTCGTGTTGTTTACGGGTGGTCCTGAAATATATAAAATCAAATCATTAGTAATTATATATAAAATATCATATTAATTAGAAAAGATATGATTAATTTACTTTTTCTCCAAATATTTTCTTAGCTAAACTAGCTTCGGATACCCAATCTTGTTTTAGTCGTAGTTTCTTCATTACAACTCTGTTTTTGTTGGTTCAACTTGCCACTTCCTTGAATCGAGTCAAATTTTAAGAATATGAACTGAAAATACCTTAGTTTGTATTCGAAATCATAGGTTATAGGTCAAACTTTGGTGAAACTTATGAAAGTGATCATTTTTCATCATAAAAACAACATTTAATGATCATTTTTCTAAAAATACTTACACTTTGAGTTAAACCATGAAATTTTTATGTGTTAACATATTCATAAGAAATATCATTTTTACAGAACATGAACTTCCAATTCAAAGTTCAAGATGGTTTTTAATTATCCAAACCAAAACAGCCCCCGGTTACACTCCGACGACGTAGATTCAGTTTTTAAGGTGTTCTTTGTAAAACCAAGTTATATCTTGTTAAGTTAGCATATCATTATGATATATTACAGGTCTTGAAGTGTTTTAAAAGTTAAGTTAGAAGGATCTATTTAGTTTGCAAACAAGTTTGAAATCATTCAAACTATGTTTTTGTTGTTAAAATTTTACAACATAAAATAAGATAGCTATATAATTATGAATCGAACAAGATTATGAACAAGGTTACTACCTCAAGTTACTTGAACAAAGTTACTGTAAGAGATAAAAAAAAATCTTGGAATCAAAGAGTGGTGGAGTTAGATCAAAAGGTTGGAAGTATACTTCTTCAAATGGGTGGTTATTTTGATATGTTCTTGAAAGAGTTTTCTTATGGTGTTTAAGGCTTGTAATTGAAGCTAAATGATGGGTAAAATGCTTGTAGATGATCAAGTATGAAGTTAGGAGTATTTTGAGAGAGAAATGAGGGTGTAGGTATGAGAAAATGGAGTGAAGAAATGGTGTTTATAAAGAAAGAAAAGGGTTCCTAATTTTGTTTTCTTACTAATAATTCATGCTACTTGACAAATCCTAGTTACCTCATATCTAGGGCAGTAATAATGTTGATTAGGATGTTGATTTGATGTGTATATACCAATAGTAAATACGTATAGAAGCTGGGTATGATACGGGTACATATACCCTAGATATACGTATAGAAATCTTGAGGAAACGGAACGAGGATTCAAATATAGCTATATTTTGTAAATATACTTATATTATTTTATGTATAAAAGCCCTTTAAAAGTGATTAAATACATATCTATACAATACATGTATAAACATTATAAGTTTTAAGTATTTATGTCAAAGAACGTTACGTATAGTTATCGTTTTGAAAACTTAAGTTAGTAGTTTCAAAATATACTTATAACTCATTGTCATTAGTACACAATGAGATGTTAAACCATCCTTAGATCATGTTAAATATACATAAATACATATATATACATAAACGTATAATTATCGTATGTTATATAGTTCGTGATATCATCGGTCAAATTGGACGGTCAAACGTTGTGTAAAACTCTTTTCAAAAACACAAGTCTCAACAATTTGGATTGCTTATCATGTTGGTAAGGTTTAATTTATGTAAATATTAATCTCATAGGTATAAAATGATTGGAAAAATCTGGGTCGTTACAGTACCTACCCGTTAAATAAATTTCGTCCCGAAATTTTAAAGTTGTACCTATTTTGCGTTCTCGGGAAACAAATGTGGGTACTTTTGTTTCATCTGATCCTCTCGTTCCCAAGTAAAATCGGGACCCCTTCGAGCATTCCAACGAACCTTAACGATTGGTATGTTGCTCTGCTTGAGTCGTTTAACTTCACGGTCCATGACTTCGACTGGTTCTTCTATGAATTGTAGTTTCTTGTCGACTTGGATTTCTTCAAGAGGAATGGTGAGATCTTCCTTTGCAAGACATTTCTTGAGGTTTGAGACGTGAAATGAATTATGTACTCCGGCGAGTTATTGTGGTAACTCGAGTCGATAAACTACCGGTCCGGTGCGTTCGATGATCTTGAACGGGCCTACATACCTTGGGTTTAGTTTACCACTTTTGCCAAAACGTATTACACCTTTCCAAGGTGACACCTTTAGCATAACCATGTCACCGATCTGAAACTCTAATGGTTTCCTTCGAACTTCGGTGTAGCTCTTTTGGCGACTACGGGCCGTTCTCAATCTCTCCTTGATTTGTACTATCTTCTCAGTCATTTCGTGTATGATCTCGGGACCAGTTAATTATCGATCTCCTACTTCATTCCAACATATAGGGGATCTACACTTCCTTCCATACAGTGCTTCGAATGGTGCAGCTTTAATACTCGCATGATAACTATTATTATACGAGAATTCTGGTAATGGTAGATATTTATCCCATCCGTTTTCAAAATCGATCACACATGCCCTGAGCATGTCTTCAAGAGTCTGAATTGTTCTTTCACTCTGCCCGTCAGTTTGCGGATGATATGCGGTGCTAATATCCAAAACTTTGATGTAAACTTTGATGTAAATCTACTATCACGATCGGATATAATAGAAATAGGTATTCCATGCCTTAAAACAATTTCCTTTATGTATAATTGTAATAGTTTCTCCATTCTATCCGTTTCCTTTATAGTCAAGAAATGTGCAGATTTGGTGAGACGATCAACTATTACCCAAATGGTGTCATAACCCCAGGCAGTCTTAGGTAACTTTGTGATAAAATCCATGGTAATACCATCCCATTTCCATTCTGGGATTTCTGGTTGTTGAAGTAACCCTGACGGCTTCTGGTGTTCTGCTTTGACTTTGGAACAAGTTAAACATTCCCCAACATATGTTGCAACATCTGTCTTTAAATTAGGCCACCAATAATGCATCTTAAGATCTTGATACATCTTTCCAACTCCAGGATATATCGAGTATCTTGTCTTATGTGCCTCGTTCAATATCAACTTCCTTAATCCACCCAACTTTGGTACCCAAATACGGTTTGCAAAATATCGAATTCCGTCTCCCCGTATAACGATTTGTTTTCCATACTTCTTCATTATTTCATTTCCTATGTTTTCTTTAGTAAGAGCTTCTCGTTGAGCCTCTTTGATTTGTGAGTTGAGATTCATGCGAATTTTTATGTTCATTGCTCGTACTCGAATTGGTTCCCGTTGCTTTCTGCTTAGAGCGTCGGCCACTACATTCGCTTTCCCGGGATGATAGCGAATCTCACAATCATAGTCGTTTATCAGCTCGACCCACTTACGTTGCCTCGTATTCAGCTGTTTTTGATCAAAAATATGTTGAAGGCTTTTATGATCAGTAAACACAGTGCATTTAACCCCATATAAATAGTGTCTCTATATCTTCAATGCAAACACTACTGCTCCCAATTCTAAATCATGCGTCGTATAATTCCGCTCGTGAATCTTCAATTGTCGGGATGCGTATGCTATAACTTTCTTCCGTTGCATAAGGACGCAACCAAAACCTTGTCGCAAAGCGTCACAATATATCTCAAAATCATCTTTCCCTTCAGGTAACGATAAAATAGGCGCCGTAGTCAACTTCTTCTTCAGTAATTGAAATGCACTCTCCTACTCAAAAGTCCATTCGTACTTCTTCCCTTTTTGCGTTAACGCTGTTAATGGTTTAGCTATTCGGGAAAAATCTTGAATAAACCTTCTATAATTACCGGCTAAACCCAAAAATTGGCGTATCTGTGTTGGTTTCTTAGGAGTCTCCCATTTTTCAATGGCCTCAATTTTAGCTGGATCAACCTGAATTCCTTTGCTACTAACAACGTGACCAAGAAATTGCACTTCTTTCAACCAAAATGCACACTTAGTAAATTTGGCATATAGCTGTTCTTTTCTTAACAACTCTAATATCAACCTTAAATGCTGCTCATGCTCTTGCTCACTCTTGGAATAGATAAGAATATCGTCAATGAAAACGATAACAAACTTATCTAAATACGGACTACAAACTCGATTCATGAGGTCCATGAATACAGCTGGCGCATTTGTCAATCCAAACGGCATGACGAAAAATTCATAATAACCATAACGTGTTCGAAAAGCAGTTTTCGGAATATCTTCTTCTTTGACACGTAGTTGATGATAGCCCGATCTTAAGTCGATTTTCGAGTACACACATGATCCTCGCAGTTGATCAAATAAGTCATCAATTCTCGGTAGTGGATACCGATTCTTGATAGTTAACTTATTTAATTCACGATAATCTATACACATCCTAAAAGATCCATCCTTCTTTTTAACAAATAAAATTGGAGCTCCCCACGGTGAAGTACATGGTCGTATGAATCCTCGGTCCAGTAATTCTTTTAACTGACTCTGAAGTTCTTTTAACTAGGACGGTGCAAGTCTATATGGAGCACGGGCAACCGGTGCAGCTCCTGGTACAAGATCTATTTGAAATTCTACAGACCTGAAAGGAGGTAGTCCCGGTAATTCTTCCGAAAAAACATCGGGAAAGTCTTTTACTACATTTACATCGTTGATATTCTTCTCCTTTTCTTCAACTTTCTTTACATGTGCTAGGATGGCATAACATCCCTTTTCTAAACACTTTCAAGCTTTCAAACAGGTAATGAAATTTAGGTTTGAGTTACCTTTATCTCCGTAAATCATTATCATTGATTTATCCTTTCGAGGAATACGAATTGCCTTTTCATCACACACTACTTTGACTCCTACTTTGGACATCCAGTCCATGCCGATAATTACGTCAAAACTTCCTAATTCTATGGGTATCAAATCAATCTTGAATGTTTCTCCGGCTAAATTTATTTTACAATCACGGCAAATTTTATCGGCTTTAATTAGTTTACCATTAGCTAACTCAATCATGTACTTAGCATCTAGAGGTAATGATGAACAATTCAATTTAGCGTAAAAGTCTCTACACACGTAACATCTATCGGCACCAGTATCAAATATAATAGATGCTGATAAGTTATTAATGATAAACATACCCGTAACCAGCTCCGGGTCTTCATACGCCTCTCTAGCATTAATAATAAATGCTCTTCCACGTGCAGATCCGTTATTCTTCTCTGGATTTGGGCACTGGCTCTTATAATGACCCTGTTTCCCACACCCATAACAAGTAACAGTGGCCAAGGCAGTTCTATTTGCATTGGTGGCAGGAGTCTTGGTGCCATTTGTATTTGTAACAGGAATCCGACAATCTTCAGCAAGATGACCCCTTCGATTACAATTATTGCATACCACATTACAATAACCAGAATGATGTTTGTGGCATTTGTTACATAAAGGATTTCGTCCTTTGTAACCAGAGCTTGAACCACTACCCGCACCTTGCGTGGTTTCTTATTTCTTGTTGGATTGTTGATTACCTTCCCACTTTCTTTTGTTTTCTGATGTCTTGAAATCGGTGTTTTTATCCAGAATAATCTGGTCCATTAACTCGTTTGCCATGGTGATGGCTTCGTGAATAGTCTTGGGTTTCGATGCTGTAACATTTGCTTTGACATTTTTAGGCAAACCATCTTTGTACAGTTCTATCTTCCGTTCTACGGTTGGTACCAATTCGGGACATAGCAAAGCTAATTCCATGAATCGCTGATTGTAGTTGGTGAGTTTAATACCAACAACTTTTAGGCTTCGTAATTCAGCTTCCAACTTCCTAACCTCGTTCCTTGGACAATACTCGTTGATTAGCATTATTTTGAATTCTTCCCAGGGAGTATCATAAGCTACATATCCTCCTACGGCCTTCACATAGTTTTTCCACCATGTGAGTGCACTATCTTGTAAGGTGCACGATGCATACTTGGTCATGTCCTTCTCAATACAACCACTGATTTTAAACACAGACTCAATCTTTTCGATCCACCGGGTTAAACCGACAGGTCCTTCTGTTCCACTGAATGATGAGGGCTTGCAACCTTGAAAAGTTTTGTAAGTACATCCCACACAAGGATTTGGGTTAACTGCAGCACCTCTCGCAGCCTCGACCCATAACATTCTGTCGTCCACTCGCTGATTGATGAGTTCCTCAATTTCTTGTTCCGTCATTCGGTTCAATCGCGCCATAATCTTCAATAAGAATGAGAAAAATAATTATTCACATGGAATATTATAGCTGTAGTATGTATTTACAGTACATCGTAGCTTATTAATAATATGAACCAGTTATTATTATAAAAGCCTTTTCTTCTTATTGGCATTTTATAATTATATCTAGGGTAGTACCTACCCGTTAAAGTTCACACTTAATAGCTTAGTACAGAAATTAATTACTACCATCCAAATAATACTCAACCATGGAAAATTATTGCATTTCACACTTCACTATTTTACATATGCTTATCTTATATCAAACATTAAGCAAACCACACTAGTAATATTATACAAAACGTTATATGATCCCATGGTTTAAAACAACAGCTCATCATTTAACCCAAAACGTTTGTGTTCAAAGAAATCGCTTAAAGGTTATCTTGACTATTTCCCTGCGTTTTGGCTGAGGGCCTGAAGAACTGGATGCCGGGATAGAACTAATAGGAATAGCGGGAATAGGGGTGGAAGTGTCTGGTGGAGTTGGTGCCACAACATCCTCACTAAACTTGGGATTTGGATTTTCCAATTCAGTAGCCTTTCGTTTCTTTCCTCTTTCGAACTTGTATTTCGTGATTTCCTGTATTTCTTCCTCCTCAGGATCACTTTCCGGTTCCTTTTCAATTGATTCATCCGAAAATTGTGAGTCTTCCCCAAAGGTGTCGTTTTCATCATCGGATAGGTTAATGACTGGAACACCATCTGAAGATTCTGGTTCGGAGTCGCTGAATGTGATAACAAGTTTTAAGCCAGACATCTATCACATAACAACTAGCAAATTAGTACCACATAATATTTACATATTAATTTTTAACCAACAAAGATAAGCAATAGTTTTCGAAATCAAACACTGTCAAAGTCCAGACTCACTAATGCATCCTAACAAACTCGATAAGACACACTAATGCAAATTTTCTGTTTCTCTAAGACCAACGCTCTGATACCACATGTCAAAACCCGACCTTAACCATAAGGACGAATACAATAACATATGATTTCATCGCGAGGTATTGACCTCTATATGCGACATTTTTCAAAAACTGCATTCATTTTTACAATACAAACCATAGCTTTTATTACAAATACAAGGTTTAAACAACTTAATAATGATTATCGTTTAGTGATAATCTTAGACTTACAAACTTTACATGTGATAATAACAATACGACTTCCAACATATTTTACATTACAAATCCTCCGATATGCAGTTTTATTTTTGACACAAATATGCATACTCAAGATCTTGCTTAAATTCAACATGTTGCAGCGGAAGCTTTTAGTTATCACCTGAGAATAAACATGCTTAAAACGTCAACATAAAGTTGGTGAGATATAGGTTTAATGCCGGCAGCATTATAAATATAGACCATAAGATTTCATATATAAACGTTTTAATAAAAATATTCTAAGTTGTTGAGCACTTGATAACCATACTTAACATTTAATCAACGTCGCATATTCCCTTTATTATGAAATCTTACTACACCGTACCAAGTGTAGTCACTGAAACGAAGTACTGTGCAACCGTTGAATACTGGTCGTCCAGTCCGGTTGGGGTTGTCTGTCACGACCCGAAAAATTTCGACTAATTTTAAACCAAATTCTCGATACGATTTAATATTTTTGACACGATATGCAAAGTCTATTAGGATGAGTCTCAAAATTTATTTATTTAATTGTGTATATTCATTTACCTTTTGACTAATCCCGATGATTAACGAACCATTATTTGGAAATGTGTGTATATATAAATGTATGTATATGTGTATATATAACTTAACACAATAATAACTATTATACGAATTATTATTATAACTAAATAATTAAAATAAAATACGTTGTAATAAAAACTATTATATATATGAATATTACTTGTATATATATATTAATATATTAAATTTAAATGTTTAATATATTTAACTAATATGTTTATTTACGAAGTAAAATTTGTTATTTATGAATGTTCTTATATATTTAAAGTATACATTAAATAAAAATGATTTCGAGTCTAAACTGTAAACGTTTGGAACACCCGGTTGACGTTTAGTTGATTTTAATATAAACCTAATATATATCTATGAGGACTTAAATAAAAGTTGGTCTGCATATTGATTAAAGAGATTATGAGCTCGATAAAAATATTTTTACCCCTTTTAGTTTAAGTTTTAGTACTCCGTACACGTTAATTGAAACAGATAATAAATAATTAGTGAACCTTTTTGATCAGGTTTCAAATAGTTAATGAGTGAAATAATTAAATATACTTGAGCTAAAAATTTAGGATTTTTAGGAACACTTTTATACGTCAACTGTTTAGCAATGGACACGATATAGCACTCCGCGGAGTAAAAATATCTAAATGTCGGTAGAGTGATTCCAAATCATTCGCCTGCTCACTGTTTTTAATTGAATTATTATTACTGTGTTTAAAGTTATATTTATATTATAATATGTCTATATATATACTTATGCACATGAGATATACAACCATCACTCTCCTGCATTTTTCTTTCTTCTTTCTTGTTTGCCGAGCATCAACCGCCACCCAACCACCACTAAACCATCTTCCATCACCACCGTAACAACCGTTGTAAACCACCACTAGATCACCATCATCCGCCATCTCCACCACACCTACACCACCACTTCCACCATAATTATCACCCCACTTTGATCACACACTTACTACGATCGCCATCATGAAACCCTGCTGTTACTACTCTCCTTCTGTTTTGTCCAACCATCGAAACCACCATAAACCGTCGCCAACCTCCACCACAAACCACACAAACCGATTCTCTCTCTCTCTCTTTTCTTTTAACCGTGAGCCACCATCGTAAACCATGACCACAAATTTCTGTAGCTGCAATCTATTTACTATATATGTCGGATATAACCAAAAACTGTCACCATGGCTTTCTCACTGCAGCTACTACGCTTTTACTTGCTTCTGTTTCCCTATCATTCGAAACCTACCCCAACAAAACACATATAATTTCCCTTTGTTCTTTCTATTGAGATCGTATCACCAAGAACACCACCATCTACCACCAATATAATCAACAGACCATTTCATCTTTTACTACTCATTGTTGCTACTGGTAACGAGGATGTTTCAGCTTCATTTGTCTGTTAGAAACCCCCATTAAAGAACTCCATCACCGTCGATCACTGTTTCAATCCGAAGAAACCCAGAACTGTAGCTCTGCTACTTCGTATTTTCTATTGATGATTATGAACGAGGTCGTTTGTGAAGTGATGATGATGATATAAAATAGTGAGGTTTAGAGATTTAATGATGATATTATTGAAGTCGATAACCGGCGACTGTCTTTCTTTTTATTGTTGTTGTGAACATCATCGAAACTTCATTTATTCATATATACTCGTTCCCTGCTATTGTTGTAGTGACCCGAACTTTTCCATGTTTATATATATTAATTGAGATTGATATTTACATGATTAAATGTTTCTAACATGTTAAGCAATCAAACTTGTTAAGACTTGATTAATTGAAATATGTTTCATATAGACAATTGACCACCCAAGTTGACCGGTGATTCACGAACGTTAAAATTTGTAAAAACTATATGATGACATATATATGGATATATATATAGTTAACATGATACTATGATAAGTAAACATATCATTAAGTATATTAACAATGAACAACATATGTAAAAACAAGACTACTAACTTAATGATTTTTAAACGAGACATATATGTAACGATTATCGTTGTAAAGACATTTAATGTATATATATCATATTAAGAGATATTCATACATGATAATATCATGATAATATAATAATTTAAAATCTCATTTGATATTATAAACATTGGGTTAACAACATTTAACAAGATCGTTAACCTAAAGGTTTCAAAACAACACTTACATGTAACGACTAACGACGACTTAACGACTCAGTTAAAATGTATATACATGTAGTGTTTTAATATGTATTTATACACTTTTGAAAGACTTCAATACACTTATCAAAATACTTCTACTTAACAAAAATGCTTACAATTACATCCTCGTTCAGTTTCATCAACAATTCTACTCGTATGCACCCGTATTCGTACTCGTACAATACACAGCTTTTAGATGTATGTACTATTGGTATATACACTCCAATGATTAGCTCTTAGCAGCCCATGTGAGTCACCTAACACATGTGGGAACCATCATTTGGCAACTAGCATGAAATATCTCATAAAATTACAAAAATATGAGTAATCATTCATGACTTATTTACATGAAAATAAAATTACATATCCTTTATATCTAATCCATACACCAACGACCAAAAACACCTAAAAACACTTTAATTCTTCAATTTTCTTCATCTAATTGATCTCTCTCAAGTTCTATCTTCAAGTTCTAAGTGTTCTTCATATATTCTACAAGTTCTAGTTACATAAAATCAAGAATACTTTCAAGTTTGCTAGCTCACTTCCAATCTTGTAAGGTGATCATCCAACCTCAAGAAATCTTTGTTTCTTACAGTAGGTTATCATTCTAATACAAGGTAATAATCATATTCAAACTTTGGCTCAATTTCTATAACTATAACAATCTTATTTCAAGTGATGATCTTACTTGAACTTGTTTTCGTGTCATGATTCTGCTTCAAGAACTTCGAGCCATCCAAGGATCCGTTGAAGCTAGATCCATTTTTATCTTTTCCAGTAGGTTTATCCAAGGAACATAAGGTAGTAATGATGTTCATAACATCATTCGATTCATATATATAAAGCTATCTTATTCGAAGGTTTAAACTTGTAATCACTAGAACATAGTTTAGTTAATTCTAAACTTGTTCGCAAACAAAAGTTAATCCTTCTAACTTGACTTTTAAAATCAACTAAACACATGTTCTATATCTATATGATATGCTAACTTAATGATTTAAAACCCGGAAACACGAAAAACACCGTAAAACCGGATTTACGCCGTCGTAGTAACACCGCGGGCTGTTTTGGGTTAGTTAATTAAAAACTATGATAAACTTTGATTAAAAAGTTGTTATTCTGAGAAAATGATTTTTATTATGAACATGAAACTATATCCAAAAATTATGGTTAAACTCAAAGTGGAAGTATGTTTTCTAAAATGGTCATCTAGACGTCGTTCTTTCGACTGAAATGACTACCTTTACAAAAACGACTTGTAACTTATTTTTCCGACTATAAACCTATACTTTTTCTGTTTAGATTCATAAAATAGAGTTCAATATGAAACCATAGCAATTTGATTCACTCAAAACGGATTTAAAATGAAGAAGTTATGGGTAAAACAAGATTGGATAATTTTTCTCATTTTAGCTACGTGAAAATTGGTAACAAATCTATTCCAACCATAACTTAATCAACTTGTATTGTATATTATGTAATCTTGAGATACCATAGACACGTATACAATGTTTCGACCTATCATGTCGACACATCTATATATATTTCGGAACAACCATAGACACTCTATATGTGAATGTTGGAGTTAGCTATACAGGGTTGAGGTTGATTCTAAAATATATATAGTTTGAGTTGTGATCAATACTGAGATATGTATACACTGGGTCGTGGATTGATTCAAGATAATATTTATCGATTTATTTCTGTACATCTAACTGTGGACAACTAGTTGTAGGTTACTAACGAGGACAGCTGACTTAATAAACTTAAAACATCAAAATATATTAAAAGTGTTGTAAATATATTTTGAACATACTTTGATATATATGTATATATTGTTATAGGTTCGTGAATCAACCAGTGGCCAAGTCTTACTTCCCGACGAAGTAAAAATCTGTGAAAGTGAGTTATAGTCTCACTTTTAAAATCTAATATTTTTGGGATGAGAATACATGCAGGTTTTATAAATGATTTACAAAATAGACACAAGTACGTGAAACTACATTCTATGGTTGAATTATCGAAATCGAATATGCCCCTTTTTATTAAGTCTGGTAATCTAAGAATTAGGGAACAGACACCCTAATTGACGCGAATCCTAAAGATAGATCTATTGGGCCTAACAAAACCCATCCAAAGTACCGGATGCTTTAGTACTTCGAAATTTATATCATATCCGAAGGGTGTCCCGGAATGATGGGGATATTCTTATATATGCATCTTGTTAATGTCGGTTACCAGGTGTTCACCATATGAATGATTTTTATCTCTATGTATGAGAGGTGTATTGAAATATGAAATCTTGTGGTCTATTATTATGATTTGATATATATAGGTTAAACCTATAACTCACCAACATTTTTGTTGACGTTTTAAAGCATGTTTATTCTCAGGTGATTATTAAGAGCTTCCGCTGTCGCATACTTAAATAAGGACAGGATTTGGAGTCCATGCTTGTATGATATTGTGTAAAAACTGCATTCAAGAAACTTATTTTGTTGTAACATATTTGTATTGTAAACCATTATGTAATGGTCGTGTGTAAACAGAATATTTTAGATTATCATTATTTGATAATCTACGTAAAGCTTTTTAAACCTTTATTGATGAAATAAAGGTTATGGTTTGTTTTAAAATGAATGCAGTCTTTGAAAAACGTCTCATATAGAGGTCAAAACCTCGCAACGAAATCAATTAATATGGAACGTTTTTAATCAATAAGAACGGGACATTTCAGTTGGTATCCGAGCGTTGGTCTTAGAGAACCAGAATTTTGCATTAGTGTTTCTTATCGAGTTTGTTAGGATGCATTAGTGAGTCTGGACTTCGACCGTGTTTACTTGAAAAATGATTGCTTAACAAATTTTGTTGGAAACTATATATTTTTAACATGTGAATATTATGTGATATATTAATCTCTTAGCGCGTTTGATATTATGTGATAGATGTCTACCTCTAGAACAAGTCCCATTGACTCACCTAATAATAATGAAGAGTCAAATGTAAATTGGAATGATTCGTGGACTGATTCACAAGTTCTCGAAGAGGAACCGGAAGAAGAGTCGGAACCGGAAGAAGAATCGGAACCGGAAGAAGAATCGGAACCGGATGAAGAAATAGAACCGGTGGGGGAAATAATAAAACGGTTAAGTAAAAAAAAAATCCTCAACCAACCGACCAAGGTTAATTATGGTCAATGGTGTTTCCGCCAAGGAAGCAAAATATTGGGAGGATTACCAATTCTCCGATGAATCGGATTCCGACGAGAATTCCGATGATGTTATAGAAATTACCCCAACTGAATTTAAAAAGGCAAAAGAAAATAATAAGGGAAAGGGCATAAAAATAAAGAAATCTAATTCCAACCCCGATGAACTTTATATGTATCGTCAACCCCCGAAGTCCTTAAGTTGTAACAATGACCCGGGAACCTCTAAACCACCAGATTTTTCTAAACCAATGTGGAAAATTATGGCTCGTATTAGGGGAACATCATATATCCCTAGAAACTTGGCAAAACGAACCAAAACCGAAGAAGAAGAAACAAGCGAGTCGGAATAAGATAGTTGTATTCGTGTGGTGTAATATATGTAATATAGTGTGCTTATGCTTTATGATATATGTAAAAATTGCTTGTATTAATAAGTATTTTTTTTATGAATCTAACTCTTGTCTATTTTACAGTATAAAAACACAAAATGGATAGACAACCCAATATTTTAAGAGACCTACCCGGAGACATGATTGATGAAATCTTGTCTAGAGTCGGTCAGAATTCTTCGGCACAACTATTTAAGGCGAGATCAGTTTGTAAGACATTCGAAGAACGTTCCAAGAATGCCTTGGTTTATAAAAGGCTTTCGTTCGAAAGATGGGGGATATCACATTGGGAAATCCATAAGTTACGATGTGTTTACTTTGACGCATATATTGCGGGGAACCCAAATGCTATTTTACGCAATGGGTTAAGAAATTATTTTGACTCAATATATCCGAATATTGGACTTCGTGATTTAGAAAAAGCAGCTAACATGCAACATAAAGAAGCATGTTATGCTTACGGATTAGTAATGTTCGCTTCTCACCAAAGTGAGAACAAGAACATCGGGCTACAACTATTAAACAAAACGTTCCCACAAGTGACGGAGTCGGTAATTGGGGTAAGAAATGAGGTTTTTAGATTGTTACGGGACTGTTGGACATTACGTAACCCTCGTCCCTTTGACGACGTTACAACACGCTGTCTTATCAACGGCCATAACGGTTATGTTCCACAAGACCAAGGATGGGAAGTAATCCTAGTAAAACCAGAATGCATGACTTGTTTCTGGACGTATGAATTACGTGTCTTTATTGCCTTTGCTGAACGACTTGTGTACTAGCTAGAATTATCTTCACAACCATCTTGTATCAAATTTATTGTGTGCTATATTTCATGCTATATGTAAAATAAGCGGTATTGTAAGTTTGTAAAATATTGTGTAAAAGTTTGAACGCGAAATATTATTATAATCAGTTTTTCATATAGAATTGTAGTAGTTGAATTGTATATTAGCTACTAAGTATGAACTTAACGGGTAGGTACTACCCGAATTTAAACTTATAAAACGCTAATATGAAGAAAAAGCTTTTATAAATGAGTTCATATTATGCTACGAAATACTATTAACTACTCTTAATATTCTGTATGATTAACTTGTTCCATTTGACTATTTTGAAGGAAATGGCACCGACTACTCGACACACCGTGAATATGAATGAAGAGGAATTCCGTACTTTTCTAGCTTCAAACATAGCCGCAGTACAGGCTGCGCTACATACCAACAATAACCTTGGATCTAGCAGTACAGGAAATCGTGTAGGATGCACCTACAAAGAATTCACTGCCTGCAAACCTTTGGAATTTGATGGAACCAAAGGACCGATCGGATTGAAACGGTGGACCGAGAAGGTCGAATCGGTGTTTGCCATAAGTAAGTGTACTGAAGAGGACAAAGTGAAGTACGCTACGCATACCTTCACAGGTTCTGCGTTAACATGGTGGAATACCTATCTAGAGCAAGTGGAACAAGACGATGCGTACGCACTACCGTGGTCAGCATTCAAGCACTTGATGAACGAGAAATACCGTCCCAGAACCGAGGTCAATAAGCTCAAGACAGAACTTAGAGGGTTACGAACCCAAGGATTTGATATTACCACGTACAAAAGACGATTCACAGAATTGTGCCTATTGTGTCCGGGAGCGTTCGAAGATGAGGAAGAGAAGATCGACGCGTTTGTGAAAGGATTACCGGAAAGAATCCAAGAAGATATAAATTCACACGAGCCCGCCTCCATACAACAGGCATGTAGAATGGCTCACAAACTAGTGAACCAGATTGAAGAAAGAATTAAAGAACAGACTGCTGAAGAGGCCAATGTGAAGCAAGTCAAAAGAAAGTGGGAGGAAAACGGTGATAAGAATCACCAATACAATAACAACAGCAATTACAACAATAATCGCAAAAATTATCCCAACAATCGCAACATTAATCGCAACTACAACAAACGGCCCAAAAACAACAACAACAACAACAGCAACTACAACAATCATCCCAACAACAATAAAAACCGCAACAACAACAACAATCAGAAGCAGCTATGCCAAAGGTGTGAAAAGTATCACTCGGGGTTCTGCACCAAATTTTGCAACAAGTGTAAAAGAAATGGTCATAGTGCAGCTAAGTGTGAGGTCTACGGACCAGGGGTTAATAGAACGAAAGGAACAAATGGCGTCGGAACGAGTAATGGCGGAGCAAGTAGTGTCGGAGCAAGTTATGCCAATGTAGTTTGTTATAAATGTGGAAAACCGGGCCACATTATTAGAAATTTCCCGAACCAGGAGAACACAAATGGACAAGGCCGCGGAAGAGTTTTCAATATTAATGCGGCAGAGGCACAGGAAGACCCGGAGCTTGTTACGGGTACGTTTCTTATTGACAATAAATCTGCTTACGTTTTATTTGATTCGGGTGCGGATAGAAGCTATATGAGTAGAGATTTTTGTGCTAAATTAAGTTGTCCATTGACGCCTTTGGATAGTAAATTTTTACTCGAATTAGCAAATGGTAAATTAATTTCGGCAGATAATATATGTCGGAATCGAGAAATTAAACTGGTTAGCGAAACATTTAAGATTGATTTGATACCAGTAGAGTTAGGGAGTTTTGATGTGATAATCGGTATGGACTGGTTGAAAGAAGTGAAAGCAGAGATCGTTTGTTACAAAAATGCAATTCGCATTATACGAGAAAAAGAAAAACCCTTAATGGTGTACGGAGAAAAGGGCAACACGAAGCTACATCTTATTAGTAATTTGAAGGCACAAAAACTAATAAGAAAAGGTTGCTATGCTGTTCTAGCACACGTCGAGAAAGTACAAACTGAAGAAAAGAGCATCAATGATGTTCCCATTGCAAAAGAATTTCCCGATGTATTTCCGAAAGAATTACCGGGATTACCCCCACATCGATCCGTTGAATTTCAAATAGATCTTGTACCAGGAGCTGCACCAATAGCTCGTGCTCCTTACAGACTCGCACCCAGCGAGATGAAAGAACTGCAAAGCCAATTACAAGAACTTTTAGAGCGTGGTTTCATTCGACCAAGCACATCACCGTGGCGAGCTCCTGTTTTGTTTGTCAAGAAGAAAGATGGTACATTCAGGTTGTGTATCGACTACCGAGAGTTGAACAAACTTACCATCAAGAACCACTACCCACTACCGAGAATCGATGACTTATTTGATCAACTACAAGGCTCGTCTGTTTATTCAAAGATTGACTTACGTTCCGGGTATCATCAAATGCGGGTGAAAGAAGATGATATTCCAAAGACTGCTTTCAGAACACGTTACGGTCATTATGAGTTTATGGTCATGCCGTTTGGTTTATCTAATGCACCAGCTGTGTTCATGGACCTTATGAACCGAGTGTGTGGACCATACCTTGACAAGTTTGTCATTGTTTTCATTGATGACATACTTATTTACTCAAAGAATGACCAAGAACACGGTGAACATTTGAGAAAGGTGTTAGAAGTATTGAGGAAGGAAGAATTGTACGCTAAGTTTCCAAAGTGTGCATTTTGGTTGGAAGAAGTTCAATTTCTCGGTCACATAGTGAACAAAGAAGGTATTAAGGTGGATCCGGCAAAGATAAAAACTGTTGAAAAGTGGGAAACCCCGAAAACTCCGAAACACATACGCCAGTTTTTAGGACTAGCTGGTTACTACAGAAGGTTCATCCAAGACTTTTCCAGAATAGCAAAACCCTTGACTGCATTAACGCATAAAGGGAAGAAATTTGAATGGAATGATGAACAAGAGAAAGCGTTTCAGTTATTGAATAAAAATCTAACTACGGCACCTATATTGTCATTGCCTGAAGGGAATGATGATTTTGTGATTTATTGTGACGCATCAAAGCAAGGTCTCGGTTGTGTATTAATGCAACTGATAAGGCTAAAAAGGAACATATATTTCATAGCATTATCCCCCAAGAAAGACAAGATTTTAGTTGCAATTGTTCTATTTTCAAGTGATATTCGTTTATATTAAATAAGTGCGAAGACAAAAGGCAGATTCGACAAATTGAAGACAAAAAGGTCCAAAAAGCTCAAAAGTACAAGATACAATTAAAAAGGTTCAAATTATTGATGAAGAACGTCTAAAAATGAAAAGAGTACAAGTTACAAAACGCAAAGTACACGATATAAAATAGTACGCAAGGACGTTCGAAAATCCGGAACCGGGACATGAGTCAACTCTCAACGCTCGACGCAACGGTGTAAAAATTACGAGTCAACTATGCACAAGAATAAAATATAATATTTAAATAATTCATAATAAGAATAATATTAAATAATAAAAAGTTGTTAATTTAGCATAGTTCAGGGGTCGTAAATGAAAATTCAATTTCATATTTTGCCTATAAAAGGCGATGATTATCGATCAATTTAAAAGCATCCCTTTTTCTATCCTAAAAATCTATTATCAATATCAATATCTAAAAATCTCTATCATAATGTTAATGTAATAAGATATAACAATAATCTTAATTTTAATTTTAAATTATGATAATAATAAGATTTATGATAGAGATCGTTTGAGTGTGTAAGTCAAAATTCTGTCCGTGTAACGCTACGCTATTTTTAATCATTGTAAGTTATGTTCAACCTTTTTATATTAATGTCTCGTAGCTAAGTTATTATTATGCTTATTTAAAACGAAGTAATCATGATGTTGGGCTAATTACTAAAATTGGGTAATTGGGCTTTGTACCATAATTAAGGTTTGGGCAAAAGACCGACACTTGTGGAAATTGGACTATTGACTATTAATAGATGGGGGGTATTGTCTAATTGAGTGACAACTCATTGGAGTCTGTCGAACCTATCTTCAAATTAATTAACCTAATAATTAATAATGATTATGGTTGTCCTATTTAGTGACGTTCATATGGAATCTATTATAATCATTTAATTAATTATTCGGGTTGGGTAATTGATTATTCAAACTGATCAAGTGGGTAAATTAATATTCATATCTAATCAAAACAGGGGTAGATTACATACAGTGATAACTGGTGTAATTGTTGACAGAAGTGATAACTGCGTCACAGTTTAAATCCTTAATTAGTTGGAATATTTGACTTCGGGTATAAGGGTAATTTGACGAGGACACTCGCACTTTATATTTATGACCGATGGACTATTATGGATAAAAACCAGATAGGTATCAAATAAACCATGACAAAGGACAATTAACCCGAGTAACAATTAATTAAAATCAAAACGTCAAACATCATGATTACGGAAGTTTAAATAAGCATAATCCTTTTATTTCATATTCTATCGCAATTTTATTTATTGTTATTTTATTTATCGTCATTTATTTATTTTACGCACTTTAATTATTGTCATTTATCTTTACGCTTAAAAATATAAAATCGACAAACCGGTCATTAAACGGTAAAAACCCCCCTTTTATAATAATATTACTACTTATATATATATATATATTTACATAAATATAGTTTTATAAAAATATAGTACGTAATCACTAGCTCCCTGTGGAACGAACCGGACTTACTAAAAACTACACTACTCTACGATTAGGTACACTGCCTATAGTGTTGTAGCAAGGTTTAGGTATATCCCATCCGTAAATTAATAAAACTTGTGTCATATTTTGTAGTATTTCCTAGTAAAAATAATACTATTTCGTACCCTCACGCTACATCATCAAGTTTTTGGCGCCGCTGCCGGGGAACGCTAAAACGCTATATTTTTAATTATAATAATATTGAAATAAAATATAATAATATAATAATATTGAAATAGAATATAATAATATAATAATATTGAAATAGAATATAATAATATAATAATATTGAAATAGAATATAATAATATAATAATATTTTAGAATCAAAATTTGATACGTAAAGTTTTAAAAAGTCGTATTTATTAAATACTTCAGGGGTATATTATGTAACTTATAATTAATAATTTGTATCATGTCGCTTTCATGTGAATAGTAAATTAATTAATTTATTTTCATTTACTATTCATGAATAGTAAATGAATAAAAAAAAAAGTTTTGAAAAAAAAATTATAATTATAAAAAAAGTATTAATTTGTAAAAAAAAATTCGTTTTTTTTTTAAAAAAAAAAATTGTAAAAAAAACGTTTTTTTTTTAAGAAAAAAAAATTCGTTTTAAAAAAAAAAAATTTTAAAAAAAAAAAAAAAATTTAAAATCCTTAAAAAACGAAATAAAAAAAAAAAATTTTAAAAAAAAAGTTTTTTTTTTATTACCTTTAGATTTTTAGACTCTAGTTACAATTTTTAGTATTAAGTTTAGTTTTGCCATAGTTATTTTTATTTCTAGAATTTTTAGGTTTGCCGTAAAATCTCTTAAGTGCTTATTCCTTAGACTAAGATTTATGTGCTTTAGAATTTTCGACGCCGTTTTTCGCGCTAATTTCTTATTTTTATTTTTCGACGCCTATTTTTCGACCTTTTATTTTTCGACCTTTTTCGACGCGCAATCTTTTTCTCTCTTATTTCTCGCCATTCTAGTTTTTAGGACTTAGAATTTTTTCTACTTCTTCTCTAAATTTCTTAAAATTACGAAAATTTATTTTAAGTGGTTAAATTGATAGACATCAAAATTTTCTGGTTCGTAGTAATAGTTGGATTTGTACGTGGACCGGGTTATTGGAGCCAAACAGTACTCAATTATATTGAGACCAAACGAATCCTGCCCCTCTGCTGCATCTTTTGGCTATTCGAAACGTGGGCAAAATCAGAAAAGTCTATTGATTGGATAACTTATTATAATTTTTCTTTCCTTTTAAAAACTAATAGGATATTCAGTGAATGCACCGAGCAAGACGTTCACCACCTTTTGTACGTTCACCACCTGTAACTAGATCAAGACATTTAGCAAATATAACCGCCGTTGATTTTTCTTTAGAATCGTCATCCAGTCGACCAAGTACTTCAGTTCAAATTTCCGATAATCCATTTTTTGAACCCAACCTCACAATTGAGAATCCAGAGAATATTCAGGAACGGTTCGTAGATCCTGAACCACTAAACTTTCCTCCGGAGCCACCAATCATTCAAACAGAGATTGTTGAGGAACGAACCATTAAATCAGAATCATCTAGTGATACCGATTCAACGAATTCAATTATGGAAGTAACAGAACCTCTAATTATGGAAGATCGAATGAGAGCCACACGCACGGGCCAAGGTCACGCCATTATTAAGCCAGAAGTTAATGCTCCAGATTATGAAATCAAAGGACAAATTCTACATATGGTAACTAATCAGTGCCAATATAGTGGTACGCCAAAAGAAGACCCAAACGAACATCTTCGTACGTTTAATAGGATCTGTACACTATTCAAAATCCGAGAAGTGGAAGACGAACAAATTTATCTCATGTTGTTTCCCTGGACTTTAAAGGGAGAAGCCAAAGATTGGTTAGAATCGTTACCTGAAGGGGCGATTGACACATGGGATGTTTTAGTTGAAAAATTTCTTAAACAATTCTTTCCGGCATCTAAAGCCGTGAGACTTCAAGGAGAAATTGTTACGTTCGCGCAAAAGCCAAATGAAACATTATATGAGGCGTGGACAAGATTCGGAAGGATGTTGAGAGGATGTCCTCAACACGGTTTAGACACTTACCAAAAAGTACAAATATTCTACCAAGGTGTCAACGTTGCTACACGAAAAGACATCGACATAACAGCTGGTGGTTCCATTATGAAGAAAACCGCAACTGAAGCTTACAAAATTATTGATAACACTGCTTCCCACTCTCATGAGTGGCATCAAGAAAAAGATATCTTTCGATCATCTAAAGCGGCTAGAGCCGATTCTAGCCATGACTTTGATTCCGTTTCCGCAAAAATAGATGCTTTCGAAAGACGAATGGAAAAGATGAATAAAGATATTCACGCAATACGAATCAGTTGTGAGCAATGCGGTGGACCACACTTATTGAAAGATTGTCACATTGAACTAACGATGGAACAACGTGAGAATGTTTCCTATATGAACCAAAGGCCGGGAAATAATTATCAAAATAATTATCAACCGCCAAGGCTAAACTTCAATCGAAATCAAAACATTCTTTATAATCCAAATGGACCAAACAATAATTCGTACAACCAACAAGGTCCGAATAACCAACCAACTCAAAACAACACTTTCAATCAACAAAGACCTGGCTTGTATAAACCACCACAACAAACCGAAGAGAAAAAGTCAAATATGGAAGACGTGGTATTCAAGCTAGTTGAATCTCAAACACAATTTATTGAAACTCAAACCCAAACGAACGAGAGATTTGATCAGTCATTAAGAACTCAACAAGCTTCCATTTTGAATCTTGAAAAACACGTAGGTACTCTTGCTAGCATAATGAGTGAGAAGGAACAAGGAAAGCTACCGAGTAATACTGAAGTAAATCCTCGGAATGAGAATGTTAATATGGTTTCAACAAATTCTGAAAAACCAGCTCCAGAAGATGGGAAGGTTTTAGATGAGAGTAACAATGAAGAATTTACACCACCACCACCACCCGAGTATGTAAAGCCAGTGGTGGCACCATACAAACCACCCATCCCGTTTCCAAGAAAAGGAGTTGAGTATGAGCAAGTGATAGGTAATAAAGATTGTGATACCTCTGGAAAGAAGAAGAAGAAAAAGAATAAGAAAGTGCAAGAAACAAAAGCTGTAAATATAAACCCGGTGAAGACAGTTCCACCAAAACCTCCACCTAGGATAGGTGATCCGGGTGAATTTATTGTTCCTTGTCTACTTAGTGATTGTGTCATGTATGATGCACTAGCAGATTTAGGTGCAAGTGTGAGTGTTATGCCTCTTTCATTATATAAAAGATTAGGTGTAGGTAAGTTAAGTCCAACGGATATGAGTGTTCGACTCTTTGATCAAACCATTAAGCACCCAGTTGGAATTGCTGACAACCTACCCATTCAAGTAGGTAATTTAACCTTTCTAGTCGAATTCATTGTCATTGACATAGAAGAGGACCCAAACATTCCTCTAATTTTAGGTCAACCATTCTTTGCGTCCACCGGGGCGTTATTTGATGTAGGAAATGGAAGAATGACACTTAAAAGTGGTGACAAATCGATCACCTTTATGATTCGAAAGTCTAAATCTCCACCAACCAAAACCGTTGAACCAGTAAAAACAATTGGTAATAACCATGTTGTTTTACCAACTCCAACGGTAATGCTTAACAATAATAGAACGCCTAAGTGTGGGGAAAATGAAGTAACACCTAATGATGACTTGATAATAAAGAACCCCATAGTTGATACGAAATTAAATAACCCCGTTATTAACAGTTCAATGAAGAAACTTTTTAAACGGGTTATTGATGCTAAAAGTAAGGGAAACTTTAAGTTATATAACCGGTTAGTATCCAATCTGTCGCCTAAAGAAAAGGCGAAGCTAGTTGAATTTGTGGATATTACGGAAAAAGCTGGTCACTGGCTTAAAGCAAAAGTCACAGATATGCAAGTTGATTATGGACCAAGAGAAATTAACGATGAAGTTAATCACAATTTTGACACCACGGCTACCTAAGTGTGGGGAGATTCAAATGTTCTAAAAAGAAAATGCTATCTAGAGTTAGTTGTTCTGTTCTCGTGTAGTTCCGAGAATGGAATCCTATTGGTCTTTTCCGCTAGCAGACACTAAAGAACTAGTTTTCTCCCTCCATTCTGAATTTTTGTTTTGTAGGTTTTTTTATGAAATTAATATGCATTTTAATTTAAGTTTTTAAAAACAAAATTTACTTTAATTCATTAAGTTTAAAAAATGATTTCTAAAATTCTTCGTGAGTTAAAGACTAGGTCGTTGAGCCGAAATTGCTTTACCCGAGGGCGGGGCGACAAATTTTGTTATCATTTAATTTTATTGATCTAAAGTATGCAAAAAAAAAAAAATATTATATTAATTTTTGAACGTAGGGGTTATATACCAAACTTAAAAAATATGTATATATGTTTGTATTTTATGTTATGTACACAACAGGGTAAAACAGCGCACTTTCAAAGACTGTCATTAAGTTCAACAAAAAGCTACTAATTTTGATGACAAGGCGCAAAATATCAAATGTGATGTAAAATAATATGCTTACAAACTGGGTATTTTTAATCACTTTTCTACACTAATCACCCTCATGAATTTATAATTATAGTCTGATTTAATGCAAATGAGGGCATTGCATGATCTCAAGTGTGGGGAAGGGTTATAAATTTTCTCGGGTTTACACTTAGTTTATTTGCCAAATTTTGTGAAAATTTGAAAAATTTTCAATTAAATGAACTCAAAATCATGTTTATACATATTTATGAACGATGAAAACTAGGTGATAATACCGAAATTATCGTTACCTCGAAAAGGACATAAATTGAGAAACACCCTAAAACGCTTGAATTCATTTAAAATGAAATAGAAGAAAATAAAAAGGCAAAGAAAGAAACTAAGTGTGGGAAGAATGTACCAAGTTATTCAATTTAAAACATATATCACATATTTTTGTACAAGATTATTGCGGGTACTTTTGCTTTGGACGATACTAATCAGTTTTACCCGGTTTACTGTAATACATTTGAAAGAAAGATGGATCTACACGATGAATCAATTCCATCATTAAAAGGAAGTAAAGTCTTCCGAAAAAGACACGCGCTTCTTGATTTAGGTCATGAAGTTGTCGTCCAGACCAGCTGTAGGTTGACGAAAAATCTAGAAAAGTCATCTCTAAAATCAGCAGGAAATCCACGGACCTCAGCATCAAACATGGTCGCCAGGTGGTCAGATTTATCCTAACCATGAGAAGGATTTATCTCGTACAATGGGGAGGCACCGTGAAAATTAGCTTGATAAGACTAATGAATCAGATCCCCAGAAAGGATAATCTCCTTAAAGATTAAAAATCAGCTTTTAAGACTGATATTACTCAATCCTAGAGATTGACCTTAAAGATTGAGAATTCAAACTCATGGAATTCAATGATATCTAAACTCGAGCTTGAACGAGAAAATATTTTGATCAAAATTGCAAACCGATTTGTTTTCTGAAAATCCATTTTCAATGCGTTCATTACCATTGAACGTAAAATCCTAGGAATTCACCTGGAATTCATTAGGTCACCTGAACCAAATCGGGTGTCAACCGTAAGAACGGAGGTTGCATAGCATGGTCGGAGACAGGACCTTGTGCCAGACCAAAAAATCATAGGATGATCTTTACTATCGCTCCTACCAAGGATAGTTCTAGCATCCGACACGTTAATAAGACCATAATCATCTGCATGTCACGGGACATTGCCTTAACAGTTTCTTGTTCATCGCTTTCCTTTACAACCGGACGGTAGTTTACCGAAAGGTAATATACGGAACAAGTAAACGGGATGTGTGCTTTCCGATACCGGGATAGCAGTGGATTACACGAACCTAAAAGTTTTAGCCAAAATATTGATCCACAAATATATTTTGCAACACCGATGATGGATCAAATCAGAAAACTTATCTAGGGTAAAAGCTAGAATGAATTTTCAAAAGATCAAATGTTTTCATAAAGATCCAATTTCCTTAATGGATCTAAATTTTTATAGTCATGTGGGACTGTAAACCATATCGTTACTACCATTGTTTATACCGCCATATCAAAATCACTAATGTACAAAGTGTGAAGAATAAAGAAGTGATTCTAGTATTTCAAGACTATATTGCTTGAGGACAAGCAACGCTCAAGTGTGGAGATATTGATAAGGCTAAAAAAGAACATATATTTCATAGCATTATCCCCCAAGAAAGACAAGATTTTAGTTGCAATTGTTCCATTTTCAAGTGATATTCGTTTATATTAAATAAGTGCGAAGACAAAAGGTAGATTCGACAAATTGAAGACAAAAAGGTCCAAAAAGCTCAAAAGTACAAGATACAATTAAAAAGGTTCAAATTATTGATGAAGAACGTCTAAAAATGAAAAGAGTACAAGTTACAAAACGCAAAGTACACGATATAAAATAGTACGCAAGGACGTTCGAAAATCCGGAACCGGGACATGAGTCAACTCTCAACGCTCGACGCAACGGTGTAAAAATTACGAGTCAACTATGCACAAGAATAAAATATAATATTTAAATAATTCATAATAAGAATAATATTAAATAATAAAAAGTTGTTAATTTAGCATGGTTCAGGGGTCGTAAATGAAAATTCAATTTCATATTTTGCCTATAAAAGGCGATGATTATCGATCAATTTAAAAGCATCCCTTTTTCTATCATAAAAATCTATTATCAATATCAATATCTAAAAATCTCTATCATAATGTTAATGTAATAAGATATAACAATAATCTTAATTTTAATTTTAAATTATGATAATAATAAGATTTATGATAGAGATCGTTTGAGTGTGTAAGTCGAAATTCTGTCCGTGTAACGCTACGCTATTTTTAATCATTGTAAGTTATGTTCAACCTTTTTATATTAATGTCTCGTAGCTAAGTTATTATTATGCTTATTTAAAACGAAGTAATCATGATGTTGGGCTAATTACTAAAATTGGGTAATTGGGCTTTGTACCATAATTAAGGTTTGGGCAAAAGACCGACACTTGTGGAAATTGGACTATTGACTATTAATAGATGGGGGGTATTGTCTAATTGAGTGACAACTCATTGGAGTCTGTCGAACCTATCTTCAAATTAATTAACCTAATAATTAATAATGATTATGGTTGTCCTATTTAGTGACGTTCATATGGAATCTATTATAATCATTTAATTAATTATTCGGGTTGGGTAATTGATTATTCAAACTGATCAAGTGGGTAAATTAATATTCATATCTAATCAAAACAGGGGTAGATTACATACAGTGATAACTAGTGTAATTGTTGACAGAAGTGATAACTGCGTCACAGTTTAAATCCTTAATTAGTTGGAATATTTGACTTCGGGTATAAGGGTAATTTGACGAGGACACTCGCACTTTATATTTATGACCGATGGACTATTATGGATAAAAACCAGATAGGTATCAAATAAACCATGACAAAGGACAATTAACCCGAGTAACAATTAATTAAAATCAAAACGTCAAACATCATGATTACGGAAGTTTAAATAAGCATAATCCTTTTATTTCATATTCTATCGCAATTTTATTTATTGTTATTTTATTTATCGTCATTTAGTTATTTTACGCACTTTAATTATTGTCATTTATCTTTACGCTTAAAAATATAAAATCGACAAACCGGTCATTAAACGGTAAAAACCCCCCTTTTATAATAATATTACTACTTATATATATATATATATTTACATAAATATAGTTTTATAAAAATATAGTACGTAATCACTAGCTCCCTGTGGAACGAACCGGACTTACTAAAAACTACACTACTCTACGATTAGGTACACTGCCTATAGTGTTGTAGCAAGGTTTAGGTATATCCCATCCGTAAATTAATAAAACTTGTGTCATATTTTGTAGTATTTCCTAGTAAAAATAATACTATTTCGTACCCTCACGCTACATCATCAGCAACGAACGAAGGTGATTGCTTATGCGTCTAGACAATTGAAGATTCACAAACAAAATTATACGACGCATGATTTGGAATTAGGCGCGGTTGTTTTTGCATTAAAGACTTGGAGGCACTACTTATATGGGGTCAAAAGTATTATATATACCGACCACAAAAGTCTTCAACACATATTTAATCAGAAACAACTGAATATGAGGCAGCGTAGGTGGATTGAATTATTGAATGATTACGACTTTGAGATTCGTTACCACCCGGGGAAGGCAAATGTGGTAGCCGATGCCTTGAGCAGGAAGGACAAAGAACCCATTCGAGTAAAATCTATGAATATAATGATTCATAATAACCTTACTACTCAAATAAAGGAGGCGCAACAAGGAGTTTTAAAAGAGGGAAATTTAAAGGATGAAATACCCAAAGGATCGGAGAAGCATCTTAATATTCGGGAAGACGGAACCCGGTATAGGGCTGAAAGGATTTGGGTACCAAAATTTGGAGATATGAGAGAAATGGTACTTAGAGAAGCTCATAAAACCAGATACTCAATACATCCTGGAACGGGGAAGATGTACAAGGATCTCAAGAAACGTTTTTGGTGGCCGGGTATGAAAGCCGATGTTGCAAAATACGTAGGAGAATGTTTGACGTGTTCTAAGGTCAAAGCTGAGCATCAGAAACCATCAGGTCTACTTCAACAACCCGAAATCCCAGAATGGAAATGGGAAAACATTACCATGGATTTCATCACTAAATTGCCTAGGACTGCAAGTGGTTTTGATACTATTTGGGTAATAGTTGATCGTCTCACCAAATCAGCACACTTCCTGCCAATAAGAGAAGATGACAAGATGGAGAAGTTAGCACGACTGTATTTGAAGGAAGTCGTCTCCAGACATGGAATACCAATCTCTATTATCTCTGATAGGGATGGCAGATTTATTTCAAGATTCTGGCAGACATTACAGCAAGCATTAGGAACTCGTCTAGACATGAGTACTGCCTATCATCCACAAACTGATGGGCAGAGCGAAAGGACGATACAAACGCTTGAAGACATGCTACGAGCATGTGTTATTGATTTCGGAAACAGTTGGGATCGACATCTACCGTTAACAGAATTTTCCTACAACAACAGCTACCATTCAAGCATTGAGATGGCACCGTTTGAAGCACTTTATGGTAGAAAGTGCAGGTCTCCGATTTGTTGGAGTGAAGTGGGGGATAGACAGATTACGGGTCCGGAGATTATACAAGAAACTACCGAGAAGATCATCCAAATTCAACAACGATTGAAAACCGCCCAAAGTCGACAAAAGAGCTACGCTGACATTAAAAGAAAAGATATAGAATTTGAAATTGGAGAGATGGTCATGCTTAAATTTGCACCTTGGAAAGGCGTTGTTCGATTTGGTAAATGAGGGAAATTAAATCCAAGGTATATTGGACCATTCAAGATTATTGGTCGTGTCGGACCAGTAGCTTACCGACTTGAGTTACCTCAACAACTCGCGACTGTACATAACACTTTCCACGTCTCGAATTTGAAGAAATGTTTTGCTAAAGAAGATCTCACTATTCCGTTAGATGAAATCCAAATCAACGAAAAACTCCAATTCATCGAAGAACCCGTCGAAATAATGGATCGTGAGGTTAAAAGACTTAAGCAAAACAAGATACCAATTGTTAAGGTTCGATGGAATGCTCGTAGAGGACCCTAGTTCACCTGGGAGCGTGAAGATCAGATGAAGAAGAAATACCCGCATCTATTTCCAGAAGATTCGTCAACACCTTCAACAGCTTAAAATTTCGGGACGAAATTTATTTAACGGGTAGGTACTGTAGTGACCCGAACTTTTCCATGTTTATATATATTAATTGAGATTGATATTTACATGATTAAATGTTTCCAACATGTTAAGCAATCAAACTTGTTAAGACTTGATTAATTGAAATATGTTTCATATAGACAATTGACCACCCAAGTTGATCGGTGATTCACGAACGTTAAAACTTGTAAAAACTATATGATGACATATATATGGATATATATATATAGTTAACATGATACTATGATAAGAAAACATATCATAAAGTATATTAACAATGAACTACATATGTAAAAACAAGACTACTAACTTAATGATTTTTAAACGAGACATATATGTAACGATTATCGTTGTAAAGACATTTAATGTATATATATCATATTAAGAGATATTCATACATGATAATATCATGATAATATAATAATTTAAAATCTCATTTGATATTATAAACATTGGGTTAACAACATTTAACAAGATTGTTAACCTAAAGGTTTCAAAACAACACTTACATGTAACGACTAACGATGACTTAACGACTCAGTTAAAATGTATATACATGTAGTGTTTTAATATGTATTTATACACTTTTGAAAGACTTCAATACACTTATCAAAATACTTCTACTTAACAAAAATTCTTACAATTACATCCTCGTTCAGTTTCATCAACAATTCTACTCGTATGCACCCGTATTCGTACTCGTACAATACACAGCTTTTAGATGTATGTACTATTGGTATATACACTCCAATGATCAGCTCTTAGCAGCCCATGTGAGTCACCTAACACATGTGGGAACCATCATTTGGCAACTAGCATTAAATATCTCATAAAATTACAAAAATATGAGTAATCATTCATGACTTATTTACATGAAAACAAAATTACATATCCTTTATATCTAATCCATACACCAACGACCAAAAATACCTACAAACACTTTCATTCTTCAATTTTCTTCATCTAATTGATCTCTCTCAAGTTCTATCTTCAAGTTCTAAGTGTTCTTCATATATTCTACAAGTTCTAGTTACATAAAATCAAGAATACTTTCAAGTTTGCTAGCTCACTTCCAATCTTGTAAGGTGATCATCCAACCTCAAGAAATCTTTGTTTCTTACAGTAGGTTATCATTCTAATACAAGGTAATAATCATATTCAAACTTTGGCTCAATTTCTATAACTATAACAATCTTATTTCAAGTGATGATCTTACTTGAACTTGTTTTCGTGTCATGATTCTGCTTCAAGAACTTCGAGCCATCCAAGGATCCGTTGAAGCTAGATCCATTTTTCTCTTTTCCAGTAGGTTTATCCAAGGAACTTAAGGTAGTAATGATGTTCATAACATCATTCGATTCATATATATAAAGCTATCTTATTCGAAGGTTTAAACTTGTAATCACTAGAACATAGTTTAGTTAATTCTAAACTTGTTCGCAAACAAAAGTTAATCCTTCTAACTTGACTTTTAAAATCAACTAAACACATGTTCTATATCTATATGATATGCTAACTTAATGATTTAAAACCCGGAAACACGAAAAACACCGTAAAACCGGATTTACGCCGTCGTAGTAACACCGCGGGCTGTTTTGGGTTAGTTAATTAAAAACTATGATAAACTTTGATTTAAAAGCTGTTATTCTGAGAAAATGATTTTTATTATGAACATGAAACTATATCCAAAAATTATGGTTAAACTCAAAGTGGAAGTATGTTTTCTAAAATGGTCATCTAGACGTCGTTCTTTCGACTGAAATGACTACCTTTACAAAAATGACTTGTAACTTATTTTTCCGACTATAAACCTATACTTTTTCTGTTTAGATTCATAAAATAGAGTTCAATATGAAACCATAGCAATTTGATTCACTCAAAACGGATTTAAAATGAAGAAGTTATGGGTAAAACAAGATTGGATAATTTTTCTCATTTTAGCTACGTGAAAATTGGTAACAAATCTATTCCAACCATAACTTAATCAACTTGTATTGTATATTATGTAATCTTGAGATACCATAGACACGTATACAATGTTTCGACCTATCATGTCGACACATCTATATATATTTCGGAACAACCATAGACACTCTATATGTGAATGTTGGAGTTAGCTATACAGGGTTGAGGTTGATTCCAAAATATATATAGTTTGAGTTGTGATCAATACTGAGATATGTATACACTGGGTCGTGGATTGATTCAAGATAATATTTATCGATTTATTTCTGTACATCTAACTGTGGACAACTAGTTGTAGGTTACTAACGAGGACAGCTGACTTAATAAACTTAAAACATCAAAATATATTAAAAGTGTTGTAAATATATTTTGAACATACTTTGATATATATGTATATATTGTTATAGGTTCGTGAATCAACCAGTGGCCAAGTCTTACTTCCCGACGAAGTAAAAATCTGTGAAAGTGAGTTATAGTCCCACTTTTAAAATCTAATATTTTTGGGATGAGAATACATGCAGGTTTTATAAATGATTTACAAAATAGACACAAGTACGTAAAACTACATTCTATGGTTGAATTATCGAAATCGAATATGCCCCTTTTTATTAAGTCTGGTAATCTAAGAATTAGGGAACAGACACCCTAATTGACGCGAATCCTAAAGATAGATCTATTGGGCTTAACAAACCCCATCCAAAGTACCGGATGCTTTAGTACTTCGAAATTTATATCATATCCGAAGGGTGTCCCGGAATGATGGGGATATTCTTATATATGCATCTTGTTAATGTCGGTTACCAGGTGTTCACCATATGAATGATTTTTATCTCTATGTATGAGAGGTGTATTGAAATATGAAATCTTGTGGTCTATTATTATGATTTGATATATATAGGTTAAACCTATAACTCACCAACATTTTTGTTGACGTTTTAAAGCATGTTTATTCTTAGGTGATTATTAAGAGCTTCCGCTGTCGCATACTTAAATAAGGACGGGATTTGGAGTCTATGCTTGTATGATATTGTGTAAAAACTGCATTCAAGAAACTTATTTTGTTGTAACATATTTGTATTGTAAACCATTATGTAATGGTCGTGTGTAAACAGGATATTTTAGATTACCATTATTTGATAATCTACGTAAAGCTTTTTAAACCTTTATTGATGAAATAAAGGTTATGGTTTGTTTTAAAATGAATGCAGTCTTTGAAAAACGTCTCATATAGAGGTCAAAACCTCGCAACGAAATCAATTAATATGGAACGTTTTTAATCAATAAGAACGGGACATTTCAATTGTGTCTGGTGAGAATTCGATACAATAAGCCCAACGATTTAATGGACTACCTGATTGGGCTACCATGTTTTCTGTTTGGGCCGTATAAAATTTAAATGGAGTTATTTGCAGTTGGGCCATTTTTTATTAATTGGACTTAGACAGTTAGTTGGGCCGAAAAGAAAATGGGAGAAGGAAACTGAAATAATGCGGGTTACATATTTATATGTGATAAATAAAACAGAAAAATAGTAACAGAGGGATGGTGAGGAGTGTTGTTGGGTTATCGAGAGGTTGAGGGTTCGAGTCCTGTCCTGGACAGTTTATCTCTTTTTAATGCTTCTAAGGTATTATTTGATATTATTATCATTATTATTATTATTAAGTATTAAGTTTATTATTATTTTTATATAAGTATTATGGTTATTAGTATTATTATTGTTATTATCATTTTTACAACTAGTATCATTACTATTATTATTACAACTATATTATTATTAAAAGAACTATTTTTAGTAAAGTTATCATATTTATTAAAGTTATTATTAAAATTATCATTTTAAAAATTAACATTTTATTATTTCTATTATTACAATCATTATTATTATTATCTTTAATCTAATATTATTACAAGTATTAATTTAACAAATAAATGATATTTATATAAAAATATATTTAATATCAATAACTTAACTATATTAATACTTTTACTTATTTAAAATATATATAAAATGAATATATTTGTTCGATTACCATCATGTATATTAATAAATATACATATAAATGATATAGGTTCATGAATTCGAGGTCAATCCTACACTTGTTAAATGACGTCATATGTATTTTTACTACAAAATACAATAAGGTGAGTTTCATTTGCTCCCTTTTTAATTGCTTTTGCAATATATATTTTTGGGCTGAGAATACATGCGCTGCTTTTATAAATGTTTACGAAATAGACACAAGTACTTAAAAATATATTCTACGTTGAGTTGTACCACTAGCATACTTCCCTGTAGCTTGGTAACTACTATTTACTTGTGGTATTGTAAACGCGAATCCTGTTGATAGATCTATCGGGCCTGACAACCCCAACCGGACTGGACGACCAGTATTCAACGGTTGCACAGTACTTCGTTTTGTAGGCTACACTTGGTACAGTGTAGTGAGATTTCATAATAAAGGGAATATGCGACTTTGATTAATAGTTAAGTATGGTTACCAAGTGCTCAACAACTTAGAATATTTTTATTGAAATGTTCATGAATATGAATTCTTGTGGTCTATTAAAATATTGAAATGATTGTTATGATAAACCTATGAACTCACCAACCTTTTGGTTGACACTTTAAAGCATGTTTCTTCTCAGGTACGAATTAAGTCTTCCGCTGTGCATTTGCTCAATTTAAGGACATTACTTGGAGTCGATCATCGCAATGGGACCAAATGTTGATGACTTCGTCCAGATGGATAAGGACGGGTTGTTACAGGTCAGGCCCGATAGATCTATCAACAGGATTCGCGTTTACAATACCTCATGTAAATAGTAGTTACCAAGTTACAGGGAAGTATGCCAGTGGTACAACTCAACGTAGAATATATATTTTTAATCACTTGTGTCCATAACGTAAATCATAAAATGCATGTATTCTCATCCCGAAATATTTAGAGTTTAAAAGTGGGACTATATACTCACTTTTGCCTTGAAGGTATTTAACTCGACTTGGTCTCCGATAGATATCACGAACCTAACCATATATATAATATATCAACATATTTTCTTTTCAAGTAATCGTTACATATATATATATATATATATATATATATATATATATATATATATATATATATATATATATATATATATATATATATATATATATATATATATATATATATATATATATATATATATATATATACTTATAATACTTTTAATATTTTCTTAGTCCGTAGTTAGCAGTCCGATGTTAGTGGTCCACAATTAGTTGCTCAATAAAATAAATAAAGACCCCATCATATTCGTATTGATCAGAATTAATCTCGACCCATGGTACCATGTTGTCAAATGACGTGTTGCGTACATAAAGTACCGTGTTGTCAAATGACGTGTTGCGTACAATCATGAGGTCTTATGATTAATCTTCTCGTGTTGTTTACGGGTGGTCCTGAAATATATAAAATCAAATCATAAGTAATTATATATAAAATATCATATTAATTAGAAAAGATATGATTAATTTACTTTTTCTCCAAATATTTTCTTAGCTAAACTAGCTTCGGATACCCAATCTTGTTTTAGTCGTAGTTTCTTCATTACAACTCTGTTTTTGTTGGTTCAACTTGCCACTTCCTTGGATCGAGTCAAATTTTAAGAATATGAACTGAAAATACCTTAGTTTGTATTCGAAATCATAGGTTATAGGTCAAACTTTGGTGAAACTTATGAAAGTGATCATTTTCCATCATAAAAACAACATTTAATGATCATTTTTCTAAAAATACTTACACTTTGAGTTAAACCATGAAATTTTTATGTGTTAACATATTCATAAGAAATATCATTTTTCCAGAACATGAACTTCCAATTCAAAGTTCAAGATGATTTTTAATTATCCAAACCAAAACAGCCCCGGTTACACTCCGACGACGTAGATTCAGTTTTTAAGGTGTTCTTTGTAAAACCAAGTTATATCTTGTTAAGTTAGCATATCATTATGATATATTACAGGTCTTGAAGTGTTTTAAAAGTTAAGTTAGAAGGATCTATTTAGTTTGCAAACAAGTTTGAAATCATTCAAACTATGTTTTTGTTGTTAAAATTTTACAATATAAAATAAGATAGCTATATAATTATGAATCGAACAAGATTATGAACAAGGTTACTACCTCAAGTTACTTGGACAAAGTTACTGTAAGAGATAAAAAAAAATCTTGGAATCAAAGAGTGGTGGAGTTAGATCAAAAGGTTGGAAGTATACTTCTTCAAATGGGTGGTTATTTTGATATGTTCTTGAAAGAGTTTTCTTATGGTGTTTAAGGCTTGTAATTGAAGCTAAATGATGGGTAAAATGCTTGTAGATGATCAAGTATGAAGTTAGGAGTATTTTGAGAGAGAAATGAGGGTGTAGGTATGAGAAAATGGAGTGAAGAAATGGTGTTCATTCATAAAAACGTTTTTAGTTTATAAAGAAAGAAAAGGGTTCCTAATTTTGTTTTCTTACTAATAATTCATGCTACTTGACAAATCCTAGTTACCTCATATCTAGGACAGTAATAATGTTGATTAGGATGTTGATTTGATGTGTATATACCAATAGTAAATACGTATAGAAGCTGGGTATGATACGGGTACATATACCCTAGATATACGTATAGAAATCTTGAGGAAACGGAACGAGGATTCAAATATAGCTATATTTTGTAAATATACTTATATTATTTTATGTATAAAAGCCCTTTAAAAGTGATTAAATACATATCTATATGATAATGCTAAAAACGAACATATATTTCATAGCATTATTCCTCAAGAAAGACAAGCTTTTAGTTGCAATTGTTCTATTTACAAGAGATATTCGTTTAAATAATAAAAGGTGAAGACAAAAGACAGATTCGACGAATTGAAGACGCAAACGACCAAAAAGCTCAAAAGTACAAAAGACAATCAAAAAGGTTCCAATTATTGATAAGAAACGTCTCGAAATCACAAGAGTACAAGATTCAAAACGCAAAGTACAAGATATTAAATTGTACGCGAGGACGTTCGAAAATCCGGAACCGGGACTAGAGTCAACTCTTAACGCTCGACGCAACGGACTAAAAATTACAAGTTAACTATGTATATAAATATAATATAATATATAATTAATTATATTAATTATATATATATTATATATATATAATAAAAACCGTCGGCAGCAAGAAACTCCAAGGGTGTGAGCTGTAAATACCTCTCCGCGACTCGCGGAGTTTTAAGGGCATTTTGCCGCGAGTCGCGGAGCCCCAAAAATCAAGTCTGGCTATAAAGCCAACCGAATTCTGATCAAAATCAATCATCTTTTTCTCTTCCTCTTCATACGTAAATATATTTATATTTATAATTTATATTTTAATTTTAATTATAATTCTAATAATAAGGGTATGTTAGCAAATGTTGTAAGGGTGTAAGTCGAAATTCTGTCCGTGTAACGCTACGCTATTTTTAATCATTGTAAGTTATGTTCAACCTTTTTATATTAATGTCTCGTAGCTAAGTTATTATTATGCTTATTTAAAACGAAGTAATCATGATGTTGGGCTAATTACTAAAATTGGGTAATTGGGCTTTGTACCATAATTGGGGTTTGAACAAAAGAACGACACTTGTGGAAATCAGACTATGGGCTATTAATGGGCTTTATATTTGTTTAACTAAATGAAAGTTTGTTAATGTTAATATAAAGATTTACAATTGGGCGTCCCTATAAATTACCATATACACTCGATCGGACACGATGGGCGGGGTATTTATATGTACGAATAATCGTTCATTTAACCGGACACGGGAATGGATTAATAGCCACTAGAATAATTAAAACAGGGGTGAAATTACATTCAAGGGTAATTGGTGTAATTGTTAACAAAGTAGTAAAACCTTGGTTTACACGCAGTCGATAACCTGGTGTATTCATTAAACAAAGTATTAAAACCTTGTTACAATTCGAATCCCCAATTAGTTGGAATATTTAACTTCGGGTATAATAATAATTTGACAAGGACACTTGCAATTTATATTTATGACTGATGGACTGTTATGGACAAAAACCAGACGGACATATTGAATAATCCAGGACAAAGGACAATTAACCCATGGGCATAAAACTAAAATCAACACGTCAAACATCATGATTACGGAAGTTTAAATAAGCATAATTCTTTTATTTCATATTTAATTTCCTTTATTTTATATTTAATTGCACTTCTAATTATCGCACTTTTATTTATTGTTATTTTATTTAATCGCACTTTTAATTATCGTACTTTTAATTATCGCAATTTAATTTTATCGCATTTTTATTATTCGCAATTTCATTATCGTTATTTACTTTACGCTTTAATTTAAAGTCTTGTATTTATTTTATATTTTACATTAGGTTTTAACTGCGACTAAAGTTTTAAAATCGACAAGCCGGTCATTAAACGGTAAAAAAACCCCCCTTTATAATAATAATATCACTTATATATATATTTGTATTTTTATAAAAGTAAACTAATATAGCGTTGAGCTTTGTTTAAAGATTTCCCTGTGGAACGAACCGGACTTACTAAAAATTACACTACTGTACGATTAGGTACACTGCCTATAAGTGTTGTAGCAAGGTTTAAGTATATCCATTCTATAAATAAATAAATATCTTGTGTAAAATTGTATCGTATTTAATAGTATTTCCTGCTAAAATTTAATAGTATTTTATACCCCTCTGCTTTGACATCAAGTAATTTTTGGCGCCGCTGCCGGGGAACTATCTTAAAAGCCGGAAGCGCAACGCTAATATATAAAAAAAAAAAAAAAGATTTTTAGTTACTTTTATTAAAAGTCGTTTTTGTAAAAATACGTTTTAAATATTCGAAAATATAAAAAGAAAAACAAAAATATTAGTATTTTTAAGATTTTGTTAAATATTTAAGTTTTATAAGTTTCTTTATTTCTATTTTAGTTTATAAAAATATAAGTTTATTTTAAAATCTTTTATTTATATAAAAAACAGAAAACATAAAATAAAAAAAAAAAAAAAAATAAAGAAAAACGCGTAAAAACACAAAGTTGTCAACTGAATTCTGGAACCCCGCGACTCGCGGGGATTTCTTCTTTATTTGCCGCGACTCGCGGAGACCTTCTGACACACGGACAAAAACCCTAATCAAGCATTGATTACGGGTATTTTTAATTATTATTATTAAAACCTAATTATTATTATTATTATTATTAGTTTTAATTTTACTTTTACTTTTTATTTATATATTTTAGTTAAATTAGTTTTATAAAATTGTAAAATTAATAGTTTTATAAAATAAATAATATAAAAATAATATTTTTATATTATTGTACTTTTTACAACTTTTTGTATATTTTTATATTTTGTACCTTTTTAATCGTTGTAGTGTAATATTTGTATTTTTTTAGCTCATATTTAATTTTAAACTTAGTTTTTGCTATAGTTATTTTTACTCCTATATTTTTAGGCTTTGCCGTAGAATTCCTTAAGTGCTTTTTCTTTAGACTAAGATTTAGGTGCTTTAGAATTTTGCGACGCCTTTTTAAGTTTTAGTTTCTTTTTAAGTTATTTCCATTTGGGATTTAGTTTTTCCTTGTAAGCTTTAATATTTTTAGACCTTTTACTATGTACCAATTATCATTTCAATTAGTAATTTCAATTTGCGATTATAATTTTAAGTTAGTTGTAATAATAAGGTTAAATTAGTTAAGTATTTTTAAGTTTTTATAAGTTTCTTTTATTTTTCCGTCACCTTTTATTTTTCAACCATTTTTCTTTTTCGACCTTTTGCGACAAATTCTTTTTCTCTCTTATTTCTCGCCATTCTAGTTTTTAGGACTTAGAATTTTTTTTCTACTTCTTATCTAAATTTTCTTAAAATTACGAAAATTTATTTTAAGTGGTTAAATTAATAGACATCAAAATTTTCTGGTTCGTAGTAATAGTTGGATTTGTACGTGGACCGGGTTATTGGAGCCAAACAGTCCTCAATTATATTGAGACCAAACGAATCCTGCCCCTCTGCTGCATCTTTTGGCTATTCGAAACGTGGGCAAAATCAGAAAAGTCTATTGATTGGATAACTTATTATAATTTTTCTTTCCTTTTAAAAACTAATAGGATATTCTGTGAATGCACCGAGCAAGACGTTCATCACCTTTTGTACGTTCACCACCTGTAACTCGATCAAGACATCGTTTAACAAATATAACCGCCGTTGATTTTTCTTTAGAATCGTCATCCAGTCGACCAAGTACTTCAGTTCAAATTTCCGATAATCCAGTTTTTGAAACAAACCTCACAATTGAGAATCCAGAAAATATTCAGGAACGGTTCATAGATCCTGAACCATTAAACTTTCCTCCGGAACCACCAATCATTCAAACAGAGATTGTTGAGGAACGAACTATTAAATCAGAATCATCTAGTGATACCGATTCAACAAATTCAATTATGGAGAATTTGGAACCTTTAAGTATGGAAGACCGAATGAGAGCTAAACGCACTGGCCAAGGTCACGCAATTACTCATCCAGACATTAATGCGCCAGATTATGAAATCAAAGGACAAATTCTACACATGGTGACTAATCAATGCCAATTTAGTGGTGCGCCGAAGGAAGATCCAAATGAACATCTACGTACCTTTAATAGGATCTGCACACTATTTAAAATACGAGAAGTGGAGGATGAACAGATATATCTCATGTTATTTCCCTGGACTTTAAAGGGAGAAGCCAAAGATTGGTTGGAATCGTTACCTGAAGGGGCGATCGATACATGGGATGTTTTAGTTGACAAATTTCTTAAACAATTCTTTCCTGCATCTAAAGCCGTAAGACTTCAAGCAGAAATTGTTACGTTCACACAGAAGCCAAATGAAACTCTATATGAGGCGTGGACAAGATATGGAAAGTTATTAAGAGGATGTCCGTAACATGGTTTAGACACCTGTCAAATAGTACAAATATTCTACCGAGGATGCGACATCACTACAAGGAAAGATATAGATATAGCAGCTGGTGGTTCTATTATGAAGAAAACCGAAACTGATGCTTACAAAATTATTGATAATACTGCTTCCCACTCACATGAGTGGCACCAAGAAAAAGATATCATTAGATCATCTAAAGCAGCTAGAGCCGATTCTAGCCATGACTTAGATTCCATTTCGGCAAAGATAGATGCTTTCGAAAGACGAATGGAAAAGATGACTAAAGATATTCATGCAATACGAATTAGTTGTGAGCAGTGTGGAGGACCACATTTGACAAAAGATTGTCTAAGTATTGAATTAACAATGGAACAAAGAGAGAATATTTCATACATAAACCAAAGGCCTGGAAATAATTATCAGAATAATTATCAACCGCCAAGACCGATTTACAATCAAAACCAGAATTATAACCGAAATATTCCATACAACAACCAACAAGGTCCTAGCAATCAACAAGTATCCAATAATACTTATAATCAGCAAAGACCGAATTTTCAAAACAAACCACCACAACAAACCGATGATAAAAAGCCAAATTTAGAAGATATGATGACGAAGCTAGTTGAAACTCAAACGCAGTTTTTCACATCTCAAAAACAAACCAATGAACAAAATGCTCAAGCATTTAGAAATCAACAAGCTTCTATTCAAAATCTGGAACAAGAAGTAAGTAACCTAGCAAGGTTAATAGGGGAAAGAAAACCGGGAAGTTTACTTAGTGATACAAATGCTAACCCCCGGAATGAAACAGCTAAAGCTATTACCACAAGAAGTGGTACAACACTTAAACCACCTGAAATACCTGTAACTTCTGATGAAACTATTCCTACTCCACAAGAACCACAACCCGATCAAGATAAGGAAAAAGAACCGGTAGTTGAAAAGGTTAATGAAGATAACACAGTTAAGGATAAACCTTATGTTAAACCATACCAACCACCACTTCCTTACCCGAGTAAAATGAAGAAAGAGAAACTTGAAGCCGAGCAATCCAAATTTTTGGATATGTTTAAACAGATAAATGTAAATCTTCCTTTCATTGATGTGATTTCAGGAATGCCAAGATATGCTAAATTCTTGAAAGATCTAATCACGAATAGAAAGAAAATGGAAGAACTCTCGGCTGTTACTATGAATGCTAATTGTTCAGCAGTGCTGTTGAATAAGATACCAGAAAAATTATCTGATCCAGGAAGTTTCACAATTCCATGTTTTCTGGGTAGTCTTAGTTCAATAGAAGCATTGGCAGACTTAGGTGCTAGTATAAATCTAATGCCGTATTCACTATACGCTAAACTAGACCTTGGAGAATTGAAACCAACCAGAATAAGCATACAACTAGCCGATAGATCAATAAAATATCCTAGAGGGATAATGGAGAACATGCTAGTTAAAGTTGGTACTTTAGTATTTCCAGTAGATTTTGTTGTTTTGGACATGGAAGAAGATTCTCAAGTTCCTCTCATATTAGGAAGACCATTCTTAAACACGGCTAAAGCAATGATAGACGTGTTCGGTAAGAAACTGACCCTAAGTATAGAGGATGAGAGTGTTACCTTTTCAGTTGATAGAGCAATGCAACAACCACAATCTGCAGATGATACATGTTATTATATTCAAACTATAGATGCACATGCAGAATTATTAGAAGAATTTCCAGAATTACAAGGAACAGGAGAATGTTCTTTAGGAGAAGGTAATGAACCAATTGATGAAGCTGAAATGTTAGCTACACTTATAGCTAATGGATATGAACCAACAACAGAAGAAATTCAAATGCTAAAAGAAGAAGACAGATATCGATATAAATCATCGATAGAAGAACCTCCAAAATTAGAGTTAAAGCCACTTCCAAACCATTTGGAATACGCTTATTTACATGGTGAATCTGAATTACCTGTAATAATATCGTCTTCTCTTACTGAAAATGAGAAATCACAACTCATTTCTGTGTTGAAAGCTCATAAACCAGCCATTGCATGGAAGATTCATGATATTAAAGGAATAAGTCCTTCGTATTGCACACATAAAATCCTTATGGAAGAAGGTCATAAAACGTATGTGCAACGTCAACGAAGACTAAATCCTAATATGCAAGATGTAGTTAAGAAAGAGATTATTAAACTGCTAGATGCAGGTTTGATTTATCCAATCTCTGATAGTCCATGGGTAAGCCCAGTTCAATGCGTGCCTAAGAAGGGTGGCATGACTGTCATCACAAATGAGAAAAATGAGCTTATTCCTACTAGGACTGTAACAGGATGGCGTGTATGTATTGATTATAGAAAATTAAATGACGCCACCAGAAAAGATCACTTTCCCTTACCTTTCATAGATCAAATGTTGGAAAGATTAGCCGGAAATAGTTACTATTGTTTTCTAGATGGATTTTCCGGATATTTTCAAATTCCAATAGCACCCGAAGATCAAGAGAAAACCACATTCACGTGCCCTTATGGTACTTTTGCTTACAAACGCATGCCATTTGGACTTTGTAACGCCCCTGCAACCTTTCAAAGGTGTATGATGGCGATTTTTCATGACATGATAGAAGAATGCATGGAAGTATTCATGGATGACTTTTCAGTCTTCGGTGATACATTTAAATCATGTCTAGTTAATCTGGAACGAATGCTAATTAGATGCGAAAAATCAAATCTAGTACTTAATTGGGAGAAATGCCATTTCATGGTTAAAGAAGGCATCGTTCTTGGACATAAAATTTCAAAAGAAGGAATTGAAGTGGATAGAGCTAAAGTAGATGTAATTGCTAAACTTCCACATCCCACAAATGTTAGAGGAGTTAGGAGTTTTCTAGGGCATGCCGGTTTTTACCGACGTTTCATAAAAGATTTTTCTAAAATTGCCACTCCTATGAATAAACTCCTAGAAAAGGATGCTCCATTCATCTTTTCAGATGAGTGTATCAAATCTTTTAATATTCTTAAAGAAAAACTCACTAATGCACCGATCATGATAACACCAAATTGGAATCTACCATTTGAACTAATGTGCGATGCAAGTGATTTTGCAATGGGAGCCGTTTTAGGACAAAGGATTGAAAAACGATTTCAACCTATATATTATGCTAGTAAGACGTTACAAGGAGCACAAACGAACTATACAACTACTGAAAAAGAACTCCTTGCTATTGTCTTTGCTTTTGACAAATTTCGATCATATCTCGTTCTAGCAAAAACGGTGGTCTATACCGACCATTCTGCTCTTAGATACCTATTTTCAAAACAAGATGCTAAACCAAGATTAATCCGTTGGATCTTACTCTTACAAGAGTTTGATATTGAAATCCGAGATAAAAAAGGAGCAGAAAATCTCGCCGCTGATCATCTTTCTCGTCTTGAAAATCCCGAATTAGAAGTTCTGAATGAATCGGCCATACAAGACAACTTTCCTGATGAATATCTATTGAAGATAGATTATAAAGAAATCCCATGGTTTGCAGACTATGCAAACTACTTAGTTTGTGGATTCCTTGAAAAAGGATTATCGTACCAAAGACGAAAGAAATTCTTCAGTGATATAAAACACTATTTCTGGGAAGATCCACATCTGTTTAAAAGTTGTCCCGATGGAATAATACGCCGATGTGTATTTGGAGATGAAGCTAGTAAAATTTTAAACCATTGTCACACAGGACCAACAGGAGGGCATTATGGGCCTCAACTAACAGCAAGAAAAGTTTATGAAGCTGGATTCTATTGGCCTACAATTTACAAAGACGCACACCTTCTTTGCAAATCCTGTGATGCATGTCAAAGGACCGGAAAAATAAGTCAACGTGATGAAATGCCACAAAATGTCATCCAAGTATGTGAAGTATTTGACATTTGGGGTATTGACTTTATGGGTCCATTTCCAAAATCTCATAATAATCTATATATACTCGTAGCCATTGATTATGTATCTAAATGGGCGGAAGCACAAGCTCTCCCAACTAACGATGCACGAGTTGTAGTCAACTTTTTAAAACGTCTTTTTGCAAGGTTTGGAACACCGAAAGCTTTAATAAGTGATCGGGGTACTCATTTCTGTAATAATCAACTTGAGAAAGTTCTTAAAAGATATGGAGTAACTCATAAAATCTCCACCGCATATCATCCACAAACAAGTGGACAAGTTGAAAATACAAACCGAGCTTTAAAACGTATTCTAGAGAAAACCGTAGGATCAAATCCGAAGGAATGGTCCATTAAATTGGAGGATGCACTCTGGGCTTTTAGAACAGCCTACAAAACTCCAATTGGAACCACACCTTTTAGACTTGTGTATGGAAAAGCATGTCATCTTCCAGTAGAAATTGAACACAAAGCATTTTGGGCTTTGAAGACATGTAACCTTGATTTACATGAAGCCGGACGTCTACGATTAAGTCAACTAAACGAATTAGAAGAATTAAGACATGAAGCATACGAAAATTCGTTAATCTATAAAGAAAGAACGAAGAAATGGCATGATAAAAGAATCAGAAATTCAAAAGAATTTAAAGAAGGAGACAGAGTTCTTCTTTTCAATTCACGATTCAAGCTATTTCCTGGAAAATTGAAATCAAGATGGTCTGGACCATTCATAGTCAAAAGAGTTTTCCCATACGGAACGATAGAATTAATAAATTCAAATGGGATTGAATTTAAAGTTAATGGTCACAGAGTTAAACATTACATACATGGTCCGATGGAAGTCGACAACGAAGTTAATCACAATTTCGACACCACAGCTAACTAAGTGTGGGGAGAATCAAGTCTTTAAAGGATAATATGTATTTCTGTTAGAGTTAGATTGTCTGTTTTCGTGTAGTTCTCGAAAATGGAACACGTATGGTCTTTCCCTAGCAGACCCTAAAGAACTAGTCTTCTCCCCCCATTCTGAATTTTTATTTTTTTTAGGTTTTTACAAAATGAAGACTGCCTGTGAACTAAACCATGGTCTAATGCTACACGCTTTGATCACTAAACGTAATAATGACATACTCCCGAGTGAAATAGTATCAGTAATCAGAGAAAGAATGGACGGAGTTAGAAAAGGATCCAGATGCGAAGATAATAAGTTACAATTTGGTAAAGGAAAATCAAAATCCGCAGCAAAAAGAAGAGCACGACACCTAGAACGATGTCACAAATGCGGAAAATGGTCACATGGAGGTAAATGTTCAAATAATCAAACCTATTCAAATACCGAATTTGTTACTTTATGCAGAGACGGACCGTTCATATGTTTAGAAGAAAAGACAATGAATGCTCGAGGTTACGCCTATGCAGCCATGGAAAATCAATTAAACCGACTATCTTATGAATATAATAGATCATATAACTAAGAAATCTATTTCACAGGTATGTCTGTACAGTTTTTATTTTTATTTTTATTTTTAACCTTTTGATAATAAACGCTAATTTGTTCGCTAAAAAGTATTAAATTGGTATTAAATAAAATTAGGTTTGGCGACCGAAATTATTGATATCATTCAAAAATTTATTACATCACTGCGAAATTTAACGTTTATTCTTAAGGTATAAATATCTTTAATCAATCAAACCAAAATATTTCAAAAATTCGTCATGAGTTAAATTAGGTCTTGGAACCGAAATTACTTTACCGAAACGAGGGGCGCATATTTTTGATAATATTTGATTGATTAAAGTGGGATAAAAAGACAAAAAGATTTTTAATTTTATTTTTACCATGTTTTTAATCTTAATATTTAAATCTTAAATTAATATTGTAAATTTTGTAAAAACAATATATTTAAAATTGTAAATATTTGAAAAATTAATATAAGTTTGGTATGAATTTATGAATTTTTAAATTAAGTTTGGTGTGAATTTTTAATTTTTAAAATATGAAATTTTAATTTTATGCATTTCAAATTTTAAGTTTGGTGTGAATTTTGAATTTTTAATATTAATTTTGAATTTTATATTTAAGTTGTGTGAATTTAAAAACAAAAATTTACTTTATCTCATTAAGTTAAAAATATGATTTTTAAAATTCGTCGTAAGTTGAAGACTAGGTCTTTGAACCGAAATTGCTTTACCCGAGGAAGGGACGAGAACTTTTATTATCATTATTTTTAATCTTATTGATTTAAAGTATGCCAAAAACATTGAAAAAACCCAAAAATCTTAGCTTTTAAAACAATCGCTACAAAAAGACAAATTTTAAAATTTTGTCGAAGGACGGACTAGGACATCGATCCGAAACGACCTCGTCCTAAATAACAAGGGAAACAAAATTTTAAAATTAAATACTTAATTGATTTATAAGTTAAAGATTATATAAAAAAAAAAAAAAAAAAAAAAAATACCAAACTCCGCGACTCGCGGAGTTTGGAGGGTAAATCTCCGCGAGTCGCGGAGAGACCGGATTACAGAAAAAAAAATAAGAGCTGCACACGAACTGATCAGCTCCCACACACAAACACACTGCATAAACACCCGAAAAATACTGCGAAAACCCACGAAAATCACCCCCAAAAATCTCAATTTTTAACCGTTAATCACCAAATTTTTTGCTAAAATCATGTTGAGAAGGATGATATCTAAGAACTACTCAAGAAAAACGAATGAAAGGGGTGAATCTTCATCCCAAGCCCGCCATGCTCCTGCTGAGAACTTGGAACAACAGGAGGTAGATAACTACTACAAGCAGGATGTACCTCATCCAGTCATGACCTTTTCAGATATGCACTTGGAACAGTTGCACCCGAACCTGAGATTTGACAGACTTTGGATAGATTATCCAAAATATCAACGGGGTTTGCATACTCTTCATTCCAAGGTTGTTGAGGTACCAAGGGTCATAGAATGGGGACCCTTGGAAGCTGTAGAATTGGCCGGGCCAATTAGGGAATTACTGGTACAGAGGTATGGTAATTCTTCTTTTAATGACTGGATATGTTTATTCACCATACGCAGACCTGTATATAAAGTATGGTGTGAAGAGTTGTTATGTAGTATAGAGTTGAATGATCGGGTAGCTAGTTTAACCGATCGTTCTTTTATTAGATTTTTGTTAGGCGGTTCGATGCGCCACATGTCTTTACTGGACATGGCTCAGGCTTTACGTATATATACGCCTGAGGAATTAGCGTCTACCGATTGTAGAGGATTGATACTAAACGGTAGAAAGATAGATGAGAATTTTGATACACACGGTGTGTGGAGTCAAATGACAAGCCATCACCGTTTCAAAGGGGGAAACTACTCTTATTTGGATATAGATAGAGCCGAATTAAGAGTAATACATAGGTTTTTAGCTAATTCGATTACACAAAGGGGTAAAAACAAAGAAAAGGTAAATGAACAAGATTTGTTTTACCATATGTGTATTCGAGACCCACACAGCGCTGTAAGTATACCATATTGTGTGGGTTATTATTTATCAGCTATGGTTCGGGGGATGCGTCCACATAGCATAATAGGAGGTGGTATTTTTATTACTTTGATTGGTGAATATCTCGGTGTGGATATAAGTCGGGGGGGATTATTAGTAGAAGAGCCGGAACCCCGCGACACTATAGGTTTAAATGTATACCATGGTGCGAAAGTTTTGAAGCGGCGAAATAACGCCGCAGTACGATACAATGGTAGACATCCACAGGTAGAGAGAAACCAGGAACAAGGTAATGTAGGAGGGGGGAATGAGATGCAAGAAATGCATAGGTTTATAGCTTCTCAGGAATACGAAAATGCTAGACAGAGAGCATTTGAAGATTGGCAAGTTCATCAGAACCAGATCATAGCGCATTGCCAACATATAGGTAGAAACTATATTCCTACACCGAAACCCGTCTTCCCTCCTTGGTCGATAGAGATGCAGCCACCATATCCTACGTATGACCCTGCCGAAGCATTCTATAGCACTTATGGTTATGCGTGGAACCCCTATTGGTACCAATATCATCCTTAGTTTACTTATTATTTTTTTTTATTATTTTGTAATTTGTAATTATTGATACATTTAATATTTTTGTTAATATTGTAATCATTTTTATAATTATCTAACTTTTATTCTTAGATTTTAATAATTTTTGAATGTGGGGTAATAAACCAAACTTCAAAAATATGTATATATGTTTGCAGTTTATCTTATGTACAAAACAGGGTAAAACAACGCATTTTCAAAGACTGGCATTAAGTTCAGCAAAAGCAACTAATTTTGACGACAATGATGCAAAATATATGTGAAATACCAACAAGACGGAATGAACAAATGATGTGCACCATTTATCATTCAGCAAACAAACGCCAATATATTTGGAAAATTTGGTAAAAATTTAATCATTTTCACACAAATCACCCTCAATAATTTAAATTGTTACTGATTTCTTGCAAATGAGGGCATTGCAAGATCTTAAGTGTGGGAAGGGGTTAAATTCTTTCGGATTTTAAAAAATTTTTACTTTATACACTTGGTTACCATTAAAAATACTAGTAAAGCAGTAGTTGTATTAGAATCTAGTGCTCTCTGATAAAAAAGAACAGCCCTAGTCTTATATACTAACTACCCAATTCTAAGTAAAAAATTTTCAAAAAAAAAAAATTTCAATTAAATGAATTCAAAATCATGTTTATACATATTTATGAACGATAAAACTAGGTTTTAACACCGAAATTATTGTTACCTCGGAAAGGACATAAATTGAGAAACAAACTAAAATGTTAAAATTCATTTAAAATGGAATAGAGGACGATAAAAAGAAAAATAAAAAGCCAAGTGTGGGAAAATTTACCAAGTTATTTTAAACATATGTCACATATATTTGTAACAAATAACTGAAAATACTTTTGCTTTGAACTAAACTAAACTGTTTTACCCGATGAAAGAAAAGAAGAGATGGATCTACACGATGAATCAATTCCATCATTAAAAGGAAGTAAAGTCTTCCGAAAAAGAAACGCGCTTCTTGATTTAGGTCATGAAGTTGTCGTCCAGACCAGCTGTAGGTTGACGAAAAATCTAGAAAAGTCATCACTAAAATCAGCAGGAAATCCACGGACCTCAGCATCAAACAGGGTCGCCAAGTGGTCAGATTTATCCTAACCATGAGAAGGATTTATCTCGTACAATGGGGGGGCACCGTGCAAATTAGCTTGATAAGACTAATGAATCAGATCCCCAGAAAGGATAATCTCCTTAAAGATCAAAAATCAGCTTTTAAGCCTGATATTACTCAATCCTTGAGATTGACCTTAAAGATTGAGAATTACAAACTCATGGAATTCAATGATATCTAAACTCGAGCTTAAACGAGAAAATATTTTGATCAAAATTACAAACCGATTTGTTTTCTGAAAACCCTAATTTCAATGCGTTCATTACCATTGAACGTAAAATCCTAGGAATTCACCTGGAATTCATTAGGTCACCTGAACTAAATCGGGTGTCAACCGTAAGAACGGTGGTTGCATAGTGGTCAAAGACATGACCTTGTGCCAAACCGGAAAAATTATAAGGGTGAGCTTTACTATTGCTCCTACCAAGGATAGTAATTGCGTCCGACGCGTTATAGACCATAATCAAAAGCATGTCACGGGACATTGCCTTAACAGTTGCTTGTTCAACGCTTTCCTTTACAACCGGACGGTAGTTTGCCGAAAGGTAATATACGGAACAAGTAAACTGGACGTGTTGCTTTCCAAATACAAGGTTAGCAAGTGGGTGACACAAAACCGCAAGTTTTGAGCTAAAATTTTCAAATCTGAAACCCACCAAACCCACAAAAATATTTTGCAAACACCGGTAAAGGGTTATTCCGAAAAACTTATCTAGGGTAAAAACTAGATTTAATTTTCAAAAGATCAAATGTTTTCATAAAGATCCAATTTCCTTAATGGATCTAAATTTTTATAGTCATGTGGGACTGTAAACCATATCGTTACTACCATTGTTTATACCGCCGTATAGAAATCACTGATGTACAAAGTGTGAAGAATAAAAAAGTGATTCTAGTATTTCAAGACAATATTGCTTGAGGACAAGCAACGCTCAAGTGTGGGAATATTTGATAATGCTAAAAACGAACATATATTTCATAGCATTATTCCTCAAGAAAGACAAGCTTTTAGTTGCAATTGTTCTATTTACAAGAGATATTCGTTTAAATAATAAAAGGTGAAGACAAAAGACAGATTCGACGAATTGAAGACGCAAACGACCAAAAAGCTCAAAAGTACAAAAGACAATCAAAAAGGTTCCAATTATTGATAAGAAACGTCTCGAAATCACAAGAGTACAAGATTCAAAACGCAAAGTACAAGATATTAAATTGTACGCGAGGACGTTCGAAAATCCGAAACCGGGACTAGAGTCAACTCTTAACGCTCGACGCAACGGACTAAAAATTACAAGTTAACTATGTATATAAATATAATATAATATATAATTAATTATATTAATTATATATATATTATATATATATAATAAAAACCGTCGGCAGCAAGAAACTCCAAGGGTGTGAGCTGTAAATACCTCTCCGCGACTCGCGGAGTTTTAAGGGCATTTTGCCGCGAGTCGCGGAGCCCCAAAAATCAAGTCTGGCTATAAAGCCAACCGAATTCTGATCAAAATCAATCATCTTTTTCTCTTCCTCTTCATACGTAAATATATTTATATTTATAATTTATATTTTAATTTTAATTATAATTCTAATAATAAGGGTATGTTAGCAAATGTTGTAAGGGTGTAAGTCGAAATTCTGTCCGTGTAACGCTACGCTATTTTTAATCATTGTAAGTTATGTTCAACCTTTTTATATTAATGTCTCGTAGCTAAGTTATTATTATGCTTATTTAAAACGAAGTAATCATGATGTTGGGCTAATTACTAAAATTGGGTAATTGGGCTTTGTACCATAATTGGGGTTTGAACAAAAGAACGACACTTGTGGAAATCAGACTATGGGCTATTAATGGGCTTTATATTTGTTTAACTAAATGAAAGTTTGTTAATGTTAATATAAAGATTTACAATTGGGTGTCCCTATAAATTACCATATACACTCGATCGGACACGATGGGCGGGGTATTTATATGTACGAATAATCGTTCATTTAACCGGACACGGGAATGGATTAATAGCCACTAGAATAATTAAAACAGGGGTGAAATTACATTCAAGGGTAATTGGTGTAATTGTTAACAAAGTAGTAAAACCTTGGTTTACACGCAGTCGATAACCTGGTGTATTCATTAAACAAAGTATTAAAACCTTGTTACAATTCGAATCCCCAATTAGTTGGAATATTTAACTTCGGGTATAATAATAATTTGACAAGGACACTTGCAATTTATATTTATGACTGATGGACTGTTATGGACAAAAACCAGACGGACATATTGAATAATCCAGGACAAAGGACAATTAACCCATGGGCATAAAACTAAAATCAACACGTCAAACATCATGATTACGGAAGTTTAAATAAGCATAATTCTTTTATTTCATATTTAATTTCCTTTATTTTATATTTAATTGCACTTCTAATTATCGCACTTTTATTTATTGTTATTTTATTTAATCGCACTTTTAATTATCGTACTTTTAATTATCGCAATTTAATTTTATCGCATTTTTATTATTCGCAATTTCATTATCGTTATTTACTTTACGCTTTAATTTAAAGTCTTGTATTTATTTTATATTTTACATTAGGTTTTAACTGCGACTAAAGTTTTAAAATCGACAAGCCGGTCATTAAACGGTAAAAAAACCCCCCTTTATAATAATAATATCACTTATATATATATTTGTATTTTTATAAAAGTAAACTAATATAGCGTTGAGCTTTGTTTAAAGATTTCCCTGTGGAACGAACCGGACTTACTAAAAATTACACTACTGTACGATTAGGTACACTGCCTATAAGTGTTGTAGCAAGGTTTAAGTATATCCATTCTATAAATAAATAAATATCTTGTGTAAAATTGTATCGTATTTAATAGTATTTCCTGCTAAAATTTAATAGTATTTTATACCCCTCTGCTTTGACATCACTATACGATACATGTATAAACATTATAAGTTTTAAGTATTTATGTCAAAGAACGTTACGTATAGTTATCGTTTTGAAAACTTAAGTTAGTAGTTTCAAAATATACTTATAACTCATTGTCATTAGTACACAATGAGATGTTAAACCATCCTTAGATCATGTTAAATATACATAAATACATATATATACACAAACGTATAATTATCGTATGTTATATAGTTCGTGATATCATCGGTCAAATTGGACGGTCAAACGTTGTGTAAAACTCTTCAAAAACACAAGTCTCAATAATTGGAAAAATCTGGGTCGTTACAGTTCACGGACCTCTACCCGGACCACTGCCCGAATGGATGTGTTCCTGGGTACCGTCGATCAGGTTCGGGTTTCCGCCCGAACGTGTGTGTTACGTGCAAATGATGAGGGTCGTTGAAATAAATATTCTACTGATGCCAAAAAAATCGCCGTTCAAAAAAAAAAAGAAAAAAGAAAACTAACTGGCTTAATTTTGAGCACTTATTTTATATATTAAAGTTTGTTAGAATGTTAGTTGTGACTTATAGAATAAACTAGTTTTTGAATCCTCGCTTCGCGCCGGGGGTTCGGTTTTCAATGTATTTTATTGCGTTTAGTTTGTAAAATTATTTCGTGGCTAACGATGATGTCGTTGAAGCGCAACTCGAATCGAACTAAAATGTATAATCCGTGAAAGATTTAAATATTATTTTAAATTAACAATATATGTGCATCTCCGCGTTTCGCTATGAAATTGTCGACTTTTAAAAATTTAACGCAAAATCAACGTGTATAAAAAGTACCTCAAATATTTATCGTTCTTTAAAAAGCGTCCGTTTTGCGTATAGTTGGTTAAATTGTGTTCCTAAAATTATTTCGAGTTTAACGATGGTGTTGGAAAATTTAACTCGTTACGAGCGAGAAGATATGACCCGTTGAATATTTGAGTGGAGTTTATTTAAGATTTTTATGAAAATGATTATGTGATACTTTACCCCCTGGTTGGAGGGTCGATTTAAATTATTCAACAAAGTGGGGAGGTTTTTTTTGTAAAAAAAAAGGTGGAAGAAAACTTAAAAAAAAAAAAAAAAGAAAAATGACGAAATTACCCCTGATTACTATTCATGATTTTTTAGATATAAGTATTAATATTAATATTAATATTAATATTAATAAATTTAAGCTACTCAGCTACCACAACCTAAATATATAGGATTTAAACAAAAAAAGAAACAGATTTAGGGTCATCATTTGTAACGTTTCATGCCACATGCAAAAACATGAACGCTGCATGGAACTATGCTGTGGAACTTTGATTCTCAACATATTTATATGACTACTACAACTCATAAATAAATACACCAAAAGACCTCCTCCTATATATCTATGAGCCCCGACATGTTCTGAATATCTCACCCCGCATTATGTCTATTGGGTTGTGGTCGAGAGTGTAACGCTCTGGCCCTTGATACATACCCGTCTTTTCCAGAATCGCAAGCCCTTCATCCCTACCATATTTTGAGCTGTACAGCTTCAGGTACTCTATGTCCTAAAAACACCAATACAAATACCATAAGAAAAACATAACGTATACGACTAATGGCCAAATTTCACGATTGGCAAAATAGGTGGGTTTAAAAATGGAGTCAAAATGGATCCTTCATATGTACAGGCCATGTCGGGTTGACCCAGCAACATTAAATGTTCCATTATTTAGTTCATACATGATACATAATCAACGTAATTAATAACAACCCGAACTGACCTGTTTTATATACATGGGTAGATATAGCCACCTCAGGCCGTGACCCGTGATGGTGTAAAGAAACAAGAAAAATAAATAAAATAATCAAAAGATTACCTGCAAGCCACTCAGAAGGCGCTCTAACCTAAGAGAAGCCACTGGTTCATGTGAAGACGAGAAAACTTCACCTGGGTAAAACAATACCCCGTCACCTGGGGGTAGCCCACGCCTGAACTTGATCTGTCCACACATACCCATTATTTATATAAACATTAAACAATTGAACATAAAGGAAAAAGGAAAGTAACAATGGGATGAGCCCTGGGTTGCAAATCTCGCTACTCGGTGAGTACTAGGTAAGGACTTTTTGCATGTACCTCTGCTCCGGCAACAGTTGCCTTTTCGTAGCAGTTGGCGCCCCAATAAAGAAACCCAGTTCCACCTTCTTTCCATACACGCCACATGACGGCACGATGTTGTGTACCTCGCATACCCAGGTGCCAGTTAGGATGAGGATCCGATGGTCCCATGCAAACATACGTCCACCATTCCTGCCAATTTGATTCATCAATTCATTTCAATACTATATCTGCAAATAGTAATAGTAGATTCAAGAATTTAAAGTGACAAGATCGGTGGGATGAGTAACATGTTTGGGCTGAAATGGCCCAGTTGACCCTCAAACGCCTCTAGTCCATTCTTCAGATTTTATTAGCGATAAAAAAAAAAAAAAAAAAAAAAAGAAAAAAAAAGAAAACCACATCAACATTCAGTACAGCTCAAATTGACCCATTCATAAGTAACTGGGTCAATTACCACCTCCATAAAGAATGCACTCAGAATTGACTCATTTACTTTCACATTAGTTGTGTGTGTGTGTGTGTGTGTGTGCAAACAATGATGCACATTAATCAATAATCAACGTATCTCAACATATTTGAGGAAAATGCATCACGATAATACCTCATTATTCTCGGTTTGTATCTCTGCAATTATGTCCTTCACTAGGTCCTCCCGGTTACCAATCACCCATTCACTGCAAATGCAAAATAAAAAACCATTTAGTCCTATTTTGAGTACACTAGTGAAGCTTTTAGTGTGCATCAAGGTCCAAGTGGAGTTTACACTAAACAAATTCCGGTATCTAACCACTTGCAATAACCGATAAAGAAGTTAGACAAAACTTATACGCTCTACAAACGATCTTAATGATGAGATACTTACATTACATCGATGAAAACATAGTTGAGAGAACAACATTAGTACCTTGTACAGTAAATTTGTGTATGCGGGCGAAGGAACCCTGGTACTTTCAGAAAAGCCTCAAAATTATTTGGAGCAAGAGGCGCATCACTTGGACCTGAACAAAGCTAGAAACTAGTCTATGATCTTTGCAAGTAAATAAAGCGTGCAAATTACAAAAAAGGCATAATAGTATAATACTAAGTTATTAACATTGACCAAGGGACAATCTTAAGGTCAAATTACAAAAGAGGCATAATATTATGTTATTAACATTGACCAAAGGAAAACCAGAAGGCATATTACTATGTTATTATCATCGCACCTCCAAACGATTTGCAATTGAAGATGTTCTTACCGGAGTAGTAGGTAGTCAATACACGTGCATCAGGTGCATAGACATGAATCTCACTAGCTTGGTGACGAATAGCATCATACTGTTGTACATTAAGTGGCTGCAAGGATAAAATTTGGTTCAAAATAGAACGCACGAATAAGAAGAATATAACATAGATATATAGCGATAGTAAAAAATACACAATAAGTGAGGTATTATTACCTCATCCCACAGGTAAAAGTAGGCTTTTTTCCAATGACTTTTTGATCTCAAGATCTCAACTTCCTTCTGCAGATAATCCTTTGCTAAATCACCACTGTTAAGAATCAGTAATGTCATTGATGCATGATCAATATCACGATATAGTAGAAGTGACAAAAAGTGTGCATGAATAACATGTTTGTGGTCAACAAAGGTGATTTCCAGTATGAATTCAGCTGACTCAACACCTTTTGTCCGATATTATACCAAATGATTAGTGCGATAAATACAATAACAAATGTTGGATTATTACAACAATAATCTAACATCGAACATTTTATATAAAATAATGTAGAAGGTTGTTAGCCTTAACAGCACACACTCGGTGATTTTTGGACCTTTCGACCTAGTAGTTTTTATCTAAACTTTTTTACTTGATCCCATTTGACTGGTTGAAGAAATTTACAGCTCTACGATACATTAAACAACACTCCAAGCATCTAATTACGTACCAAGAGACTACAGGACTATATGGCACAGCATAAGCTGCGAGACGAGGATCTGAAAAAAATTCATCTGATTTGGGATGATCAGCTACACAACACAAGGAGCAAAAACAATCAGAATTATAAAGACTTAAACAATTATAATCGAACAAAGCTGCTTTCTTGCATTATCATACCAGGCCATGGAGAGGTGTATGTCAAAACACGCATGCTGTTACCCCATTTACAGAAATAAGGACTGATTTTATATTGAAGAAGCCACTTAAAATGTTGTTCTAGAGCATCATACCATTCAGCACTACCATGTTCAACACCAAAACGATCTTCAATTACAGTATCTGATATCTTAAATTTAATTAAGGATGTAGAAATATTTCAGAGCAAGTACTAAAGGCCGAATATTTAAGTCATGAAATTAAGATGTAGGGATTTAGGATACGCCAATAACAGCAGGAAGTGAAGGTGTCCTGGGGAGAATAAAGTCCCAGACAGTCAAACTTAGCTTCAAACGTATTGAAAGGTTTGCATCTTCATCCATCATATCTGGCAGCCCGTTTTCAGAAAAGAATTCAGAAAAAGAAGGCGAAAGAAGTACTCTTCTTAAAGTTGTAGTTGCAGATTTTACTCTTTCTACCTGACAAAAAAAAAAGAAAAGAGGATTTAATGAACAGTTCTTAAGAATTCACAACAGCCGTAACGCATAACCAGAGTTGGCAACATTGGCAGGTCACATAATGCGTCAACACGGGTCAGATAAGAATGACTTGAAAAGGCTTTTTGGCCTTTTGAAGGCTTTTTGGCCTTTTGAATTGATACAATTTTGTATTATACATGATTACAATGGAAATAGTCTTCTAACAACGTGACTGAACAATTTATGCATTGATTACAGAGGCAATAATCTCTTGATGATAATCTAACTGCGTGAGTGAACAGTTTATGCATTCAAAAAACAATAGGTGAGAACTGCATAGCCCAACGGTTCCCCCATGTACTTTGTGTCATGGGATAGGGAGAGGTCATGGGTTCGATCCTCAGGGATGACATGATTTTCTTTAAACCAATTGAACACCAATAATGGTGGTATATATTGACCCTATAGGGAGGTTTTACCGGATTCGTTCACGGACCTCTACCCGGAACACTGCCTGAATGGATGTGTTCCCGGGTACCGTCGATCGGGTTCGAGTTTCCGCTCGAACGTGTGTGTTACGTGCAAATGATGAGGGTCGTTGAAATAAATGATATACAGATGCCAAAAAATCGCCGTTTAAAAAAAATAATTAAATAAATAAATAGGTGACTTTCAACTCGTTTGACCCTTCCCTTGGCTAAATTTTGGTTGATCCGTTTAAGATACTATAAAAAACACCAACCGGCCCATTTATAAGCAAATGAGTCAAAATTGCCACATCTAGTGTTGATACAATTGTTGCAAATGCATGAAATAATTCTAATCTCACCACTTCTTCAGCTGGTTTCCCTTCAATTGGCTCAATCACTTCAAGACAATTTTTGAGTTCCCTATATACTTGATATTTCTCAGATTTACCAAAAGATTGTGCAGCATATCTGCAATAAATCAGACTTCATTCAGATATGTAAATGTAACTAAAAAAGACGTTTAACAATCATTACTTTTTGCAATCTAAAAGTGTTAAGTTCCATATAGACATGTAAACAAGCTGAAAGTAACATGTTAACATTTAACAACTAATATTTAACTGAAAAAGGGGGTAGGCAATCACTCTGCATCTGCTTTCGTCGCAGTAACTATAAATTCTCCATCATATTGTCCTGGGGGTAGTGTACTTGGAACATCAATCGATACCCAAATGGCAGTAGTTTCTCTGCAGAGAAAACCATAATAAAGTCAAATCAAAAGTCAACAGCAAAGCATACTCAATTATGAATTTTTCTATCAATTATGTAATCTGTAATCATACCCTGGAAGTAGGTTTATCTGTGACACAGGCATATCAAGTGGTACAAGAGCATCTGGAACACCCAAAACAGGAACCACACGTCGCATAGTAACTGACTGACCGATTACTAACCTGGTTAAAATTAAATTTAGTTCAAAAACAGTAGATAACTAAATTAATATTTGCAACACACGTGTCAAAAGATACTGACATGTCACCAGAAGTTGAACACAGATCAGTACATTGAATCTGTACAACCCCAGCATTACTTGATCCACTCCAAGAAACTTTAGGACGAATAGCAATTTGAATGCTTTCCCTCTCATTTCTTGCAGCTAAAAGAGATACCTTCAAAATTAGAGCAGATTATAAGAATGAGAAAGTGTCTCGGCTGCAAAATTATTTTCTCACTAATTTTTTTATTATTTCCTTGTATCTACTAATCCTCAATATTTGTGTTTATGAGATACATTCATGAACAAACTTATAAACATCATTTCAGTCACTACAGTTCAATAATCTGAGGTCTTGAGGAATCATGAACTTAGATACTTACAGACTCCAATGGTCGAGGCATTTCTTGAGGTCCCACATTTGCAGTGCTAGGCATGCACCATACATGTACTAACTCAGAAGACGGAATTCGAGTGGGATCGATCGTCCCTCTCAGTAGACTTGGATCTTGTAAGCTATTATCACCCCATCCGTATGAGGTCCCGCCACCTGCAACGCCTTCAACTGGAGGAACCATGTCTTCAGGACTCCCTATAGCAAAATATGGCAATTATTAATGATAAAGTATAATTGTGCATTCACTTAAATTCACTATTCAAATGTATGTCAATAAATGAAAAAAGTACAAAGATATACCCGATATCACTTAATATACAGAAAGCCAGTTACATATCACTTAAATTCACTACTCAAGTCTCCGTTCATATAAATGGTACTAGAAAATTCATAGCAAATTAGTCTAGATAAACTAAAAGGGCTAGTACATTTATAAAAATACTCGATAAGCGATAATCTAAATATAATAATAACCGGAACTAGATATTCATTTGCATTAAGGCTTTATATACACACAGAGTACGCCTATTCTAGTTGCATTTCAGTTGCTACAAATGGAACCCAACTGAGCCCTTAACGAATGTATAAATTGGTCCCCTCCTTCCCCATAACATAGATATATTAACATCATCAACTAAGCCCCAATTTACAAACACCCTATCCTGCTTTAACTTTTAATCGATCTAACATTAATTACTACATACATAGGGTGTGTGTGAATGAATTAATAGTACAGTGTTGAATCAGGATAAAACCTAACAGTACAGTGTTGAATCAGGATAAAACCTTATAAACAATCAATTAATTGATAATCAAGTATCATTAATTTTCAACGCATAAGATTAACAATATAACAGCATATAAATAGATTCTAGATTCTGATCTTTAAAGCAAAACAACAAAGTACAATTAATCAAACAAACGTCCAGGTACAAAACCCTAAAATTACACCCAAACCGGTATATATTAGTACCAAAAAAAAAAAAAAAAAACCAACAGAAATCAGTAACGAAGCAAAGCAGTTGAGCAAAATTATATACTACGTATGTGATTTGATGAAGGAACAGGTTATACAAACCTGAGTTGTTCATTTTGTAAATATGAAAAAAATTGGAAGATGAGTGCACGGAATGATAGTCGAGACGGTGATGATGATGACGATGATGATCGTGTCTCGATTGAACAGAAAAATGGCACTACTACTATTTCAGTATTTTTGATAACTCTTATAAATATAAATATAAATTTTACTATTTCCGGATATAGATATTGGTGTATCTACTTTTATGTGTATTCCGTACATGTGTGGCAAGGGTTAGCCGGTTAGGTCTGTATACATCAGAAAAATTGGAATAAATTTTTCACTTTTTCCACACAACATGAGCTGCAAAAGTTTAATGACCTCATTTTATGATCATTTTTTACCCATTCACTAGCATTAAAAAAATAAAATGTTTGTTAGTGATGTTTGAATTTTAGACCTATTTTGAAGTATATGTCATCTTACTACTACTGTAAGGAATATGTTTAATTACATATTAATGAGTAATTGCAATTAAGGATTCCAATTCTCATCAAGACACAAGCACGATCCGGAATTAGAAGTAAAATAATGAGCTGACTAAATTATGCCATAAAGGGCATAAGATAATAATTAATAAAATTACATATATTTTCTTAAAATTGAGTTTTTGTTGATCTTGTGATGATAGTATAAAGAAATTTCACACCAAAAGAACTTAAAATGATGGTATTAAGTATGTGTATCATGTGAATTGTGATGATTGAGATGGGTGTTATGGTAGATATGGTATGATTTTAAGTGGTTTCGATCGAGGCTTTTTATCGGTGATTGTACTGGTGGTAGGGGTTTTTTGAATAGTTGTCACTCGTTTCAAGTAATTAGTGAGCTTTCAAGGAGTGTTTTGAAGTCATGGTTTTATGGCCATATGTGCTTTCTTGGTTGATATCCATACATCTCCCAATATTACAACTTAGTTTAATTATATTGTGAGAAAGTGTTTCCTTTTAAGGTTGATGGGTTTAGGTCACTTGTTATGGTCATGGTTGGTTCTTTTACTTTTACTTGTTTAAATTTTTTTTATGAATGATTTCTCTTATTTTCTCATGTGTGGTGTCTAAGTTTTGAATGATAGGTAGCTCTTTAGATTGGTAGATCATTGTGAGGGACATTGTTTGTGTTTTATGGTTGCGTTATCTAGAATTGACTTTTCAATCGTTATAGTTGATTAAGGTCATATTGATAAGGTTTTATGGTAGTATTTGTTGGAACTGATGTTTATCCGCTTAAGTTGTTCCGGGTCTTTGATCTGTATTACTCGTATTATTTTTTAGGGTCGTTGTTTGGGGGTGTTAACAAGTCAAGCTTTTAGGGTCATTTAGTAGTTGATTTCCTCTTGCACTTGTATTTATACGAACTTATATCGGGTCTTTATATCACCCATTCGATATGGAATGATTGTTCATTCATTTTTCTATTTTTTTTTTTTTTATTCAAACATACATTACGTATACAAGTATTTAGAAGAGCTCATGAAAAACTTAATTTAACACAAAAGTCCATACACATAACATGCAATGTGTATGACATCTACATCAGCATTATTTTTGAAGACTTTCTAATATATTTTTTAGTTTTTAGTTAATGTATTTCTTTTGATTAATGTAATTTGTTATTATTACATTATTTGAAGTTAAAAAAAAAAAAAAAAATTGAATCTTGTTAAGTGTCATCCACTGATCCACTTCATTTTTTTCAGCCCACAATACTCTAAATATATTTGTCACTGTTATGAGTTTAGGAGTTTATAACTACCTTTTAAGGCTTGATTTTTGACAATATATTATTAATATTGATATTATAGAAGAGTGAAGAAGAGAGCAAAATATTCTATATTTCAAGAATGGTGTATCGATATGCTTACATTCGTCCGATATTTATACTACATAAAGTCATGTACAGCTTCACAATTTATCCAGATGTAATTCACATGTTTTTGGTTGTATCTACAAAAGTTGTCGGCCACTTAATATTTATAACACTCCCCCTTGAACGACAATTTTGTTTCATTGGAGATCAACTACGAGTTACTGCCTTGTTAAAAACCTTGCTAAAGAAAACCCAGTGGAAAAAACTTTAGCTAAGGGAAAAAGAGTGCAGCATGGAGTTAACTCCCCCTCAAGTAGGCATCGCTTCAGCTGTTACATCTTTTGAACATGTCTCATGCCAATGTTATGAACGTGCGTTCTGAAAATAGCAGTTGAGAGTGCTTTAATAAAATGATCAGCAGAGTTTTTAATGGATTGAACATATCTCATTTCAATCTGGTTGTCCTTAATGAGATCTTGAGTATATGAGAAGAATCTCGGAGGTATATGTTTTGTTCGATCACTTTTGATATATCCTTCCTTCATCTGTGCTATGCAAGCTGCATTATCTTCATAGATAGTTGTTGGACTTTTATCGCGTTTTAGTCCACAAGAATCAGTAATGAGTTGTGTCATTGATCTCAACCAAAAACATTCCCGAGTAGCTTCATGTAATGCAATCACTTCGGCATGATTTGATGATGTTGCAACAAGTGTTTGTTTTTGAGAACGCCATGATATTTCGGTACCTCCATTTAGGAATACATATCCAGTTTGAGATTTAGCTTTATGTGGATCAGATAAATAACCTGCATCTGTATAACCAATCAAATCTTGTTTTGAATTGTTAGAGTAAAATAATCATAAATCAGTAGTTCCTCAAGGGTATGAAACATGTATTTGATCCTATTCCAGTGTCTTTTTGGAAGGAATTGAGCTGAACCTTGTTAACAAATTATCTGCAAAAGAAATGTCAGTTCTTGTATAATTTGTAAAATACATAAGAGCCCCAATTCACTAAGATATGAAACTTCTGATCCAATAAAATCTTTATGATCTTCACGGGGATGAAATGGATCAGCGTCAATATTGAGTAATTTAACAACCATAGGAGTACTTAATGGTTCTGTTGTGACGACCCGGGAATTTTCGACTAAATTTAACCTTTAATCTTAATATAAATTCAACACGATAAGCAAAGTCTGTTATGCTGAGTCTCAAAAATTTTGAAATGTTGTCATACATTCATTTAAACCATTGGCCATTCCTGACGATTCACGAACAATTGTGTGTAAATAAATATGTATACCTGTATGTATATATCTATATATGGTAATATAAACAAATGAAAATATAATGATTTAAAATGATAAAATACAGTAGATCAGTAAGACTAAGTATGTAAAATAATATACAAGATAATAATTTGATTATTAAAATAAAGCTAACTATAGATGTGTATGAAATCTATAAAGAATTATTATGATATATATATTGGATTATATTATAGGTTATTGTATATAAATATAACTTATAATATGTACTATTAATAAATTAAATTAAATTATAAATCATAATATAAGTTGTTATTATTATTACTAACCTTAGTATCATTAACATTAGGGTGTCTAATACAACATTTAATACATATAACCTGCTGTATCTTAATTATTACTTGTATTATTATTAGATAAGATTACTATTATTATTATTAGTATTAATGATTAATTTTATTATTATTTCTATTATTATTAGTATTTTTATTTTATAATTCTTAATAATGTTAAAAGTATTATTATTATTAACGTAAATTATTAATATTATTACTAATAATATTGCTAACATTTTTTTATTATTATTTTTAATTATTATTAAACTTAATAGAAATCATTATTTTTGATATCATTATATTATTAATACTTTTATTATTATTATTAATACTAGTAAATTTAGATTATCATTAATATAATTATAATTATTAATTAATTAAATAAAATCATATTTCTACTGAATATAAAAGTTTGGAATCAGTTTCACACACCTTTCTACTGTAAATAATTTTGTTCTTGTCTTTAAAGATGTTACCAAATCGAATCAAATCACAGGACCAAACAAAAATCTGTTTAGCATCGTTTTGATCTTGTACTTATATTATTATTTTTATTTTTATTTCCTCTGATTGAAAATTTCTGTCGATCATCGTTCCTTATTTAATTTCATCAATTACAGCTGTAATCGATCCAAAGAGACTCACATTATCAACTACCCATTTCCAAAAACCCTTAACAGCCTTATTCAATTGAACTTAATCCATAAAAATCAGAAACCTGTACGAGTACCTCTGTTCTTGACTCCTTTTACCAAAAGCTCGATTTTTAAATCAATTGCAAAAAGTGTTAAAACAGTTTTGTTAGTAATGTTTTACTTAAATTATCTGCAAAGTTTCAAGATTCAATTCATCCTATCGAGTCTCAATTCGCGAGTTAAAGTTTATGAAATAAAAGTCAACGGTTTGTTCTTAGTTAAAATTCGAAATCGTTTTCATGTTTTAAGTACAATTAGGTATACAGAAAGTTTTCATATATGATTTAAAAGATTTTTCATGTTATATGTAATGTCTAAAACGTCCTTAAAATTCAAATTTGATTTTGTGTTTATCGAACTCTAAAACAGTCACTGTAAGTGTATTTTTTTTTATTTTATTTACTTCTTTTCTGTTAAATTAAAGACAACGATGATTACCTGTTTATGTTTCACAAATTTATCTTAATTCAACATCCAAACTAACAGAATTGATTTTGTCTGGGTTCTGATCGGATTGAATTCATGAAGAAGAAATAGTGAGACAGATAGTATAGGATATATAAATTAATTGTGGTATTAAAACAGAAAAACCAAAAGCAGACGGATGGTTAAGCACATGATGGGTGAGCGGGAGGTCACGGGTTCGAGCCCCGGCGTGGGCTCTTCTTTTTAGAAAAACTTATAAAAGGGGTATATACTTTTATATTTTCATTAATATTATTATTATTATTATTGTTATTGTTATTATTGCGATTATAATTATAATTGTTATAATTAGTATTATAAGTGATATCAATGTTATTATTATTGTAGTTTATCAATTAAGTATTATATCATTATTATAGTTATTACGATTATTATTATTATTATTACTAGTAATATGAAAATAATATAAATTAGTATTATTTCCATAAACATTCGTATTAGTAACATTCTATAATTATTAGCATTATCATTACGTAGTATTATTATTATTATTATTATTATCATTTTTAATAATATTAACAAATCATTAAAAGTATTGTTATTAATATTATCATGAGTATCGTTATTAGATAATTTTTTTAAAAATTTTATCATAAACATCTTTAATAGTAAAATTAGTATTTTTACAGTTATTATCGTTAATATCATTATATTTATCACTAAAAGGATTTTTTTTAACATTTCATTTTTATTAGTAATGATAAGTATTATCAATATTATCATTTTACCATTATAAATAACATTTTAGTATTAGTACAATTAATAGTTTTAACAAACAAACGATATATATATTTTATACATTAAACATAACAAAGTTAATATTTTCACATACAAAATAAATACATGAAATATATATATATATATATATATATATATATATATATTTGATATAAAAATAATATAACTAATAAATTTAAATATATAAATATATATATATTGTTTGATTTCGATTATGTGTATTAATAAATAAACAAATGATATAGGTTTATGAATCCAAGGCCAACCCTGCATTGTTCTGTTGTTTAATGTCGTTATATGTATTTTTACTACAAAATACATTAGGTGAGTTTCATTTGCTCCCTTTTTACTCTTTACATTTTTGGGCTGAGAATACATGCAAATGCTTTATTAACTGTTTTATAATATTTATATGCGTGAGTTCATTTGCTCCCTTTTACTCATTACATTTTTGGGCTGAGAATACATGCACTGTTTTAATAACTGTTTTACAATATTTATATGGGTGAGTTTCATTTGCCTTTTTTACCCTTTATATTTTTGGGCTGAGAATACATGCACAATTTTTATAAATGTTTTACGAAATAGACACGAGTAATTGAAACTACATTATATGGTTGAATGATCGAAATCGAATATGTCCCTTTTTATTACGTCTGGTAATCTAAGAATTAGGGAACAGACACCCTAATTGACGTGAATTCTAAAGATAGATCTATTGGGCCCAACGAGCCCTATCCAAAGTACCGGATGCTTTAGTATTTCGAAATTTATATCATGTCCGAAGGAGGATCCCGGAATGATGGGGATATTCTTATATGCATATTGTTAATGTCGGTTACCAGGTGTTCAATCCATATGAATGATATTCTTGTCTCTATGCATAGGACGTTTGTTTATGAGAAATGGAAATATGAAATCTTGTGGTCTATTAAAATTATGAAATGATTATTTATGTTAAACTAATGAACTCACCAACCTTTTGGTTGACACTTTAAAGCATGTTTATTCTCAGGTACGAAAGAAATCTTCCGCTTTGCATTTGCTCATCTTAGAGATATTACTTGGAGTCATTCATGACATATTTCAAAAAACGTTGCATTCGAGTCGTTGAGTTCATCAAGATTATTATTAAGTCAATTATAGTAGGATATATTACGAAATGGTATGCATGTTGTCAACTTTTGATGTAATGAAAGATTGTCTTTTCAAAAACGAATGCAATGTTTGTAAAATGTATCATATAGAGGTCAAGTACCTCGCGATGTAATCAACTGTTGTGAATCGTTTATAATCGATATGGACATCGTCTGTATGGATTAGGATGGGGCGTTTCAGTTGGTATCAGAGCGGTGGTCTTAGCGAACCAGGTCTGCATTAGTGTGTCTAACTGATAAGTCGTTAGGATGCATTTTTGAGTCTGGACTTCGACTGTGTCTGCATGTCAAAAGTTTTGCTTATCATTTCGTGTCGAAAATTACCTGCTTATCATTCTTAGAGAATTACTTGCTTATCATTCTTAGTCTAGACACGTTTTACTGCATTGACTGCATAAATAGTGTATAGACAAAATTCATATCTTAGCGTATCTACTACTTCATATCTTAGCGTATCTGTTACTGTAACTTTGCCTGACATATTCCGTAGATTCCTCCGTAACTTATGGAATTTTAGTATTATATATGCATATGTAAATTATGTATTGCAGGGTACTAATCTACATCCTATAATATATTTCTTATCGAAAATCCTTCATCTGATCGTATGTGATGAATCTCTCAGCCGGCTCGAATTCCTTGGATTTCGACAACTATTTTGATATGGAGTTTCACCTAAGCTCTGAAAGCAGTGTCACTAGAATGAATCAACCAATCATCCATCCCCAATTCATCTGATGAGTTCGTAGTCGACTTAATCAATGGAGACGCGAAGAAGGAGATCCCTTCCACCAACCGAATTCACCTCTTGACAATGAACCTGAAGCGCTTACCAGCGAACCTATCTGAAACACCATTTTCAGCCTCATTTCCAAGGTAGCACGTCACGATTATATTCTATCTAAAAATTCTAAACCTTATTCATCCACTCGTTCCGACCGACAATCATCTTGGAATAATAGGAGAAGTCAACGAACTTCGCGCTCGAGTAATCAATCTAGAGAATATGGTACAAAATGTACCAGCTTCAGCAACATCACCGGCACCAACAGTACCATCAGTAACAGCACCAGTACCACCAACAACCCAAGTTTCAACATCACGCGGCTCAACATCTCATTCCGTACCTCGAGTATAATCATCGTTCTACATACCGTTCTACATCAATTATCTTCTTTCAGTATGGCGATTATGTAATCTCTAATGTTTTAGAGATTATATATTCTTGTTCTAACAATAAATAAAATGAGATTAATTAACTCATTAAACCCGTGATTATATCTGAAGAAAATATATATGTATATATATTTTCATAAAGATTGTAATTAAAAATTCTTTCGTACAAACTGTTAATGGTGAAAATATTTTAACGGGTAGGTAATACCCGAGGAATATTCAGATTTCCCAATAATAAGTTACACTGTACATTCTTCGAATCTGATTCAACATTCATTTACTATCCTACTTACATTTACAGAGATACGAATCCGTTTACCACAGAATAACCATATTCATCCAATTTCATATTTGAATTTTGATTTATCAGAATCCAAGAAGTGGCATGATGAAGAAAATATTTGACAAAATAAAATTTGTTAGAAACAAACAAATTAACTATGAGGAATTTTGTTAAGAATCCACGCTAACTGTTTCTAGCTAATTGTTCCTAGCTAACTGATTACATTTTTATTTATCGCATTTTATTTATCACAATTTATTTATCGCATTTTATTTATCGCAATTTAAATTCTCGCAATTTTATTTATCGTCATTTAATTTCTGTTATTTATTTTACGCACTTTAAATATCGGGACACGTATACAAGGTTTTGACATATCATATCGACCCATCTATATATATTATTTGGAATAACCATAGACACTCTATATGCAGTAATGTGGGAGTTAGCTATACAGGGTTGAGGTTGATTCTACAATAATATATATAGTTTGAGTTGTGATCGAGTCTGAGACGAATACGGGTCACGATACGTATTAATTAATTCGAATATTATATATTAAACTATATATGAATTATTGAATTGCTAACTATGGACTATCAACTGTGGACTACCAACATTGGACAATTAAAATGAATTAAAATATTGACTATAACATATGAAACTAAACAATTCTTCAAGTTTGCCACTTGATTTCATTCTAAACCTCATTTGTATCTTGACGATTACAATCTGCGTTCAAACCTTTCATGATCCTTGAAAACACTTCAATCGAGAGGATGAACCAATCGCATTTCATCTACAGAAGAAAAGAGTGATGCATATAGTTATGCACCTGAAAATACTCGAAATCTGAGTAAACGTTTAACACGTATCTGTACTAGCTTCTTTGGCGTTATTATTACCGAAAATAACCTTGCAACTCCTGTTCGAGATAGCTAATTTTGTCACAGCTCCAGCAAGTCAACTTCGACTTTTCGTTCGAAACAACCTTATTATAACCTTGATATATATGCGTGCTCTTTTATAGTTACCGGGGAACCTTTTATATTCCATCATATTACCAGCGGACGTACCAGCAACCTCGTTGCTCCTTGGCTTAAATCCCTCCGACAAATCACTATATTTATCTATTGAAGTCTCATCATGTACTCATCCGCATCTAGTAACAAGAATTGTCATACCAATTACTGGGAATCAGCAAATCTGTATTGTGAATCTCGTAACGTTTCCACACCAGCAGTTATATGTATCCATATAACATTTATCTCTTAGAACTATGATCTTCCATTCTGAAATTCTGAAAAGCACCCAGTCTGCGAATTAATACTCGTGAATTTTGAAAAGTTGAATGAAGCAACCAAAAACTGTAAACGACCTAAACAGCCAAAAGTTGATGATAAAGAATGGAGTATTGGAAACACTCAATAGAAAATGTAGTACCGAAATGCAGATTATGCGAAACTATGAAGGAAGCCGTGGACAAATCACAAAGAATAAGTTTGACTTCAAAGAATCCAAATGATTCAATACCTGTTGAAGTCTTTAGCGAATATCTTGCTCCTTACTCTAAACCCTTGCGGACAATAGTCTCCATCATCCTCTGATCTTAGAAGTTCCAAGATATCATCGTATCTTTCATTATAAATATCCTCCATATTTCTGAAGATATTTTTATAACTGTTCTTATCTAAAATCATTAATCTCTTCATGATATCAGTGTTACATCACATAGAAACTGTTAGTTTCTATATTCTATAAACTTTCGAGCTTAAAATATGAATGTTATTGAAGTAATGTTGGGAACTGATGCATGAGTTAGTATAATATAATGACACTTGATCAACGTGATTATATTACAGTAAGTCATGCTGAGTTTCTAATGAAACATGATGATTCACAGATCCTAACGTCACCATGTGCCATATTACACAACTCTTACATTCTATCTAATCTATAAACAAATCAAGAACATATTTTCTTGATAGTTCTATTTTTTCCATGATTTCAGCAGTTGCTAATTTCATCATGCTATTACAAATCATTTCTGCTTAAGAATATTATTAGGTTCATTCGAAAATTCATATCTACGAATTCTGGACCATATTTCGCTTGACTTAAAGTCGGGAAGGGAGAGCAAAAGCAGGAAACTTCAAAAAAAATCAATGGGGGTATAAATCACAGTAAATTGGAGAGAGTATTAACTGTGGATATCAATGATTATGGAAAGACAGAAGCAGAGACTTTGAAGTATAAGAGAAAATATAAAGCCCAAAAACAACACGGAAGTTACAAATCGTGGATATTAATGCGAATAGCAATATAAAGATACGGTATAATTAAGAATAGTATCACCCCAAGGTAACAGTAGAAGTAAACAAATTTTTCTGGTGGAAGATTAAAAAGAAGGATGACAGAAATGATAATTAGGAAAATATTAGGGTTTAGAAATGGATTAAGCATTTTCATAATCTTTTAAATTAGGGGATTGTATAGAAATGATGAGAATAAGGGAAAGGAAGAGCTTAATTTATAATGGAAATATCAGACAGAGTAATCGAGGCAGATCATCGTATTTAATTTTAGAGATCTTAATTTTCCTTACTCGCCGAAGAATCAAATCTTTTAGATTTCGAAGATTTTCTTTAAATCCCTTGAATTCTGGAATTCAACCAAGGTAACGTCAAAAGGTAAGACACGCCTTATTTTCTAAATTCAACTCTGACTCTGTCAAAAGTTAAGACACACCTTAAATTCTAAAATCAACCCTATCTACGTCAAAAGTTATGACGAAACTTTATTTCCCCATTTCACTCTTTTGCGATAGCTTCACTAGTACGCCTCGTGTAACCGAATTGTTTTATCCATATTTTCCAATAATAATAAAACTCTAATTATCAACTCATATTCGTCATGAAAACATTTTTATTGTTAGCCATGACCACCTTACTCAAATTTCGGGATGAAATTTCTTTAACGGGTCGGTACTGTGACGACCCGGGAATTTCCGACTAAATTTAACCTTTAATCTTAATATAAATTCGACACGATAAGCAAAGTCTGTTATGCTGAGTCTCAAAAATTTTGAAATGTTGTCATACATTCATTTAAACCATTGGCCATTCCTGATGATTCACGAACAATTGTGTGTAAATAAATACGTATACCTGTATGTATATATCTATATATGGTAATATAAACAAATGAAAATATAATGATTTAAAATGATAAAATACAGTAGATCAGTAAGACTAAGTATGTAAAATAATATACAAGATAATAATTTGATTATTAAAATAAAGCTAATTATAGATGTGTATGAAATCTATAAAGAATTATTATGATATATATATTGGATTATATTATAGGTTATTGTATATAAATATAACTTATAATATGTACTATTAATAAATTAAATTAAATTAAATTAAAAATCATAATATAAGTTGTTATTATTATTACTAACCTTAGTATCATTAACATTAGGGTGTCTAATACAACATTTAATATATATAACCTGTTGTATCTTAATTATTACTTGTATTATTATTAGATAAGATTACTATTATTATTATTACTATTAATGATTAATTTTATTATTATTTCTATTATTATTATTATTTTTATTTTATAATTCTTAATAATGTTAAAAGTATTATTATTATTAACGTAAATTATTAATATTATTACTAATAATATTGCTAACATTTTTTATTATTGTTTTTAATTATTATTAAACTTAATAGAAATCATTATTTTTGATATCATTATATTATTAATACTTTTTTTATTATTATTAATACTAGTAAATTTAGATTATCATTAATATAATTATAATTATTAATTAATTAAATAAAATCATATTTCTACTGAATATAAAAGTTTGGAATCAGTTTCACACACCTTTCTACTGTAAATAATTTTGTTCTTGTCTTTAAAGATGTTACCAAATCGAATCAAATCACAGGACCAAACAAAAATCTGTTTAGCATCATTTTCATCTTGTACTTATATTATTTTTTTATTTTTATTTCCTCTGATTGAAAATTTCTGTCGACCATCGTTCCTTATTTAATTTCATCAATTACAGCTGTAATCGATCAAAGAGACTCACATTATCAACTACCCATTTCCAAAAACCCTTAACAGCCTTATTCAATTGAACTTAATCCATAAAAATCAGAAACCTGTACGAGTACCTCTGTTCTTGACTCCTTTTACCAAAAGCTCGATTTTTAAATCAATTGCAAAAAGTGTTAAAACAGTTTTGTTAGTAATGTTTTACTTAAATTATCTGCAAAGTTTCAAGATTCAATTCATCCTATCGAGTCTCAATTCGCGAGTCAAAGTTTATGAAATAAAAGTCAACGATTTGTTCTTAGTTAAAATTCGAAATCGTTTTCATGTTTTAAGTACAATTAGTGTGATGACCCGGAAAATTTTGACTAATTTAAATCAATTCTCTATATGATTTAATATTATGTAAATATACATATATATATATATTATAAGATGTACAAGTAGAACACTAATTGCTACTGTAAAAATGACTTTGCTACATTAAAACACTATTTGCTACAGTGCTACAGTGAAACCGTATTTTGCTACAGTGATTTGCTACATTAAACACTATTTGCTACAGTAAACACTATTTGCTACAGTAACACTATTGCTACAGTAACACTATTTTGCTACAGTAAACACTATTTGATGTCGACGAACTAGCAAACAAAATCGGAAAAGGCGGCCATTCGATCGCATGGCAAAAACACTGAAAACTCATGCGATCGCATGAGCTACACTAAATGAAAAGGTACTATAAAAATGCCAGTTTTCTCGACGGATTCTCACATATTTTTCTTCTTCTATATTCAATATTTATATTTATATTATAATTATAATTTTAAATTTAAGTTTAATAATAATAAGGTATATACAAGGGTATTTTTAATTCGGGTTTCAAACCGTTTTATGCTAAGGAAATATTGGGTATTGTTCGGGGTATTGTTCTTGAATCCAAGGTCAACCATACAGTCGTCTACCATCATTACGTTTACGCAATTTGCCTACAATATTGAGTCTCAATATTGAACTGTGAGTTATAGTCTCCCTTTTTAAATACTTTAAATATTTTTGGGCTGAGAATACATGCAATTTATTTTAAACGCAATAAGACACAAGTACATACAAAATTCTACACTGAGTTAAACCGAAAATCCCTTAGCTTTGGTAACTAGTAGCTGCCAGTACATAGGATATGGACTGGTGGGCGCGAATAATTGTATATGGATCCATAGGGCTTGACATCCCCGTTCGAGCTAGAGCGCTAGCCTTTTAACGGACGTATGTTATTTGAGTTTAAGACACGTTGGTTTGCGTGTATTAAAACAAATGGGGTAATTATCACTATAGCGTTAAGTTTAGTTACCAGGGTGCTCTGTTACGTAGAATCTATTGATAAACTTTTGATGAAATCTTGTGGTCTATCTTTATATATGTTTATGACTCGAGCAATTAAACCTATAACTCACCAACATTCGTGTTGACTTTTTAGCATGTTTTATTCTCAGGTCCTTAGAATGCTTCCGCTGTGATGTGCTTGTTGCCTGCATGGAGTCTCTCATGCTTTGTACAAAGTTTATTGCATTCAAAATAAAACTGCGTTGTGTAATAAATAATTGGACTGTGATGTCAACCTGTAAATTAAAGACTTATGTATTTCGGGGTTTTGCTTATACCTAAGCACTCGCCCACATGTTTATAACTTTCTATGTTTAGAAAGTCACTTATTTTAATGAATGCAATATTTTATCAAAACGTATCATATAGAGGTCAAAACCTCACTGTGGAATCAATGATTAACGTGCTGCGTCAATAGCGATTTTGACGGGTCGTTATAGTTGGTATCCGAGCTTGAGGTCATAGGAAACCAGAAATTGCATTAGTGTGTTTAACTGGTAATTGTTAGGATGCATTAGTGAGTCTGGACTATGACCATATCTGTTTTTACTGATTTTTGCTTATTATTTGGTCAAAAACATTATATGTGATATATTTATATGCTAACGTAATTGTTGTTTCAATTATGTGATAGATGACTTCTTCTAATCCTATCATTTTGTACGACTCGAAATCGGACACTGAATCTATTCTATCCACAACTGAAAAAGGCGTTCCAATACCTATTAAAGAAGAAATTATGTTAGCCGGGGAATCTCAACTCCTGGTAAACCCAGAGGAGGTTCCAGCTTCACCCAACTCTAGTTTTTCGGAGCCACAGTATCGTTGGCATGGACCCATGATCCCTGGAGTAAACGAGGATCGTCCATTTCTAAACAAATATGGACATTGGTCCAGATATACCGCCGACGGGCGGGTTGTGCCGATTACGCCTGGCAGATTTCGGTTCATGACCACCGGTACATATTCTCGCAGTTCGTCATCATATTCTCCTACACATGACTCAGACAGTTCGTCATCAGACGAGATCAGTAAGGAGGAGGATTTCGCTAATGAAATAAAAGAGATCACTAAGGAGAAATTCCAACTTGCTATAGATAATAAAAACAACCATAATAATAAAAAGTCCTTAATTATTAAAAAGGAACATGACCATTCGATCCGTAACCACCCTTATTGTATTAAACCCACTGAGGCAACGGGTACCTCAAAACCCCAACCAAAAATAAAATACACTGCCAGAATGTCTGTTGGACCATGTGCACACAAACAATTGGCAGAGAGAACCAAATGGGAAGAAGTTTCTGATAGTTCTGAATAAACGACCTCGTAACCATAAATCTTCCATGCGCTATTCTATTGCTTATGTGTGCTACTCTATCTTGTTATGTAAAATAAGCATATGTAAAATATCAGTATTGTATGGTATTGTATTATTTTGGTTTATTAATAATAAATGCATGGAATGATTATTTGTAGTAATATTCTTATTATTATTATTACATAATAATGTAGTAACTCGCTATAATTTTTCATAGTGGAATATTATTAGGATTTTAGTAGTTAATTCCTTGTACTAGCTATTATGTATGAACTTAACGGGTAGGTAATACCCTAGAAATAATTATAAAATGCTAATAAGAAGAAAAAGCTTTTATAATAATCGGTTCATATTATTAATATGCTACGATTAACTATCGACAACTCATTTTACCTATAATATTCTATATGATTAAATTATATCTGTTGTGTTTATTGAAGAAACATGTCTCAAATGTCGGATGCTGAGTTTGAGCAACTAGTCGAGAAACGTGTGAATGAAAGAATTGCTGCAGCCGAGGCAGCAAAAGCAACAGCCGAAGCAGCAGCCAAAGCAGCTGTCGTAAACACAAACTCACGAAACGGATGCTCATACAAAACTTTTCAAGGATGCAAACCACAGATGTTTAGTGGAACCGAGGGACCAGTCGGTCTAACCCGATGGTTTGAAAAGATGGAGTCCGTTTTTAAAATCAGTAATTGTGCGAATGGAGACAAGTCAAAGTATGCTTCGTGCACGTTGCAAGACGGTGCACTTACTTGGTGGAACAATTATGCTAAAGCAGAAGGAATAGATACGGCATATGATATCTCTTGGGAAGAACTGAAAAAGATGCTAATCGAGGAGTACTGTCCTCGAAACGAGATCAGAAAAATGGAATCTGAGTTACGTAATCTGAAGGTTATCGGCGCGAATCTCAATAACTATGAAAAGCGTTTCATGGAACTAGCCTTGTTGTGTCCCGAATTGGTGCCAAACGAGAAACGAAAGATAGAAATGTATATTGACGGTTTATCAATCAATATCAAAGGAAATGTTACATCATCCAAACCAAATACGATGCAGGAAGCCATGACAATGGCACACCAACTCATGGACCAGATCACAGAGAGTTCGATTAAGGCACCAATTACCGAAGTCAAGACAACTGAAGGAAAGAGGAAATGGGAAAACTATAAGGGCAAAAGTACTCAACTGAAGAAACAAGAAACTTTTAAAGGTAAATAAGATGGGGCAACTGCTAGTCCAAACTATAAGGGACCTCATCCGTTCTGCAAAAGATGTTACACACATCATGCAGGTTATTTCCAAGTGGTCTGTGATAAGTGCAACAAGAAAGGACATGTGGCGAAAGATTGTTATGCCACCGTTTCTGAAGTAAAGACAAAACTGACCGATGTCAAGAAATGTTATGGATGCGGGAAGTCTGGTCACTTTATAAATCAATACCCTGATAAGGAGAAGAACAAAGAACCCGCACGTTTGAGGGCATTTAATGTTAGTACCAGTGAAGCACGTGAGGATCCTAATCTTGTTACGGGTACGTTTACCGTTAATAATCAACTAGCTTCTATTATGTTTGATACGGGTGCTGACAGAAGTTATATGTGTAAAGACTTTAGTTCTAAACTAAAATGTGCATCATTGCCTCTAGACGATAAATATACTATTGAATTAGCTAATGGTAAACTGATAAAAGCCGATAAAATTTGCCATGGTTGCGAAATAAATCTCGCTGGTGAAACCTTCAAAATCGATTTGATACCCGTAGAATTAGGAAGTTTTGACGTAATTGTTGGCATGGACTGGATGTCCAAAACAAAAGCGGAAGTTGTTTGCACTGAGAAATCAATTCGCATCCCTCGTAAGGATGAAACGTCATTAATGATTTATGGGGAGAAGAGCAACTCAAAGCTGAACTTTATGAGCTGTATGAAGGCCCAGAAACTTATAAGAAAAGGTTGTTATGCTATTCTGGCACACATAAATAAGATTGATACTGAAGAAAGAAGCATTAATGATATGCCGGTTGTAAGAGAATATCCCGGAGTATTTCCAGAAGAATTACCGGGGCTACCTCCACACAGACGTGTAGAATTCCAGATTGATTTCATACCAGGAGCCGCACCTATAGCCCGATCCCATATAGACTTGCACCTTCAGAAATGCAAGAATTACAAGACCAGTTGCAAGAATTATCGGACCGTGGATTTATTCGTCCCAGTTTTTCACCTTGGGGTGCTCCTATTCTGTTCGTCAAGAAGAAGGATGGATCTATGAGAATGTGCATAGATTACCGAGAATTAAACAAATTAACGATCAAGAATCGGTACCCATTACCGAGGATTGATGATTTGTTTGATCAATTGCAAGGATCAAGTGTTTATTCCAAGATTGATCTACGCTCCGGATATCATCAGCTGAGAGTGAAGGAAGAAGATATTCCTAAAACCGCATTCAGAACCCGTTACGGTCACTATGAATTTCTAGTCATGCCTTTTGGATTAACTAATGCTCCAGCAGTATTCATGGATCTAATGAATCGCATCTGTAGATCGTATTTAGACAAATTTGTCATTGTTTTTATCGATGACATATTGATTTACTCAAAGAACAAGGAAGAACATGAGCAACACTTAAGACTGGTACTAGAGATACTCAAGAAAGAAGAATTGTACGCAAAATTTTCGAAGTGTGATTTCTGGTTACAAGAAGTACAATTTTTGGGCCATGTTGTCAGTAAACATGGAATTAAAGTTGACCCCGCCAAGATCGAAGCCATTAGTAAATGGGAAACACCGAAGACTCCAACACAAATACACCAATTCTTAGGTCTTGCTGGTTACTACCGAAGATTCATTCAAGATTTCTCTAGAATCGCCAAACCCTTAAATACATTGACTCAAAAGGGAAAGAAGTATGATTGGTCCACGGAACAGGAATCCTCATTCCAGTTATTAAAGAAGAAGTTAACGTCTGCACCCATTTTGTCATTACCAGAAGGAAATGATAATTTCGTGATCTATTGTGACGCTTCGCACCAAGGTTTAGGATTTGTATTAATGCAACGCACAAAAGTTATCGCATATGCCTCACGACAACTAAAAATTCATGAAAAGAACTATACGACGCACGATTTGGAACTTGGAGCAGTAGTTTTTGCACTCAAAATATGGAGACACTACCTATATGGCACCAAGTGTACAGTGTACACTGACCATAAGAGTCTTCAGCATATTTTTGATCAAAAACAACTCAATATGTGGCAATGTCGCTGGGTAGAGTTGTTAAACGATTACGATTGTGAAATCCGTTACCACCCCGGAAAGGCTAATGTTGTAGCTGATGCCCTAAGTCGAAAAGAAAGAGTAAAACCTCTTAGGGTTCGAGCTTTGAATATTACAATTTGTACTGATCTCACAAAGTAAATTCAAGCAGCACAGTTAGAGGCTTTAAAAGAAGAAAATGAAAAAGGCGAAATGAGCAGAGGGTTAGAAAAACAGCTTGAAGAAAAAGCCGATGGAACCCTGTATTTTGCTGATAGGATATGGGTACCAAAACATGGTAATCTAAGGCAACTAGTACTGGATGAAGCACACAAAACGAGGTACTCAATTCGCCCAGGAAATGGGAAAATGTACCACGATCTCAAGAAGTTTTATTGGTGGCCTAATATGAAGACAGAAATTGCTACTTATGTAAGCAAATGTTTGACGTGTTCAAAGGTCAAAGCTGAGCACCAAAAGCCGTCAGGATTACTGCAACAACTAGAAATTCCACAGTGGAAATGGGAAAGAATAACCATGGATTTCATTACGAAATTGCCATGGACTACAAGTAGTCATGATACTATTTGGGTGATAGTTGATCGTCTAACTAAATCAGCTCACTTTCTACCAATAAAGGAGACAGACAGTATGGAGAAATTAGCACGCCTATATTTGAAGGAAGTAGTTTCCAGGCATGGTGTACCTATCTCTATCATATCTGATCGCGACACCCGATTCACATCACGTTTCTGGCAGTCATTACAAAAAACATTGGGAACTCGATTAGATATGAGCACCGCTTATCACCCACAGACAGATGGTCAAAGTGAAAGAACAATACAAACATTGGAAGACATATTACGGGCATGCGTGATTGACTTTGGAACCAGTTGGGATCGACACTTACCGTTGGCAGAATTTTCATACAATAACAGCTATCATACGAGCATCAACGCAGCGCCATTTGAAGCACTTTACGGTAGAAAGTGCAGATCTCCTATCTGTTGGAGTGAAGTAGGAGAAAGACAACTTACTGGACCAGAAATTATTCACGAAACCACCGAAAAGATCATTCAAATACAACAGCGATTGAAAACGGCCATGAGTCGCCAAAAGAGTTATGCTGATGTAAGAAGAAAACCGCTAGATTTTCAAGTGGGCGACAAAGTCATGTTGAAAGTGTCACCCTGGAAAGGCGTTGTACGATTTGGTAAACGAGGAAAGCTAAGTCCTAGGTACGTAGGACCCTTTGAAATCACCGAAAGAATTGGAGCAGTTGCTTATCGATTAAGGCTACCACAAGAACTTAGTAGTGTTCATGACACATTTCACGTGTCAAATTTGAAGAAATGTTTAGCTGAAGAGGATGTCGTAATTCCTCTTGACGAAATACGAATCAATGATAAACTCCATTTTATCGAAGAACCTGTTGAAATCATGGACCATGAGGTCAAACAATTAAAACAAAGCAAAATACCGATAGTTAGGGTTCGTTGGAACGCTAGACGAGGACCCGAGTTTACTTGGGAACGTGAGGATCAAATGAAGCAAAAGTATCCACATTTGTTCACTGATATCGCTCATAAAACAGGTACTACTCAAAATTTCGGGACGAAATTTTCTATAACGGGGAGGTTATGTGATGACCCGGAAAATTTTGACTAATTTAAACCAATTCTCTATATGATTTAATATTATTTAAATATACATATATATAGATTATAAGATGTACAAGTAGAACACTAATTGCTACTGTAAAAACGACTTTGCTACAGTAAAACACTATTTGCTACAGTAAAACACTATTTGCTACAGTGAAACCGTATTTTGCTACAGTGATTTGCTACAGTAAACACTATTTGATGCCGACGAACTAGCAAACAAAATCGAAAAAGGCGACCATGCGATCGCATGGCAAAAACACTGAAAACTCATGCGATCGCATGAGCTACAGTAAATGAAAAGGTACTATAAAAATGCCAGTTTGCTCGACGGATTCTCACATATTTTTCTTCTTCTATATTCAATATTTATATTTATATTATAATTATAATTTTAAATTTAAGTTTAATAATAATAAGGTATATACAAGGGTATTTTTAATTCGGGTTTCAAACCGTTTTAAGCTAAGGAAATATTGGGTATTGTTCGGGGTATTGTTCTTGAATCCAAGGTCAACCATACAGTCGTCTACCATCATTACGTTTACGCAATTTGCCTACAATATTGAGTCTCAATATTGAACTGTGAGTTATAGTCTCCCTTTTTAAATACTTTAAATATTTTTGGGCTGAGAATACATGCAATTTATTTTAAACGCAATAAGACACAAGTACATACAAAATTCTACACTTAGTTAAACCGAAAATCCCTTAGCTTTGGTAACTAGTAGCTGCCAGTACATAGGATATGGACTGGTGGGCGCGAATAATTGTATATGGATCCATAGGGCTTGACATCCCCGTCCGAGCTAGAGCGCTAGCCTTTTAACGGACGTATGTTATTTGAGTTTAAGACACGTTGATTTGCGTGTATTAAAACGAATGGGGTAATTATCACTATAGCGTTAAGTTTAGTTACCAGGGTGCTCTGTTACGTAGAATCTATTGATAAACTTTTGATGAAATCTTGTGGTCTATCTTTATATATGTTTATGACTCGAGCAATTAAACCTATAACTCACCAACATTCGTGTTGACTTTTTAGCATGTTTTATTCTCAGGTCCTTAGAATGCTTTCGCTGTGATGTGCTTGTTGCCTGCATGGAGTCTCTCATGCTTTGTACAAAGTTTATTGCATTCAAAATAAAACTGCGTTGTGTAATAAATAATTGGACTGTGATGTCAACCTGTAAATTAAAGACTTATGTATTTCGGGGTTTTGCTTATACCTAAGCACTCGCCCACATGTTTATAACTTTCTATGTTTAGAAAGTCACTTATTTTAATGAATGCAATATTTTATCAAAACGTATCATATAGAGGTCAAAACCTCACTGTAGAATCAATGATTAACGTGCGATTTTGACCGGTCGTTACAATTAGGTATACAGAAAGTTTTCATATATGATTTAAAAGATTTTTCATGTTATATGTAATGTCTAAAACGTCCTTAAAATTCAAATTCGATTTTGTGTTTATCGAACTCTAAAACAGTCACTGTAAGTGTATTTTTTTTATTTTATTTACTTCTTTTCTGTTAAATTAAAGACAACGATGATTACCTGTTTATGTTTCACAAATTTATCTTAATTCAACCTCCAAACTAACAGAATTGATTTTGTTTGGGTTCTGATCGGATTGAATTCATGAAGAAGAAATAGTGAGACAGATAGTATAGGATATATAAATTAATTGTGGTATTAAAACAGAAAAACCAAAAGCAGACGGATGGTTAAGCACATGACGGGTGAGCGGGAGGTCACGGGTTCGAGCCCCGGCGTGGGCTATTCTTTTTAGAAAAACTTATAAAATGGGTATATACTTTTATATTTTCATTAATATTATTATTATTATTATTATTGTTATTGTTATTATTGTGATTATAATTATAATTGTTATAATTAGTATTATAAGTGATATCAATGTTATTATTATTGTAGTTTATCAATTAAATATTATATCATTATTATAGTTATTACGATTATTATTATTATTATTATTACTAGTAATATGAAAATAATATAAATTAGTATTATTTCCATAAACATTCTTATTAGTAACATTCTATAATTATTAGTATTATCATTACGTATTATTATTATTATTATTATTATCATTTTTAATAATATTAACAAATCATTAAAAGTATTGTTATTAATATTATCATGAGTATCGTTATTAGATAATTTTTTTAAAATTTTTATCATAAACATCTTTAATAGTAAAATTAGTATTTTTACAGTTATTATCGTTAATATCATTATATTTATCACTAAGAGGATTTTTTTAACATTTCATTTTTATTAGTAATGATAAGTATTATCAATATTATCATTTTACCATTATAAATAACATTTTAATATTAGTACAATTAATAGTTTTAACAAACAAACGATATATATATTTTATACATTAAACATAACAAAGTTAATATTTTCACATACAAAATAAATACATGAAATATATATATATATTTGATATAAAAATGATATAACTAATAAATTTAAATATATAAATATATATATATTGTTTGATTTCGATTATGTGTATTAATAAATAAACAAATGATATAGGTTCATGAATCCAAGGCCAACCCTGCATTGTTCTGTTGTTTAATGTCGTTATATGTATTTTTACTACAAAATACATTAGGTGAGTTTCATTTGCTCCCTTTTTACTCTTTACATTTTTGGGCTGAGAATACATGCAAATGCTTTATTAACTGTTTTACAATATTTATATGCGTGAGTTCATTTGCTCCCTTTTACTCATTACATTTTTGGGCTGAGAATACATGCACTGTTTTAATAACTATTTTACAATATTTATATGCGTGAGTTTCATTTGCCTTTTTTACCCTTTATATTTTTGGGCTGAGAATACATGCGCAATTTTTATAAATGTTTTACGAAATAGACACAAGTAATTGAAACTACATTATATGGTTGAATGATCGAAATCGAATATGCCCCTTTTTATTAAGTCTGGCAATCTAAGAATTAGGGAACAGACACCCTAATTGACGCGAATCTTAAAGATAGATCTATTGGGCCCAACGAGCCCCATCCAAAGTACCGGATGCTTTAGTATTTTGAAATTTATATCATGTCCGAAGGAGGATCCTGGAATGATGGAGATATTCTTATATGCATATTGTTAATGTCGGTTACCAGGTGTTCAATCCATATGAATGATATTCTTGTCTCTATGCATGGGACGTTTGTTTATGAGAAATGGAAATATGAAATCTTGTGGTCTATTAAAATTATGAAATGATTATTTATGTTAAACTAATGAACTCACCAACCTTTTGGTTGACACTTTAAAGCATGTTTATTCTCAGGTACGAAAGAAATCTTCCGCTGTGCATTTGCTCATCTTAGAGATATTACTTGGAGTCATTCATGACATATTTCAAAAGATGTTGCATTCGAGTCGTTGAGTTCATCAAGATTATTATTAAGTCAATTATAGTAGGATATATTACGAAATGGTATGCATGTTGTCAACTTTCGATGTAATGAAAGGTTGTCTTTTCAAAAACGAATGCAATGTTTGTAAAATGTATCATATAGAGGTCAAGTACCTTGCGATGTAATCAACTGTTGTGAATCCTTTATAATCGATATGGAGATCGTCCGGATGGATTAGGACGGGGCGTTTCATCTGTCAGTCCATAATTAAATGTGTTAAAATCTTTTCGGTATAAGTTGTTTGATGTACAAGTAAACCATTAGGTATATGCTCAATTTGTAAACCAAAACAATACTTGGTTTTTTAGAGGTCTTTCATTTCAAATTCTTTCTTTAGAAGTTGAATGGCTTCATGGATCTCTTTATTTGTACCTATGATGTTAAGATCATCGACATAAACTGCTATGATCACATATCCGGATGTTGTTTTCTTAATAAGAACACATGTTCAAATAAAATTATTTGTATACCTTTTTTCTTATTAAGTAATCACTTAATTAGTTATACTATTATATCAACCCATATAAAAATCTTTGTGATTCAATGGAATACATTTCTTTGGGTTTTGCATTAGATGCTTCTGATACTTTAAACCCTTCATGGATATTCATGTATATATCACTATCAAGTGATTCATTTAAATAAGTAGTAATAACATCAATGAGATGCATTTCTAATTTTTTCAGAAACTGTTAGGCTGATTAAGTATCTAAAAGTAATTGCATCCATAACATGAGAATAAGTTTTCCTCATAATCCATTCATGGTCTTTGAGAGAAATCTTGAGTTACAAGTCTAGCTTTACCTTGTAACTTCATTTTTATTCATTTCTTTATCGGATAAAAATTCATATATACTCCACATAGTTCTCATCTTTAGGTGTGAGAACGATACATCTGAAAACTTTTCTTTTATTGAGCGATTCAAATTCAGCTCGTATTGCTCTTTTCCAATGATCTCAATCGTGTCTATTTTTCCATGATAGATTTTGGTTCTGGATCATCATCATCATTCATGATGTCATATGCAACATTATATGAAAATATCTCATCAAGATTTTTCATGTCATTTTAATTCCATAACTTTTTTTTTTGAATGTGCATAATTGATTGCAATTTTCGTATTGACATTATCAATCTCCTCTGCAGAAGAAGTATTGATTTGTGGTTCTTCTTGAACACTTTCTCATTATCAGCTGATTTTTTTCCGAGGATTTTTATCTTTGGAACCAACTGATCTCCCACATTTCTGGCGTGGCAAAGACTCATGAGTGACATTGTTGTCAGTTTTTGGAATTTCAATTCTATCTGAAGCATTTATTGCTGGTATATATGATTTAGTCACTCCTTTTTTGTATCTGTAAATGCATTAGGCAATTTATTCGCAAGCTCTTGCATATGCATTTTTTTTTTTGAATTTTTGTTTCGCATTCTTTTGTGCGAGTATCAAGATACCTTAATTGATGTTCACATCATGAAACATCATTTTATTTATTTTTCATTTCTCCCCCTAATATAGGGAACAATTTTTCATTAAAATGACAATCAGCAAAAACGTGCTGTAAAAACATCACCCGTCATGGATTCAATATATCTTATGATTGAAGATGTTTCATATCCAACATATATTTCAATCCTTCTTTGAGAAATCATTTGTTGTGGTGGTGCAATTAAAAATACACTGCACAACCAAATGTTCTAAGATAAAAAATATTTGGCTCTCGACCAATATTAAGTTGGTAATGGAGAATATTTATGACTTGCACTTGGTTTAATGCGAATTAATGTCGCATCATGTAAATTTACATGTCCCCATATAAATATTGAGAGTTTTGTACCCATTACCAATTGTCTAGTTATTAGCTGCATGCGTTTATCTATTGATTCAGCTAAACCAATTTTGTGTATGCACATGAGCAACTGGATGTTCAACAACAATCCCTGTAGACATATAATAATCATTAAATGCTTGAGATGTTAACTCACCAGCATTATCAAGTCTCATCCTTTTAATTGTGTAATCAGAATAATGTGTTCTCAATTTAATAATTTATGCAAGAAACTTTGCAAATGCCATATTACAGCTTGATAACACACAAACATGAGACCATCCGCTAGATGCGTCTATTAGAACCATGAAATATCAAAATGGTCCACATGATGGATGATTTGGTCCATATATATAACCTTGAATTCTTTCAAGAAACATTGGTGATTCTTTCTCAATATTTTTTTCATTAATCACCATATTTGCTTTTCATTAATCACCATATGTGCTTTTCATTAATCACCATATGCGCTTTTCATTATATATCCTTTTCACCATATGCGCTTTTAATCATATGCGCTGCGCTTTTCATCATATGCACTTTTCATCATATGCGCTTTTAATCATATGCGCTGCGCTTTTAATCATATGCGCTGCGCTTTTAATCATATGCGCTTTTCATCATATGCGCTTTTTATCATATGCGCTTTTAATCATATGCGTTGCGATTTTCATCATATGCGCTTTTTATCATATGCGCTTTTCATCATATGCATTTTTTATCATACGCGTTTTTAATCATATGTTGCGCTTTTCATCATATGCGCTTTTTATCATATGCGTTTTTAATCATATGCGCTTTTTGGTGCTACATAGGTATTTCTCATTTCCGGTTATCATTGACTGATAATCATATCTATTGTGATATATATCAGAGAAACTTAACAAATTTCTCTTTGATTTGGGAGAAAACAAAGCATTGTTTATCAGAAAATTCGTACCATTTGGTAATATGAGTTTTTGCCTTTTCCGTTCCTTATATCAAGTTTGCAAGACCTGATATAGTAATTACAATTCCTTCATTTGATTTAAATCAATGAAATATTTCTTAGATTTGATCATAGTGTGTATGTTACCACTATCTGCAATATATAGGTCTTTACCATTTAATTGATGTTGTATTTCAGCAGGATTCGTACTAAAACTTCAAATAAGATAAGCAAATAATGAGTTATATTTCAGCAAGATAATCAAATTATATTACCTGCAAACAAGTTACAATCTGAAGTACATAAAAGATAACACTTAATAAACATATGCGTTATGGTCTAAAACCATTTATTTATGAATGATACATAACAAGCTAGGCATCTTAGAAAATTCAAACCATTCAAGTCTCAAGGTAGCTCAGGGTTTATTTAATCAAGATTTTTCAACATATTCACTCTCGTTTTCTTTTCTTTTGGGACTTATTTGTAGAGATAAACAAGAAATTCATGTATTCAAGAAATACTAGACTGATGATCCACGTTACCAGATCATTAATAAGAATCTCCGGGATTCTTATAAGAGCGTCTACTAACATCTTCAATTTTATTCTTTCTGTAGTGACCCGAACTTTTCCATGTTTATATATATTAATTGAGATTGATATTTACATGATTAAATGTTTCCAACATGTTAAGCAATCAAACTTGTTAAGACTTGATTAATTGAAATATGTTTCATATAGACAATTGACCACCCAAGTTGACCGGCGATTCACGAACATTAAAACTTGTAAAAACGACATGACGATATATATATGGATATACATATGGTTAACATGAGATTATGATAAGTAAGTATCTCCATAAGTATATTAACAATAAGTTATATACATATAAACAAGACTACTAACTTAAGGATTTCGAAACGAGACATATATGTAACGATTATCGTTGTAACGACATTTAAATGTATATATATATATCATATTAAGATATATTAATATATCATAATATCATGATAATATAATAATTTAACATCTCATTAGATATAATAAACAATGGGTTAACAACATTAATTGAGATCGTTAACTTAAAGGTTTCAAAACAAAGCTTACATGTAACGACTAACGATGACTTAACGACTCAGTTAAAATGTATATACATGTAGTGTATTTAGATGTATTAAAATAATTTTGGAAGACTTCAAGACATATATCAAAACACTCATACTTAACGAAAATGGTTACAGTTACTTTCCCATTCTTTTCTTTCATCAAGAATTCTAGTCGTATTCTTACCCTTATTATACACAGCTTCAAAACGTACTTACTATAGGTATATACCAATAGGAACTAGCATGGGATTCCACTCTTGATTATGTCATGTATGACTAATCAATTTTAACTTCTACCATGAGCTAGTCAACTAACTAGAACTCCTTTTAACCCCACTCACCACTCACCAATTACCACTCATTATTCACTCCATTTCACTTCCAATTCTCTTTCTAATTCTCTCTCAACACACACACACACACTATTATGAACGTATTTTTCCAGTAGTTAATCATCATCTTCATCAAAAATCACTTCAAGAATCAAGCTATAATCATCATAGGAAGAACACTTCAAAAACACTTCAAAAATCCCTTCAAGTTTACTAATTTACTTCCAAGCTTTCTAATCCATTCCAAGTAATCATCTAAGATCAAGAAACCTTTGTTATATACAGTAGGTTATCTTTCTAATTCAAGGTAATATTCATATTCAAACTTTGATTCAATTTCTATAACTATAAACTATCTTAATTCGAGTAAAAATCTTACTTGAACTTGTTTTTGTGCCATGATCCTACTTCAAGAACTTTTAAGCCATTCAAGATCCTTTGAAGCTAGATCATTTCTTGTCACTTCCAGTAGGTTTACCTACTAAACTTGAGGTAGTAATGATGTTCATAACATCATTCAATTCATATATATAAAACTATCTTATTCGAAGGTTTAAACTCGTAATCACTAGAACATAGTTTAGTTAATTCTAAACTTGTTCGCAAACAAAAGTTAATCCTTATAACTTGACTTTTAAAATTAACTAAACACATGTTCTATATCTATATGATATGCTAACTTAATGTTTTAAAACCTGGAAACACGAAAAATACCGTAAAACCGGATTTACGCCGTCGTAGTAACACCGCGGGCTGTTTTGGGTTAGTTAATTAAAAACTATGATAAACTTTGATTTAAAAGTTGTTAGTCTGAGAAAACGATTTTTATTATGAACATGAAACTATATCAAAAAATTATGGTTAAACTCAAAGTGGAAGTATGTTTTCTAAAATGGTCATCTAGACGTCGTTCTTTCGACTGAAATGACTACCTTTACAAAAACGACTTGTAACTTATTTTTCCGACTATAAACCTATACTTTTTCTGTTTAGATTCATAAAATAGAGTTCAATATGAAACCATAGCAATTTGATTCACTCAAAACGGATTTAAAATGAAGAAGTTATGGGTAAAACAAGATTGGATAATTTTTCTCATTTTAGCTACGTGAAAATTGGTAACAAATCTATTCCAACCATAACTTAATCAACTTGTATTGTATATTATGTAATCTTGAGATACCATAGACACGTATACAATGTTTCGACCTATCATGTCGACACATCTATATATATTTCGGAACAACCATAGACACTCTATATGTGAATGTTGGAGTTAGCTATACAGGGTTGAGGTTGATTCCAAAATATATATAGTTTGAGTTGTGATCAATACTGAGATACGTATACACTGGGTCGTGGATTGATTCAAGATAATATTTATCGATTTATTTCTGTACATCTAACTGTGGACAACTAGTTGCAGGTTACTAACGAGGACAGCTGACTTAATAAACTTAAAACATCAAAATATATTAAAAGTGTTGTAAATATATTTTGAACATACTTTAATATATATGTATATATTGTTATAGGTTCGTGAATCAACAGTGGCCAAATCTTACTTCTCGACGAAGTAAAAAAATCTGTGAAAGTGAGTTATAGTCCCACTTTTAAAATTTAATATTTTTGGGATGAGAATACATGCAGGTTTTATAAATGATTTACAAAATAGACACAAGTACGTGAAACTACATTCTATGGTTGAATTATCGAAATCGAATATGCCCCTTTTTATTAAGTCTGGTAATCTAAGAATTAGGGAACATACACCCTAATTGACGCGAATCCTAAAGATAGATCTATTGGGCCTAACAAACCCCATCCAAAGTACCGGATGCTTTAGTACTTCGAAATTTATATCATATCCGAAGGATGTCCCGGAATGATGGGGATATTCTTATATATGCATCTTGTTAATGTCGGTTACCAGGTGTTCACCATATGAATGATTTTTATCTCTATGTATGGGATGTGTATTGAAATATGAAATCTTGTGGTCTATTATTACGATTTGATATATATAGGTTAAACCTATAACTCACCAACATTTTTGTTGACGTTTAAAGCATGTTTATTCTCAGGTGAATATTAAGAGCTTCCGCTGTTGCATACTAAAATAAGGACAAGATTTGGAGTCCATGTTTGTATGATATTGTGTAAAAACTGCATTCAAGAAACTAATTTCGATGTAACATATTTGTATTGTAAACCATTATGTAATGGTCATGTGTAAACAGGATATTTTAGATTATTATTATTTGATAATCTACGTAAAGCTTTTTAAACCTTTATTTATGAAATAAAGGTTATGGTTTGTTTTAAAAATGAATGCAGTCTTTGAAAAACGTCTCATATAGAGGTCAAAACCTCGCAACGAAATCAATTAATATGGAACATTTTTAATCAATAAGAACGGGACATTTCACTTTCATGGATCACCGTTATTTCTCGATAATTAATATCGTATCTATCTTTGAGTATTTTGAAATGTCCCGTTCATATTGATTATAAACGTTCCATATTAATTGATTTCGTCGCGAGGTTTTGACCTCTATATGAGACGTTTTTCAAAGACTGCATTCATTTTTAAAACAACCATAACCTTTATTTTATCTATAAAGGTTTAAAAAGCATTACGTAGATTATCAACTAATGATAATCTAAAATATACCGTTTACATACCACCATTACATAATGGTTTACAATAAGAATATATTACATCAAAAATAAGTTTCTTGAATGTAGTTTTTACATAATATCATACAAGCATGGACTCTAAATCTTGTCCTTATTTTAGTATGCAACAGCGGAAGCTCTTAATAATCACCTGAGAATAAACATGCTTAAAACGTCAACAAAAATGTTGGTGAGTTATAGGTTTAACCAATATATTATCAAATCATAATAATAGACCACAAGATTTCATATTTCAATATACATCTCATACATAGAGATAAAAATCATTCATATGGTGAACACCTGGTAACCGAAATTAACAAGATGCATATAAGAATATCCCCTATCATTCCGGGAAATCCTTCGGACATGATAAAAACAACATCGAAGTACTAAAGCATCCGGTACTTTGGATGGGGTTCGTTAGGCCCAATAGATCTATCTTTAGGATTCGCGTCAATTAGTAGATCGGTTTACTAATTCTAAGGTTACCAAGCAAAAGGGGCATATTCGGCTTCGATCATTCACCCATATAATGTAGTTTCATTTACTTGTGTCTATTTCGTAAAACATTTATAAAACTGCATGTATTCTCATCCCAAAATATTAGTTTTTAAAAGTGGGACTATAACTCACTTTCACAGATTTTTACTTCGTCGAGAAGTAAGACTTGGCCACTGGTCGATTCACGAACCTATAACAAATATGTACATACATATCAAAGTATGTTCAAAATATATTTACAACATTTTTAATACGTTTTAATGTTTTAAGTTTATTAAGTCAACTGTCCTCGTTAGTAACCTACAACTAGTTGTCCACAATTAGATGTACAGAAATAAATCGATATATATTATCTTGAATCAATCCACGACCCAGTGTATACACGTCTCAGGCTAGATCACAACTCAAAGTATATATATTTTTGGAATCAACCTCAACCCTGTATAGCTAACTCCAACATTACTGCATATAGAGTGTCTATGGTTGTTCCAAATAAGATATATACATGGGTCGATATGATATGTCAAAACATTTGCATACGTGTCTATGGTATCCCAAGATTACATAATATATTAGAATACATGTATAATACAATATAAGTTAGCTAGGATATGATTTGTATAGAATTGTTACAATATTTCCCGTAGCTACAACAATCAAAAAATATCCAATCTTGTTTTACCCATAACTTCTTCGTTTTAAATCTGTTTTGAGTGAATCAAATTGCTATGGTTTCATATTGAACTCTATTTTATGAATCTAAACAGAAAAGGTATAGGTTTATAGTCGAAAATATAAGTTACAAGTCAAGAGGTAGTCATTTCAGTCTAAAGAACGACGTCTTGATGACCATTTTGAAAAACATACTTCCACTCTGAGTTTAACCATGATTTTTGGATATAGTTTCATGTTTATAGGAAAAATCTTTTTCCCAGAAGAACAACTTTTAAATCAAAGTTTATCATAGTTTTTAATTATCAAACCCAAAACAACCCGCGGTGTTACTACGACGGCGTATGTCCGGTTTTACGGTGTTTTTCGTGTTTCTAGGTTTTAAATCATTAAGTTAGCATATCATATAGATATAGAAAATGTTTTAGTTGATTTTAAAAGTCAATTTAGAAGGATTAACTTTTGTTTGCGAACAAGTTTAGAATTAACTAAACTATGTTCTAGTGATTTCAAGTTTAAACCTTCGAATAAGATAGCTTTATATGTATGAATCGAATAATGTTATGAACATCATTACTACCTCAAATTTTGTGGATAAACCTACTGGAAAAGAGACAAATGGATCTTGCTTCAAAGGATCCTTGGATGGCTTGAAAGTTCTTGAAGCAGAATCATGACACGAAAACAAGTTCAAGTAAGATCATCACTCGAAATAAGATTGTTATAGTTATAGAAATTGAACCAAAGTTTGAATATGAATATTACCTTGTATTAGAAAGATATCTTACTGTAAATAAGAAAGATTTCTTGAGGTTGAATGATCACTTTACAAGATTGGAAGTAAGCTAGCAAACTTGGAAGTATTCTTGATTTTATGAAACTAGAACTTATAGAATTTATGAAGAACACTTAGAACTTGAAGATAGAACTTGAGAGAGATCAATTAGATGAAGAAAATTAAAGAATGAAAGTGTTTGTAGGTGTTTTTGGTCGTTGGTATATGGATTAGATATAAAGGATGTGTAATTTTGTTTACATGTAAATAAGTCATGAATGATTACTAATATTTTTGTAATTTTATGAGATATTTCATGCTAGTTGCCAAATGATGGTTCCTACATGTGTTAGGTGACTCACATGGACTGCTAAAAGCTGATTATTGGAGTGTATATACCAATAGTACATACATCTAAAAGCTGTGTATTGTACGAGTACGAATACGGGTGCATACGAATAGAATTGTTGATGAAACTGAACGAGGATGTAATTGTAAGCATTTTTGTTAAGTAGAAGTATTTTGACAAGTGTCTTGAAGTCTTTCAAAAGTGTATGAATACATATTATAACACTACATGTATATACATTTTAACTGAGTCGTTAAGTCATCGTTAGTCGTTACATGTAAATGTTGTTTTGAAACCTTTAAGTTAATGATCTTGTTAAATGTTGTTAACCCAATATTTATTATATCTAATGAGATGTTAAATTATCATATTATCATGATATTATCATGATATTATGATATATTAATATATCTTAATATGATATATATACATTTAAATGTCGTTACAACGATAATCGTTACATATATGTCTCGTTTCGAAATCCTTAAGTTAGTAGTCTTATTTTTACATATGTAGTTCATTGTTAATATACATAATGACATGTTTACTTATCATTTATCATGATAAAACATAGTGTAACAATATCTTAATATGATTCATATGTAATTAGTAAGACGTTGTTATAACGATAATAGTTATATACATCGTTTCGAGTTTCTTAATTCAATAAACACAATTTTATGTATATAACTCATTGTTAAAATACCTAATGAGATACTTACTTATCATAATATTATGTTAACTATATATATAATCATATATATGTCATCATATAGTTTTTACAAGTTTTAACGTTCGTGAATCACCGGTCAACTTGGGTGGTCAATTGTCTATATGAAACCTATTTCAACTAATCAAGTCTTAACAAGTTTGATTGCTTAAATGTTGGAAACACTTAATCATGTAAATAACAATTTCATTTAATATATATAAACATGGAAAAGTTCGGGTCACTACAGTACCTACCCGTTAAATAAATTTCGTCCCGAAATTTTAAGCAGTTGGGGGTTTTGACGTATCTTCTGGAAATAAGTGCGGGTATTTCTTCTTCATCTTATCTTCTCATTCCCAGGTGAACTCGGGTCCTCTAAGAGCATTCCATAGAACTTTAACAATTGGTATCTTGTTTTGCTTAAGTCTTTTAACCTCACGATCCATTATTTCGACGGGTTCTTCGACGAATTGAAGTTTTTCGTTGATTTGGATTTCGTCTAACGGAATAGTGAGATTTTCTTTAGTAAAACATTTCTTCAAATTTGAGACGTGGAAAGTGTTATGTACAGCCGCGAGTTGTTGTGGTAATTCAAGTCGGTAAGCTACTGGTCCTACACGATCAATAATCTTGAATGGTCCTATATACCTTGGATTTAATTTTCCTCGTTTACCAAATCGAACAACGCCTTTCCAAGGTGCAACCTTAAGCATGACCATCTCTCCAATTTCAAATTCTATATTTTTTCTTTTAATTTCGGCGTAGCTATTTTGTCGACTTTGGGCGGTTTTCAACCGTTGTTGAATTTGGATGATCTTCTCGGTAGTTTTTTGTATTATCTCCGGACCCGTAATCTGTCTATCCCCCACTTCACTCCAACAAATCGGAGACCTGCACTTTCTACCATAAAGTGCTTCAAACGGTGCCATCTCAAAGCTTGAATGGTAGCTGTTGTTGTAGGAAAATTCTGCTAACGGTAGATGTCGATCCCAACTGTTTTCGAAATCAATAACACATGCTCGTAGCATGTCTTCAAGCGTTTGTATCATCCTTTCGCTCTGCCCATCAGTTTGTGGATGATAGGCAGTACTCATGTCTAGACGAGTTCCTAATGCTTGCTGTAATGTCTGCCAGAATCTTGAAATAAATCTGCCATCCCTATCAGAGATAATAGAGATTGATATTCAATGTCTGGAGACGACTTCCTTCAAATACAGTCGTGCTAACTTCTCCATCTTGTCATCTTCTCTTATTGGCAGGAAGTGTGCTGATTTGGTGAGACGATCAACTATTACCCAAATAGTATCAAAACCAGTTGCAGTCATTGGCAATTTAGTGATGAAATCCATAGTAATGTTTTCCCATTTCCATTCCGGGATTTCGGGTTGTTGAAGTAGACCTGATGATTTCTGATGCTTCACTTTGACCTTAGAACACGTCAAACATTCCCCTACGTATTTAGCAACATCGGCTTTTATACCTGGCCACCAAAAATGTTTCTTAAGATCCTTGTACATCTTCTCCGTTCCAGGATGTATTGAGTATCTGGTTTTATGAGCTTCTCTAAGTACCATTTCTCTCATATCTCCAAATTTTGGTACCCAAATTCTTTCAGCCCTATACTGGGTTCTGGGTTCCCGAATATTAAGATGCTTCTCCGATCCTTTGGGTATTTCATCCTTTAAGTTTCCCTCTTTTAAAACTCCTTGTTGCGCCTCCTTTATTTGAGTAGTAAGGTTAGTGTGAATCATTATATTCATAGATTTTACACGAATGAGTTCTCTGTCCTTTCTGCTCAAGGCGTCGGCTACCACATTTGCCTTCCCTGGGTGGTAACGAATCTCAAAGTCGTAATCATTCAACAATTCAATCCACCAGCGCTGCCTCATGTTCAGTTGTTTCTGATTAAATATGTGTTGAAGACTTTTGTGGTCGGTATATATAATACTTTTGACCCCATATAAGTAGTGCCTCCAAGTCTTTAATGCAAAAACAACCACGCCTAATTCCAAATCATGCGTCGTATAATTCTGTTCGTGAATCTTCAATTGTCTAGACGCATAAGCAATTACTTTCGTTCGTTGCATTAATACACAACCGAGACCTTGCTTAGAGGCGTCACAATATATCACAAAATCATCATTCCCTTCAGGTAATGACAATATAGGTATCGTAGTTAACTTTTTCTTCAATAATTGAAATGCTTTCTCTTGTTCATCTTTCCATTCAAATTTCTTCCCTTTATGCGTTAATGCAGTCAAGGGTTTTTCTATTCTGGAAAAGTCTTGGATGAACCTTCTGTAGTAACCAGCTAGTCCTAAAAACTGGCGTATGTGTTTCGGAGTTTTTGGGGTTTTCCACTTTTTAACGGTTTCAATCTTTGCTGGATCCACCTGAATACCTTCTTTGTTCACTATGTGACCGAGGAATTGAACTTCTTCCAACCAAATGCACACTTTGAAAACTTAGCGTACAGTTTTTCTTTTCTCAGCAACTCTAGCACTTTTCTCAAATGTTCTTCGTGCTCTTGATCATTCTTCGAGTAAATAAGTATGTCATCGATGAAAACAATGAAAACTTGTCAAGATATGGCCCACACACTAGGTTCACGAGGTCCATGAACACAGCTGGTGCGTTAGTCAATCCAAACAGCATAACCATAAACTCGTAATGACCGTAACGCATCCTAAAAGCAGTCTTTGGAATATCATCCTCCTTCACCCGCATTTGATGATACCCAGAACGTAAATCAATCTTTGAATAAATAGACGAGCCTTGTAGTTGATCAAATAAGTCGTCGATTCTCGGTAGTGGGTAGTAGTTCTTGATGGTAAGTTTGTTCAACTCTCGGTAGTCGATACAGAACCTGAATGTACCATCTTTCTTCTTGACAAACAAAATAGGAGCTCCCCATGGTGATGTGCTTGGTCGAATGAAACCACGCTCTAAAAGTTCCTGTAACTGACTTTGTAATTCTTTCATTTCACTGGGTGTGAGTCTGTATGGAGCACGAGCTATTGGTGCAGCTCCTGGTACAAGGTCTATTTGAAATTCAACGGATCGATGTGGGGGTAATTCCGGTAATTCTTTCGGAAATACATCGGGAAATTCTTTTGTTACGGGAACATCACTGATGTTCTTTTCTTCAGGTTTAACTTCCTCGATGTGTGCTAGAATGACGTAACAACCTTTTCTTATTAGTTTTTGCGCCGTTAAACTACTAATAAGATTTAATTTCACGTTGTTCTTTTCTCCGTACACCATTAAAGGTTTTCCTTTTTCACACATAATGCGAATCGCATTTTTGTAACAAACGACCTCTGCTCTTACCTTCTTCAACCAGTCCATGCCAATTATTACATCAAAACTCCCTAACTCGACTGGTATTAAATCAATCTTAAACGTTTCATCACCCAGTTTAATTTCTCTATCCCGACATATATTATCTGCTGAAATTAATTTACCATTTGCTAATTCGAGTAAATTTTATTATCCAAAGACGTCAATGGGCAACTTAATTTAGCACAAAATTCTCTACTCATATAGCTTCTATCCGCACCCGAATCAAATAAAACATAAGCAGATTTATCGTCAATAAGAAACGTACCCGTAACAAGCTCCGGGTCTTCCTGTGCTTCTGCCGCATTAATATTGAAAACTCTTCCACGGCCCTGCCCATTAGTATTCCCCTGATTCGGGCAATTTCTAATAATGTGGCCTGGTTTTCCACATTTATAACAAACAGCGTTGGTATTTTTGCTTCGACACTATTCGTTTCGGCATTACTTGTTCCGACATTATTTGTTCCTTTAGTTCTGTTAAACTTTGGTCCGTAGACCTCACACTTTGTCGCGCTATGCCCATTTCTTTTACACCTGTTGCAAAATGTCGTGCAAAACCCCTGATGATTTTCTTCACACTTATGACATGGATGTTTTTGGTTTTTGTTGCCGTTGTTGTTATTGAGGTTGTTGTTGGGATTGTTATTGTTGTTGAAACGGTTGTTGTAGTTATTGTTATTGTTGTTGGGATGTTTGTTGTAGTTATTGTTAGGATTGCGGTTATTGTTGCGATTGTTGTTGCGGTTGTTGGGATAGTTGTTGCGATTGTGGTTGTAATTGTTGTTGTTGTTGTACTGGTGACTCTTGTCACCGTTTTCCTCCCACTTCCTCTTGAGTTGTTTCGTGTTGGCTTCTTCGGCCGCCTGTTCTTTAATTCTTCCCTCAATCTGATTTATGAGTTTATGAGCCATTCGACTTGCCTTCTGTATAGAAGCGGGCTCGTGTGAACTTACATCTTCTTGAATCCTTACTGGTAACCCTTTTACAAACGCGTCGATCTTCTCTTCTTCATCTTCGAATGCTCCCAGACACAATAGGCACAACTCTGTGAATCATCGTTCATATGTGGTAACGTCGAACCCTTGTGTTCGTAAATCTCTAAGTTCTGCCTTGAGTTTATTGACTTCGTTTCTAGGACGGTACTGCTCGTTCATCAATTGCTTGAATGCCGACCACGGTAGTGCATAAGCAGCATTTTGTCCTACCTGTTCAAGATAGGTGTTCCACCATGTTAACACAGTACCTGTGAAGGTATGCGTAGCGTACTTAACTTTGTCCTCTTCAGTACACTTACTTATGGCAAACACCGATTCGACTTTCTCGGTCCACCGTTTCAATCTAATTGGTCCTTCGGTTCCATCAAATTCCAAAGGTTTGCAGGCAGTGAATTCTTTGTAGGAGCATCCTGCACGATTTCTCGCACCGTTAGCTACATTGCTAGATTCAGAGTTATTGTTGGTATGTAGCACAGCCTGTACTGCAGCTATGTTTGCAGCAAGAAAGGTACGAAATTCCTCTTCGCTCATATTCATGGTGTGTCGAGTAGTCGGTGCCATTTCCTTCAAAATAGCTAATTGAATTGAGTTAATCATACAGAATATTAAGAGTAGTCAATAGTATTTCGTAGCATAATATGAACTCATTTATAAAAGCTTTTTCTTCATATTAGCGTTTTATAAGTTTAAATTCGGGTACTACCTACCCGTTAAGTTCATACTTAGTAGCTAATATACAATTCAACTACTATAATTCCATATGAAAAACTGATTATAATAATATATCACATACAAATATTCTTCAAACTTACAACTTCGCTATATTACATATAACATGAAATATAGTACACTTTGATACAGGACAGTTTTGAAGATAAACCTAGTTAATACGCAAGTTGTTCAGCAAAGGAAATAAAGACACGTAATTCATAAGTCCAGAAACAAGTCATGCATTCTGGTTTTACTAAGACGACTTCTCATCCTTGGTCTTGTGGAAAATAACCGTTATGACCATTGGCTAGGCAGCATATTGTAATGTCGTCAAAAGGACGAGGGTTTCGTAATGTCCAACAGCCCCGTAATAATCTAAAAACCTTGTTTCTCACCCCAACTACTGAATCCGTCACTTGTGGGAAAGTCTTATTTAAAAGCTGCAGTTCGATGTTCTTTTTCTCACTTCGGTAAGAAGCGAACATCACTAACCCGTAAGCATAACATGCTTCTTTATGTTGCATGTTAGAAGCTCTTTCTAATTCACGAAATCCTATATTGGGATATGTTGAGTCAAAATAGGTTCTTAACCCGTAGCGTAAAGTTGCATTTGGGTTCCCCGCATTTAATGCTTTAAAAAAAACACGGCGTAACTTACGGTCTCCCCAATGTGATATACCCCACCTATCAAAGGAAAGCCTTTTATAAACTAAGGCATTTCTGGAAAGTCTTTCAAATGTTTGACAAGTTAATTTCGCCATAACTAAATGTGCTGATGAATTCTGACCGACTCTAGACAAAATTTCCTCAATCATATCCTCTGGTAGGTCTTCTAAAATATTCGGTTGTCTACCCTTAACGTCCATTTTGTTTTTATACTGTAAAATAGACAAGGATTAGATTCGTAAAAGATAATTAACAAACAATACAAGCAATTTTTTTACATAGAACATAAAAGTACAAGCACACTACAATACATATAATATACAACATGATTACAACCCTCTAATCTGAATCACTGGTTTCTTCTTCTTCGGACTTGGTTCGTTTTCCTAATTTTCTAGGAATATATAGTGTTCCTCTAATACGAGCCGTCGTTTTCCATAATGGTTTAGAAAAACCTGATGGTTTAGAGGTTCCCGGGTCATTGTTACATTTTAGGAAATACGGATGTTGCCGATACATATAAAGTTCATCGGGGTTGGAATCGGGTTTCTCTATTTTTATACCTTTTCTCTTATTATTTTCTTTCCCTTTATTAAACTGGGTCGAGGTAATTTCTATAACATCATCGGAATCCTCATCGGGATCCGATTCATCAGAAAATTGGTAATCTTCCCAATATTTTGCTTCCTCGACGGAAACACCATTGACCATTATTAACTTTGGTCCGTTGGTTGAAGATTTTCTTTTATTTAATCGATTTACTATAGGTATCAATATTTCTTCCTCCGGAACCTCTTCTTCTTCTAGTTCCTCCTCTTCCGATTCCTCCTCTTCTGGTTCCTCCTCTTCCGGTTCCTCCTCTTTCGGCTCCTCTTCGGGAATTTGTGAATCTTCCCAAAATATATTCGAATCTTCATTATTATTAGGTGAATCAATGGGATTTGTTCTAGAGGTAGACATCTATCACACAATATCAAACACGTTAAGAGATTAATATATCACATAATATTTACATGTTAATAATATATAGTTTCCAACAAAAAAATGTTAAGCAGTCGTTTTTGAAGAAAAACACGGTCGAAGTCCAGACTCACTAATGCATCCTAACAAACTCGGTAAGACACACTAATGCAATTTTTTGGTTCTCTAAGACCAACGCTCGGATACCAACTGAAATGTCCCGTTCATATTGATTATAAACGTTCCATATTAATTGATTTCGTCGCGAGGTTTTGACCTCTATATGAGACGTTTTTCAAAGATTGCATTCATTTTTAAAACAACCAAAACCTTTATTTTATCTATAAAGGTTTAAAAAGCATTACGTAGATTATCAAATAATGATAATCTAAAATATACCGTTTACACACGACTATTACATAATGGTTTACAATAAGAATATATTACATCAAAAATAAGTTTCTTGAATGCAGTTTTTACATAATATCATACAAGCATGGTGTCACGACCCTACTTTTTCCGTTATCTTTTTCCGTTAATTATTTAACGACCGTTAACTGTTAGTGTGCCACGTCATTTCTATGACCTATATTATTATTTTTGTAATAATATATATATAATAATTATTATGTGTTATATGAATATATGTATTCATATTTTAATTTATACGTTTCTACGTCTCGCGGATTTCCATCCGGCGAATCTTTTCGGTTTTTAAACCAACGGTCGAGCTTTCGGGATCTTTAAATTCTAAATATTTTAAATATGATATTTTATGATCATATTATTAATAGGTGTATTTATATTTATTTTTCGTCGCGCGTTTGTTATCTTTCCGGATTTTTAACCGCGTAAGCGTGTTTTCGCGTTTCGGGATTCGTTCGGGCTTTCGGGCCATCAGGAATTGCACGTTTTTCAATAATGGACAAGTTGGCCCACTAAGGGGCCCACCCCCATTCAAAATCGGCCGAATATGGGAGGGGGGTGTATCCCTTTGCTTCTCATTTTTGTTTCACATAATTTTAATTCACAAAAATTCCCTAAACCTAACTTGCACTTTTTCTCCTCTCCTCTCCCTCTTGTGGCCGTCGCCCTTCACACCCATCATCATCATCATTTTGCTTCAACAATTGCTTGGATCAAGAAACAATTAACACCAACGCGTTCTACACAATCTCCTCTACACATCTATATTCTTTTATTCTCGATTAGGGTATAAACCCTAACTCTAGAACTTTTCATTTTTATTTATATTTCTGTATTTTGTGTTTATATTATTAGTATGATGTTTATTAGTTGTTGTAATGTTGTTTGGATGCGTAGAATTACTCGTTTGCATATGTTTTCGGTTTGTAAATTTTGGACAGCAGTTTGATTCGTGTTTTCTGACTTTTTAACTGATATGAATGTTAAAATAAAGTACATAAATGAGTTCCTCTCATCAAGACATTAATTTTAGACTCCGGATTCATGTCGTTTCGATTCCCGGAGCCCTAGATATGCTTAATTTGATTTTTGTTAAAGATTGAAAGGTGTTCTTGGCATGAACAAGGTTGGGTCCGACTTTGTGACCATCCTTGGTGTCTTTAGGGTGTGTCATTTGGTTAGGACTGATGGTGGGACGAATTTTCATGTTCGGGTCACCTAAATCCGAGCCACGGTTCACCCGTTGTGCCTAAATTACTGTTTTGAGTAAATTGATTTTCCCAAGTGTGGTCATGGCTGATATCCACGACCTAGGGACTGTTCTTGGAGTGTTCTTGAGTTCATAATTGTGTTGGGTGGTTTGAGTAGGCGGAAATGCATATGTGGCTCGCCCGAAACCGACACCCGGGGCTCAAGATACGACCCGATGAACTTTTAAACTTAAAACTTGTGGTTAATGATTAAACTTATGATAAAAATTATGGATTTCATTATTAATAAATTACTTTAGATAAAAGAAGTAATTATTATTATTTAAAACTTATGATATAAATATTTATTATATCATTTAATTATTAATTATGATTTAATTAACATTTTAATTAAACTTATGATTAATAATACTTTTATTATTAAAGGAAAATACTTATGATAAGTATTAAATTTGTTTTTGAGAAATTATTAAAAGACTTATAATAAAGATTAAATAATTATTTAATTATTATAAGACTTAATTATTATTTAATTATGATTTAATTATTAAATACTTATGATTTAATAATTTTAATTAGAAGCTTATGATATGATTAATAATTCATTATTAATTAAAAATACTTATGATATAATTTAAAAACTATTATTATTAATAATACTTATATTATGATTAGTATTTAATTAATTTATTTAAATACTTATGTCGTACTAATTATAACATTTCAACTTATATTAACTTTAATAATTCATTTTATTTAATTAAACTTATGTTAAGACATTATTATACACTTTTGACTTTAAATAACATTATAACCTATGTTATTATTATAACTTACACTTTTCAAATTAATGTTGACTATGTTTGACCAAGGTTGACTTTTGAGTTGACTTTCGGTTGACTTTGACTTTCAGTTGACATCTGTTGACTTTCTAAATAAGGAAACTTTCCAAAAATAGAAACTTTCCAAAAATAGAAACTTTCCAAAAATAGAAACTTTCCAAAAATAGAAACTTTCCAAAAATAGAAACTTTCTAAAAATAGAAAGTGTGTGTCCTTATGCTGTTCCAATCAAACCGATGCTTGCTGAGTAATGTTCTATGCCTACTTGCAACATGTACAATAGCTATCATACTAAGACTTGGCCTAAGTTTGTTATTTATTTCGACCTGCTTTATTTATAGGTCGGCGTTGTGATCTTTCTTGATCACTTTACTTTACTTGCTGTTCGCTTGTTTGTGAGATTTCTTCGGTTGCTAATTAAGGTGAGTTATAGTCCCGTTTTTATATACTTTTCAAAGTATACTTTTTGAGATGTGATTACATGCATATTTTAATTTACGGTTAGACACAAGTAACAGTTAAATTTAATTATTCATTGTGAGTTGGACAAAAATATTTCCTAGTCTGGTAACTGTAATCATTGGTTTCTACCGGTGAACGCGAATCCTACGGATAGATCTATCGGGTTTGACAACCCCATTTCGAGCTAGTCGCGCTAGCAATTTATAATCGGAATATTTAGTACTTCGTAATTTGTTGTAGATACACTGTCCAAGTGTATATTTTTATTGTGTTTGGCAAGGGTAAATAAAGGGTTAAGTGGTTACCAGGTGGCTCATTGATAATGGAATAATGTTTAATGTTTTCTAACATTTTTAAATCTTGTGGTCTAAAGCTTACTTATTTATTTAAACTTATAATTCACTCAACCTTTGTGTTGACAGTTTACTTGCATGTTTTCACAGGTACTTGAGTTATTTGATGGTTCCGCTGTCGTTAGAAGAGTCTGCATGCATTTGGGCAGATTTTATGAAACTTAAGTTTGCATTCTATTTTGGATAATTTAAATTGTGGGTTTGTTGGCAATGTTTTGTGTCAACTTTTGGTTCATTACTATGGTTGGTTGATTTTAAACTACTTAATTGGGTTTGTTTCCTTTTTGGGCAACATTTTGAAATAAAAGAATGCAACTTTATTTATTTAATTCATTTAAGTCCGATCAAGTTATGGGACCAACTGACGGATCCGTTAAGTGTTTTGACGGGGTCGCCACACATGGACTCCAAATCTTGTCCTTATTTTAGTATGCAACTGCGGAAGCTCTTAATAATCACCTAAGAATAAACATGCTTAATACGTCAACAAAAATGTTGGTGAGTTATATGTTTAACCTATATATTATCAAATCATAATAATAGACCACAAGTTTTCATATTTCAATATACATCTCATACATAGAGATAAAAATCATTCATATGGTGAACACCTGGTAACCGACATTAACAAGATGCATATAAGAATATCCCCTATCATTCTGGGAAATCCTTCGGACATGATAAAAACAACATCGAAGTACTAAAGCATCTGGTACTTTGGATGGGGTTCGTTAGGCCCAATAGATCTATCTTTAGGATTCGCGTCAATTAGTAGATCGATTTACTAATTCTTAGGTTACCAAGCAAAAGGGGCATATTCGGCTTCGATCATTCACCCATATAATGTAGTTTCATTTACTTGTGTCTATTTCGTAAAACATTTATAAAACTGCATGTATTCTCATCCCAAAATATTAGTTTTTAAAAGTGGGACTATAACTCACTTTCACAGATTTTTACTTCGTCGGGAAGTAAGACTTGGCCACTGGTCGATTCACGAACCTATAACAAATATGTACATACATATCAAAGTATGTTCAAAATATATTTACAACATTTTTAATACGTTTTAATGTTTTAAGTTTATTAAGTCAGCTGTCCTCGTTAGTAACCTACAACTAGTTGTCCACAATTAGATGTACAGAAATAAATCGATATATATTATCTTGAATCAATCCATGACCCAGTGTATACATGTCTCAGGCTAGATCACAACTCAAAGTATATATATTTTTGGAATCAACCTCAACCCTGTATAGCTAACTCCAACATTACTGCATATAGAGTGTCTATGGTTGTTCCAAATAATATATATACATGGGTCGATATGATATGTCAAAACATTTGCATACGTGTCTATGGTATCCCAAGATTACATAATATATTAGAATACATGTATAATACAATATAAGTTAGCTAGGATATGATTTGTATAGAATTGTTACAATATTTTCCGTAGCTACAACAATCAAAAAATATCTAATCTTGTTTTACCCATAACTTCTTCGTTTTAAATCCGTTTTGAGTGAATCAAATTGCTATGGTTTCATATTGAACTCTATTTTATGAATCTAAATAGAAATGGTATAGGTTTATAGTCGGAAATATAAGTTACAAGTCATTTTTGTAAGAGGTAGTCATTTCAGTCTAAAGAACGACGTCTTGATGACCATTTTGAAAAACATACTTTCACTTTGAGTTTAACCATGATTTTTGGATATAGTTTCATGTTCATAAGAAAAATCATTTTCTCAGAAGAACAACTTTTAAATCAAAGTTTATCATAGTTTTTAATTATCAAACCCAAAACAGCCCGCAGTGTTACTACGACGGCGTATGTCCGGTTTTACGATGTTTTTTGTGTTTCCAGGTTTTAAATCATTAAGTTAGCATATCATATAGATATAGAACATGTGTTTAGTTGATTTTAAAAGTCAATTTAGAAGGATTAACTTTTTTTTGCGAACAAGTTTAGAATTAACTAAACTATGTTCTAGTGATTTCAAGTTTAAACCTTCGAATAAGATAGCTTTATATGTATGAATCGAATGATGTTATGAACATCATTACTACCTCAAGTTTTGTGGATAAACCTAATGGAAAAAAGACAAATGGATCTAGCTTCAAAGGATCCTTGGATGGCTTGAAAGTTCTTGAAGCAGAATCATGACACGAAAACAAGTTCAAGTAAGATCATCACTCGAAATAAGATTGTTATAGTTATAGAAATTGAACCAAAGTTTGAATATAAATATTACCTTGTATTAGAAAGATATCTTACTGTAAATAATAAAGATTTCTTGAGGTTGAATGATCACTTTACAAGATTGGAAGTAAGCTCGCAAACTTGGAAGTATTCTTGATTTTATGAAACTAGAACTTATGGAATTTATGAAGAACACTTAGAACTTGAAGATAGAACTTGAGAGAGATCAATTAGATGAATAAAATTAAAGAATGAAAGTGTTTGTAGGTATTTTTGGTCATTGGTATATGGATTAGATATAAAGGATGTGTAATTTTGTTTACATGTAAATAAGTCATGAATGATTACTAATATTTTTATAATTTTATGAGATATTTCATGCTAGTTGCCAAATGATGGTTCCCACATGTGTTAGGTGACTCACATGGGCTGCTAAGAGCTGATCATTGGAGTGTATATACCAATAGTACATACATCTAAAAGCTGTGTATTGTACGAGTACGAATACGGGTGCATACGAATAGAATTGTTGATGAAACTGAACGAGGATGTAATTGTAAGCATTTTTGTTAAGTAGAAGTATTTTGACAAGTGTCTTGAAGTCTTTCAAAAGTGTATGAATACATATTAAAACACTACATGTATATACATTTTAACTGAGTCGTTAAGTCATCGTTAGTCGTTACATGTAAATGTTGTTTTGAAACCTTTAAGTTAACGATCTTGTTAAATGTTGTTAACCCAATGTTTATTATATCTAATGAGATGTTAAATTATTATATTATCATAATATTATGATATACTAATATATCTTAATATGATATATATATACATTTAAATGTCGTTACAACGATAATCGTTACATATATGTCTCGTTTCGAAATCCTTAAGTTAGTAGTCTTGTTTTTACATATGTAGTTCATTGTTAATATATATAATGACATGTTTACTTATCATTTATCATGATAAAACATAGTGTAACAGTATCTTAATATGATTCATATGTAATTAGTAAGACGTTGTTATAACGATAATCGTTATATACATCGTTTCGAGTTTCTTAATTCAATAAACACAATTTTATGTATATAACTCATTGTTAAAATACCTAATGAGATACTTACTTATCATAATATCATGTTAACTATATATATATAATCATATATATGTCATCATATAGTTTTTACAAGTTTTAACGTTCGTGAATCACCGGTCAACTTGGGTGGTCAATTGTCTATATGAAACCTATTTCAACTAATCAAGTCTTAACAAGTTTGATTGCTTAACATGTTGGAAACACTTCATCATGTAAATAACAATTTCATTTAATATATATAAACATGGAAAAGTTCGGGTCACTACATATTTTCCATAATACACTTGGATCTTCGATCATATAATATGTAGATTCTAAGGACTCGTCAATATCTTTGCTAAGAAAAATACTTGCTATTGTTTTCTCTTGTTCGGAACAATTGTTATTTTCATTCAGGGTTTCTAAAATACCGATTGATTAGAGATGTTTTTCTACATTCATAACCCATGTTAAGTAGTTGTTCCCACTTGATTCTAAAGGAGCAAATTTAAGTCTTTTCAAATTCGGCATTTTCTATTATCAAAAAGATGAACAACATAAATCATAATCATAATCAACTTATATTCATAGACAAATAATAAAATGAAATTATAATCATTTTAAATTCATAAGTAGCAAACAACAGAATAATGGCATGATTACAAATGATAAAACCACAAGAGCAGGATAGAATATAGGTTCACCCGGTGGTATATTAGCAATAATGATGATAGTTAGTATGACCAATACAATAGAAAAAAATCATCCTTGTGTGAATCATGTATGAATCATCTCTACAAACAAAACTTTTTGAGAGTGGTAATCTGAGAAAATGAAGATTGATTTGTGAAAATGTGAAAACGGAGATGTTTATTTTATATTTGAAAAATATAGTCGTTGTAACGTCGTTAGTTGACGTTAACAACCGTTATGTATATATGACCGTTGTAACGTCGTTAGTTGACGTTAACGACTGTTATGTATGTAGTGACCCGAACTTTTCCATGTTTATATATATTAATTGAGATTGATGTTTACATGATTAAATGTTTCCAACATGTTAAGCAATCAAACTTGTTAAGACTTGATTAATTGAAATAGGTTTCATATAGACAATTGACCACCCAAGTTGACCGGTGATTCACGAACGTTAAAACTTGTAAAAAAACTATATGATGACATATATATGGTTATATATATAGTTAACATGATATTATGATAAGTAAACATATCATTAATTATATTAACAATGAACTACATATGTAAAAACAAGACTACTAACTTAATGATTTTGAAACGAGACATATATGTAACGTTTATCGTTGTAACGACATTTAATGTATATATATCATATTAACAGATATTCGTACATCATAATATCATGATAATATAATAATTTAAAATCTCTTTTGATATTATAAACATTGGGTTAACAACATTTAACAAGATCGTTAACCTAAAGGTTTCAAAACAACACTTACATGTAACGACTAACGATGACTTAACGACTCAGTTAAAATGTATATACATGTAGTGTTTTAATATGTATTTATACACTTTTGAAAGACTTCAATACACTTATCAAAATACTTCTACTTAACAAAAATGCTTACAATTACATTCTCGTTCAGTTTCATCAACAATTCTACTCGTATGCACCCGTATTCGTACTCGTACAATACACAGCTTTTAGATGTATGTACTATTGGTATATACACTCCAATGATCAGCTCTTAGCAGCCCATGTGAGTCACCTAACACATGTGGGAACCATCATTTGGCAACTAGCATGAAATATCTCATAAGATTACAAAAATATGAGTAATCATTCATGACTTATTTACATGAAAACAAAATTACATATCCTTTATATCTAATCCATACACCAACGACCAAAAACACCTACAAACACTTTCATTCTTCAATTTTCTTCATCTAATTGAACTCTCTCAAGTTCTATCTTCAAGTTCTAAGTGTTCTTCATAAATTCCAAAAGTTCTAGTTTCATAAAATCAAGAATACTTTCAAGTTTGCTAGCTCACTTCCAATCTTGTAAGGAGATCATCCAACCTCAAGAAATCTTTGTTTCTTACAGTAGGTTATCATTCTAATACAAGGTAATAATCATATTCAAACTTTGGTTCAATTTCTATAACTATAACAATCTTATTTCAAGTGATGATCTTACTTGAACTTGTTTTCGTGTCATGATTTTGCTTCAAGAACTTTGAGCCATCCAAGGATCCATTGAAGCTAGATCCATTTTTCTCTTTTCCAGTAGGTTCATCCAAGGAACTTAAGGTAGTAATGATGTTCATAACATCATTCGATTCATACATATAAAGCTATCTTATTCGAAGGTTTAAACTTGTAATCACTAGAACATAGTTTAGTTAATTCTAAACTTGTTCGCAAACAAAAGTTAATCCTTCTAACTTGACTTTTAAAATCAACTAAACACATGTTCTATATCTATATGATATGCTAACTTAATGATTTAAAACCTGGAAACACGAAAAACACCGTAAAACCGGATTTACGCCGTCGTAGTAACACCGCGGGCTGTTTTGGGTTAGTTAATTAAAAACTATGATAAACTTTGATTTAAAAGTTGTTATTCTGAGAAAATGATTTTTATTATGAACATGAAACTATATCCAAAAATTATGGTTAAACTCAAAGTGGAAGTATGTTTTCTAAAATGGTCATCTAGACGTCGTTCTTTCGACTGAAATGACTACCTTTACAAAAACGACTTGTAACTTATTTTTCCGACTAGAAACCTATACTTTTTTTGTTTAGATTCATAAAATAGAGTTCAATATGAAACCATAGCAATTTGATTCACTCAAAACGGATTTAAAATGAAGAAGTTATGGGTAAAACAAGATTGGATAATTTTTCTCATTTTAGCTACGTGAAAATTTGTAACAAATCTATTCCAACCATAACTTAATCAACTTGTATTATATATTATGTAATCTTGAGATACCATAGACACGTATACAATGTTTCGACCTATCATGTCGACACATCTATATATATTTCGGAACAACCATAGACACTCTATATGTGAATGTTGGAGTTAGCTATACAGGGTTGAGGTTGATTCCAAAATATATATAGTTTGAGTTGTGATCAATACTGAGATACGTATACACTGGGTCGTGGATTGATTCAAGATAATATTTATCGATTTATTTCTGTACATCTAACTGTGGACAACTAGTTGTAGGTTACTAACGAGGACAGCTGACTTAATAAACTTAAAACATCAAAATATATTAAAAGTGTTGTAAATATATTTTGAACATACTTTGATATATATGTATATATTGTTATAGGTTCGTGAATCAACCAGTGGCCAAGTCTTACTTCCCGACGAAGTAAAAATCTGTGAAAGTGAGTTATAGTCCCACTTTTAAAATCTAAAATTTTTGGGATGAGAATACATGCAGGTTTTATAAATGATTTACAAAATAGACACAAGTACGTGAAACTACATTCTATGGTTGAATTATCGAAATCGAATATGCCCCTTTTTATTAAGTCTGGTAATCTAAGAATTAGGGAACAGACACCCTAATTGACGCGAATCCTAAAGATAGATCTATTGGGCCTAACAAACCCCATCCAAAGTACCGGATGCTTTAGTACTTCGAAATTTATATCATATCCGAAGGGTGTCCCGGAATGATGGGGATATTCTTATATATGCATCTTGTTATTGTCGGTTACCAGGTGTTCACCATATGAATGATTTTTATCTCTATGTATGGGATGTGTATTGAAATATGAAATCTTGTGGTCTATTATTATGATTTGATATATATAGGCTAAACCTATAACTCACCAACATTTTTGTTGACGTTTTAAGCATGTTTATTCTCAGGTGATTATTAAGAGCTTCCGCTGTCGCATACTTAAATAAGGACGAGATTTGGAGTCCATGCTTGTATGATATTGTGTAAAAACTGCATTCAAGAAACTTATTTTGTTGTAACATATTTGTATTGTAAACCATTATGTAATGGTCGTGTGTAGACATGATATTTTAGATTATCATTATTTGATAATCTACGTAAAGCTTTTTAAACCTTTATTGATGAAATAAAGGTTATGGTTTGTTTTAAAATGAATGCAGTCTTTGAAAAACGTCTCATATAGAGGTCAAAACCTCGCAACGAAATCAATTAATATGGAACGTTTTTAATCAATAAGAACGGGACATTTCAGTTGGTATCCGAGCGTTGGTCTTAGAGAACCAGAAAATTTGCATTAGTGTGTCTTATCGAGTTTGTTAGGATGCATTAGTGAGTCTGGACTTCGACCGTGTTTTCTTTAAAAATGATTGCTTAACATTTTTGTTGGAAACTATATATTTTTAACATATGAATATTATGTGATATATTAATCTCTTAACGTGTTTGATATTATGTGATAGATGTCTACCTCTAGAACAAGTCCCATTGACTCACCTAATAATAACGAAGAGTCAAATGTAAATTGGAATGATTTGTGGACTGATTCACAAGTTCCCGAAGAGGAACCGGAAGAAGAGTCGGAACCGGAAGAAGAATCGGAACCGGATGAAGAAATAGAACCGGTGGGGGAAATAATAAAACGGTTAAGTAAAAGAAAATCCTCAACCAACCGACCAAAGTTAATTATGGTCAATGGTGTTTCCGCCAAGGAAGCAAAATATTGGGAGGATTACCAATTCTCCGATGAATCGGATTCCGACGAGAATTCCGATGATGTTATAGAAATTACCCCAACTGAATTTAAAAAGGCAAAAGAAAATAATAAGGGAAAGGGCATAAAAATAGAGAAATCTAATTCCAACCCCGATGAACTTTATATGTATCGTCAACCCCCGAAGTCCTTAAGTTGTAACAATGACCCGGGAACCTCTAAACCACCAGGTTTTTCTAAACCAATGTGGACAACGACGGCTCGTATTAGGGGAACATCATATATCCCTAGAAACTTGGCAAAACGAACCAAAACCGAAGAAGAAGAAACGAGCGAGTCGGAATAAGATAGTTGTATTCGTGTGGAGTAATATATGGAATATAGTGTTCTTATGCTTTATGATATATGTAAAAATTGCTTGTATTAATAAGTATTTTTTTTATGAATCTAACTCTTGTCTATTTTACAGTTTAAAAACACAAAATGGATAGACAACCCAATATTTTAAGAGACCTACCCGGAGACATGATTGATGAAATCTTGTCTAGAGTCGGCCAGAATTCTTCGGCACAACTATTTAAGGCGAGATCAGTTTGTAAGACATTCGAAGAACGTTCCAAGAATGTCTTGGTTTATAAGAGACTTTCGTTTGAAAGATGGGGGATATCACATTGGGAAACCCATAAGTTACGATGTGTTTACTTTGACGCATATATTGCGGGGAACCCAAATGCTATTTTACGCAACGGGTTAAGAAATTATTTTGACTCAATATATCCGAATATTGGACTTCGTGATTTAGAAAAAGCGGCTAACATGCAACATAAAGAAGCATGTTATGCTTACGGATTAGTAATGTTCGCTTCTCACCAAAGTGAGAACAAGAACATCGGGCTACAACTATTAAACAAAACGTTTCCACAAGTGACGGAGTCGGTAATTGGGGTAAGAAATGAGGTTTTTAGATTATTACGGGACTGTTGGACATTACGTAACCCTCGTCCCTTTGACGACGTTACAACATGCTGTCTTATCAAAGGCCATAACGGTTATGTTGCACAAGACCAAGGATGGGAAGTAGTCCTAGTAAAACCAGAATGCATGACTTGTTTCTGGACGTATGAATTACGTGTCTTTATTGCCTTTGCTGAACGACTTGTGTACTAGCTAGAATTATCTTCACAACTATCTTGTATCAAAGTTATTGTGTGCTATATTTCATGCTTTATGTAAAATAAGCGGTATTGTAAGTTTGTAAAATATTGTATAAAAGTTTGAACGCGAAATATTATTATAATCAGTTTTTCATATAGAATTGTAGTAGTTGAATTGTATATTAGCTACTAAGTATGAACTTAACGGGTAGGTACTACCCGAATTTAAACTTATAAAACGCTAATATGAAGAAAAAGCTTTTATAAATGAGTTCATATTATGCTACAAAATACTATTAACTACTCTTAATATTCTGTATGATTAACTTGTTCCATTTAACTATTTTGAAGGAAATGGCACCGACTACTCGACACACCGTGAATATGAATGAAGAGGAATTCCGTACTTTTCTAGCTTCAAACATAGCCGCAGTACAGGCTGCGCTACATACCAACAATAACCTTGGATCTAGCAGTACAGGAAATCGTGTAGGATGCACCTACAAAGAATTCACTGCCTGCAAACCTTTGGAATTTGATGGAACCGAAGGACCGATCGGATTGAAACGGTGGACCGAGAAGGTTGAATCGGTGTTTGCCATAAGTAAGTGTACTGAAGAGGACAAAGTGAAGTACGCTACGCATACCTTCACAGGTTCTGCGTTAACATGGTGGAATACCTATCTAGAGCAAGTGGGACAAGATGATGCGTACGCACTACCGTGGTCAGCATTCAAGCACTTGATGAACGAGAAGTACCGTCCCAGAACCGAGGTCAATAAGCTCAAGACAGAACTTAGAGGGTTACGAACCCAAGGATTTGATATTACCACGTACGAAAGACGATTCACAGAATTGTGCCTATTGTGTCCGGGAGCATTCGAAGATGAGGAAGAGAAGATCGACGCGTTTGTGAAAGGATTACCGGAAAGAATCCAAGAAGATATAAGTTCACACGAGCCCACCTCCATACAACAGGCATGTAGAATGGCTCACAAACTAGTGAACCAGATTGAAGAAAGAATTAAAGAACAGACTGCTGAAGAGGCCAATGTGAAGCAAGTCAAAAGAAAGTGGGAGGAAAACGGTGATAAGAATCACCAATACAACAACAACAGCAATTACAACAATAATCGCAACAATTACCCCAACAATCGCAACATCAATCGCAACTACAACAAACGGCCCAACAACAACAACAACAACAACAGCAACTACAACAATCATCCCAACAACAATAATAACCGCAACAACAACAACAATCAGAAGCAACTATGCCAAAGGTGTGAAAAGAATCACTCGGGGTTCTGCACCAAATTTTGCAACAAGTGTAAAAGAAATGGTCATAGCGCGGCGAAGTGTGAGGTCTACAGACCAGGGGTTAATAGAACGAAAGGAACAAATGGTGTCGGAACGAGTAATGGTGGAGCAAGTAGTGTCGGAGCAAGTTATGCCAATGTAGTTTGTTATAAATGTGGAAAACCAGGCCACATTATTAGAAATTGCCCGAACCAGGAGAACACGAATGGACAAGGCCGTGGAAGAGTTTTCAATATTAATGCGGTAGAGGCACAGGAAGACCCGGAGCTTGTTACGGGTACGTTTCTTATTGACAATAAATCTGCTTACGTTTTATTTGATTCGGGTGCGGATAGAAGCTATATGAGTAGAGATTTTTGTGCTAAATTAAGTTGTCCATTGACGCCTTTGGATAGTAAATTTTTACTCGAATTAGCAAATGGTAAATTAATTTCAGCAGATAATATATGTCGGAATCGAGAAATTAAACTGGTTAGCGAAACATTTAAGATTGATTTGATACCAGTAGAGTTAGGGAGTTTTGATGTGATAATCGGTATGGACTGGTTGAAAGAAGTGAAAGCGGAGATCGTTTGTTACAAAAATGCAATTCGCATTATACGAGAAAAAGAAAAACCCTTAATGGTGTACGGAGAAAAGGGCAACACGAAGCTACATCTTATTAGTAATTTGAAGGCACAAAAACTAATAAGAAAAGGTTGCTATGCTGTTCTAGCACACGTCGAGAAAGTACAAACTGAAGAAAAGAGCATCAATGATGTTCCCATTGCAAAAGAATTTCCCGATGTATTTCCGAAAGAATTACCGGGATTACCCCCACATCGATCCGTTGAATTTCAAATAGATCTTGTACCAGGAGCTGCACCAATAGCTCGTTCTCCTTACAGACTCGCACCCAGCGAGATGAAAGAACTGCAAAGCCAATTACAAGAACTTTTAGAGCGTGGTTTCATTCGACCAAGCACATCACCGTGGGGAGCTCCTGTTTTGTTTGTCAAGAAGAAAGATGGTACATTCAGGTTGTGTATCGACTACCGAGAGTTGAACAAACTTACCATCAAGAACCGCTACCCACTACCGAGAATCGACGACTTATTTGATCAACTACAAGGCTCGTCTGTTTATTCAAAGATTGACTTACGTTCCGGGTATCATCAAATGCGGGTAAAAGAAGATGATATTCCAAAGACTGCTTTTAGAACACGTTACGGTCATTACGAGTTTATGGTCATGCCGTTTGGTTTAACTAATGCACCAGCTGTGTTCATGGACCTTATGAACCGAGTGTGTGGACCATACCTTGACAAGTTTGTCATTGTTTTCATTGATGACATACTTATTTACTCAAAGAATGACCAAGAACACGGTGAACATTTGAGAAAGGTGTTAGAAGTATTGAGGAAGGAAGAATTGTACGCCAAGTTTTCAAAGTGTGCATTTTGGTTGGAAGAAGTTCAATTCCTAGGTCACATAGTGAACAAAGAAGGTATTAAGGTGGATCCGGCAAAGATAGAAACTGTTGAAAAGTGGGAAACCCCGAAAACTCCGAAACACATACGCCAGTTTTTAGGACTAGCTGGTTACTACAGAAGGTTCATCCAAGACTTTTCCAGAATAGCAAAACCCTTGACTGCATTAACGCATAAAGGGAAGAAATTTGAATGGAATGATGAACAAGAGAAAGCGTTTCAGTTATTGAAGAAAAAGCTAACTACGGCACCTATATTGTCATTGCCTGAAGGGAATGATGATTTTGTGATTTATTGTGATGCATCAAAGCAAGGTCTCGGTTGTGTATTAATGCAACGAACGAAGGTGATTGCTTATGCATCTAGACAATTGAAGATTCACGAACAAAATTATACGACGCATGATTTGGAATTAGGCGCGGTTGTTTTTGCATTAAAGACTTGGAGGCACTACTTATATGGGGTCAAAAGTATTATATATACCGACCACAAAAGTCTTCAACACATATTTAATCAGAAACAACTGAATATGAGGCAGCGTAGGTGGATTGAATTATTGAATGATTACGATTTTGAGATTCGTTACCACCCGGGGAAGGCAAATGTGGTAGCCGATGCCTTGAGCAGGAAGGATAGAGAACCCATTCGAGTAAAATCTATGAATATAATGATTCATAATAACATTACTACTCAAATAAAGGAGGCGCAACAAGGAGTTTTAAAAGAGGGAAATTTAAAGGATGAAATACCCAAAGGATCGGAGAAGCATCTTAATATTCGGGAAGACGGAACCCGGTATAGGGCTGAAAGGATTTGGGTACCAAAATTTGGAGATATGAGAGAAATGGTACTTAGAGAAGCTCATAAAACCAGATACTCAATACATCCTGGAACGGGGAAGATGTACAAGGATCTCAAGAAACATTTTTGGTGGCCGGGTATGAAAGCCGATGTTGCTAAATACGTAGGAGAATGTTTGACGTGTTCTAAGGTCAAAGCTGAGCATCAGAAACCATCAGGTCTACTTCAACAACCCGAAATCCCGGAATGGAAATGGGAAAACATTACCATGGATTTCATCACTAAATTGCCAAGGACTGCAAGTGGTTTTGATACTATTTGGGTAATAGTTGATCGTCTCACCAAATCATCACACTTCCTACCAATAAGAGAAGATGACAAGATGGAGAAGTTAGCACGACTGTATTTGAAGGAAGTCATCTCCAGACATGGAATACCAATCTCTATTATCTCTGATAGGGATGGCAGATTTATTTCAAGATTCTGGCAGACATTACAGCAAGCATTAGGAACTCGTCTAGACATGAGTACTGCCTATCATCCACAAACTGATGGGCAGAGCGAAAGGACGATACAAACGCTTGAAGACATGCTACGAGCATGTGTTATTGATTTCGGAAACAGTTGGGATCGACATCTACCGTTAGCAGAATTTTCCTACAACAACAGCTACCATTCAAGCATTGAGATGGCGCCGTTTGAAGCACTTTATGGTAGAAAGTGCAGGTCTCCGATTTGTTGGAGTGAGGTGGGGGATAGACATATTACGGGTCCGGAGATTATACAAGAAACTACCGAGAAGATCATCCAAATTCAACAACGGTTGAAAACCGCCCAAAGTCGACAAAAGAGCTACGCTGACATTAAAAGAAAAGATATAGAATTTGAAATTGGAGAGATGGTCATGCTTAAAGTTTCACCTTGGAAAGGCGTTGTTCGATTTGGTAAACGAGGGAAATTAAATCCAAGGTATATTGGACCATTCAAGATTATTGATCGTGTCGGACCAGTAGCTTACCGACTTGAGTTACCTCAACAACTCGCGGCTGTACATAACACTTTCCACGTCTCGAATTTGAAGAAATGTTTTGCTAAAGAAGATCTCACTATTCCATTAGATGAAATCCAAATCAACGAAAAACTCCAATTCATCGAAGAACCCGTCGAAATAATGGATCGTGAGGTTAAAAGACTTAAGCAAAACAAGATACCAATTGTTAAGGTTCGATGGAATGCTCGTAGAGGACCCGAGTTCACCTGGGAGCGTGAAGATCAGATGAAGAAGAAATACCCGCATCTATTTCCAGAAGATTCGTCAACACCTTCAACAGCTTAAAATTTCGGGACGAAATTTATTTAACGGGTAGGTACTGTAGTGACCCGAACTTTTCCATGTTTATATATATTAATTGAGATTGATGTTTACATGATTAAATGTTTCCAACATGTTAAGCAATCAAACTTGTTAAGACTTGATTAATTGAAATAGGTTTCATATAGACAATTGACCACCCAAGTTGACCGGTGATTCACGAACGTTAAAACTTGTAAAAAAACTATATGATGACATATATATGGTTATATATATAGTTAACATGATATTATGATAAGTAAACATATCATTAATTATATTAACAATGAACTACATATGTAAAAACAAGACTACTAACTTAATGATTTTGAAACGAGACATATATGTAACGTTTATCGTTGTAACGACATTTAATGTATATATATCATATTAACAGATATTCGTACATCATAATATCATGATAATATAATAATTTAAAATCTCTTTTGATATTATAAACATTGGGTTAACAACATTTAACAAGATCGTTAACCTAAAGGTTTCAAAACAACACTTACATGTAACGACTAACGATGACTTAACGACTCAGTTAAAATGTATATACATGTAGTGTTTTAATATGTATTTATACACTTTTGAAAGACTTCAATACACTTATCAAAATACTTCTACTTAACAAAAATGCTTACAATTACATTCTCGTTCAGTTTCATCAACAATTCTACTCGTATGCACCCGTATTCGTACTCGTACAATACACAGCTTTTAGATGTATGTACTATTGGTATATACACTCCAATGATCAGCTCTTAGCAGCCCATGTGAGTCACCTAACACATGTGGGAACCATCATTTGGCAACTAGCATGAAATATCTCATAAGATTACAAAAATATGAGTAATCATTCATGACTTATTTACATGAAAACAAAATTACATATCCTTTATATCTAATCCATACACCAACGACCAAAAACACCTACAAACACTTTCATTCTTCAATTTTCTTCATCTAATTGAACTCTCTCAAGTTCTATCTTCAAGTTCTAAGTGTTCTTCATAAATTCCAAAAGTTCTAGTTTCATAAAATCAAGAATACTTTCAAGTTTGCTAGCTCACTTCCAATCTTGTAAGGAGATCATCCAACCTCAAGAAATCTTTGTTTCTTACAGTAGGTTATCATTCTAATACAAGGTAATAATCATATTCAAACTTTGGTTCAATTTCTATAACTATAACAATCTTATTTCAAGTGATGATCTTACTTGAACTTGTTTTCGTGTCATGATTTTGCTTCAAGAACTTTGAGCCATCCAAGGATCCATTGAAGCTAGATCCATTTTTCTCTTTTCCAGTAGGTTCATCCAAGGAACTTAAGGTAGTAATGATGTTCATAACATCATTCGATTCATACATATAAAGCTATCTTATTCGAAGGTTTAAACTTGTAATCACTAGAACATAGTTTAGTTAATTCTAAACTTGTTCGCAAACAAAAGTTAATCCTTCTAACTTGACTTTTAAAATCAACTAAACACATGTTCTATATCTATATGATATGCTAACTTAATGATTTAAAACCTGGAAACACGAAAAACACCGTAAAACCGGATTTACGCCGTCGTAGTAACACCGCGGGCTGTTTTGGGTTAGTTAATTAAAAACTATGATAAACTTTGATTTAAAAGTTGTTATTCTGAGAAAATGATTTTTATTATGAACATGAAACTATATCCAAAAATTATGGTTAAACTCAAAGTGGAAGTATGTTTTCTAAAATGGTCATCTAGACGTCGTTCTTTCGACTGAAATGACTACCTTTACAAAAACGACTTGTAACTTATTTTTCCGACTAGAAACCTATACTTTTTTTGTTTAGATTCATAAAATAGAGTTCAATATGAAACCATAGCAATTTGATTCACTCAAAACGGATTTAAAATGAAGAAGTTATGGGTAAAACAAGATTGGATAATTTTTCTCATTTTAGCTACGTGAAAATTTGTAACAAATCTATTCCAACCATAACTTAATCAACTTGTATTATATATTATGTAATCTTGAGATACCATAGACACGTATACAATGTTTCGACCTATCATGTCGACACATCTATATATATTTCGGAACAACCATAGACACTCTATATGTGAATGTTGGAGTTAGCTATACAGGGTTGAGGTTGATTCCAAAATATATATAGTTTGAGTTGTGATCAATACTGAGATACGTATACACTGGGTCGTGGATTGATTCAAGATAATATTTATCGATTTATTTCTGTACATCTAACTGTGGACAACTAGTTGTAGGTTACTAACGAGGACAGCTGACTTAATAAACTTAAAACATCAAAATATATTAAAAGTGTTGTAAATATATTTTGAACATACTTTGATATATATGTATATATTGTTATAGGTTCGTGAATCAACCAGTGGCCAAGTCTTACTTCCCGACGAAGTAAAAATCTGTGAAAGTGAGTTATAGTCCCACTTTTAAAATCTAAAATTTTTGGGATGAGAATACATGCAGGTTTTATAAATGATTTACAAAATAGACACAAGTACGTGAAACTACATTCTATGGTTGAATTATCGAAATCGAATATGCCCCTTTTTATTAAGTCTGGTAATCTAAGAATTAGGGAACAGACACCCTAATTGACGCGAATCCTAAAGATAGATCTATTGGGCCTAACAAACCCCATCCAAAGTACCGGATGCTTTAGTACTTCGAAATTTATATCATATCCGAAGGGTGTCCCGGAATGATGGGGATATTCTTATATATGCATCTTGTTATTGTCGGTTACCAGGTGTTCACCATATGAATGATTTTTATCTCTATGTATGGGATGTGTATTGAAATATGAAATCTTGTGGTCTATTATTATGATTTGATATATATAGGCTAAACCTATAACTCACCAACATTTTTGTTGACGTTTTAAGCATGTTTATTCTCAGGTGATTATTAAGAGCTTCCGCTGTCGCATACTTAAATAAGGACGAGATTTGGAGTCCATGCTTGTATGATATTGTGTAAAAACTGCATTCAAGAAACTTATTTTGTTGTAACATATTTGTATTGTAAACCATTATGTAATGGTCGTGTGTAGACATGATATTTTAGATTATCATTATTTGATAATCTACGTAAAGCTTTTTAAACCTTTATTGATGAAATAAAGGTTATGGTTTGTTTTAAAATGAATGCAGTCTTTGAAAAACGTCTCATATAGAGGTCAAAACCTCGCAACGAAATCAATTAATATGGAACGTTTTTAATCAATAAGAACGGGACATTTCAATGTACTCGTTGTATTAATAATAATTTTAATAAAAAAAAATTATTAGTACAAATACGATTACTATAAATACATTTAGTATAAATACGTTTAGTATAAATACGAAGATTAAGAGAATAAACATATTATGCATAAATAATAAATTTTAAGAATAAACATTAGTATGCATGAAATAAATAATGATTAATTGCATAAGTAATCATAAATGTTAGATAACATAAATATAAATGTTAGTGAAGTTAATAAGAGTTAGATTACAGAAATATAATTCAGGCGGTATAACCGACCATATATAACTTAAATAACATAAATATAAATGTTAGTGAAGTTAATAAGAGTTAGATTACAGAAATATAATTCAGGCTGTATAACCGACCATATATAACTTAAATAACATAAATATAAATGTTAGTGAAGTTAATAAAAGTTAGATTACATAAATATAATTCAGGCGGTATAACCGACCATATATAACTTAAATAACATAAATATAAATGTTAGTGAAGTTAATAAAAGTTAGATTACATAAATATAATTTTACTTATGATGATAATAATATTTACCTTACTAATAAATAATAGAAGATATCGTTAAAGAATTTCTTACCTTGATTAGTGACTTGTTCTTGCTTAGATAAACTTTAATTATACGGAGCACTTCGTGCTGATAACGTGTTATGAGTTTAGGAGTTTATAACTACCTTTTAAGGCTTGATTTTTGACAATATATTATTAATATTTATATTATAGAAGAGTGAAGAAGAGAGCAAAATATTCTATATTTCAAGAATGGTGTATCGATATGCTTACATTCGTCCGATATTTATACTACATAAAGTCATGTACAGCTTCACAATTTATCCAGATGTAATTCACATGTTTTTTGTTGTATCTACAAAAGTTGTCGGCCACTTAATATTTATATCAGTCACCACTCATTGTGATCTTAATAATTACTATAGGTTTTTAGAACGATTTTTTGACAGAATTTGTAGATATAGCTTTAATTTAATTTTGAATGTATATATATATATGTGTGACATGAATATATAGTTAGTGTGTCCATTTAGTCATCCTTAAGTTCCATTGATGGTCATCTAAGATAAGGCATGTGATGGGGGTATATGACACTCTGCCTTCTTGACCAGATTTTAGGCAGACATGTAGTCAGCCCTTAAAATTGATAGCGCCTAGTGGGCCACATCCATGCCATCCAATGTTCCACGTGGCCAAGTCCAAAGGGTAATCAGCTGACTACAGGCTCGATATTGTGACATTGTGGGTGGGTGTGGGTCCATGCCTCTGTGGGACATTTTTATTTTTTATTTTTTTGCCAAAATAACGATAACGTTAGAACTGATCCGAAGATCAACAAGTACAACCGTTACAAAAGAATCCAACGAGCCCTAGTCTAACAAAACTAACTAAACCACACGGCTCACTAACAGGGTGAACAAACCCGTTTAATCTTAGTAAACATAGTAAACCAAGGCTATAACTAGCGGAAACTTAAATAACAGGCTACACTAAAAAAGAAAATAAAACATAACAGCGGGGTACCCGCCGGAAAATCACTGGAACAGCAACCGGAAAACAAATCCGACGGCTAACATAACAACCAGCAACAGTCTAACCAAAAAGTACCGACCGAAAAAAATAAATAAACAAATACCGCTAGCAGCCACATTCAGGCTACGTAAAACAGCTGGTCAACTAACCGACAACCAACACTCTGGCAGGCCCTCCAGTAAAAAACCCCAGTCGGAAAAGAAGAAACCAACATCATAGCCAAACAAGCCGCACTTCAAGAAGACCGAACGAGACAAGAGGACTTGCCAACAGACAACGCCGAAAAACAGAAAGCACAAGTGCTTTCGCCGCCTGTCACCGGAAAAGCTCGTCGGAAGTTCACCTAGTACTCGAAAGCCCAAGAAGAGAGACATGAAAGATAGATCTAAGGAGATCGAAGAAAAAGAAAAATAAAGGAGAACCCTCCGGCCATCAGCGAGATGCCGATGACCGCAGATAACCACAAAACAGTAAAAACTACAAAAGAAATGGTGTGGAGGTGCAGGTTAGTGAGAAAATAAAGGAGTAAAAGCTTCACACAAAAATTTGGTAACAATATATGTAAAATTTTTGAAGTGAAAAGGATGGTCCTCTGTGGGACATATATGGTCATGTTTATCTTCTAATAGTGATGTTTCTACTGTTTTTCATGCTTGATACGCAGTAATAAGTTAGTTACAGGATATACATATTACATCGTAGGACCTACAGAAGCATTGAATAACCACCTGGATTGGAATTTGGAAATCAATAGTTTTGTCATTTCGAAAAGTTGTACTTTGAAAATATCGTGTAACAAACCTAACTAATTTGCTTGTTGTTGATTGTGATATGTGAGTTTTGTCAACTTGTCATCTCATATAAGTGTTTATTAATTTATTACGTGTTAACTTAGAGATTGAAGTTGTTAGAAACATAAAAGATATCTAAAAAGATCTCTTACCCGAAAATGTTTAATATTGTGTGCGTCGACCTTATCTTTCTTTTGATAGAGCTCTGTAAATGCTGAATTCAATTAGAATTTATAAAATAAAACTAGTGAAATGACCCGTGGAATCACGGGTTTGTTTAAACGAAATAGTTTTATGATAGGTATTAAGTGAACGTAAATGTTAAAGTCTATAGCTTCTATTATAGTTTAATGACCCGTGGAACCACATAGTCCGACTAAGATACTCGTCAGCTGAACATTTCATCAAACACCTAAAATGCATATTTAACAATCCACATCCAATCATAATAGATAATATTGGTTGTCATTTTATTTTAAAAGTGTAAATTAAAATATAAATGTAGAAATTGGTTTTATTCTGCCTAACTCTTATACCTTCTCGTACTCAATTCAAAATAATTAATTAAAATAATTTAAAATTATTATTTGTTATTAATTAAAATTAAAATAATTATTAATAAGATTTAATAATAATAATTAATTAATTAATAAGATTTAATTTTAATTCAAAATTATTTTGATTAATGACATCATCCACCATGCTTAGATTTTTTTCTTTTTCTTTTTAATTTTTTTTTAACAAAAGAATTAGCTTAATAATGACATCATCATTTTAGCAATATAATAGAAACTATAGATGATTATCTTAAATGTTAAACCTTTCATCCATCTATATATAGTCATAGTCATATAAAGCTTTAAAAATGATGATGTCATCATTAAGCTAATTACCCTTTAATTTTCATGATGATGATGTCATCATTATATATTAATTTAATTAAAAATTAATACGAAACTTTTTATAAAAGGAAATACTAATCTCTCCTAAAATTTAATTTTAATTTTTTAAAAAAATTTAAAAGGCATTTATTATTATTAATAATAATTATTATTAAAAATATAAGTACTCAACTTTGAGCAAACTTTATTATTATTATTATTATTATTATTATTTACTTTTAATATAGTATTATAATTATTATATTATTAATATTCAAATATGGATTCTTTTTACGAATATAATTACGTTACATATGTATGCGAAAATACATATCTCTATATATTTGTAAAAATAACGACAAGTTTTTTAGTCAAACGGGTCATTAAAATAAACGACTTTAGCATTTACATCCACTTAATACCTAAAACATGTCATTAAATTGTTTCATTTAAACAAACTCGTGATTCCACGGGTCATTTCACCAGGGCCGGGCCTGGTGCCGTGCGAGGTGTGCGGCGGCACTGGGCATCAAAAATATGGGGGCATTAATTTTTCGGTTCATGCTACGTTATACTAGACAGTTTTTAGATAATTTACAGCAATCAAACGTATATTATGATTATTATATTATCTTTTATGTATAGATTGAACTAATATCTAAGGAAAATATAGTTTTTTTTTAATAAAGCTCGAGGAGTTTTTATGGTTGAGTACAGGTGAAGAAGACGATCAAATAGATGATGGGAAAGTAGTCACGTGAGGTGGTTTGACTTTATTGCCATATTTACTTAAAACCTCCCAACAGAATTTAATATATATAGTATTAGTTCTTATACTTTCTAAAGTCTTAAAAAAGTATTTTGTTATGTCTTTTCATTTTTCATAGTTAACAAATGTTCCGTAATTTATAGGTAAACATGTGCATTAAATTATAATTTTTGTTATGTCTTAATTTTATATAACAAAGCTCCGTAGTTTATACTATGTAAATATTAGTGTAATATTTGTAATGGTACTTTTTCATATTACATTACATTATAGTTTAAATAGATATAGATATACTTCTCACCTTTTAGAAATACGTTTTGATTTATCAACATCAACAATTATACAATACAATACAATAAAATTTACGAGAATAATGAAAATAATACTCCAATTTGCGTCAATAAAGAAGGATCAACAAATCAAAAATACTGAAAGCTTTTAAAATTCTTGTAATCTTGAGGCTATATAATTTTTTTGTATGTTAAAAATTTCATTAGGGGCATATTTTTATGTTTCGCACCGGGCATCACAAAATACAGGCCCGGCCCTGCATTTCACTAGTAGTTTATTAAAGGAGTATAGTGGTTGGTGGTCTGCCTCCTTTAGGGGAGGTCAGGAGTTCGACCCCCCGTTGGCCACATATTAAAAACACAATTTCATCCCTCTCATGGCACCTTTCCCATATTGTTTTGGGGGGGGGGGGTGGTAAAGGGGAGGGGGTTTTACTTGACCGTGCCCTTGGATCGGTTTCAAGGTTTCCTCCCGGGCAGCGATGGGGGCGGGGTTATTATCTCTGCATCGGCATAGTCGAAACGGGAGATGATCGCAACGGGTGATTTAGTCCCCCTCGGATGATCTCAATCGTTGTTCAAAAAATAAAAATAAAAAATAAAAAAACGAATCAGGAATTTAATAGGGCTAATATAACTTAAATGCATGTAACTAATTAAAACAAAATTAATTTTATGATGTATACTTTAAACTGGAAACAATAACAATCCAATCTCGTTGATAGTAAAGCATGTGAAGGTTTGATGTATATTATGATATGATAAATATTACTGTATTCAATTCAATAACACAAAAGGTATAAACAACTTGTATATATTTATGATATCTTTAATTAGTGAATGTAAGTAAAAAAAAAGTTTGTTAAATACTATTCGTACTATTTTTGTGTTCAGATAAATATCTTTGTATTTAATTTCTTCTCAATTATTTTTAAATGCCTCGTTGATAAATGGAATGATCTAGGTTTCTTTTTTAGAGATATCCTCACACACCACTTTTTAATCCATGTATACTTAATTACCTATTTTACCCTTAATTATACTTACAATAATACTATAAGTTCAACACTCTAGATTAATTTGAGAGCATAATTGTAAATTTATAAGACAAATGTGTACATGGATCAAAAAGTGGTGTGTGAGAATCATCTCCCTTCTTTTTTACATGTTTATATTATATTATTATATTACTCTATATATTATTAGACATAGTTGGGGTACTATCGGTGAATATTACCCCCAAATATGCTTTAAAATGTTATACCTAGAGCTTTAAAAGTTATACCCACTAGCAATCTTTACTAAAAAATGTCAAACTTCTCATACTTGAACGGCTAAAATGAAAACTACCTAAACCCTAATAAAACAACTTAAAACTACTTAAAAAAAACTCAAACAAATCTTCGACGGACCACATCTTCTCGCTCGTCGTGCGTTAAATTTTTTTCGAAGCCACCGTTCAACTCGAAATAAAATTTACAAACACAACGTAACTAACTATACGCAAAATAGACGTTTTTTAAAAAACATCAAATATCTCGGGCTATCATTCATGCATATTTTTTTTATTATGTTTCTCTTAGAGTCTATTCTGAGCTTCCACTGCGAAGCGCGAGGGCTCATTTACTAGTTATATCCATATACGAAAATCAAAAGTTTGTGTACTATTCGCTTTTTCCTTTCAAGTAATTTGATAACTTCTAATTTTTATTTTTAAATTAACTACCCACTCATGTTTATTACTATTACTATTACTAATATAACTAATGGACAAAATTTGTTTTATTAGTTATGAATAGTATATTTAATATTTCATTTTTCACACACTCAACCCCCTAACTTTCATTAAAATACAAATCGAACCCCCCATTTTATAGTACTATTTAATATTTCATTTTTCACACACCCAACCCCCTAACTTTCATTAAAATACAAATCGAACCCCCCCTCATTTTATACCTATATTCTAAAATATTATTTATCCCATCACTAACACTAAAATTATTGAATAATAACACTCACCACGCTACTACTGTGCTACTTTTTTTTTTTTCTCAAACGATAAAAAAACAAATTTCATAAAAGGAACAACCCTTCAATGCTACCAAAAGATGTCGAAAAATATTCTTTTTTACAAAATAGATCAACTAACTTTAAAAAAAAAAAAAAAAACCCGAACGCTAAAAGAAGCAACTTTCACAAAGGAACAACCCTTCAATGTTAGATGTCGAAATTTTTTTTTTACAAAATAGATCAACACTTTTTTTTTAACTCGCATTCAAAACGAAACCCCCGACGCGAAGCGAGGGCTCCACAACTAGTTTATACTATTTGTTGAAAAGAATTTGTAGTCTTCCAAAAAAAAAAAAAGGTATATTTGTAAAGAGATTATTTATATTTATTAGCTTATGTGATAAGGACGGCTTCTCTTTATATATTACTCGTATAGCAAAAGTTATATTTGCAAAGCATTAACATTAACATTAACATTAACATTAACATTAACATTATAACTAATAGACAACATTTGTCTTACTTGTTATAAATAGTACTATTCAATTTTCCATTAACATTAACATTAACATTATAACTAATAGACAACATTTGTCTTACTTGTTAAAATACAAGTAACTTTCATTAAAATAACTCCCTAACTTTCATTAAAATACAAATCGAACCCCCTACTTTATACCTATATTATAAATTATTATTTATCCCATCACTAACACCAAAAAACACCCACCACGCTTTACCGGCTTCTACACTGCGCTCAAACAGTAGGACCCACATAGGCCACTACTGTGCTACTTTTTTTTTTTTGTCTCCAACGATAAAAGAAGCAACTTTCTTAAAAGGAACAACCCTTCAATGCTACCAAAAGATGTCAAAATTTTTATTTTTTTACAAAATAGATCAACTAACTTTAACGCTAAAAGAAACAACTTTCACAAAAGGAACAACCCTTCAATGTTAGATGTCGAAAAAAATTCTTTTTTACAAAATAGATCCACAAAAGGAAAGACTTTTTTTTAAACTCGCATTCAAAACGGAGCCCCCGGCGCGAAGCGAGGGCTCCACAACTAGTTATAACTAAATGATGACATAGCAAAACTTACAACCTTATATTAAAAAGTTAACATGATCAAAAATCATTAGATAAGATGCTATTGAAATATTTACTCATAATTCATTGTCATCAAAACTGCATCTAAAGTAACTATAGATATTCACGAATCACAATTTACCCTGACCATAATCTCAAACCAAAAATCCCCCAATCACCATTCCCTTCAATTATATTCAAAAATCATGAATAAACGATTTGTCGCAACCCTAATTATCCATAATACTAAATAACATGAAGTTTCATCGTTCACATAATACTAAATAACATGAAGTTTCATCGTTCACATGAAGAAAAAAAAAACTTTTTACCCCTGTCCACAAGGTTAATACAGTCTTTTTACCACTACTTAACTACAATTTTTTTCACAACACACCCCACCAATAGCAACAATATGATTATGATTTATATTTGAAATTGTTAACGATAATGAATGATTATTATGAATTATGATATGATTAGATTATGATTATGAAATGAATATAAAGACATAAAATCTAGAAAGTAGGAAACCGACTACCTTTTACAAATATCAAAATATATTAATGAATTTTTTTTCTTTCTAATTTTCTTTTTTTGGATAAGTTCCAAAATCCCCATCACCATCGATCGATATACGTGTATTAATACATATGCGTATACAATACACTACTTGTATTATATTACGGAGTATTACACAATTAGACATAGATATTTCATATATTTCAACATCTGGGTCTTATAGATATATATTCAATCTTTTAAGTGGCTCCGTTTTCTTTAAATTACCCCCAAAAAGTTTCAATCTTTTTTCAGGGTTCTCAATTACAAGGAGATCTAAAGCGATTTCGTGATAGCGATTAATGAATTTACTTGTGGCCTGTATTTGATTTCAATATTTATTCAATTCAAAGTGGGTGCTCAGAGATATACTTTATTTAGGGTAAGTTAATCTAATTCTTTATTAACAAATTATATTGTTTATTTTTTATTCATATTTTTTTGATCTTTATTTACACTTGAGAATCGTATTAGGGTTACTGAGTTTTAGTTAAGCATTGCACACACAAAAACCATACAAACACACACTGATATTAACATTTATATTTTCAATTTTTCAATAATAAATTGTATAAGGGAGCATTTATTGGATTTTGGATGCATGATTTCTGGTGTGTTTTCTATCTATTTATACATAAGTTGTATGTATTACTGTTTGTTGATTATTCGAATTGAATTATGTGATTTTCTTTGTGTTATTTTGTGCTTTAGTGTTCATATCATCATATGTATATATAGTGTTTGGATTAGCTTATTTTTATGTGTATATGTGGCATCATGTTTAAGGGCTTATCAACTTTATGGTTTGTTGAATCATAGATATGTTAAGAATTAAGTCTGTTTGAAGTTAGGTTCATTGCAAGTTGGAATCATAGATTTATAAGTAATTAGGTTCTAAATTTTAGGGCATTTTGTTTAATAGGTTTATTCACTCTGTACACCATAATTTTATGATTTCTCAGCTCGATTCGATCAATGAACATTAAATGGGTTTGTTTTATATTACAGGGTTGACTATTTGACCTTTCCATGAGAATAAAGTTCCCAAAAACATGGAAAATTCAAACGGAACGACGAAAAACAACCTTCAGATTATCAAGTATCCAACTCACCAACCGTACACATACACAAAACCGTTACTAGCTTGGTTTGATATACGCGTGTTTTATGTTCGAATCAGCAATTTTATGGTGGAAGGGTACACACCTGAATATCTCACTCTAAGCCATATACCATTAGACCCCGATACGATTCTTGAAGTCAACAAAAAAAGATGCTCCCTTGACTCCCCGGGAAGTTCATGTCGTTTAAAAAGAAACCGAGTTGACAAAAAGTTCGAAGAAGCTACGTTTGTGAGCACCGATAGTATAAGATTATCGGGTAGTGTAAAATTCGAGGTCTTTGATGGTGAAGATCTTATACTTTCGGGCGTATTGGAGATGTCTAAAAATAGTAACGGTTTTGTTGGTAAAACGAAGAACAATGATGTTGAGAGATGGAGTATGAAATGTGAATCGATGATTGGTGCTAATTCTAGGGTTATGAAGGGGAAACAATTTATGGGTCCCGATTCGATGTTACCTATGATTGAAATTTATGTTGCGGGTTCGTTTATGGGTTCGCCTATTATTTTGACCAAGACTTTGCAGATTAGTTTCAGGAAAATGCAAAATCGAAAAGGGTTGTTGGATCCGATCCCTGAGGGTGAGGCGGCTGACTCTCGAAGAGATTTTGCAAATGGACATGATCTTGATCCTCAGGTAGTTATTATAATTCAAGATTCACTAATATTGTGTTAAACATTGTTCTAAATGTTTAATGTGAGTTAATGAGCCAACAAGTATAGTTTTTGGTACGGGTTGAAACGCATTAGATAGGTGTGATTTGAAGCACTTTTAGTACGATTATTTTTAACTAATTATGAACAGTTTGTGGATTGAGTATGATGACATAGAATATATTATATTACTATGTTATAATAATAATATACTTCCTAAGTTTTATGATACAGATATCTTGCTGCTTTATGCATAAAAAATTCCCTTTGTGACTTTTGAGTTTTTGACCCGTTTTGACTCTTTAGACATGTAGCTGGAACGAGTACCATCCCACTTTGTCAAGGGTTATAAATTCTTGCTAAGAGTGGGACTCGAACCTGCGCCTATTTTGGCAAAGGCTTCCGCATGGCGGGCCCCAACTTGTATGGCAATGGGTACCACTCAGCTATTAGCTAATTAGTAAAGATTTTGAATATTGACTTAAAAATGATGAATATAAAATTTATGTGATTTTTTAAATATTCATCTTGAAGTCAGACTAGTAATGTGCATATTCTGTAAGGGTAATGTTTCTTGCACCATCACTTTTTAGCCATCCACCGCTAAATACGCTATAAAGCATTGTACTATACAAACACCTTAAAGCGCATTTAGTGATGTAGGGCTATAAATGGCGGTGTAAGGATCACCTCCCTGTATGCCATGTTAGATTATTAGTTCAGTTTTCATGATCACAATGTGGCTAGAATAGCGTATGCTAGTATTGATCAAGCGTTTGTAACGAGGATCACTTGAACATGCAGGAATCTGAATACGGACCATACAAGAGTGACAACGAATATGAGTACAACAATGGCAGCTTGCATTATCATCAAAACGAGTACATGGAAGGCGAAGATGGAGAGCTCACATGGTTTAATGCCGGTGTAAGGGTCGGTGTTGGTTTAGGCCTTGGAATATGCCTTGGAGTCGGACTTGGTGTCGGCCTTCTAGTTCGCACTTATCAATCTACAACTCGAAACTTCAGAAGGCGACTTTAATAATTCATATGAAGTTTTTTGCTTCTTTTTTTTTTTTTTTCCCCCTTTTCTTTTAAGCGTTTGATATGTTTAACTTTAGAGTGTGTTGATAGCTTATTGGGATGAGTTAAACTACACAGATTATGAAACATCGAGTAATGTTTTGGGAAATTGATGAAAATACACTTTTTTTTAAGGCTTCAAACAAAATACACTTTTTTGTTAAAAAAAAAATTGTCTTTTTACATCATTCGGTAGACGGGATTTCTGTCTACCACCTTTATCTGTCGTCTACTACCATTTTTACAAAGTAGTAGACAGTGACAACAAGGTAGTAGACAGAGAGAACAAAGCAGTAGACAGCCAGCTGACCGTTTACTGCCTTGTTGTTACTGTCTACTACCTTGTTGTAGGTGTCGACTGATATGTATTATTGGTGTCGACACCTACAACAAGGTAGTAGACAATAACAACAAGGTAGTAGACGGTCAGCTACCTTGTAATTGGCTGTCTACTGCTTTGTTCTCACTGTCTACTACCTTGTTGTTACTGTCTACTACTTTGTAAAAATTGTAGTAGACGACAGATAAAGGTGGTAGACAGAAATTCCGTCTACCGAATGGTGTAAAAAGTCAATTTTTTTTAAAAAAATGTATTTTGTTTGAAGCCTTGAAAAAAATTGTATTTTGAACAATTTCCCTAATGTTTTTGTTTATTGAACTTGTAATCCTTCTTTGTAAATAGATTTTGTTGATCGGTAAAACGTTATAATAGGAGTAAGCGGTTTTGTTTACGTTGTATGATATGGTTGCATTGTAATATAACTAGAAAAAATTCGACCGCGCGTTGCTGCGGTTGTGTTCAACGCGCGGTCATATTTGTATATACGTTGTTTGGTACCTAATATATCTAGTAGGTTGGGTTGTTTGTTGGACGTGTACGTATATGTATGAAATATAGCTCGAAATATTTAGTGTTTTTTTGACGATGTCCGTTTCGCGTATAGTTAGTCGCGTTGTGTTCGTAAAATAATATCGAGTTGAACGATGGTCTCGGAAAAATTTAGCTCGCACCGAGCGAGAATATAGGGCCCGTTATTTAGTTTTTTTTAACGATGTCCGTTTCGCGCATAGTTAGTCCCGTTGTGTCCGTCTGATTTTTTCGAGTTGAACGGTGGTCTCGGAAAAATTTAACTCGGACCGAGCGAGAAGATAGGGCCCGTTAAAAATACGGGTGGAATCATTTTCTTTTGTTTTTTTTTTAAATTATATATTTACGTTTTTTACCACTAAAAAAGTAGAAAGTTGGGGGGTCGTTTTGTATATGAAGCCGAATTTGAGGGGTCGGGTGTAGTGTGAACGCAAACTCAAAACGACATTCGGATAAAACTGAAACTACGATTTTGCCCATTTGGTCGTATTCTTCATCCATATACTCAAAACGACATCTTTCGTCCCCTTAAAACCACTCCTTCCCATCCCTTACATCACCGACTAAAATAAAGGAGAAATTAGGGTTGCTGTCATGTCGGCTCATCCCCACCATCTCTTCTCATCCCTGCTTAATTTCATCTCCTCAGTTTCCCTTCATCTTTTCTGTACATCACGGAAACAAAGAAACTGTTAATCGCCGTCGTCTCTAAAAGGATTAACAGTCGATTAAACCTCCAGCAAGGAAAAAAAGGGTTAACCGATCGACTGAGAAATTCGTCAAGGAATAATCGATTAAACTTCCACCAAAAGAACAATCGATTGAACCTAAACAGTCGTTTGAAATATCCATCAATGATTAAAATCCGTCAAAAGAGTAGGTGGAGAAGAAGTGAAAATTCATAAATATCGAGAGAGAAAGGAGTAGGTGCAACAGAAATATATAGAGAAGAGAGAATGGAACAATCGGGAAGAAGGGAAGATATATCCCGTCAAAAATGTAGGTGACATTTATTTACTTAATATTATATTAAATTGTAAAGTTATATTGTAATCCCCTCAAGAATTATTAATACTCACCTTTACCCCTTTTTTGACATATTGTACCCCTAAATTATTACACACTTGACCTAAATCTCTAAATCGGATTCACCTATACACGAGAGTAAAATACACAGATAGCAAAATCTAAATTGTATTATTATATATTTTTATAATATTGTAACGGCCCATAACGACTGCATTCTAAGTACTATACATAGTAAAACCTAAAAATGCTCCCAATCCCTACCTCCCCTTTCACCCCCAATCCCCCACCGCCACCAAAGAACACCGACGGTCACCACCACAAACCGCCACCTCCACCCTTCACCTCCAACAACGACAGCCATCTCCCACCACCGCCACCTATACCCGCCGTCAACAATCACAATAACCCTCCAACAACCTCCCCTTTCACCCCCAATCCCCCACCGCCACCAAAGAACACCGACGGTCACCACCACAAACCGCCACCTCCACCCTTCACCTCCAACAACGACAGCCATCTCCCACCACCGCCACCAATACCCGCCGTCAACAATCACAATAACCCTCCAACAACTACTGCAGCTGAAGAAGGTGTATGGGTCGAGGTCACCCGAAAAAGACGATCTACATCCATCTCAAAACACAAGAGCAACTCTAACCATCCCTTCTTGCACGATCCCAACATCATACCTAATACCTCCATCTCCCAGGCGAAGGATCTGATCAAAAAATATGGATCTGGCCATCAAACCTATCAATCGCCGATTAAGATTAATACCCCAAAATCACATCAACACAACTCAAACCTACCATCGAACCTCACCTCTTTTATGTTTCACAATTTTCCAGAACACCTAAACATCGCTGGACTTTGGAATATCTTCAGACCATTCGGTATCGTTAAGGAAGTTTTTGTTCCCTTCAAAAAGCTTAAAAGTGGCCAACGATTTGGGTTTGTTCGATTCGAAGATGTCAATGACAAAGAATTCATGGCAAGAAAACTAAACACCATTATTATCGATGGAAATCACTTCAAAGTTTTTATTGCCAAAGAGAGAAACTCAAAGCAGCAAACTCAAAACCCACTGCCGACTAAACCTAGACCCTTCAAAAACATCTTCATGAACAACTCTTACGTGGATGAGAGGCTCTTCAAAGAAGTAATTATCGACAACCCAACTATCCATCAACAAGGGCAGGAAATAAAATCAAAAACAAAAAGAGTAACTCAAGCAAAGGATTGCGAAACCAACGTCAAATATCTTGAAAACGCCATCGGTGGTGTGGTCAAGAAGATTGAAACACTTGAATGCATTGAAGAAGTCTGCATTGCAGCGGGTTTACACGACTGTAACATTAAGTATTTAGGTGGAGTCTCTGTGTTACTAATCTTAAACAACAAGGCAGTGGTTACCAATATTTTGGAGAATGAAAATCATCCCATTCGTGATTGGTTGGATTCCCTTAAACCTTGGAATATCCAGGATAGCCCCCCGGGTCGACTCACCTGGGTCACAATCACAGGCATCCCAACGATATGCTGGAATGAAAACACTTTCAAATCAATTGCTTTATGGTGGGGAGAACCCCTCGACACACAAAACTGCAACCTTTTAGAAGCTAAGAATCTTGTTAAAGGTAAAGTCCTCATCAAAATTTAGGATCCAATGATTGTTAGTGGGTATGTCAGACTTTTGGTAGGCACTCAACTCGTCTATGTCCATGTTATCGAAGATACTAACGACATTGTGGAAATTGTCTCGGATTCGGATTCATACACGTCGGATGATACTTCCAACTCTAGTGAAAGTGATGGTTACACGTCTAGTAACGATGATGGGATAAAATCGGTGAACGATTCCTTTCCGCCCCTAAATCCAGATTCCGATAACGTCAACATTGAAGGTCATGGTTCTTTTTCTGATTGCAACAGTCATACTCCGGCACCGGTCGAAACAAAGCACAATAAAGGTGGAACAAACGGTTTGTCTTCCGAATCAAAACGCCTCGAAACTAACAAGATTTTTTCACAGAGCAATAAATCCCCTCATGTTCCCGATACCTTCATTAATGTCGAGAATAACGGTAACCAAAATACCCCTGACCCTTCAACTATTTTTAACACGGTGACGAGCCCAATCAATACCTCCAGGCCCATTACTCCCCCTAAACCCAATTCACCTCATCAACCCTCTAGCCCAATTCCTGAGCCCATTATTACACCAAAGTCTACCCAACCCATTATTAATATCCCGGATCAACCCGCAGCTAATCCCAGTAATGATATTCACAATCCCATTTCAACTGCCGAACCTATCCCCGATCCAAACTCAGTTAACCCAACAATCCCTAATCCCAACCCTGAGCATAACTTAAACACTGACACTGTTTTGGCAACCAACGCTGCATCAAACCAATCACCAATTATTGACCTTGATCTCCAAAAGCTCTCAGATGCTTTCAACTCTATCAAGAAACTCCCTACCAACAATCGAAAGAAATTGAAAGATAAAAACACATCATCGAAACACATCAATGAAGCTTCTTCCAATGGTCTCTCTCGTTCCAGGAAAGGTAACTCTTCGGGATCCATCGGCAGCCTCAACCATAAAGAGCTCGGAAAAGAGATCGACATTCGTTGGAAAGCGGATCAACATTGTTGATCTACCTCCAACCCTCGGTAAGTCATTGTTTTCATAATGAATATCTTATCTCTTAACATTCGTGGTATTGGACAGGATGATCGAAAGGATTGGATTCAAAAACTCTGTAGACAAGAAAAACCACAGGTGCTAGCACTCCAGGAAACCAAGTGTGGTGAGATCGAAGACAAAGTAATAGAGAATTTTTGGGGTTCTGAAAACTTCAAGTACATACAAAAACATGCAGTAGGTTTCTCGGGTGGGATGTTGTTAGTCTGGAACACTGATGTTTTTAATGTCAATCAAGCGATCGGAGGCGAATTCTTTTTAACTATCAAAGGACATCGGAAAGGTATCGATGAAGAAATAGCTTTTGTCAATGTCTACGGACCACATAACACCGCCAAGAAGAAACTAATGTGGGAAAGTTTAGAAAATCTTCTCAACTTTAAAGACATGCCTTGGTTACTTTGCGGGGATTTTAACGAGGTTAGAGGTTTAGACGAAAGATTAAATTGCGACTTCAACAAACCCTGGTCGGATATGTTCAACGATTTCATCAATAAGTGCTGTTTAATTGAAATACCTCTTGGCGGCCAAAAGTTCACGAGAATCAGCGGAGACGGTTTAAAATTCAGTAAGTTAGATCGTTTCCTTGTCTCCAGCAAGTTTCATAATATCTGGCCAACTCTTTTCGCAAACACCTTGGATAGATTCACCTCCGACCATTGCCCAATAATTCTCCGAGACCGAATCATCGACTTTGGCCCAAAGCCAATTAGAGTATTCAACGCTTGGCTCGATGATAAGGGTTCGGTGGAAGTCATTTCAAATGCATGGAATTTACATGTCGGTGGTAACCGTGGTGATTGCATACTTCGAAATAAGCTAAAAAACGTGAAAAAAGCACTCAACGATTGGAACAAAACAAACTTTGGTAAACTCGATATCGAGATCCAAGAACTAGCAGATTCGGTTAGCGAGTGGGAAAAGAATGCTCAGATCAGAATTTTATCTCAAACCGAGAGGGATACGTGGTTGAACGAACGTAAAGCATGGATTGAAAAAGAGAAAATCAAATGTAAAATGCTTAAACAAAAAGCCCGCATCAAATGGTCCCTTGAGGGAGACGAAAACTCAAAGTTCTTCCACAATTACGTCAAAAGGAGAAACACGAAAAATAATATTTTCGGCATTTCAATTAATGGTTGTTGGTCGGAGGAACCAAACGCAATTAAAGATGAAATCTTCAACCATTACTCGAACATCTTCAAAGCTAATAATGATTCTTCATGCTCTTTCAACCTTCAATCAAAGATCTTAAACGACAATGATAATGAGATGCTCGAAAACCCCTTTAGTGAATCCGAGATTTGGGAGGCAATTCGTTGTTGTAGTAGCTCTAAAGCACCCGGTCCGGACGGTTTCAATTTGAAATTCTACAAAAAATATTGGTGGTTAGTGAAGAATGATGTAGTTAACGCTTTCAACTGGTTTTGGTCAAATATGGAATTCTCCAAGGGGTGTAATGCTTCCTTTACCACACTCATCCCCAAAAAACATAACCCGCTAACCCCCAGTGACTTTCGCCCCATTAGCCTTATCGGGTCTTACTATAAAATTGTGGCAAAAGTTCTTTCAAAGAGACTCGAAAAGGTTATCCATAAACTCGTAGGTTCCGAACAAAGTGGATTCTTGAAAGGAAGATTTATTCTCGATGGGGTTCTCATCGCAAACGAAACTATCGATGAACTCAAACGACAAAAAAGAAAAGGTTTCATTTTCAAGGTAGATTTCGAAAAGGCTTTTGATTGCCTAAAATGGGACTTCTTGATGGAAACCATGGAGAATATCGGGTTCGGTAATAGATGGAAAAAATGGATCTTCGCATGCCTTAGCTCCGCCTCAATATCCATTCTCGTTAACGGATCCCCAACCCGTGAATTCACCCCGGAACGAGGTGTTAGGCAAGGTGACCCACTCTCCCCCTTTTTATTCATAATTGCGGCGGAAGGTTTAAACCTCCTTGTAAAGCGTGCCATGTTGTCGGGGCATTTCAAAGGGATAGAAGTCGGTAAAGAAAAAGTCATAATTTCGCACTTACAATACGCCGACGATACCATCTTTTTTGGTGAGTGGTCCCGTCACAACATATTGAACACCATGAAAATTCTCAAGTGCTTTGAAGATCTCTCGGGTCTAAAAGTTAACTTCCATAAAAGCAATCTATTCGGTGTTGGTGTTTCGAATGGGGACTTGGAAAGTATAGCTCTAAGAATCGGATGTAAAGCGGGTGATTTTCCTTTTACCTACTTAGGTTTACCCATAGGAGTTAAGATGAACAAACCCACTCATTGGCTTCCGGTGGTGGACAAATTCAAAAAGCGACTCGCGGAGTGGAAATCAAAAACTTTATCTTTCGGAGGTCGGCTCACATTGGTAAAATCCGTTCTCTCTAGTCTTCCACTTTATTACTTTTCACTCTTCAAAGCCCCGTCCTCTATCTTAAAACAACTTGAATCGCTTCGTTGTAATTTTTTCTGGGGCGGGTCCGGGTCGGGTAATAAAATATGTTGGGTTAAATGGGATGACACTTTACTACCTTACGACTCGGGAGGTTTAGACATTGGATCGCTTTCCGCCAAAAACCTAGCCTTGCTAGGAAAATGGTGGTGGCGGTTCAAATCGGAACCTTGCTCACTTTGGACTAAAGTGATTTCTAGTATTTACGGTAGGGACGGTGGGCTTGTCACTAACGACTTTTGCAGGTTTAAGAAACTCGGTGCCACTTGGTTTAACATCATCAATATCACTAAGGATTTCGAGAAAGCTGGATGGGATTTTTCGCATATTTTTTGCAGGTTTCTAAAAGATGGAAAACGCACAGCTTTTTGGCACGACCGTTGGCTTGGGAGCTTCATTCTGAAAGAAAAATACCCCCGATTATTTGCACTTGATACTGATAAAAGTTGCACCGTCTTCGATCGGGTGGACTTAGCTGGGTCATCCTTTTCATTCAATGGCAGTTGGCTCCATTCTCCAAGGGGCAGAAGCGCTAGCGATATGGAGGAGCTATCAAGTTTGATCGAGAACTTTACTCCACCTCAGAATACTAATAACGTTACCGAAGACTCGTGGCTTTGCACCCTAACAGATTCGGATAACTCTTTCACCAAACAAGTTTCGGCAAACTTAGACATGCTTCGTCTCCAACCTTCAACTGTAAAACCACCTACAAAACGCAACAGATCTGTCCCATTAAAAGTTGAACTTTTCGTTTGGCGAGCAAAACTTCATCGACTTCCAGTTAAACTCGAACTTGACAAACGTGGTTTAGACCTCGGTTCGGTTCTTTGCAATATCTGCCAAGACTCGTCCGAGACAACCGAACATATTCTTGCCACATGCCCCCAGGTTAAAGCTATATGGTTGGATTTTTACAAATGGTGGAATTTTTCTCCCCCGGCAGAACTAAACGTCGCGGATTTATTTTCAAGTAGCTGCAGCTCCAGTCTCTCATCGATAGGTTCAAAAATATGGGAAGCCACCAAGTGGGTCTGCGGTTATTCTATTTGGAGATATCGCAACCTAAAAATCTTTCAAAACCAAATCTGGGACATACCTTCAATTCTAGCGGATATCCAACTTTCATCCTTTAAATGGATTTCGGGTCGAATAAAGAAAGCTCAAATTCAATGGTCACAATGGCTCATTAACCCGAGCTCGTATTGCGTTGTTACATCAAGAGTGGGCATTGGCTAATACCCCACAGCATCCCCTATGCTTCTCGTGGCTAACCTTCTATAAGGCAAGATCTTCAGGGGTTAAACGGGCCTTGGAGTTTATGCTTTGTCGCTGCTCGATCAGCACTGTGTACTACTTCGTGTCCCTACTCGATTCGTCGAGTCCCCTCTCCTGGGGGTTTTACTTATAGTCGGTTTTTAATTCCATTTGTCTAGTAGTTATAATCGTTGGATGTTTGTTACTTTTCGGGGATGTATAATGTACATATATTTATATATTAATAAAATTATTTTGCCTTTCAAAAAAAAAAATTGTAACGGCCCATGTGTTAGCCGCCGTTTTAGGTGTTGTCGTCTTTAGTGTTTTTTAAAAACTGTCGGGTTCGAACGTAGTTAGTTTCGTTTTGTTAATAAAAGTATTTCGAGTCTAACGGTGCTGGCAAAAAAATTTAACTCATAGCGAGCATACGGGCTATCGTTGTGTTTAGCATTTTTACTCAGATGTTTTACTTAACCAAGTGGGTTTAGGTTTTGATATTTTTTTGTGTTCTATTTATGTAATTAGGGTTTATAGACACGAAATCTATGAAATCTATAAATATCAATTCCGGAAAGGAATATTGTTGTTCCATATGTAATAATGCGTAACCTTAAACAGATAAATCCAATTGCCATATGAGCAAACAAAACCCTAACCTTTCAGTAACTGCTTGAAACTCCATAAGGTTGTAGAAATATAGATGGCGATGAAATCAAATTAATAATGCCTAATTCGTCACCCACTTCACACGGATAAACCCAGAAAATTAAAAACCCTAGATAGGTGACGATAATAAAGCGGGTGTGTTACCACCGCCTCTAGGAATGTAAACCGTCGGATCAAATGATGCTTCTCCCACAAAATCCAATAAAGCAGATGAAGAAGATTCGATTATCCTTAAAAGAGCGGGAAGAGAGAGGGAGGAACATAAGGGAGCACAATATGTAGCAAACAGTTATGACATACATAATAATAGCAAACAGTTATGAATAGTACTATCCATACGCATCAATCGCTTGTGCATCTCGCAACAAATGGTTGTACACCGGTCACTATTCACTTGAAGTTATGAATAGTACTATTCAGGCGCAACAATCGCTTGTACATTTCGCAACAATGGTTGTACACTGGTCACTAATACTATTCACGGTACTGTAGCATATATATATATTTTTTTTTGGAACAGTTTTTTCCCCTTTTTTCCTTTTTTAATTTCCTTTATATTTTTCTTCACCTGCAGCAAATATCTACTAGACAAAAAATATGAATAGTTAGTCCCGTTGTGTCCGTCTGATTTTTTCGAGTTGAACGGTGGTCTCGGAAAAATTTAACTCGGACCGAGCGAGAAGATAGGGCCCGTTAAAAATACGGGTGGAATCATTTTCTTTTGTTTTTTTTAAATTATATATTTACGTTTTTTACCACTAAAAAGGTAGAAAGTTGGGGGTCGTTTTGTATATGAAGCCGAATTTGAGGGGTCGGATGTAGTGTGAACGCAAACTCAAAACGACATTCGGATAAAACTGAAACTACGATTTTGCCCATGCATATTAGTATATAGGGGTAATGACAAAAAATATCTACTAGACAAATATCTACTAGACAAAAAATATGAATAGTTAGTCCCGTTGTGTCCGTCTGATTTTTTCGAGTTGAACGGTGGTCTCGGAAAAATTTAACTCGGACCGAGCGAGAAGATAGGACCCGTTAAAAATACGGGTGGAATCATTTTCTTTTGTTTTTTTTAAAATTATATATTTACGTTTTTTACCACCAAAAAAGTAGAAAGTTGGGGGGTCGTTTTGTATATGAAGCCGAATTTGAGGGGTCGGGTGTAGTGTGAACGCAAACTCAAAACGAACGACATTCGAATAGAACTGAAACTACGATTTTGTCCATGCATATTAGCATGTAGGGGTAATGACCACATTAGCCGTTTATCAAATTTTCTAGACAATACTGAACAATGTTGCAACTGGAATTACACCTGGAGACAGAAAAATTATACCCTTTTAACTTGTTAACAAATCGATACAAGGTCAGACTCATTTATGCAAAGGTTCAAGTAATGTTAAACCTCAAACGCATCAAAGTACATAATTTAGGGATCAAACATAAAATTAGCAAAGAGGACATCACCATTAAGGTTTGAAGCCATCATTTAATCTAACTGCCATATCAGTTAACCATTTAATCATACAGTAACGGGATCGGGAGCCACTGCTGCACCAGCAACATAGCCATTGGTTGCAGAAACATTCTTTTCATCAAAACCCCAAAATTTAGCAGCTTTAACATCATCCTGAGCCATTAACCTTGAGAAATCTTCATGATCATACTTCATGGTTGCGTTTCCACCAAACTCAGTTGGGAGGTTATCCACATCAAAATACGATCTCATTAGCTCTACACTCTCTTTGTTCTTTGGGTACACAAATTTCACCTTCTGGGTTGTTTTTGGGTCAATGAAATATTTAACAATCTGCATATTCAACAGATATAACGGTGTTAATTAAATGTAATCTACATTATCAGATGAAAGTTTAGGATAATAATACTAATGTGAGAATATTAATATTATTATACAGACCTTCCAAAAAGCTTCAAAGATTCGAGGTGGAGTGTACAAAAACGCGACAGCTAGCCTTTGAGGATAATGGTCTTGCAGTATATTGATAGTGTCCCTGGCTGTTTTAACCGGTACACTGGCGCTAAATGACCAACCGGTAAAGTCTATTAACCATGCCATTTCTTCCTGGCCTTCTGGAAGACTTAGCATAGCGTTTTCCATTAGGTATACAAGATGTTTGATCTGGTTGTCCATTGATGTCGTATTCTGCACAAAGGGTATTGACTTAACTTCTGATTAGATGTGGCAATTTGGGCAGGTCGGTTAACCGGTCAAATGGGTAAGCTTTTGGTACAGGTCAAAAGAAGTCAGTTGGATTGACCTGGAACACTTTATTTTTCTTTTATGATTACAAAAATGCAAGAGTTATAATAAAATAAAAAGATTCAGGTAGCTTTACCCGTTTACTCAATTGTAAATGGTCAAATTTCCATATCTAATACCCTATGGTAAAGAAAAAAGAACATGCAGATTCAAAAGTCAAAAGTCAAAACACAGACGGGGATTGTTCAATCACCTGCAATCCGGGTTTTAATATCAAAACAGTTCTTCCAACTCGGTCACGGAAATTTGCTCTGAACAGTTTCCCTGTTTCACCTTCAACTGCAACTTCATGCTAAAAGCAAAGACAAAAATTCATGGCACAAGTTCTATAGATATTCAGATACTTTGACAGCAATGGAAGCAGTTAATAATAATTTACAGTTATATGATACTGAAGTAGCTTCCCAAATATTTGAATTATTAACCTAAATAAAAACAATAATCACTAACCCAACGTATTTCTTCAGGCTTATAAGTTGATCTCCAAGCAAGTGTTTCTTCCAACATTTTCTTAGCTTTGTCTACATTCCAGTTTCGGGCTTCCAGATATCTTCTCAAGCAAGCGTCAGTGCAGTACAATAAGTTGCGTCCAGATAAGGGTCCAAGCGCAGCTTTAAGCTCATTGACCTGCATTGACCAAAAAATACCACAGCAGCCATCATGAGACATTCATCACTCAGAAAAACAGTCAATGGAAACATGTATTTAGCAACAACATTAATGTTAAACATCATGTCAAATGAGCTCCATATTAGACAAAATGTAGTTAGTTTAGTTGGTTACCTTGGCCTCTGATTGCAATTCGGGACGCTCCTGCTCTTGCTGCGGCTGAGACGATCCACGCCGCCGAAAAATGGACATGGTTACGATTACTGCAACTACAGACACACATGAATGAAAGAGCCACATAAATACAATACAAGTATAAATGTTTTAGTGCTCAAAAACTTGAAGAAAATACAAAGCTACTTTGATAAACTGAAAGTCCTTGTCACAAAATGCAGAAATGAATAATCTGAAAATATCTATTAGTAACCATAAGAAGCAAACAATAAGCAAATGTTGGAGCAGGTATAGCAGTAGACACACTTTACTGAACCAAACTGTATTATCATATTTACATGGTCATAAATATACAATCCTAATAACTAAAAAAAATTCAGGCAAAACTTTAACATACTTGTAAGTGTTGATAAACATTGAGTTAAATCTTTTAAGAAACTATATCCACATACAAGATACCGATTATAGTATGACAGTACAAAAATCGTGCAAGTACTTACATTCGTCCCTAAAAATAATCTCTATTGTTGCATAACATTATCATAAAACGGGGTCCAAAACTAACAACGATCCTTTCAATTAACTAGAGTCCTTCATTTACTCACTAGAATTCGGTGTTTCATAATTCAGGTGCCTACCACTTACATTATTTAAAATCCAAAACGTAATTTCAAGTGTTCGAATGCCTACTGCATTTTAGCTTATTTTCTCACTTTTTTAAGCAGCTAAAGTGGTGCTTATTTTCTACAACAAACACATAAAATGCAAAATCCAAAACACCAACCAATTTGTACTAAACAAATATCACATATGTTACAAATCAATTCATGTATATCTTTTTTCCTACTTAAACTCGACTTTAATTACTAAAAAATGCCCTAATTTTGATGAAGGAATAATAATAATACTAAAATAAATTAGAGCTGACTTAACAAATTACTAATTAAGTAAATTAGAGCTAACTTAATCTATCAAAACACATAGCAAATTATCAGAATTCAAATCACTTTATTGATTGATAGAAAAATTAAAACAAATAAAATAAAATGTATTCAGCATGTATGTATATAAATATAAATATAAATATATAAACATATATGTGTATAATTACAAACTTACAGACACGAAGATCAAAATGTGCGAGAAACGCACCTTCGATTGCAAAATAATATCTGGAGAAAAGTGTTGATAGTAATTACTGTAATCAAGAGCAAATGATTTACCTTTTGCGATGTAATGGAAAAATGGAATCGCGAGATTTGTATTCTTTTACTCGTATTTCTCTTTATTTCTTGTCTTTTTACAGTATTACGGAGTAATTATTATTATTATTATTATTATTATTATTATTATTATTATTATTTATTTGTTTTTTTGAAAAAAAAAAATTGATTGAAAATGCATTGAATTTTTAACAAATTTCTATTGTATGCATTCAACTTTAAAATCTTCTAATGTATGCATTTAAACTTTCTAAATTGTTCTATTGTATGTATTTAACCTGTTATAATAAGTAACTTTCCAGCTTACAATTTCATTTTTTATGTAACGACCCAACCCGTTATCCAACTGATCACGCGAAATATATTTTTTTTATACAAGCAGTGGGGTGCGCGGCGCGCAGCCCTATATGTGCGCGGCGCGCAGAAAAACATCAGTTTTTAATAAGTATGAAACTGTCAAGGTCCTTTAAGAATTGCTATTGGGATATGAATAGTGAGCTGAATTCCGATTCAGAAGATTTTACACTCGGTATTTGTGATGACCCGGAAATTTCCGACCAAATTTAAACTTAATCTTTATATTATTTCGACACGATATGCAAAGTCTGTAATGTTGAGTCTCAAAAATTTTGAACTATGTTCATGTGTTCAATTAACCTTCGACTATTCCCAAAGATTCACGAACATTATATATATATATATATATATATATATATATATATATATATATATATGTGTGTGTGTGTGTGTGTGTGTGTGTGTGTGTAGTATGTGTGTGTGTGTGTGTGCGTGTAGTAAGTTGATAAATCTTTAAGACATTAAAAGATTTGAGTGTCACGTCTTCTTTAAAACGAATATAACTTTATAAATATCTAGAACCACTTTTGACAATTCGTTACTGAGCCATTATAATAAAGATGAAGGTCTTAACGATATCCTAAAATTTAGAATCCTTCTAGAAACCTTTTGACAAATTATACATAATAATGGTCCGTGATTCCAGGGACGGATCTTTGGGGTGGCAGCGGTGGGCAGTGGGCCCTCTAAAAATTTGTTCTGTTAGTGTAAATTTTATTTTCTGAGATCAAAAATATAAATATTTTATATAATAGCCTCTCCAAGATTTTAGAATTTTTCTTGTATAAGTTTTTTAAAATGATTATGGCCCTCTCACTAAAGTCGTTCAAGATCCGTCTCTACGTGATTCAATAAAATATAAATAAATATAACGAGAAAATGATTTAAGAACGCAAATGACCAAAACACTCAAATGAATAAGTTACACTTCGAGTGGGATAGTTTTTCATTGATTTGAGTCTTGTTATTGACAAAGGTACAATACACAAAACGTAAAGTACAAGATTTTATAGCGTACGAAACAACGTTCGAAAAACCGGAACTGAGATATTAGTCGAGCGTCAACGTACAAGTCATTAGAACTAAATTTACAAGTTAACTACGCACGAAAATTTAATATAATATATATATATATATATAATTATAAATTATATATATTATATATATATAAATAATATGTCGACGAGGTAGCAAACAAAATCAAATGAGCTGGATCTTTCACCTTCGCGATCGCGGAGCTCCAAGGCCTAAACACATCGCGATCGCGGAGCCGTCTGTCTCACAAATGGCCTATAAAAGCTCGAGCATTCTGCCGATTGAAGACACATCTTTTTCTCAATCTCTCTTAATATATTATTTAGATTTATTATTATTATTATTATTAAAATTATTACTATTAATCCTAATATTATTATTAGTAGTATTAGTATTAGTATATTAGTATTAGTATTAGTATTAGTATTAGTATTAGTATTAGTATTAGTATTAGTATTAGTATTATTATACATAAAATATTACGACGAGGTCATGAGCGAGTTATTTTCAAAACGGGTTTTTCGAGCGGGATAGATCTAAGGAAATTATGGATTATAAGTTATAACTATGGAGGTTATGGGTATTGCTCGGGGGTTTTGATCGTGAATCTAGTGTTTATCATTTCCGTTGCGTCTACGTACTTTCCTGCAATATTGAATCACAATATTGATACGTGAGCATTCATATCTTATCTTTTATATATTAATAGTGTATCCATGTCTAGTGCTCGAGTATATATGTTTATGCATGCTTGTATGCTTTAATTTTGTCGTTAGATAGTTTATGATGAATCACGAATTTGATACATATGCTACTGATATAAAGTATATGATATGCATGTCATTGGAAAGCTATCGAAAAATTAATAACTTTTCATTTAGAAATCGCGTGATTTCGATGAACGGATTAAAAGATATGGTCAACTGAATTATGTTTGACGTTAATTGAAATTGTGTTGGAAACTGTAAATTAATATTTAAACAACTTGTTTATAAGATTAATAAATTGGATTTTTGAATACTACTAGTCGATTAAATGAATTTTTATATAAGACACGTCTCGTTTTGTTGAACAATTGTCAAAATTGACTGTCTTATCATGTTTTAAAACTTTATAAACACTATAATCTGGTTTTACAAGTATTGGAAAACTATGTGAAATAATAAAATATTTTGATTGCCATGATAATTCAAATATAATATAGCTCATGAAATAAATAATATTTTGAGTTTGAAAAACTATAAATTCGTTCAATTATCAAGACTTATACTATGCTAATATAATAAACACGTATAGATTTAAAGATCATATTGGGTCAGGTTGACTTTTGAGATGACTTTTGTTAACTTTTGCATGTCGGTCTCGAGCATTAGGATTGTGATACACTATGACCTGACCTAGCTTGTTAGACATGTATTGACCAACATATGTTCTCTAGGTTGAGATTTATGGTTATTTTGCATTCTGAGTTTCGGTCACATTTCGGTGAATGACCTTATGTACTGCTAAGGTGAGTTTCATTTAATCCCTTTTTAATTGCTTTTGCAATCTATATTTTGGGCTGAGAATACATGCACTTTATTTTAAACGCAATGGACACAAGTACATACTAAATTCTACATTGAGTTTGAACCGAAAATCCCTTAGCTTTGGTAACTAGTAACTGCCGGTTATAAGAACTGGTGGGCGTGAGTAGTTATATATGGATCCATAGGGCTTGACATCCCCGTTCGTTCCAGGTATAGAGACCCTAGCCTGAACTATAAAGCGGACGTATGCTATTTGAGTTTAGTATACGTTAGTTTGCGTGTATTGTACATGTTGGTTGCATGTATGTTAAAACAGGGGTACTTATTATATATACGTTAAGTTTAGTTACCAGGGTGCTCAATTTCGTAGAATATTTTGATAAACGTTTTCGATGAAACAACTGAAATCTTGTGATCCACCTTTATATACAGATTATGCGCAATATTAAAACTATGAACTCACCAACCTTTGTGTTGACACTTTTAAGCATGTTTATTCTCAGGTTCCTAGAAGTCTTCCGCTGTTTGCTTATACATTATACAAGTTATGTGCATGGAGTCATACATGCTTTATTCGAGAAAACTTTGCATTCACAAAATTATCACCATGTATCTTATTTTGACTGCATTGTCAACGGATGTATTATTGTAAACTATTATTTACGGTGATTGTCTATATGTAGAAATCATCAGATGTCAAAAACCTTGGATTTAGATATTCATTTATGGTGTGCCTTTTCAAAAGAATGCAATGTTTACAAAATGTATCATATAGAGGTCAATATCTCGCAATGAAATCGATGAATGATGTATTCGTCCAAATGGATTTGGATGGGTCATCACAGTTGGCATCAGAGCTTGAAGTCATAGGGAACCAGAATTTGCATTAGTGTGTTTAACTGGTAATTGTTAGGATGCATTAGTGAGTCTGGACTATGACCGTATCTGTTTTTACCGAGTTTTGTTTATCATTTCTTGTCAGAAATTACATACTTATCATTTTTAGTCTAGACACGTCTTACTGCAATTATTGCATAAATGGAAGTATAGACAAATCATATCTTATTATATTTATCTCTATAGACTTTGTCTGACACTTTTTCTAAATTTTCTTCGTAAATTACAGAATCTTTTTGCTATATATACGTATTCAAGGAGATGAAGATATCATTTAGTATTCAACACCCATCTCATATTGAAAACCCTTTATCCGATCATATAATATGGATTTCTCACTTGATTCCTCGAACTCCTCGAGCTCCAATGGCAGCGTAACCGGAATGAACAAACCAATTAGTCATCATCTTTTCTGGATGAATTGGAGGTGGGTTCGTAGTTGACTTGATCAATGGAGACAAGAAGAAGGTGATCCCTTCCACCCACCAAATTGCCCTATTGGCGAAGAACCTGAAGCGCTTACCGTCGAACCAGTTCGAAACACCATTTTCTCTCTTATTTCCAGGATATCTCGCCATGATTATATAATAACTAGAATTCTAGATCTTATTCGTCCCCTTGTTCCAAACGCCAATCATCCCGGAGTAATGGAAAAAGTCAACGAGCTTCGTGCTCGAGTAGTGGCTTTGGAGAATATGGTGCAAAATTTACGAGCACCAGCAGCATCACCAACACCAACATTATAGTGACCCGAACTTTTTCATGTTTATATATATTAAATGAAATTGATTTTTACATGATTAAATATTTCCAACATGTTAAGCAATCAAACTTGTTAAGACTTGATTATTTGAAATGAGTTTCATGTAGACAATTGACCACCCAAGTTGACCGGCGATTCACGAACGTTAAAACTTGTAAAAACGACATGACGATATATATATGGATATACATATTGTTAACATGAGATTATGATAAGCAAGTATCTCCATAAGTATATTAACAATGAGTTATATACATAAAAACAAGACTACTAACTTAAGGATTTCGAAACGAGACATATATGTAACGATTATCGTTGTAACGACATTTAAATATATATATATATATCATATTAAGATATATTAATATATCATAATATCATGATAATATAATAATTTAACATCTCATTAGATATAATAAACAATGGGTTAACAATATTAAATGAGATCGTTAACTTAAAGGTTTCAAAACAACACTTACATGTAACGACTAACGATGACTTAACGACTCAGTTAAAATGTATATACATGTAGTGTATTTAGATGTATTAATATACTTTTGGAAGACTTCAAGACATATATCAAAACACTCATACTTAACGAAAATGGTTACAGTTACATTCCCATTCTTTTTTTCATCAAGAATTCTAGTCGTATTCATACCCATATTATACACAGCTTCTAGACGTACTTACTATGGGTATATACCAATAGGAACTAGCATGGGATTCCACTCTTGATTATTTCATACATGACTAATCAATTTTAACTTCTACCATGAACTAGTCAACTAATTAGAACTCCTTTTAACCCCACTCACCACTTACCACTCATCATTCACTCCATTTCACTTCCAATTCTCTTTCTAATTTTCTCTCAACACACACACACTTATGAACGAATTTTGCCAGTAGCTAATCATCATCTTCATCAAAAATTACTTCAAGAATCAAGCTATAATCATCTTAGGAAGAACACTTCAAGAACACTTCGAAAATCCTTTCAAGTTTACTAGTTTACATCCAAGCTTTCTAATCCATTCCAAGTAATCATCTAAGATCAAGAAACCTTTATTATTTACAGTAGGTTATCTTTCTTATTTAAGGTAATAATCATATTCAAACTTTGATTCAATTTCTATAACTATAAACTATCTTAATTCGAGTAAAAATCTTACTTGAACTTGTTTTTGTGTCATGATCCTACTTCAAGAACTTTCAAGCCATCCAAGATCCTTTGAAGCTGGATCATTTCTTGTCACTTCTAGTAGGTTTATCTACTAAACTTAAGGTAGTAATGATGTTCATAACATCATTCGATTCATACATATAAAACTATCTTATTCGAAGATTTAAACTTGTAATCACTAGAACATAGTTTAGTTAATTCTAAACTTGTTCGCAAATAAAGTTAATCCTTCTAAATTGACTTTTAAAATCAACTAAACACATGTTATATATCTATTTGATATGCTAACTTAATGATTTAAAACCTGGAAACACGAAAAACACCGTAAAACCGGACATACGCCGTCGTAGTAACACTGCGGGCTGTTTTGGGTTTGATAATTAAAAACTATGATAAACTTTGATTTAAAATTTATTCTTCTGGGAAAATGATTTTTCTTATGAACATGAAACTATATCCAAAAATCATGGTTAAACTCAAAGTGGAAGTATGTTTTTCAAAATGGTCATCAAGACGTCGTTCTTTCGACTGAAATGACTAGCTCTTACAAAAACGACCTGCAACTTATATTTCCGACTATAAACCTATACATTTTCTGTATAGATCCATAAAATCAAGTTCAATATGAAACCATAGCAATTTGATTCACTCAAAACGGATTTAAAACGAAGAAGTTATGGGTAAAACAAGATTGGATATTTTTTTGATTATTGTAGCTACGGGAAATATTGTAACAATTCTATACAAATCATAACTTAACAAACTTATATTGTATTATTCATGTATTCTAATATATATTATGTAATCTTGGGATACCATAGACACGTATACAATGTTTTGACATATCATATCGACCCATCTATATAATATATTTTGGAACAACCATAGACACTCTATATGCAGTAATGTTGGAGTTAGCTATACAGGGTTAAGGTTGATTCCAAAATAATATATATAGTTTGAGTTGTGATCTAGCCTGAGGCTTGTATACACTTGGTCGTGGATTGATCCAAGATAATTTATATTTATTTCTGTACATCTAACTATGGACAACTAGTTGTAGGTTATTAACGAGGACAGCTGACTTAATAAGCTTAAAGCATTATAACGTATTAAAAAATGTTGTAAATATATTTTGAGCATACTTTGATATATATGTACATATTTGTATAGGTTCGTGAATCGACCAGTGGCCAAGTCTTATGTGATGACCCAGAAATTTCGACTAAATTTAAACTTAATCTTTGTATGATTAACATTCCGACACGATAAGCAAAGTCTGAAATGTCCCGTTCTTATTGATTAAAAACGTTCCATATTAATTGATTTCGTTGCGAGGTTTTGACCTCTATATGAGACGTTTTTCAAAGACTGCATTCATTTTTAAACAAACCATAACCTTTATTTCATCAATAAAGGTTTAAAAAGCTTTACGTAGATTATCAAATAATGATAATCTAAAATATCCTGTTTACACATGACCATTACATAATGGTTTACAATACAAATATGTTACAACAAAATAAGTTTCTTGAATGCAGTTTTTACACAATATCATACAAGCATGGACTCCAAATCTTGTCCTTATTTAAGTATGCGACAGCGGAAGCTCTTAATAATCACCTGAGAATAAACATGCTTAAAACGTCAACAAAAATGTTGGTGAGTTATAGGTTTAACCTATATATATCAAATCGTAACAATAGACCACAAGATTTCATATTTCAATACACATCCCATACATAGAGATAAAAATCATTCATATGGTGAACACCTGGTAACCGACAATAACAAGATGCATATATAAGAATATCCCCATCATTCCGGGACACCCTTCGGATATGATATAAATTTCGAAGTACTAAAGCATCCGGTACTTTGGATGGGGTTTGTTAGGCCCAATAGATCTATCTTTAGGATTCGCGTCAATTAGGGTGTCTGTTCCCTAATTCTTAGATTACCAGACTTAATAAAAAGGGGCATATTCGATTTCGATAATTCAACCATAGAATGTAATTTCACGTACTTGTGTCTATTTTGTAAATCATTTATAAAACCTGCATGTATTCTCATCCCAAAAATATTAGATTTTAAAAGTGGGACTATAACTCACTTTCACAGATTTTTACTTCGTCGGGAAGTAAGACTTGGCCACTGTTGATTCACGAACCTATAACAATATATACATATATATTAAAGTATGTTCAAAATATATTTACAACACTTTTAATATATTTTGATGTTTTAAGTTTATTAAGTCAGCTGTCCTCGTTAGTAACCTACAACTAGTTGTCCACAGTTAGATGTATAGAAATAAATCGATAAATATTATCTTGAATCAATCCACGACCCAGTGTATACGTATCTCAGTATTGATCACAACTCAAACTATATATATTTTGGAATCAACCTCAACCCTGTATAGCTAACTCCAACATTCACATATAGAGTGTCTATGGTTGTTCCGAAATATATATAGATGTGTCGACATGATAGGTCGAAACATTGTATACGTGTCTATGGTATCTCAAGATTACATAATATATAATACAAGTTGATTAAGTTATGGTTGGAATAGATTTGTTACCAATTTTCACGTAGCTAAAATGAGAAAAATTATCCAATCTTGTTTTACCCATAACTTCTTCATTTTAAATCCGTTTTGAGTGAATCAAATTGCTATGGTTTCATATTGAACTCTATTTTATGAATCTAAACAAAAAAAGTATAGGTTTCTAGTCGGAAAAATAAGTTACAAGTCGTTTTTGTAAAGGTAGTCATTTCAGTCGAAAGAACGACGTCTAGATGACCATTTTAGAAAACATACTTCCACTTTGAGTTTAACCATAATTTTTGGATATAGTTTCATGTTCATAATAAAAATAATTTTCTCAGAATAACAACTTTTAAATCAAAGTTTATCATAGTTTTTAATTAACTAACCCAAAACAGCCCGCGGTGTTACTACGACGGCGTAAATCCAGTTTTACGGTGTTTTTCGTGTTTCCAGGTTTTAAATCATTAAGTTAGCATATCATATAGATATAGAACATGTGTTTAGTTGATTTTAAAAGTCAAGTTAGAAGGATTAACTTTTGTTTGCGAACAAGTTTAGAATTAACTAAACTATGTTCTAGTGATTACAAGTTTAAACCTTCGAATAAGATAGCTTTATATGTATGAATCGAATGATGTTATGAACATCATTACTACCTTAAGTTCCTTGGATGAACCTACTGGAAAAGAGAAAAATGGATCTAGCTTCAATGGATCCTTGGATGGCTCAAAGTTCTTGAAGCAAAATCATGACACGAAAACAAGTTCAAGTAAGATCATCACTTGAAATAAGATTGTTATAGTTATAGAAATTGAACCAAAGTTTGAATATGATTATTACCTTGTATTAGAATGATAACCTACTGTAAGAAACAAAGATTTCTTGAGGTTGGATGATCACCTTACAAGATTGGAAGTGAGCTAGCAAACTTGAAAGTATTCTTGATTTTATGAAACTAGAACTTTTGGAATTTATGAAGAACACTTAGAACTTGAAGATAGAACTTGAGAGAGTTCAATTAGATGAAGAAAATTGAAGAATGAAAGTGTTTGTAGGTGTTTTTGGTCGTTGGTGTATGGATTAGATATAAAGGATATGTAATTTTGTTTTCATGTAAATAAGTCATGAATGATTACTCATATTTTTGTAATCTTATGAGATATTTCATGCTAGTTGCCAAATGATGGTTCCCACATGTGTTAGGTGACTCACATGGGCTGCTAAGAGCTGATCATTGGATTGTATAAACCAATAGTACATACATCTAAAAGCTGTGTATTGTACGAGTACGAATACGGGTGCATACGAGTAGAATTGTTGATGAAACTGAACGAGAATGTAATTGTAAGCATTTTTGTTAAGTAGAAGTATTTTGATAAGTGTATTGAAGTCTTTCAAAAGTGTATAAATACATATTAAAACACTACATGTATATACATTTTAACTGAGTCGTTAAGTCATCGTTAGTCGTTACATGTAAGTGTTGTTTTGAAACCTTTAGGTTAACGATCTTGTTAAATGTTGTTAACCCAATGTTTATAATATCAAAAGAGATTTTAAATTATTATATTATCATGATATTATGATGTACGAATATCGCTTAATATGATATATATACATTAAATGTCGTTACAACGATAAACGTTACATATATGTCTCGTTTCAAAATCATTAAGTTAGTAGTCTTGTTTTTACATATGTAGTTCATTGTTAATATAATTAATGATATGTTTACTTATCATAATATCATGTTAACTATATATATAACCATATATATGTCATCATATAGTTTTTTTACAAGTTTTAACGTTCGTGAATCACCGGTCAACTTGGGTGGTCAATTGTCTATATGAAACCTATTTCAATTAATCAAGTCTTAACAAGTTTGATTGCTTAACATGTTGGAAACATTTAATCATGTAAACATCAATCTCAATTAATATATATAAACATGAAAAAGTTCGGGTCACTACAGTACCTACCCGTTAAATAAATTTCGTCCCGAAATTTTAAGCTGTTGAAGGTGTTGACGAATCTTCTGGAAATAGATGCGGGTATTTCTTCTTCATCTGATCTTCACGCTCCCAGGTGAACTCGGGTCCTCTACGAGCATTCCATCGAACCTTAACAATTGGTATCTTGTTTTGCTTAAGTCTTTTAACCTCACGATCCATTATTTCGACGGGTTCTTCGATGAATTGGAGTTTTTCGTTGATTTGGATTTCATCTAACGGAATAGTGAGATCTTCTTTAGCAAAACATTTCTTCAAATTCGAGACGTGGAAAGTGTTATGTACAGCCGCGAGTTGTTGAGGTAACTCAAGTCGGTAAGCTACTGGTCCGACACGATCAATAATCTTGAATGGTCCAATATACCTTGGATTTAATTTCCCTCGTTTACCAAATCGAACAACGCCTTTCCAAGGTGAAACTTTAAGCATGACCATCTCTCCAATTTCAAATTCTATATCTTTTCTTTTAATGTCAGCGTAGCTCTTTTGTCGACTTTGGGCGGTTTTCAACCGTTGTTGAATTTGGATGATCTTCTCGGTAGTTTCTTGTATAATCTCCGGACCCGTAATCTGTCTATCCCCCACCTCACTCCAACAAATCGGAGACCTGCACTTTCTACCATAAAGTGCTTCAAACGGCGCCATCTCAATGCTTGAATGGTAGCTGTTGTTGTAGGAAAATTCTGCTAACGGTAGATGTCGATCCCAACTGTTTCCGAAATCAATAACACATGCTCGTAGCATGTCTTCAAGCGTTTGTATCGTCCTTTCACTCTGCCCATCAGTTTGTGGATGATAGGCAGTACTCATGTCTAGACGAGTTCCTAATGCTTGCTGTAATGTCTGCCAGAATCTTGAAATAAATCTGCCATCCCTATCAGAGATAATAGAGATTGGTATTCCATGTCTGGAGACGACTTCCTTCAAATACAGTCGTGCTAACTTCTCCATCTTGTCATCTTCTCTTATTGGTAGGAAGTGTGCTGATTTGGTGAGACGATCAACTATTACCCAAATAGTATCAAAACCACTTGCAGTCCTTGGCAATTTAGTGATGAAATCCATGGTAATGTTTTCCCATTTCCATTCCGGGATTTCGGGTTGTTGAAGTAGACCTGATGGTTTCTGATGCTCAGCTTTGACCTTAGAACACGTCAAACATTCTCCTACGTATTTAGCAACATCGGCTTTCATACCCGGCCACCAAAAATGTTTCTTGAGATCCTTGTACATCTTCCCCGTTCCAGGATGTATTGAGTATCTGGTTTTATGAGCTTCTCTAAGTACCATTTCTCTCATATCTCCAAATTTTGGTACCCAAATCCTTTCAGCCCTATACCGGGTTCCGTCTTCCCGAATATTAAGATGCTTCTCCGATCCTTTGGGTATTTCATCCTTTAAATTTCCCTCTTTTAAAACTCCTTGTTGCGCCTCCTTTATTTGAGTAGTAATGTTATTATGAATCATTATATTCATAGATTTTACTCGAATGGGTTCTCTATCCTTCCTGCTCAAGGCATCGGCTACCACATTTGCCTTCCCCGGGTGGTAACGAATCTCAAAATCGTAATCATTCAATAATTCAATCCACCTACGCTGCCTCATATTCAGTTGTTTCTGATTAAATATGTGTTGAAGACTTTTGTGGTCGGTATATATAATACTTTTGACCCCATATAAGTAGTGCCTCCAAGTCTTTAATGCAAAAACAACCGCGCCTAATTCCAAATCATGCGTCGTATAATTTTGTTCGTGAATCTTCAATTGTCTAGACGCATAAGCAATCACCTTCGTTCGTTGCATTAATACACAACCGAGACCTTGCTTTGATGCGTCACAATAAATCACAAAATCATCATTCCCTTCAGGCAATGACAATATAGGTGCCGTAGTTAGCTTTTTCTTCAATAACTGAAACGCTTTCTCTTGTTCATCATTCCATTCAAATTTCTTCCCTTTATGCGTTAATGCAGTCAAGGGTTTTGCTATTCTGGAAAAGTCTTGGATGAACCTTCTGTAGTAACCAGCTAGTCCTAAAAACTGGCGTATGTGTTTCGGAGTTTTCGGGGTTTCCCACTTTTCAACAGTTTCTATCTTTGCCGGATCCACCTTAATACCTTCTTTGTTCACTATGTGACCGAGGAATTGAACTTCTTCCAACCAAAATGCACACTTTGAAAACTTAGCGTACAATTCTTCCTTCCTCAATACTTCTAACACCTTTCTCAAATGTTCACCGTGTTCTTGGTCATTTTTTGAGTAAATAAGTATGTCATCAATGAAAACAATGACAAACTTGTCAAGGTATGGTCCACACACTCGGTTCATAAGGTCCATGAACACAGCTGGTGCATTAGTTAAACCAAACGGCATGACCATAAACTCGTAATGACCGTAACGTGTTCTGAAAGCAGTCTTTGGAATATCATCTTCTTTCACCCGCATTTGATGATACCCGGAACGTAAGTCAATCTTTGAATAAACAGACGAGCCTTGTAGTTGATCAAATAAGTCGTCGATTCTCGGTAGTGGGTAGCGGTTCTTGATGGTAAGTTTGTTCAACTCTCGGTAGTCGATACACAACCTGAATGTACCATCTTTCTTCTTGACAAACAAAACAGGAGCTCCCCACGGTGATGTGCTTGGTCGAATGAAACTACGCTCTAAAAGTTCTTGTAATTGGCTTTGCAGTTCTTTCATCTCGCTGGGTGCGAGTCTGTAAGGAGCACGAGCTATTGGTGCAGCTCCTGGTACAAGATCTATTTGAAATTCAACGGATCGATGTGGGGGTAATCCCGGTAATTCTTTCGGAAATACATCGGGAAATTCTTTTGCAATGGGAACATCATTGATGCTCTTTTCTTCAGTTTGTACTTTCTCGACGTGTGCTAGAACAGCATAGCAACCTTTTCTTATTAGTTTTTGTGCCTTCAAATTACTAATAAGATGTAGCTTCGTGTTGCCCTTTTCTCCGTACACCATTAAGGGTTTTCCTTTTTCTCGTATAATGCGAATTGCATTTTTGTAACAAACGATCTCCGCTTTCACTTCTTTCAACCAGTCCATACCGATTATCACATCAAAACTCCCTAACTCTACTGGTATCAAATCAATCTTAAATGTTTCGCTAACCAGTTTAATTTCTCGATTCCGACATATATTATCTGCTGAAATTAATTTACCATTTGCTAATTCGAGTAAAAATTTACTATCCAAAGGCGTCAATGGACAACTTAATTTAGCACAAAAATCTCTACTCATATAGCTTCTATCCGCACCCGAATCAAATAAAACGTAAGCAGATTTATTGTCAATAAGAAACGTACCCGTAACAAGCTCCGGGTCTTCCTGTGCCTCTACCGCATTAATATTGAAAACTCTTCCACGGCCTTGTCCATTCGTGTTCTCCTGGTTAGGGCAATTTCTAATAATGTGGCCTGGTTTTCCACATTTATAACAAACTACATTGGCATAACTTGCTCCGACACTACTTGCTCCGCCATTACTCGTTCCGACACCATTTGTTCCTTTCGTTCTATTAACCCCTGGTCCGTAGACCTCACACTTCGCCGCGCTATGACCATTTCTTTTACACTTGTTGCAAAATTTGGTGCAGAACCCCGAGTGATTCTTTTCACACCTTTGGCATAGTTGCTTCTGATTGTTGTTGTTGTTGCGGTTATTATTGTTGTTGAGATGATTGTTGTAGTTGCTGTTGTTGTTGTTGTTGTTGTTGTTGTTGTTGGGCCGTTTGTTGTAGTTGCGATTGATGTTGCGATTGTTGGGATAATTGTTGCGATTATTGTTGTAATTGCTGTTGTTGTTGTATTGGTGATTCTTATCACCGTTTTCCTCCCACTTTCTTTTGACTTGCTTCACATTGGCCTCTTCAGCAGTCTGTTCTTTAATTCTTTCTTCAATCTGGTTCACTAGTTTGTGAGCCATTCTACATGCCTGTTGTATGGAGGCGGGCTCGTGTGAACTTATATCTTCTTGGATTCTTTCCGGTAATCCTTTCACAAACGCGTCGATCTTCTCTTCCTCATCTTCGAATGCTCCCGGACACAATAGGCACAATTCTGTGAATCGTCTTTCGTACGTGGTAATATCAAATCCTTGGGTTCGTAACCCTCTAAGTTCTGTCTTGAGCTTATTGACCTCGGTTCTGGGACGGTACTTCTCGTTCATCAAGTGCTTGAATGCTGACCACGGTAGTGCGTACGCATCATCTTGTCCCACTTGCTCTAGATAGGTATTCCACCATGTTAACGCAGAACCTGTGAAGGTATGCGTAGCGTACTTCACTTTGTCCTCTTCAGTACACTTACTTATGGCAAACACCGATTCAACCTTCTCGGTCCACCGTTTCAATCCGATCGGTCCTTCGGTTCCATCAAATTCCAAAGGTTTGCAGGCAGTGAATTCTTTGTAGGTGCATCCTACACGATTTCCTGTACTGCTAGATCCAAGGTTATTGTTGGTATGTAGCGCAGCCTGTACTGCGGCTATGTTTGAAGCTAGAAAAGTACGGAATTCCTCTTCATTCATATTCACGGTGTGTCGAGTAGTCGGTGCCATTTCCTTCAAAATAGTTAAATGGAACAAGTTATTCATACAGAATATTAAGAGTAGTTAATAGTATTTCGTAGCATAATATGAACTCATTTATAAAAGCTTTTTCTTCATATTAGCGTTTTATAAGTTTAAATTCGGGTAGTACCTACCCGTTAAGTTCATACTTAGTAGCTAATATACAATTCAACTACTACAATTCTATATGAAAAACTGATTGTAATAATATTTCGCGTTCAAACTTTTATACAATATTTTACAAACTTACAATACCGCTTATTTTACATAAAGCATGAAATATAGCACACAATAACTTTGATACAAGATAGTTGTGAAGACAATTCTAGCTAGTACACAAGTCGTTCAGCAAAGGCAATAAAGACACGTAATTCATACGTCCAGAAACAAGTCATGCATTCTGGTTTTTACTAGGACTACTTCCCATCCTTGGTCTTGTGCAACATAACCGTTATGGCCGTTGATAAGACAGCGTGTTGTAACGTCATCAAAGGGACGAGGGTTACGTAATGTCCAACAGTCCCGTAATAATATAAAAACCTCATTTCTTACCCCAATTACCGACTCCGTCACTTGTGGAAACGTTTTGTTTAATAGTTGTAGCCCGATGCTCTTGTTCTCACTTTGGTGAGAAGCGAACATTACTAATCCGTAAGCATAACATGCTTCTTTATGTTGCATGTTAGCCGCTTTTTCTAAATCACGAAGTCCAATATTCGGATATATTGAGTCAAAATAATTTCTTAACCCGTTGCGTAAAATAGCATTTGGGTTCCCCGCAATATATGCGTCAAAGTAAACACATCGTAACTTATGGGTTTCCCAATGTGATATCCCCCATCTTTCAAACGAAAGTCTCTTATAAACCAAGACATTCTTGGAACGTTCTTCGAATGTCTTACAAACTGATCTCGCCTTAAATAGTTGTGCCGAAGAATTCTGGCCGACTCTAGACAAGATTTCATCAATCATGTCTCCGGGTAGGTCTCTTAAAATATTGGGTTGTCTATCCATTTTGTGTTTTTAAACTGTAAAATAGACAAGAGTTAGATTCATAAAAAAAAATACTTATTAATACAAGCAATTTTTACATATATCATAAAGCATAAGAACACTATATTCCATATATTACACCACACGAATACAACTATCTTATTCCGACTCGCTCATTTCTTCTTCTTCGGTTTTGGTTCGTTTTGCCAAGTTTATAGGGATATATGATGTTCCCCTAATACGAGCCGTCGTTGTCCACATTGGTTTAGAAAAACCTGGTGGTTTAGAGGTTCCCGGGTCATTGTTACAACTTAAGGACTTCGGGGGTTGACGATACATATAAAGTTCATCGGGGTTGGAATTAGATTTCTCTATTTTTATGCCCTTTACCTTATTATTTTCTTTTGCCTTTTTAAATTCAGTTGGGGTAATTTCTATAACATCATCGGAATTCTCGTCGGAATCCGATTCATCGGAGAATTGGTAATCCTCCCAATATTTTGCTTCCTTGGCGGAAACACCATTGACCATTATTAACTTTGGTCGGTTGGTTGAGGATTTTCTTTTACTTAACCGTTTTATTATTTCCCCCACCGGTTCTATTTCTTCATCCGGTTCCGATTCTTCTTCCGGTTCCGATTCTTCTTCCGGTTCCGACTCTTCTTCCGGTTCCTCTTCGGGAACTTGTGAATCAGTCCACAAATCATTCCAATTTACATTTGACTCTTCATTATTATTAGGTGAGTCAATGGGACTTGTTCTAGAGGTAGACATCTATCACATAATATCAAACACGTTAAGAGATTAATATATCACATAATATTCATATGTTAAAAATATATAGTTTCCAACAAAAATGTTAAGTAATCATTTTTAAAGAAAACACGGTCGAAGTCCAGACTCACTAATGCATCCTAACAAACTCGATAAGACACACTAATGCAAATTTTCTGGTTCTCTAAGACCAACGCTCGGATACCAACTGAAATGTCCCGTTCTTATTGATTAAAAACGTTCCATATTAATTGATTTCGTTGCGAGGTTTTGACCTCTATATGAGACGTTTTTCAAAGACTGCATTCATTTTTAAACAAACCATAACCTTTATTTCATCAATAAAGGTTTAAAAAGCTTTACGTAGATTATCAAATAATGATAATCTAAAATATCCTGTTTACACACGACCATTACATAATGGTTTACAATACAAATATGTTACAACAAAATAAGTTTCTTGAATGCAGTTTTTACACAATATCATACAAGCATGGACTCCAAATCTTGTCCTTATTTAAGTATGCGATAGCGGAAGCTCTTAATAATCACCTGAGAATAAACATGCTTAAAACGTCAACAAAAATGTTGGTGAGTTATAGGTTTAACCTATATATATCAAATCGTAACAATAGACCACAAGATTTCATATTTCAATACACATCCCATACATAGAGATAAAAATCATTCATATGGTGAACACCTGGTAACCGACAATAACAAGATGCATATATAAGAATATCCCCATCATTCCGGGACACCCTTCGGATATGATATAAATTTCGAAGTACTAAAGCATCCGGTACTTTGGATGGGGTTTGTTAGGCCCAATAGATCTATCTTTAGGATTCGCGTCAATTAGGGTGTCTGTTCCCTAATTCTTAGATTACCAGACTTAATAAAAAGGGGCATATTCGATTTCGATAATTCAACCATAGAATGTAATTTCACGTACTTGTGTCTATTTTGTAAATCATTTATAAAACCTGCATGTATTCTCATCCCAAAAATATTAGATTTTAAAAGTGGGACTATAACTCACTTTCACATATTTTTACTTCGTCGGGAAGTAAGACTTGGCCACTGTTGATTCACGAACCTATAACAATATATACATATATATTAAAGTATGTTCAAAATATATTTACAACACTTTTAATATATTTTGATGTTTTAAGTTTATTAAGTCAGCTGTCCTCGTTAGTAACCTACAACTAGTTGTCCACAGTTAGATGTATAGAAATAAATCGATAAATATTATCTTGAATCAATCCACGACCCAGTGTATACGTATCTCAGTATTGATCACAACTCAAACTATATATATTTTGGAATCAACCTCAACCCTGTATAGCTAACTCCAACATTCACATATAGAGTGTCTATGGTTGTTCCGAAATATATATAGATGTGTCGACATGATAGGTCGAAACATTGTATACGTGTCTATGGTATCTCAAGATTACATAATATATAATACAAGTTGATTAAGTTATGGTTGGAATAGATTTGTTACCAATTTTCACGTAGCTAAAATGAGAAAAATTATCCAATCTTGTTTTACCCATAACTTCTTCATTTTAAATCCGTTTTGAGTGAATCAAATTGCTATGGTTTCATATTGAACTCTATTTTATGAATCTAAACAAAAAAAGTATAGGTTTCTAGTCGGAAAAATAAGTTACAAGTCGTTTTTGTAAAGGTAGTCATTTCAGTCGAAAGAACGACGTCTAGATGACCATTTTAGAAAACATACTTCCACTTTGAGTTTAACCATAATTTTTGGATATAGTTTCATGTTCATAATAAAAATAATTTTCTCAGAATAACAACTTTTAAATCAAAGTTTATCATAGTTTTTAATTAACTAACCCAAAACAGCCCGCGGTGTTACTACGACGGCGTAAATCCAGTTTTACGGTGTTTTTCGTGTTTCCAGGTTTTAAATCATTAAGTTAGCATATCATATAGATATAGAACATGTGTTTAGTTGATTTTAAAAGTCAAGTTAGAAGGATTAACTTTTGTTTGCGAACAAGTTTAGAATTAACTAAACTATGTTCTAGTGATTACAAGTTTAAACCTTCGAATAAGATAGCTTTATATGTATGAATCGAATGATGTTATGAACATCATTACTACCTTAAGTTCCTTGGATGAACCTACTGGAAAAGAGAAAAATGGATCTAGCTTCAATGGATCCTTGGATGGCTCAAAGTTCTTGAAGCAAAATCATGACACGAAAACAAGTTCAAGTAAGATCATCACTTGAAATAAGATTGTTATAGTTATAGAAATTGAACCAAAGTTTGAATATGATTATTACCTTGTATTAGAATGATAACCTACTGTAAGAAACAAAGATTTCTTGAGGTTGGATGATCACCTTACAAGATTGGAAGTGAGCTAGCAAACTTGAAAGTATTCTTGATTTTATGAAACTAGAACTTTTGGAATTTATGAAGAACACTTAGAACTTGAAGATAGAACTTGAGAGAGTTCAATTAGATGAAGAAAATTGAAGAATGAAAGTGTTTGTAGGTGTTTTTGGTCGTTGGTGTATGGATTAGATATAAAGGATATGTAATTTTGTTTTCATGTAAATAAGTCATGAATGATTACTCATATTTTTGTAATCTTATGAGATATTTCATGCTAGTTGCCAAATGATGGTTCCCACATGTGTTAGGTGACTCACATGGGCTGCTAAGAGCTGATCATTGGATTGTATAAACCAATAGTACATACATCTAAAAGCTGTGTATTGTACGAGTACGAATACGGGTGCATACGAGTAGAATTGTTGATGAAACTGAACGAGAATGTAATTGTAAGCATTTTTGTTAAGTAGAAGTATTTTGATAAGTGTATTGAAGTCTTTCAAAAGTGTATAAATACATATTAAAACACTACATGTATATACATTTTAACTGAGTCGTTAAGTCATCGTTAGTCGTTACATGTAAGTGTTGTTTTGAAACCTTTAGGTTAACGATCTTGTTAAATGTTGTTAACCCAATGTTTATAATATCAAAAGAGATTTTAAATTATTATATTATCATGATATTATGATGTACGAATATCGCTTAATATGATATATATACATTAAATGTCGTTACAACGATAAACGTTACATATATGTCTCGTTTCAAAATCATTAAGTTAGTAGTCTTGTTTTTACATATGTAGTTCATTGTTAATATAATTAATGATATGTTTACTTATCATAATATCATGTTAACTATATATATAACCATATATATGTCATCATATAGTTTTTTTACAAGTTTTAACGTTCGTGAATCACCGGTCAACTTGGGTGGTCAATTGTCTATATGAAACCTATTTCAATTAATCAAGTCTTAACAAGTTTGATTGCTTAACATGTTGGAAACATTTAATCATGTAAACATCAATCTCAATTAATATATATAAACATGAAAAAGTTCGGGTCACTACAGTACCTACCCGTTAAATAAATTTCGTCCCGAAATTTTAAGCTGTTGAAGGTGTTGACGAATCTTCTGGAAATAGATGCGGGTATTTCTTCTTCATCTGATCTTCACGCTCCCAGGTGAACTCGGGTCCTCTACGAGCATTCCATCGAACCTTAACAATTGGTATCTTGTTTTGCTTAAGTCTTTTAACCTCACGATCCATTATTTCGACGGGTTCTTCGATGAATTGGAGTTTTTCGTTGATTTGGATTTCATCTAACGGAATAGTGAGATCTTCTTTAGCAAAACATTTCTTCAAATTCGAGACGTGAAAAGTGTTATGTACAGCCGCGAGTTGTTGAGGTAACTCAAGTCGGTAAGCTACTGGTCCGACACGATCAATAATCTTGAATGGTCCAATATACCTTGGATTTAATTTCCCTCGTTTACCAAATCGAACAACGCCTTTCCAAGGTGAAACTTTAAGCATGACCATCTCTCCAATTTCAAATTCTATATCTTTTCTTTTAATGTCAGCGTAGCTCTTTTGTCGACTTTGGGCGGTTTTCAACCGTTGTTGAATTTGGATGATCTTCTCGGTAGTTTCTTGTATAATCTCCGGACCCGTAATCTGTCTATCCCCCACCTCACTCCAACAAATCGGAGACCTGCACTTTCTACCATAAAGTGCTTCAAACGGCGCCATCTCAATGCTTGAATGGTAGCTGTTGTTGTAGGAAAATTCTGCTAACGGTAGATGTCGATCCCAACTGTTTCCGAAATCAATAACACATGCTCGTAGCATGTCTTCAAGCGTTTGTATCGTCCTTTCACTCTGCCCATCAGTTTGTGGATGATAGGCAGTACTCATGTCTAGACGAGTTCCTAATGCTTGCTGTAATGTCTGCCAGAATCTTGAAATAAATCTGCCATCCCTATCAGAGATAATAGAGATTGGTATTCCATGTCTGGAGACGACTTCCTTCAAATACAGTCGTGCTAACTTCTCCATCTTGTCATCTTCTCTTATTGGTAGGAAGTGTGCTGATTTGGTGAGACGATCAACTATTACCCAAATAGTATCAAAACCACTTGCAGTCCTTGGCAATTTAGTGATGAAATCCATGGTAATGTTTTCCCATTTCCATTCCGGGATTTCGGGTTGTTGAAGTAGACCTGATGGTTTCTGATGCTCAGCTTTGACCTTAGAACACGTCAAACATTCTCCTACGTATTTAGCAACATCGGCTTTCATACCCGGCCACCAAAAATGTTTCTTGAGATCCTTGTACATCTTCCCCGTTCCAGGATGTATTGAGTATCTGGTTTTATGAGCTTCTCTAAGTACCATTTCTCTCATATCTCCAAATTTTGGTACCCAAATCCTTTCAGCCCTATACCGGGTTCCGTCTTCCCGAATATTAAGATGCTTCTCCGATCCTTTGGGTATTTCATCCTTTAAATTTCCCTCTTTTAAAACTCCTTGTTGCGCCTCCTTTATTTGAGTAGTAATGTTATTATGAATCATTATATTCATAGATTTTACTCGAATGGGTTCTCTATCCTTCCTGCTCAAGGCATCGGCTACCACATTTGCCTTCCCCGGGTGGTAACGAATCTCAAAATCGTAATCATTCAATAATTCAATCCACCTACGCTGCCTCATATTCAGTTGTTTCTGATTAAATATGTGTTGAAGACTTTTGTGGTCGGTATATATAATACTTTTGACCCCATATAAGTAGTGCCTCCAAGTCTTTAATGCAAAAACAACCGCGCCTAATTCCAAATCATGCGTCGTATAATTTTGTTCGTGAATCTTCAATTGTCTAGACGCATAAGCAATCACCTTCGTTCGTTGCATTAATACACAACCGAGACCTTGCTTTGATGCGTCACAATAAATCACAAAATCATCATTCCCTTCAGGCAATGACAATATAGGTGCCGTAGTTAGCTTTTTCTTCAATAACTGAAACGCTTTCTCTTGTTCATCATTCCATTCAAATTTCTTCCCTTTATGCGTTAATGCAGTCAAGGGTTTTGCTATTCTGGAAAAGTCTTGGATGAACCTTCTGTAGTAACCAGCTAGTCCTAAAAACTGGCGTATGTGTTTCAGAGTTTTCGGGGTTTCCCACTTTTCAACAGTTTCTATCTTTGCCGGATCCACCTTAATACCTTCTTTGTTCACTATGTGACCGAGGAATTGAACTTCTTCCAACCAAAATGCACACTTTGAAAACTTAGCGTACAATTCTTCCTTCCTCAATACTTCTAACACCTTTCTCAAATGTTCACCGTGTTCTTGGTCATTTTTTGAGTAAATAAGTATGTCATCAATGAAAACAATGACAAACTTGTCAAGGTATGGTCCACACACTCGGTTCATAAGGTCCATGAACACAGCTGGTGCATTAGTTAAACCAAACGGCATGACCATAAACTCGTAATGACCGTAACGTGTTCTGAAAGCAGTCTTTGGAATATCATCTTCTTTCACCCGCATTTGATGATACCCGGAACGTAAGTCAATCTTTGAATAAACAGACGAGCCTTGTAGTTGATCAAATAAGTCGTCGATTCTCGATTTGTAGGTGAGAGTTCAATTAGATGAAGAAAATTGAAGAATGAAAGTGTTTGTAGGTGTTTTTGGTCGTTGGTGTATGGATTAGATATAAAGGATATGTAATTTTGTTTTCATGTAAATAAGTCATGAATGATTACTCATATTTTTGTAATCTTATGAGATATTTCATGCTAGTTGCCAAATGATGGTTCCCACATGTGTTAGGTGACTCACATGGGCTGCTAAGAGCTGATCATTGGATTGTATAAACCAATAGTACATACATCTAAAAGCTGTGTATTGTACGAGTACGAATACGGGTGCATACGAGTAGAATTGTTGATGAAACTGAACGAGAATGTAATTGTAAGCATTTTTGTTAAGTAGAAGTATTTTGATAAGTGTATTGAAGTCTTTCAAAAGTGTATAAATACATATTAAAACACTACATGTATATACATTTTAACTGAGTCGTTAAGTCATCGTTAGTCGTTACATGTAAGTGTTGTTTTGAAACCTTTAGGTTAACGATCTTGTTAAATGTTGTTAACCCAATGTTTATAATATCAAAAGAGATTTTAAATTATTATATTATCATGATATTATGATGTACGAATATCGCTTAATATGATATATATACATTAAATGTCGTTACAACGATAAACGTTACATATATGTCTCGTTTCAAAATCATTAAGTTAGTAGTCTTGTTTTTACATATGTAGTTCATTGTTAATATAATTAATGATATGTTTACTTATCATAATGTCATGTTAACTATATATATAACCATATATATGTCATCATATAGTTTTTTTACAAGTTTTAACGTTCGTGAATCACCGGTCAACTTGGGTGGTCAATTGTCTATATGAAACCTATTTCAATTAATCAAGTCTTAACAAGTTTGATTGCTTAACATGTTGGAAACATTTAATCATGTAAACATCAATCTCAATTAATATATATAAACATGAAAAAGTTCGGGTCACTACAAAGTCTGTAAAACTGAATCTCAAAATTTTTGAATTACTTTTATATATTTAAATACCTTCGGTTGTTTTCGACGATTTGCGAACAATTATATGTAAAAAGATACATATATAGTATAACATGAAAAGGTAACAATGTATTAATTGTTTGATACCGTACATTAAACTTATTGGTTTAAATATCTATTTTAATGTATATGATAAATTTAAATATTTATTATTAAAATTTATTTATAAATAACGTCCAATGTGTATTTAAAAACTGATTTATGTATATTAAAAAGATATATACATATATATAATAAACGATAGTAACATTCGTTTATTGATTCAATTGATATTTAGATAAGTTAACTAAAGCGTTTAAGATGAACCAGTTAAACACTAATTTGCTACAGTGTTTTCAAATTGCCACATTACTCAAAATGCTACAGTGTTTTCGAAAATCACTATTTGCTACAGTGAAATTGACTTTGCTACAGTGAATTGCTACAGTAAAACACTATTTTAAAATGTATTTTTAGCAAATAACGAGATGATGATTTATAGAAGTAAATGACCAAAATACTCGAAAGTTTAAGATATACTATGAGTGGTATAGTTTATGGATAACTTAAGGCTATATTTTGACAAAGGTACGTGTCACGAAACGTAAAATGCAAGTTTTCTCAGCGTACGAAAGGACATTCGAAAAACCAGAACCGGGACATAAGTCGAGTGATGACGTACGACTTATCGGAACAAAAATTACAAGTCAACTATGCACGTGAATTTAATATAATATATAATTAATTATTTAAATTATATATATTATATTAATATTTAATTATGTCGACGAGCTAAATTACAAATCAATGTGAGCTGTCCCTGGTCCTCATGCGAGTCGCATGGCCAGAAGGCCATTTCCATGCGAGTCGCATGACTCCAGATTTCAGGCCAAGTGCTATAAATTCTCGAGTTTTGGCCAGATAAATCACACACACATATATATTATTTTTACTCCGTATTTATTTATTTTATTATTATTATTATTATTATTATTATTATTATTATTATTATTATTATTATTATTATTAATAAGATTATTATTAATCTTATTATTTTTATTATTAGTGTTATTATTTTTGCGATACAAAAATAATAATGTACATAAAATATTACGACGGAGTGCTGTCCAAGTATTTTTCAAAATGAGTTTTCGAGCAAGCTAGAGCTAAGGAAATTATGGGTTATTGCCAAGGAGGTTATGGGTAATGTTCGGGGGTATTTTTTTTTGTGAATCAAACCTCGTGTTTATCATCTCCGATGCGTCTACGTGCTTTCCTGCAATATTGTATATCAATATTAAACAGTGAGTTTCATACGATCCCTTTTACTCAATATATTTTTGGGCTGAGAATACATGCAAATGCTTTATTAACCGATATACAATATTTATATGTGTGAGTTTCATTTGCTCCCTTTTTAATTGCTTTTGCAATCTATATTTTTGGGCTGAGAATACATGCACTTTATTTTAAACGCAATGGATACAAGTACATACTAAATTCTACACTGAGTTTGAACCGAAAATCCCTTAGCTTTGGTAACTGTTAACTGCCAGTTATAAGAACTGGTGGGCGCGAGTAGTAGTATATGGATCCATAGGGCTTGATATCCCCGTCCGAGCTAGAGCACTAGCCTTTTAACGGACGTATGCTATTTGAGAAGCGTACACGTTGGTTTGCGTGTATTATTAAGATGATTATACAAAGGGTACAAATTATATAAGCATTAAAGTTTAGTTACCAGGGTGCTCAATTTTGTAGAACCGATTGATAAACGTTTTGGATGAAACAACTGAAATCTTGTGATCCACCTTTTATGTAAAACCTATTAATAAACGTTTTGAATAAAACAACTGAACTTTTGTAAATCCACATTGATATACGGATTATGTGTAATATTAAAACTATGAACTCACCAACCTTTGTGTTGACACTTGAAGCATGTTTATTCTCAGGTTTCTAGAAGTCTTCCGCTGTTTGCTTATATGTTAGACAAGCTATGTGCATGGAGTCATACATGGCATATTTTTCAAGGAAACGTTGCATTCACCAAATCATCACCATGTATCTTATTTTGACTGTACTGTCAACGGAAGTACTATTGTAAACTATTATTTACAGTGATTGTCTATATGTAGAAATCATCAGATGTTAAAAACCTTTGATTTAAATATTCATTTATGGTGTGCCTTTTCAAAAGAATGCAATGTTTACAAAACGTATCATATAGAGGTCAAATACCTCGCAATGAAATCAATGAATGACGTATTGTCCATATGGATTTGGAGCGATCGTCACATCTTACTTCCCGACGAAGTAAAAATCTGTGAAAGTGAGTTATAGTCCCACTTTTAAAATCTAATATTTTGGGATGAGAATACATGCAGTTTTATAAATGTTTTACGAAATAGACACAAGTAAATGAAACTACATTATATGGTTGAATGATGGAAGCCGAATATGCCCCTTTTGCTTGGTAACCTAAGAATTAGTAAACCGATCTACTAATTGACGCGAATCCTAAAGATAGATCTATTGGGCCTAACGAACCCCATCCAAAGTACCGGATGCTTTAGTACTTCGAATTCGTTTATATCATGTTCGAAGGATTTCTCGGAATGATAGGGGATATTCTTATATGCATCTTGTTAATGTCGGTTACCAGGTGTTCACCATATGAATGATTTTTATCTCTATGTATGGGATGTATTGAAATATGAAATCTTGTGGTCTATTATTATGATTTGATAATATATAAGTTAAACCTATAACTCACCAACATTTTTGTTGACGTTTTAAGCATGTTTATTCTCAGGTGATTATTAAGAGCTTCCGCTGTTGCATACTAAAATAAGGACAAGATTTGGAGTCCATGCTTGTATGATATTGTGTAAAAACTGCATTCAAGAAACTTATTTTTGATGTAATATATTCTTATTGTAAACCATTATGTAATGGTCGTGTGTAAATAGTATATTTTAGATTATCATTATTTGATAATCTACGTAATGCTTTTTAAACCTTTATCGATAAAATAAGGTTATGTTTGTTTTAAAAATGAATGCGGTCTTTGAAAAACGTCTCATATAGAGGTCAAAATCTCGCAACGAAATCAATTAATATGGAACGTTTATAATCAATATGAACGGGACATTTCAAACATCACCACCAGTATCAGCAACAGCAACACCACCAATAGTACTGCCAACATCGCAAGCACAGTAAGCACTAGCAGCATCACAAGATCCTTAAACTCCGCAATCACTGCAGACAGCAACACCACCGCCACGAAGGAATATTAGTAATATTGAGTTAAGATGTATTAACTCATTTTTCCCGAAGATTATATATGTATATTATATATATATATATATATATATATGAAGTTTGAAACAATAGTGAATCTTTTCGTACTAAGCTATTACGTGTGAATTTTAACTGGTAGGTACTACTTGATTAATTCACATTACTAATATGCTATGATATACATCCTTCGTTAACGACTTAACAATCGTTAACTATAAACTCTGCTTTAACTCAATAGATTCTATTTCATAATAAACCAAGTGTACTATTCAAATACATGTTTGATTTTACACTTTCATTTTCGATGTACTCGAAACTTTCTAGAAAACATCATTCGTGTCTTGTAAGCTTCACAAGAATTCCACGAACACCAACATCATTCATCGACAAATAACGAAGTATTGATTCATAATTTCATTTACGTTGAAGAAATACTCCGCGAAGATTACGTAATTTTTAAAATTTTAGGAATTATTCATTTCTAGTTCCAGCCAAAAATCAAATGAGTTTAATAATATATTAACTCATTAAATCCGTATTACATCCGAAGAAAATATACATACATATATTTTCATAAAGACTGTAATAAAAATTCTTTTGTACAAAATATTATTTGTGAATTTTTTAACGGGTAGGTAATACCCGGAAAAGATATAAGTTCACAATTGATATGTTACGCTGTACATTTTCAATTTTGATTCAAAAATCATTAACCATACTCACTACCTTCACGGCGATACACAATCATTTTGTACAAATTTAATTACATATTCTGATTTTGACAAAACAGAATCCAGGTCAAGATTTAACGGGTGACATCACTCTTAGATCCCTACATCTTTCAAAGCTATACTTTGACTTCTAAACTATGCTAGAACATCACTTCTATTCATAAAACCTGGAAAAATATTTGTATCATTCAAGATTATAAAACATCATATGTATATTGACGATTACAATCTGCGTTCAAACCCTTCATGATTCTTAAAAACAAGTCAATTAAGAAAAAATCGAGAGGATGATCCAACCACACGTTATCTATGAAAAGAATGATTTATGCATGTAGATATGCACCTGGAAAACTCTCAAAACCTAAGTAAAAGTTTAACACGTATACGTGTTAGATCCTTTAGCATTGTTATTAGCGAAAATAACCTTGCAATTCCTTTTTAAGGTACCCAGTGTTATCACCCTTCCAACAAGTCAACTTTGACTTTTCAGATCAGCCTTATTATAACCTTGATATATACGTTCTTGTTACCGGGGAACCTTTTATATCCCACCATATTAGCAGAAAATTTACCAGCAACTTCATTGCTCTTTGACGTAAATCTCTCCGAAAAACCACTATATTTATTCATTGAAACCCTATCATGTACTCATCGGCATCTTGTAACAGTAATTGTCATACCAAAAAGCTTCAATCATTATTCTCGAATTTCGCAGTGATTCTACGCCAACAGTATTATATATACATATAACGTCTATCTCTTGGACTTACGTACTTCAATTCTGAAATTCTGAATAAGCACCCCAATTTACGAATCATTTCTCAGAACTTTGAAAAATGCTGATGAAGCAGCAAAAACTGTAAACGACCTTAACAATCAAAAGTTTGATGATAAAGAATTGTGAGTGAAGAAGCTCAGAAAATGAGGAAATTTGGTACTGAAAAACGGATAGAGCAAACCATGAAGGAGGTTGTAGACAAATCACAAAGACTAAACCTGCCTTCAAAGAATCCAAATGATTCAGAATCTGCTGAAGTCATTAACGAATACCTTGCTCCTGACTCTAAACATTTACGGACAAATCTTCTCTATCATCTTTCGATATTAGAAATTCTAAGATATCATCGTATCTTTCATTATAAATATCCTCGATATTTCTGAAGATATTTTCATAACTATCCTTATCTGAAATCATTTATCTCCCCGCGTTATCTGTATTACATCATAAAGGAAACTGTTTAGTTTCTATATTATGTAAACCTTCGAGTTTAAATTATGAATGTTTTTTAAGAAGTGTTGGGAATTGAAGCATGAGTTAGTATAATATAATGACACTTGATCAACAAGATTATATTACAGTAAGTCATGTTGAGTTTTTAAGGGAACATGATGATCCACAGACCATACCGTTATCATGTGCCATGTTACACGACTCTTACATTCTACATAAACTCTAAACATATCAGGAACTTATTTTCTTGATAGTTCTATCTTTTCCCTTGAATTCTGGTAATTTAACAAATCAGATCGTGCTATTACAATTTCTTTCTTAGAACATTAGCTATGATCATTCCGAAATTCATACCTACGAATTCTGGACCATCACTTATTGTACTTAAAGTCGAGAAGAGAAAACAAAAGCATTAAGCTTCAAAATAGAAATAGGAGTATAAATTACAGCAAATGGGAGAGAGCATTAACTGTGAATGACAAGACAGAAGCATGGAGCTCCGAAATATAAAAGAAAATATATGCACGATAACAACATAGAAAATTTCAAACCGTGTATATCAATGCGTATAGCAATATAAAGACATGGGAGAACTAAAAACACTATAAACCCAAGAGCATAGTAGAAGTAAATGGATTCCTTCGGTGTTAGATGAAAAAGAAGAATGATAGATATAATAGTCAGGAATATATCCAGAATCAGAACTGGATGAAGCATATTGACGAATGTTTTGGAAGTATGAATTGAAGTATAGAAGATGTGTAGTGACCCGAACTTTTCCATGATTATATATTAAATGAAAACTATATTTACATGATTAAATGTTTCCAACATGTTAAGCAATCAAACTTGTTAAGACTTGATTAATTGAAATAAGTTTCATGTAGACAATTGACCACCCAAGTTGACCGGTGATTCACGAACATTAAAAACTTGTAAAAACTACATGATATATATATATATATATATATATATATATATATATATATATATATATATATATATATATATATATATATATATATATATATATAGTTAACATGAGATTATGATAAGTAAGCATCTCACTAAGTATATTAACAATGAGTTATATACATAAAATGAGACTATTGAATTAAAGAAACTCGAAACGATATATATAGCGATTATCGTTATAACAACGTCTTACTAAATACATATGTATCATATTAAGATATTAATACACTATGTTTAACATGATAAAATGATAATTAAAAATATCATTAAGTGTGTTAACAATGAACTACATATGTAAAACAAGACTACTAACTTAAATATTTCGAAACGAGTTATATATGTAACGATTATTGTTGTAATGACATTTTAACATATATATATATATATATATATATATATATATATATATATATATATATATATATATATATATATTAAGATATATTAATACTGTAACGACCCGGAAATTTTCAAACAACTTTAAACTTTATCTTTATATCATTAGATAAATATTTCAAACATATATATTACGTATAAATTTAAGATTCTAAATAAAAATATATATATATTTTAACTTAGTCATAAAACATCCTGATTTAAATTAATATATTTTGACAAACAACGAGTCACTGATTTATAGAAGCAAATGACCACAACGCTCAATTTTATAAGTTACATTTATTATAAGGTAATTTTTTTGATAAGTAAGTCAAATTATTGATAAGGGTACACGTCGCATAACGTAAAAGGCTAGTTTTCTAAACGTATGAAAGTGCGCTTGAAAAACCGAAAGTGGTACATGAGTCGAGTGACAACGTACGAGTTATTTGAACAAAAATTACATTTTTACTACGCACGTAAATATAATATAATATTTAATTAATTCTAAAGATTAAATATATTATATATTAAATAATATATAAATCTATATTACATATGAAATAAGTGTCGGTAAGAAATGGAAGTGGATACCAGCTGTTTTAGATGAGCATGCGATCGCATGGGATGGATGGATTGGTCATGTGCTATAAAAAGCCTTTTTACTTCGTATATTAAACACACACATGCACGACTACATATTACTCCCTCTGTTGTTTATATTTATATTATTATTATTATTATAGAAATTAGTAATATTATTAATCTTATTAATATTAGTATTATGAGTGATATTATTGAGTATTATACATAAAATATTACGACGATGTCATGAGCGAGCTATTTCGAAACGGGTTTTATGAGAAGGATAGGGCTAAGAAAATTATGGGTTATAGCTATGGAGGTGATGGGTAATGTTCGAGGGTATGCTCGTGAGGTCAAACTAGTGTTTATCATCTCCGTTGCGTCTACGTACCTTTCCTGCAATATTGAATCTCAATATTGATACGTTGAGATCTACGATTAATTTGCATTCCGAGTTTCGGTCACATTTCAATGAATGACCTTATGTGCTGCTAAGGTGAGTTCATTTGCTCCCTTTTTACTCTTTACGTTTTTGGGCTGAGAATACATGCAAATGCTTTATTAACTGTTTTACAATATTTATATGCGTGAGTTTCATTTGCTCCCTTTTTAATTGCTTTTGCAATCTATATTTTTGGGCTGAGAATACATGCACTTTATTTTAAACGCAATGGATACAAGTACATACTAAATTCTACACCGAGTTTGAATCGAAAATCCCTTAGCTTTGGTAACTAGTAACTGCCAATTATAAGAACTGGTGGGCGCGAGTAGTTGTATATGGATCCATAGGGCTTGACATCCCCGTCTGTTCCAGGTATAGAAACCCTAGCCTGAACTATAAAACAGATGTATGCTATTTGAGTTTAGTACACGTTGGTTTGCGTGTATTGTACACGTTGGTTTGCGTGTATTGTACATGTTGGTTGCATGTATGTTAAAACAGGGGTACTTATTATAGACGTTAAAGCTTAGTTACCAGGGTGCTCAATTTTGTAGAATATTTTGATAAACGTTTCGGATGAAACAACTGAAATCTTGTGATCCACCTTTATATACAGATTATACGATACATTAAAACTATGAACTCACCAACCTTTGTGTTGACACTTGTTAGCATGTTTATTCTCAGGTTTTCTAGAAGTCTTCCGCTGTTTGATTATATGTTAGACAAGCTATGTGCATGGAGTCTTACATGGCATATTTTTCAAGGAAACGTTGCATTCACCAAATCATCACCATGTATCTTATTTGACTGCATTGTCAACGTAAGTACTATTGTAAACTATTATTTATGGTGATTGTCTATATGTAGAAATCATCAGCTGTCGAAAACCTTTGATTTAAATATTTATTTATGGTGTGCCTTTTCAAAAGAATGCAATGTTTACAAAACGTATCATATAGAGGTCAAATACCTTGCAATGAAATCGATGAATGACGTGTTCGTCCATATGGATTTGGAGCGATCGTCACAGTTGGTATCAGAGCTTGAGGTCATAGGGAACCAGAATTTGCATTAGTGTGTTTAACTGGTAATTGTTAGAATGCATTAGTGAGTCTGGACTATGATCGTACCTGTTTTTACTGAGTTTTACTTATCATTTCTTATCGGAAATTACATGCTTATCATTCTTAAGTATAAACACGTTTCTTGCATTTACTGCATAGATAGTGTACCGACAAAATTCATATCTTAGCATATCTGTTACTGTAAACTTTTCCTGACATCTTTCGAAAATTTCTCCGTAATTTACGGGATTTTGGTATTATATATACATATGTAAATTATGTATTGAAGAGTACCAATCTAAATTCTATAATCTATTTCATATCAAAAATTATCTCTCTAATTATACAAGATGGATCCCGTATCTAGTTCAAATTCCTTAAATTCCGACAGCTATTCCGATATGGATATTCACCTGAACTCCGAAGACAGTGTAACCAGAATGGATCAACCAATCAGCCATCACCTATTCTGGATGAATTGGGTATGGGTTCATAGTCTACTTAATCATTGGAGACAAGAAGAAGGCGATCCCTTCCATCCACCACATTGCCCTCTTGGCGAAGAACCTGAAGCACTTACCGGAGAACCTGTTCGTAATACCATTTTCTCTCTCATCTCCAGAGTATCTCGTCATGATTATATACTATCTCGAATTTTGGATCTTATTCATCCGCTCGTCCGAACCAACAATCACCCCGGTGTAACAGAAGAAGTTAACGAGCTTCGCGCTCGGATAGTGGCTTTAGAGAATATGGTGCAAGGGTTACAAGTACCAGCAGCAGCACCGGCAGCAACAGTAGCATCATCAGCTACACCAACAGTACCATCACCACCACCAACAACAACATCCGCATCCCACACCTCAACATCACAATCTGTACCTCGAACATCAACGTCATACGCACCATAGACGCCAAGGAGTACCAACAACAATAACCGATGAAGTATTGATTCATAACTTCATTGGAGAAATATTCTACGGCAATTATGTAATATCTAAAGTTTTAGAGATTATATTCTAGTCCTAATCAAAAACCAGATGAGATTAATATTATGTTAACTCATTAAATCCATGATTACATCTAAAGAAAATATATATGTAGGTATATTTTCATAAAGATTGTAATTGAAAAATCCTTTTGTATAAACTGTTAATGGTGAGAATATTTTAACGGGTAGGTAATACCCGAGATATATATAAAGTCACAATTAATATGTTCGATTTTGATTAAGCAAATCATCAACTATACCCACTACTTTCACAACGAGAAACATTCTTTCATAGAAATCAAAATAACTATTCGCATCCAAATTTGATTACATATTCTGATTTTGAAAAATCAGAATCCAAGCCAAGATTTAACAGAAAACATCACTCTTAGATTCTTACATCTTTCAAATGTTATACTTTGACTTCAAAACTGTGCTAGAACATCACTTCTATTCATAAACCCAGAAAAAAAAATTGTATCGTTCAAAATTCTAGAACATCATATGTATCTTGACAATTACAATCTTCATACAAACTCTTCAAACTTTTGAAAACACCTCGGATTGATAAACGACGATTCGGTTATGATAACTTTAAATGCTGATGAATCAGCAAAAACTGTAAACGACCTTAACAGCCAAAAGTTTGATGATAAAGAATAGTGTGTTGGCAAAGCTCAGAAAAAGAGAAGGTTTGGAACTGGAAAACGGATTGAGCAAAGTATGAAGGAGGCTGTGGATAAATCACAAAGAATAAACCTGTCTTCAAAGAATCCAAATGATTCAGTATCTGCTGAAGTCATTAACAAATACCTTACTCCTGACTCTAAACATTTACGGACAAATCTTCTTTATCATCTTTTGATATTAGAAATTCTAAGATATCATCGTATCTTTCATTATAAATATCCTCGATATTTCTGAAGATATTTTCATAACTATCCTTATCTGAAATCATTTACCTCTTCACGCTATCTGTATTACATCATAAAAGAAACTATTTTAGTTTCTAATTTTTAAAACCTTCGAGTTTAAATTATGAATGTTTTTGAAGAAGCGTTGGGAACTGAAGCATGAGTTAATATAATATAATGACACTTGATCAACGTGATTATATTACAGTAAGTCATGCTGAGTTTCCAAATGAAACATGATGATTCACAGATCATAACATTATCATGTGCCATGTTATACGACTTTTGTATTCTATTTAATCTCTAAAATATCAAGAAAATATTTCTTGATGATTCGGTCTTTTCCAGGGTATTCTGGTAATTTAACAAATCAAAATCGTTCCATTACCATTTCCTTCCTAGAACATTAACAATGTTCATTCCAAAATTTGTATACACGAATTCTGGGCCATTACAAGAGATGCTTAATCGCAAGAAGAAGAAACGAAGGGACAAAACTCCGAAATAGAAATTGGAGTATAAATCGCAGCGAATATGAGGGAGTATTAACTATGGATGACAATGATTATAAAAGATAGAAGTAGGGACATTGAAATATAAGGGGAGATATAAAACCCGATAACAACGTATAAATTACAAACCGTAAATATCAATGTTTATTGCAACATAACGACACGAGAGAATTAAAAGCACTATAACCCCAAGAGCAAAGTAGAAGTAAGCAAATTCCTCTGGTGGAAGTTGGAAAAGGAGAATGATTGTTGCGTTAGTAAGGATAAGGATAAGGATCAGAACTGGATTAAGTATTTTCACAATCTTTTGAATTTGAGAATTAAGTATAGGAATGGTAAAAGTGACAAACCGGAAGAAGTTAATTTATAATGAAATATTTCATAGAGAAATCAAGGCAGATCTCCGCATTTAATTAGAGAGATCCTAATTTCCTTATTCGCCGAAGAATCAAATCTTTTAGATTTAGAAGATTTTCTTTAAATCCCTTGAATTTCGGAATCCAACCAAGACAACGTCAAAAGTTAAGACAAAACTTTAGTTCTCATTTCATTCCTTTTAGGATAGCTTCACTCGTACTCTTCAAGTAATCGAATCGTTTTATCTATATTACTCAAAAGTGATAAAACTCTATATACCAACTCATATTCGTCATAAAAACATTTTTATGATTAGCCATGACGACCACAATCAAATTTCGGGACGAAATTTCTTTAACGGGTAGGTACTGTAACGACCCGGAAATTTTCAAACAACTTTAAACTTTATCTTTATATCATTAGATAAATATTTCAAACATATATATTACGTATAAATTTACGATTCTAAATAAAAATATATATATATTTTAACTTAGTCATAAAACGTCCTGATTTAAATTAATATATTTTGACAAACAACGAGTCACTGATTTATAGAAGCAAATGACCACAATGCTCAATTTTATAAGTTACATTTATTATAAGGTAATTTTTTTGATAAGTAAGTCAAATTATTGATAAGGGTACACGTCGCATAACGTAAAAGGCTAGTTTTCTAAACGTATGAAAGTGCGCTTGAAAAACCGAAAGTGGTACATGAGTCGAGTGACAACGTACGAGTCATTTGAACAAAAATTACATTTTTACTACGCACGTAAATATAATATAATATTTAATTAATTCTAAAGATTAAATATATTATATATTAAATAATATATAAATCTATATTACATATGAAATAAGTGTCGGTAAGAAATGGAAGTGGATACCAGCTGTTTTAGATGAGCATGCGATCGCATGCTAAAACCATACACATCCCATGCGATCGCATGGGATGGATGGATTGGTCATGTGCTATAAAAAGCCTTTTTACTTCGTATATTAAACACACACATGCACGACTACATATTACTCCCTCTGTTGTTTATATTTATATTATTATTATTATTATAGAAATTAGTAATATTATTAATCTTATTAATATTAGTATTATGAGTGATATTATTGAGTATTATACATAAAATATTACGACGATGTCATGAGCGAGCTATTTCGAAACGGGTTTTATGAGAAGGATAGGGCTAAGGAAATTATGGGTTATAGCTATGGAGGTGATGGGTAATGTTCGAGGGTATGCTCGTGAGGTCAAACTAGTGTTTATCATCTCCGTTGCATCTACGTACCTTTCCTGCAATATTGAATCTCAATATTGATACGTTGAGATCTACGATTAATTTGCATTCCGAGTTTCGGTCACATTTCAATGAATGACCTTATGTGCTGCTAAGGTGAGTTCATTTGCTCCCTTTTTACTCTTTACGTTTTTGGGCTGAGAATACATGCAAATGCTTTATTAACTGTTTTACAATATTTATATGCGTGAGTTTCATTTGCTCCCTTTTTAATTGCTTTTGCAATCTATATTTTTGGGCTGAGAATACATGCACTTTATTTTAAACGCAATGGATACAAGTACATACTAAATTCTACACCGAGTTTGAACCGAAAATCCCTTAGCTTTGGTAACTAGTAACTGCCAGGTATAAGAACTGGTGGGCGCGAGTAGTTGTATATGGATCCATAGGGCTTGACATCCCCGTCTGTTCCAGGTATAGAAACCCTAGCCTGAACTATAAAACAGATGTATGCTATTTGAGTTTAGTACACGTTGGTTTGCGTGTATTGTACACGTTGGTTTGCGTGTATTGTACATGTTGGTTGCATGTATGTTAAAACAGGGGTACTTATTATAGACGTTAAAGCTTAGTTACCAGGGTGCTCAATTTTGTAGAATATTTTGATAAACGTTTCGGATGAAACAACTGAAATCTTGTGATCCACCTTTATATACAGATTATACGATATATTAAAACTATGAACTCACCAACCTTTGTGTTGACACTTGTTAGCATGTTTATTCTCAGGTTTTCTAGAAGTCTTCCGCTGTTTGATTATATGTTAGACAAGCTATGTGCATGGAGTCTTACATGGCATATTTTTCAAGGAAACGTTGCATTCACCAAATCATCACCATGTATCTTATTTGACTGCATTGTCAACGTAAGTACTATTGTAAACTATTATTTATGGTGATTGTCTATATGTAGAAATCATCAACTGTCGAAAACCTTTGATTTAAATATTTATTTATGGTGTGCCTTTTCAAAAGAATGCAATGTTTACAAAACGTATCATATAGAGGTCAAATACCTCGCAATGAAATCGATGAATGACGTGTTCGTCCATATGGATTTGGAGCGATCGTCACAAATACACTATGTTATCATGTTAACATAACAATTCAACATCTCATTAAGTATAATAACAATGGATTAATTACATTTAACAAGATCGTTAACTTAAAGGTTTCGAAACAACACTTACATGTAACGACTAACGATGACTTAACGACTCAGTTAAAATGTATATACATGTAGTATATTAAGATGTATTAATACACTTTTAGAAGACTTCAAGATACATATCATAATACTTGTACTTAACAAAATTGGTTACAATTGCATTCTCATACATTTTCATCAAGAATTCTACTCGTATTCGTTCGGTACTCGTACTCGTACAATACCCAGCTTCTAGTTGTATATACTATTGGTATAGACACTCAATGATCAGCTCCTTAGCAGCCTTAATGAGTCATCAAATATGTGGGAACCATTCTTTGTAATCTAGTATGAATTATTTAGCAAGATTATAAAAATATTATAAATCATTCATGAATTATTTACAAGAAAACAAACTTACATATCCTTTATATCTAATCCATATATCACGACCCAAAACATATACAAACACCTCCATTCTTCAATTTTCTTCATCTAATTGATCTCTCTCAAGTTCTATCTTCAAGTTTTAAGTGTTCTTCATAAATTCTATAAGTTCTAGTTTCATAAAATCAAGAATACTTTCAAGTTTGCAAGTCTACTTCCAAGCTTCCTAATCCATTCCAAGTAATCATCTAAGATCAAGAAACCTCTATTATTTACAGTAGGTTATCATTCTAATTCAAGGTAATATTCATATTTACACTTTGATTCAATTTATATAACTATAACTATCTTAATTCGAGTAGAAATCTTACTTGAACTTATTTTCGTGTCATGATTCTACTTCAAGAACTTTCAAGCCATCTAAGAATCCTTTGAAGCTAGATAATTTCTTGTCAATTCTAGTAGGTTTACCTACTAAACTTGAGGTAGTAATAATGTTCATAACATCATTCGATTCATATATATATAACTATCTTATTCGAAGATTTAAACTTGTAATCACTAGAACAAAGTTTAGTTAATTCTAAACTTGTTCGCAAACAAAGTTAATTCTTCTAAATTAACTTTTAAAATTAACTAAACACATGTTCTATATCTATATTATATGCTAACTTAATGATTTAAAATCCGGAAACACGAAGAACACCGTAAAACAAGACATACGCCGTTGTAGTAAAACCGGGGGCTGTTTTGGGTTAGATAATTAAAAACTATGATAAACTTGATTTAAAAATTGTTCTTATGGGAAAATGATTTTTATTATGAACATGAAACTATATCCAAAAATCATGGTTAAACTCAAAGTGGAAGTATGTTTTTCAAAATGGTCATCAAGACATCGTTCTTTCGAATGAAATGACTACCTCTTATAAAAACGACTTGTAACTTATATTTTCAACTATAAACCTATAATTTTTCTATTTATATTATTGATCTTTGGTTCGATATGAAACCATAGCAATTGGATTCACTCAAAACGGATTTAAAACGAAGAAATTATGGGTAAAACAAAATCGGATAATTTTGCTTGTTTTAGCTACGTGAAACTTTGTAACAAATTTATACTAACCATAACTTAACTAACTTATATTGTATTATACATATATTCTAACATATATTATGTAATCTTGATAGACCATAGACACGTATACAATGTTTTGACCTATCATATCGACGTCATATATATATATTATTTGGAACAACCATAGACACTCTATATGAGGTAATGATCGAGTTAGCTATACAGGGTTGAGGTTGATTCTAAAATAATATATATACTTTGAGTTGTGATCGAGTCTGAGACTTGTATACACTGGGTTGTGGATTGATTCGAGATAATATATATTGATTTATTTCTGTACTACTAATTGTGGACAACTAATTGTGGACTACTAACATTGGACTGTTAACTTAACAAACTTAAATCGTTAAAACGTAATAAAATATGGTGTGAATATATTTCTATCATACTTTGATATATGTATATATTTGTTATAGGTTCGTGAATTGACCCGTGTCCAAGTCTTATTTTCCGACTAAGTAAAAATATGTGAAAGTGAGTTATAGTCCCACTTTTAAAATCTAATATTTTTGGGATGAGAATACATGTAGTTTTATAAATGTTTTACAAAATAGACGCAAGTACATAAAACTACTTTCTATGGTTGAGTGATCGAAGCCAAATATGCCCCTTTTAGCTTGGTAGCCTAAGAATTAGGGAACTGGCCCCTAATTGATGCGAATCCTAAAGATAGATCTATTGGGCCTAACAAACCCCATCCAAAGTACCGGATGCTGTAGTACTTCGAAATTTATCATGTCCGAAGGGAGTCCTGGAATGATGGGGATATTCTATATGCATCTTGTTAATGTCGGTTACCAGGTGTTCACCATATGAATGATTTTTAAGCAGATTGCTATTATGCCTGCATGTTGTTTATAAGAAATGGAAATATGAAATCTTGTGGTCTATTAATATGATTTGATAAATATATAGGTTAAACCTATAACTCACCAACATTTTTGTTGACGTTTTAAGCATGTTTATTCTCAGGTGATTGTTAAGAGCTTCCGCTGTTGCATACTAAATTAAGGACAAGATTTGGAGTCCATATTTGTATGATATTGTTTAAAAACTGCATTCAAGAACTTATTTTGATGTAACATATTATCATTGTAAACCATTATGTAATGGTCGTGTGTAAACGATATATTGTAGATTATCGTTACTTGATAATCTACGTAATCGTTACTTGATAATCTACGTAATGCTTTTTAAACCTTTATCGATAAAATAAAGGTTATGGTTTGTTTTAAAATCGAATGTAGTCTTTGAAAAATGTCTCATATAGAGGTCAAAACCTCGCAAAGAAACTAATTAATATGAAACGTTTATAATCGATATGAACGGGACATTTCAAGATGAGAGTTGTGGAAATAAGAAAATGAAGGGGGTGAATTTATAGTGAAATATCAGACAGAACAATCGAGACAGATTATCGTATTTAATCAAATAGGATCCTAATTTCCTTAATTAACGAAGAATCAAATCTTATAAGGATTACGAAGACTTCTTCTAAATCCCTTGAATTCCGGAAATCAGCCGTGACTACGTCAAAAGTAAAGATGAATCTTTATTTCTCATTTCACTTTTTTGTGATAGCTTCACTCGTACTCTTCACATAATCGAATTGTTTTATCCATATTACTCAATGATGATAAAACTCAAATTTTCAACTCGTATTCGTCATGAAAACATACTTATTGCCAGCCATGACGATTCCAATCAAATTTTGGGACGAAATTTCTTTAACGGGTAGGTACTGTGATGACCCAGAAATTTCCGACCAAATTTAAACTTAATCTTTATATTATTTCGACACGATATGCAAAGTCTGTAATGTTGAGTCTCAAAATTTTTGAACTATGTTCATGCGTTCAATTAACCTTCGACTATTCCCAACGATTCACGAACATTATTTAAATATATATATATATATATATATATATATATATATATATATATATATATATATATGTGTGTGTGTGTGTGTGTGTGTATGTGTGTGTGTGTGTATAGTAAGTTGAGAAATCTTTAAGACATTAAACGATTTGAGTGTCACGTCTTCTTTAAAACGAATATAACTTTATAAATATCTAGAACCACTTTTGACAATTCGTTACTGAGCCATTATCATAAAGATGAAGGTCTTAATGATATCCTAAAATTTAGAATCCTTCTAGAAACCTTTTGAAAAATTATACATAATAATGGTCCGTGATTCAACAAAATATAAATAAATATAATGAGAAAATGATTTAAGAACGCAAATGACCAAAACACTCAAATGAATAAGTTACACTTCAAGTGAGATAGTTTTTCATTGATTTGAGTCTTGTTATTGATAAAGGTACAATACACAAAACGTAAAGTACAAGATTTTATAGCGTACGAAACAACGTTCAAAAAACCGGAACTGAGACATTAGTTGAGCGTCAACGTACAAGTCATTAGAACTAAATTTACAAGTTAACTACGCACGAAAATTTAATATAATATATATATAATTATATAAATTATATATTATATATATCTATATATATAAATAATATGTCGACGAGGTAGCAAACAAAATCAAATGAGCTGGATCTTTCACCTTCGCGATCGCGGAGCTCCAAGGCCTAAACACATCGCGATCGCGGAGCCGTCTGTCTCACAAATGACCTATAAAAGCTCGAGCATTCTGCCGATTGAAGACACATCTTTTTCTCAATCTCTGTCTATTAATATATTATTTATATTTATTATTATTATTATTATTATTATTATTATTAAAATTATTATTATTAATCCTAATATTATTATTAGTAGTATTAGTATTAGTATTAGTATTAGTATTAGTATTATTATACATAAAATATTACGACGAGGTCATGAGCGAGTTATTTTCAAAACGGATTTTTCGAGCGGGATAGAGCTAAGGAAATTATGGATTATAGCTATGGAGGTTATGGGGGATAGAGCTAAGGAAATTATGGATTATAGCTATGGAGGTTATGGGTATTTCTCAAGAGCTTTGATCGTGAATCTAGTGTTTATCATTTCCGTTGCGTCTACGTACTTTCCTATAATATTGAATCACAATATTGATACGTGAGCATTCATATCTTATCTTTTATATATTAATAGTGTATCAATGTCTAGTGCTCGAGTATATATGTTTATGCATGCTTGTATGCTTTAATTTTGTCATTAGATAATTTATAATGAATCACGAATTTGATACATATGCTACTGATATAAAGTACTCCCTCCGTCCCACCAGAAGTGTCCACTTTGACTTTCAGTAGTCTTTCTACATCAACTTTGACTTTAAATATTTTTGTTTGTGTTATATAATACATCATCAAACTTATACCAATGAAAACACATTTAAAACTCAATCTATTCATATAATTTTCATCATATATTATATAACACAAATTAAAATATTTAGAGTCAAAGTTGATTAAGAAAGACTGGAAAAAGTCAAAGTGGACACTTCTGGTGGGACGGAGGGAGTAAATGATATGCATGTCATTGGAAAGCTATCGAAAAATTAATAACTTTTCATTTAAAAATCGCGTGATTTCGATGAACGGATTAAAAGATATGGTTAACTGAATTATGTTTGATGTTAATTGAAATTGTGTTGGAAACTGTAAATTAATATTTAAACAACTTGTTTATAAGATTAATCAATTGAATTTTTGGATACTACTAGTCGAGTAAATGAATTCTTATATAAGACACGTCTCGTTTTGTTGAACAATTGTCAAAGTTGACTGTCTTATCATGTTTTAAAGCTTTATAAACACTATAATCTGATTTTACAAGTATTGGAAAACTATGTAAAATAATAAAATATTTTCGATTGCCATGATAATTCAAATTTAATATAGCTCCTGAAATAAATAATATTTTGAGTTTGATAAACTATAAATTCTTTCAATTATCAAGACTTATACTATGTTAATATAATAAACATGTATAGATTTAAAGATCATATTGGGTCAGGTTGACTTTTGAGATGACTTTTGTTAACTTTTGCATGTCGGTCTCGAGCATTAGGATTGTGATACACTATGACCTGACCTAGCTTGTTAGACATGTATTGACCAACATATGTTCTCTAGATTGAGATCTACGGTTATTTTGCATTTCGAGTTTCGGTCACATTTTGGTGAATAACCTTATGTGCTGCTAAGGTGAGTTTCATTTGCTCCCTTTTTAATTGCTTTTGCAATCTATATTTTGGGCTGAGAATACATGCACTTTATTTTAAACGCAATGGACACAAGTGCATACTAAATTCTACACTGAGTTTGAATCGAAAATCCCTTAGCTTTGGTAACTAGTAACTGCCGGTTATAAGAAATGGTGGGCGTGAGTAGTTATATATGGATCCATAGGGCTTGACATCCCTGTTCGTTCCAGGTATAGAGACCCTAGCCTGAACTATAAAGCGGACATATGCTATTTGAGTTTAGTATACGTTGGTTTGCGTGTATTGTACATGTCAGTTGTATGTACGTTAAAACAGGGGTACTTATTATATATACTTTAAGTTTAGTTACCAGGGTGCTCAATTTCTTAGAATATTTTGATAAAAGTTTTGGATGAAACAACTGAAATCTTGTGATCCACCTTTATATACAGATTATGCGCAATATTAAAACTATGAACTCACCAACCTTTGTGTTGACACTTTTAAGCATGTTTATTCTCAGGTCCCTAGAAGTCTTCCGCTGTTTGCTTATACGTTGTGATGACCCGGGAATTTCCGACCAAATTTAAACCTGAAATTTATTTGATTTCGATACGATAAGCAAAGTCTGTAATGTTGAGTCTCGAAAACTTTGGAACTATGTTCATATATTCAATTGATCCTCTAATTATTCTCAACGATTCACGAACCTTTAGTGTATACATAAAAGGTTATATATATATATTTAAATCATTATATATATGATAGTTGATTATATAAATATAATTAAAATACATCAAATGGTATTATATTAGATTACAAATTTGAATATAATTAATATATTAAAAATTATAATACTTTCATTATTATTATTAATAACAGATGTGATACATGTAATATACTATATTATTATTATTAATAGTATTATCATGTTTATCATTATTATTATTGATAAAATTTTTCATATTATCAAATTATCATTTTAATTACTATCAATATCATTATTATTAAATTATTAGTAATTTTATAATTGATAACAATTTACATCATGTTATTAATAATTAAATTATATTTATATATTAGTATTTCTAATCAAAGAAAATTAGATTTGTTAATTATTATTATTATTAATTGTATTGATGTTATTAATATAGTAATTACTTATATACATTAAAAATAAAATGTATGGTACAGATATATATATCCGCAATTTAAGCTAATCCCAACAGTTTCATTTGTATTTTTCCTTCTGTCATTTTGTTCTTGTCCCAGTAAGGGTGTCGACCACCATAGGTACACAACAAAGGATATTACTACTTTAATAAAGTGATTAAGATTTTAGTATCATTAGATATAGAGGGGATTGGCGTTAATCGAAAAACAAAACAGAAAATAATTAAGAACATATTTTTTTTTTCTTTCTTTCTTTTTCTTTTCTCTGCTCACGAAAAATTTTCAGCTTTAATTCAAATTTGAACCAAAATCGAAAATCTATAAATGCAGTCTTGTCGAAAATCCTCCAAGAAAACTTTCTGTAAAATTTCAATCCCCAATTCTTTGCTGTGATCAATAATTTCAGAGTCAAAGTTTTTATATCAAAAGGTCAAAGGTTTATTCGAAGATCGAATTAATGTTTTAAAGAAAGATTCTATCAAAATTGTTGATTGGAAAAGTTTCCTTGATTATTTTCTAACCAAATTCATGTTATAACCAAAGCCTAAAAAGCTCTCTAAACCTTAATCGATTTTTTTTTGTTGAGAACCTGCGTCGAAGAACACAGCAGGCTGTGTTGGTTTATAATTTTTTTTTCTTTTTTTTATTTGTTCTCGTTTTGTTAATCAAGAATCATGGGTTATAAGTCTGATTATTTAAAAGTTTTTAATCAAACTTAAATTGGAAAGTTGATTAGTTGGTCGATTAAGGTTCTGAGAAGGAAGAAGAAGCTAGTGAAAAGAATAGAGGGTTTATATAATTATGGGTCTGGTTTTAGACAGAAGAGACGAGACAGAGGGATGGTTAAAGGGTGGATTGGTTTAATCAAGAGGTCAAGGGTTCAATCCCTGCTCTGCTATATTTTTTTTTTTAGAAAAAGAACCATTAAATCTGTTGGGCCGTGTACACAGTGGGCCGAGATTTACATATCTTAATTTGGGCCGTAAGATTATTAAACTGTGATATTACTCGAGTTATTTAGCTTGGTTTCGGGATTTAAAACAGGATATAGAGAGCGGAGTAGTGGTTAAGGGTGTTATTGTAAAACGAGAGGTCGTGGGTTCGAGTCTTGCTCCGACAGTTTTATTGTTTTTAAGGCTACAAAGGTATAATTTAACATTATTATTATTATTATTATTATTATTATTATTATTATTATTATTATTATTATTATTATCATTATTATTATTATTGTTATTATTAATATTATAAATTGTTGTTGTTAATTGTTATTATTATTAATTTCATTAATATGTTTATTCGAATAATTAAAAGCATTATTATTAGGGTTATTACTAGTATAACCATTATTATTATTAACATGATTAGGATTATTAATATTATTATCATTAATATTACAAACTTGTATCACTTTATAAATATTAGTATTATCAATAGGGTTATAATTACTAATATTATCAATACTAATATTATCGTTATTGTAGTATTATTATTATTATTGTATTATTATTATTAGTATTAATACAAATGTCATGAATATTGATATCATTTTAGTATTAGCCTTAAGTATTATTATTATTATTATTATTATTATTATCATTATTATGTTTATTATTATTACTAGTAATATGAGTATAATTACTAAAAATATTATCTTTATTAATAATATAAATATTAGTAATGTATTATTAAACTTATTTTTATTATCATTAGTTGTAAAAGGGATAGTGTTATATAAAAATACAATACAATGATAATAAAATTCATATACCACTACACTATTATTATTAGAATGATAATTACTAAGCTATATATATAAAAGGTATCAATTAATACGTAAATATATATTGTTATCATATAAACTCTAATATATATTTTTGTAACATATTATTATGAATGGTAAAATATTAGTTATAATTATATATAAACTAAATATATTAAATTGATCTAAATAACAAATGATTAAATAGGTACATTATTTATAATAATTTATATAAACTTGCTCGATTACAATTATGTGTATTAATAAATAAACAAATGATATAGGTTCGTGAATCCAAGGCCAAATCTGCATTGTTTAATATAGTCATATGTATTTTTACTACAAAATACATTAGGTGAGTTTCATTAATCCCTTTTTAAATGCTTTTGCAATATATATTTTTGGGACTGAGAATATATGCGCTGTTTTTATAACTGTTTTACGAAATAGACACAAGTACTTAAAACTACATTCTATGGCTGGATTATTAAACCGAGTATGCCCCTTTATAGTCTGGTAATCTAAGAATTAGGGAACAGAAACCCTAATTGACGCGAACTCTAAAGATAGATCTATCGGGCCCAACAAGCCCCATCCAAAGTACCGGATGCTTTAGTACTTTTAAATTTATATCATGTCCGATGGGGGATCCCGGAATGATGGGGATATTCTTATATGCATATTGTGAATGTCGGTTACCAGGTGTTCAATCCATATGAATGATTTTTGTCTCTATGCATGGGACGTATGTTTATGAGAAATGGAAATATGAAATCTTGTGGTCTATTAAAATTATGAAATGATTATTTATGTTAAACTAATGAACTCACCAACCTTTTGGTTGACACTTTGAAGCATGTTTATTTTCAGGTACGAAAGAAATCTTCCGCTGTGCATTTGCTCATTCTATAAATATTACTTGGAGTCATTCATGGCAAATTTCAAAAGAAGTTGCATTCGAGTCGCCGAGTTCATTAAGATTATTATTAAGTCAATTATAGTTGGATATATTATGAAATGGTATGCATGTCGTCAACTTTCGTTGTAAAGAAAGATTGTCTTTTAAAATCGAATGCAAAGTTTGTAAAATGTGTCATATAAAGGTCAAGTACCTCGCGATGTAATCAACTGTTGTGAATCGTTTATAATTAATATGGACTTCGTCCAGATGGATTAAGACGGGTCCTTTCAGTTGGTATCAGAGCAGTGGTCTTAGCGAACCATGTCTGCATTAGTGTGTCTAACTGATATGTCGTTAGGATGCATTATTGAGTCTGGACTTCGACCGTGTCTGCATATCAAAAGTTTTGCTTATCATTTTGTGTCAAAAATTACCTGCTTATCATTCCTAGAGAATCACTTGCTTATCATTCTTAGTCTAGACACGTTTTACTGCATTGACTGCATGAATAGTGTATAGACAAAAATTCATATCTTAATGTATCTGCTACTTCATATTTTAGCGTATCTGTTACTGTAACTTTGCATGACAACTTCCGTAGATTCCTCCGTAACTTACGGGATTTTAGTATTATATATGCATATGTAAATTATGTATTGCAGGATACTAATCTACATCCTAAAATCTATTTCTTATCGAAAATCCTTCATCTGATCGTACGAGATGAATCCTGCAACCAGTTCAAGTCCCTCAAATTCCGATAGCTATTCCGATAGTTATTCCGACAGCTATTCCGACATAGATGTTCACCTAAGCTCCGAAAACAGCGTCATCGACATGAATCAACCAATCAGCCATTATCAATTCATCTGATGGGTTCGTAGTTGACTTAATTAATGGAAACGCGCAGAAGGCAATCCCTTCCACCAACTGAATTCACCTCTTGATAATGAACCTGAAGCGTTTACCGGCGAACCTGTTCGAGACACCATTTTTAGTCTCATTTCCAGGGTAACTCGACAAGATCATATTCTATCCACAATTCTGAACCTTATTCATCCACTCGTTCCGACCGACAATCATCCTGGAGTAATAAGTCAACGAACTTCGCGCTCAAAAAATCAATTCGGAGAATATGGTGCAAAATGTACCAGCTTCAGCAACATCACCAGCACCAACAGTACAATCAATAACAGCACCAGTACCATCAACAATCCATGCTTCAATATTATCATATGTACTTTGAGTACGATCTTCGTTCTACGTATCGTTCTACATCATTCTAAATGGTAATTATGTAATCTCTAATGTTTTAGAGATTATGTATTCTAGTTATAACAATAAATTAAATGAGTTAATATCATTTTGACTCATTAAATCCATAATTATATCTGAAGAAAATATATATGTATATATGTTTTCATAAAGATTGTAATTAAAAATTCTTTTGTACAAACTGTTAATGGTGAAAATATTTTAACGGGTAGGTAATACCTGAGGAAATATTTAGCTTTCATATTAACATGTTATACTGTACAATCTTCCAATCTGATTCAACAGTCATTTACTATTATGCTTACATCCACCGATATACGTATCTGTTCACCACAGAATAACCATTTTCATTCAATTTCATACTTGAATTTTGATCTATCAGAATCCAACAAGTGGCATAATGAAGAAAACATTGGACACAAAATAAAAGTTATTAGAAACAAACAAATTAACTATGAGAAATTTTGTTAAGAATCCACGCTGACAAAATCCTAGCTAACGGTTCCTAGCTAACTGTTAATTCCGTATTACCATTTAATTATCGCAATTTATTTATCGCAGTTTATTTATCGCAATTTATATTCTCGCAATTTTATTTATTGTCATTTAAATTTCTGTTATTTATTTTTACGCACTTTAAATATCGGGACATGTATACAAGGTTTTGACATATCATATCGACGCATTTATATATATTATTTGGAATAACCATAGACACTCTATATGCAGTAATGAATGAGTTTTCTATACAGGGTTGAGGTTGATTCTACAATAATATATATAATTTGAGTTGTGATCGAGTCTGAGACATGTATACGGGTCACGATACGTATTAATTAATTCGAATATTATATATTAAATTATATATGAATTATTTGATTATCAACTGTGGACTATCGACTGTGGACTAATAACATTGGACAATTAAAATGAATTAAAATATTGATTATAACAGATGAAACTAAATAATTCTTAAAGTTTGCCACTTGATTTCATCTTAAACCTCATTGTATCTTGACAAATACAATCTGCATTCAAACCTTTCATGATTCTTGAAAACACCTCAATCGATAGGATGAATCAACCGCACTTCATCTACGGAAGGAAAGATTTATGCATATAGTTATGCACCTGAGAAACTTTCGGCAACTGAGTAAAAGTTTAACATGTAGCCACGTCAGATCCTTTGACATTTATTAGCAAAAATAACTTTGCGATCCCTTTTTAAAGTAGCCAAGTTTGTCACAGCTCCAGCAAGTCAACTTCGACTTTTCATTCAAAGTAGCCTTACTATAATCCTGATATATACAATTACCCTTTTGATACCGGAGAATTCTTTTATATTCCACCATATTACCAGCAGACGTACCAGCAACCTCGTTGCTTTTTGGCTTAAAACTCTCTGATAAATCGTTATATTTATTCATTGAAACCCTATCATATACTCATCCGTATCTTATAACGAGAACTGCCATAACAATTACCGAGAATCAGCAATCAGTACTTTGAAAACTCACAGCATATCTACATCAACAGTTATATATATGACATTTATCTCTTAGAATTATAATCTCTCATTCTGAAATTCTGAAAAGCACTCAGTCACAAATCAATACTCTGAATGTTGAAAAAGCTGAATGAAGCAGCGAAAACTGTAGATAACCATAAACGACCATAAACATCGAAAGTTTGATGATAAAGATTAGTATATTGGAAAAGCTCAGAAAAGTTGGAACTGGAAAGCGGATTGAGCTAACCATAAAGGAAACCAAGGAGATATACAAGTAACATACCCTAAATTCATAGAACCCAGATAAATCTAGATCTGTTGAAATCTTTAGAGAATATCTTGCTCCGAAGTCATGTTAAAATCTTGCGGAAAATCTTTCTCCATCAACCATCGAACTTAGAAATTCCAAAATATCATCATCAATATCTTCGATATTTCTGAGGATATTTTCATAAATATTCTCGTTCGAAATTATATACCTCTTCGTGCTTCCCGTGTAACATTATATTGGAAACATTCAATAGAAAATTTAGTACCGAAAAGCGGATCATGCGAAACTATGAAGGAAGCCGTGGACAAATCACAAGGAATAACTTTAACTTCAAAGAATCCAAATGATTCTGTTTCTGATGAAATCTTTAGCGAATACCTTGCTTCCGAATCTAAACCCTTACGGATAAATCTCCTTCATCATCCATCGATATTAGAAATTCCAAGATATCATCGTATATCCATTTATAAATATCCTCCATATTTCTGAAGATATTTTCATAACTATTCTTATCTGAAATCATTTATCTTTTTGTGCTATCAGTGTTACATCATATAGAAACTGTTAGTTTCTATATTCTGTAAACTTTCGAGCTTAAAATTTGAATGTTTTTGAAGTAATGTTGGGAACTGATGCATGAGTTAGTATAATATAATGACACTTGATCAACGTGATTATATTACAGTAAGTCATGCTGAGTTTCTAAATGGAACATGATGATTCACAGATTATAATGCCATCATGTGCCATGTTACATAACTCTTTCATTCAAATTAACATCTGAACATATCAAGAAAATATATTCTTGATAGTTCTATTCTCAGTGATTCTGGTAATTCAACAAATCAAATCATGCTATTACGATTTCCTTCTTAGAACATTAACAATGTTCATTCTGAAGTTTATATCTGCGAATTTTGAACCATTACAAGCGGTGTTTAATCGCAAGAAGAAGAAATGAAGGGACAAAGCTCCAAAATATAAGAGAAAATATAAAGTCCAATAACAACACGGAGGTTACAAACCGTGGATATTAATACGAATAACAATATAAAGACATGGAATAATTAAGAATAGTATTACCTGAAGGTAATAGTAGGAGTAAACAGATTCTTCTGGTGGAAGATTGGAAAGAAGGATGACAGAAATGATGATTTAGAAAACATCAAGGATTAGAACGGGATTAAGCATTTCATAATCTTTTGGATGTATGGACTAAGAAAGAAAGGATAGGAATGGTTAGAATAATGAAACAGAAGAGTTTGATTTATAATGGAAAAATTAGACAGAGTAATCGAGGCAGATCACGGTATTTAATTATAGAGATCTTATTTTCCTTATTCACCGCAGAATTAAATCTTTTAGATTTTGAAGAGTATCTTTAAATCCCTTGAATTCCGGAATTCAACCAAGACAACGTCAAAAGTTAAGATGCACCTTATTTTTCTAAATTCAACCCTGACTCTGTCGAAAGTTAAGATAAATCTTTATTTTCCTATTTCACTCTTTGATGATAGCTTCATTCGTACTCTTCGAATAATCGAAGTATTTTTGTCAATATTACTCAGTGATGACAAAACCCTAGGTATCAACTCATATCCGTCATGAAAACATTTTTTTATTGTTAGCCATGACGACCTCACTCAAATTTCGGGACGAAATTTCTTTAACGGGTAGGTACTGTGATGACCCGGGAATTTCCGACCAAATTTAAACCTGAATCTTATTTGATTTCGATACGATAAGCAAAGTCTGTAATGTTGAGTCTCGAAAACTTTGGAACTATGTTCATATATTCAATTGATCCTCTGATTATTCTCAACGATTCACGAACCTTTAGTGTATACATAAAAGGTTATATATATATTTAAATCATTATATATATGATAGTTGATTATATAAATATAATTAAAATACATCAAATGGTATTATATTAGATTACAAATTTGAATATAATTAATATATTAAAAATTATAATACTTTCATTATTATTATTATTAATAACTGATGTGATACATGTAATATACTATATTATTATTATTAATAGTATTATCATGTTTATCATTATTATTATTGATAAAAAAATTCATATTATCAAATTATCATTTTTATTACTATCAATATCATTGTTATTAAATTATTAGTAATTTTATAATTGATAACAATTTACATCATGTTATTAATAATTAAATTATATTTATATATTAGTATTTCTAATCAAAGAAAATCAGATTTGTTAATTATTATTATTATTAATTTTATTGATGTTATTAATATAGTAATTACTTATATACATTAAAAATAAAATGTATGGTACAGATATATATATATCCGCAATTTAAGCTAATCCCAACAGTTTCATTTGTATTTTTCCTTCTGTCATTTTGTTCTTGTCCCAGTAAGGGTGTCGACCACCATAGGTACACAACAAAGGATATTACTGCTTCAATAAAGTGATTAAGATTTTAGTATCATTAGATATAGAGGGGATTGGCGTTAATCGAAAAACAAAACAGAAAATAATCAAGAACATATTTTTTTTTTCTTTCTTTCTTTTTCTTTTCTCTGCTCACGAAAAATTTTCAGCTTTAATTCAAATTTGAACCAAAATCGAAAATCTATAAATGCAGTCTTGTCGAAAATCCTCCAAGAAAACTTTCTGTAAAATTTCAATCCCCAATTCTTTGTTGTGATCAATAATTTCAGAGTCAAAGTTTTTATATCAAAAGGTCAAAGGTTTATTCGAAGATCAAATTAATGTTTTAAAGAAAGATTCTATCAAAATTGTTGATTGGAAAAGTTTCCTTGATTATTTTCTAACCAAATTCATGTTATAACCAAAGCCTAAAAAGCTCTCTAAACCTTAATCGATTTTTTTTTGTTGAGAACCTGCGTCGAAGAACACAGCAGGCTGTGTTGGTTTATAATTTTTTTTTTCTTTTCTTTATTTGTTCTCGTTTTGTTAATCAAGAATCATGGGTTATAAGTCTGATTATTTAAAATTTTTTAATCAAACTTAAATTGGAAAGTTGATTAGTTGGTCGATTAAGGTTCTGAGAAGGAAGAAGAAGCTAGTGAAAAGAATAGAGGGTTTAAATAATTATGGGTTTGGTTTTAGACAGAAGAGACGAGACAGAGGGATGGTTAAAGGGTGAATTGGTTTAATCAAGAGGTCAAGGGTTCAATCCCTGCTCTGCTATATATTTTTTTTTAGAAAAAGAACCATTAAATCTGTTGGGCCGTGTACACAGTGGGCCGAGATTTACATATCTTAATTTGGGCCGTAAGATTATTAAACTGTGATATTACTCGAGTTATTTAGCTTGGTTTCGGGATTTAAAACAGGATATAGAGAGCGGAGTAGTGGTTAAGGGTGTTATTGTAAAACGAGAGGTCGTGGGTTCGAGTCCCGTCTCCGACAGTTTTATTGTTTTTAAGGCTACAAAGGTATAATTTAACATTATTATTATTATTATTATTATTATTATTATTATTATTATTATTATTATTATTATTATTATTATTATTATTATTATTATTATTATCATTATTATTGTTATTATTAATATTATAAATTGTTGTTGTTAATTGTTATTATTATTAATTTCATTAATATGTTTATTCGAATAATTAAAAGTATTATTATTAGGGTTATTACTAGTATAACCATTATTATTATTAACATGATTAGGATTATTAATATTATTATCATTAATATTACAAACTTGTATCACTTTATAAATATTAGTATTATCAATAGGGTTATAATTACTAATATTATCAATACTAATATTATCATTATTGTAGTATTATTATTATTATTGTATTATTATTATTAGTATTAATACAAATGTCATGAATATTGATATCGTTTTAGTATTAGCCTTAAGTATTATTATTATTATTATTATTATTATTATTATCATTATTATGTTTATTATTATTACTAGTAATATGAGTATAATTACTAAAAATATTATCTTTATTAATAATATAAATATTAGTAATGTATTATTAAACTTATTTTTATTATCATTAGTTGTAAAAGGGATAGTGTTATATAAAAATACAATACAATGATAATAAAATTCATATACCACTACACTATTATTATTAGAATGATAATTACTAAGCTATATATATAAAAGGCATCAATTAATACGTAAATATATATTGTTATCATATAAACTCTAATATATATTTTTGTAACATATTATTATGAATGGTAAAATATTAGTTATAATTATATATAAACTAAATATATTAAATTGATCTAAATAACAAATGATTAAACAGGTACATTATTTATAATAATTTATATAAACTTGCTCGATTACAATTATGTGTATTAATAAATAAACAAATGATATAGGTTCGTGAATCCAAGGCCAACTCTGCATTGTTCAATATAGTCATATGTATTTTTACTACAAAATACATTAGGTGAGTTTCATTAATCCCTTTTTAAATGCTTTTGCAATATATATTTTTGGGACTGAGAATATATGCGCTGTTTTTATAACTGTTTTACGAAATAGACACAAGTACTTAAAACTACATTCTATGGCTGGATTATTAAACCGAGTATGCCCCTTTATAGTCTGGTAATCTAAGAATTAGGGAACAGAAACCCTAATTGACGCGAACTCTAAAGATAGATCTATCGGGCCCAACAAGCCCCATCCAAAGTACCGGATGTTTTAGTACTTCGAAATTTATATCATGTCCGATGGAGGATCCCAGAATGATGGGGATATTCTTATATGCATATTGTGAATGTCGGTTACCAGGTGTTCAATCCATATGAATGATTTTTGTCTCTATGCATGGGACGTATGTTTATGAGAAATGGAAATATGAAATCTTGTGGTCTATTAAAATTATGAAATGATTATTTATGTTAAAATAATGAACTCACCAACCTTTTGGTTGACACTTTGAAGCATGTTTATTCTCAGGTACGAAAGAAATCTTCCGCTGTGCATTTGCTCATTCTATAAATATTACTTGGAGTCATTCATGGCATATTTCAAAAGAAGTTTCATTCGAGTCGTCGAGTTCATCAAGATTATTATTAAGTCAATTATAGTTGGATATATTATGAAATGGTATGCATGTCGTCAACTTTCGTTGTAAAGAAAGATTGTCTTTTAAAATCGAATGCAAAGTTTGTAAAATGTGTCATATAAAGGTCAAGTACCTCGCGATGTAATCAACTGTTGTGAATCGTTTATAATTGATATGGACTTCGTCCAGATGGATTAAGACGGGTCCTTTCATACATTATACAAGTTATGTGCATGGAGTCATACATGCTTTATTCGAGAAAACTTTGCATTCACAAAATCATCACCATGTATCTTATTTTGACTGCATTGTCAACGGATGTATTATTGTAAATTATTATTATTTACGGTGATTGTCTATATGTAGAAATCATCAGATGTCGAAAACCTTGGATTTAGATATTCATTTATGGTGTGCCTTTTCAAAAGAATGCAATGTTTACAAAACGTATCATATAGAGGTCAATACCTCGCAATGAATCGATGAATGATGTATTCGTCCAAATGGATTTGGACAGGTCCTCACAGTATTTATCTATACTTTTGTTTTTAAAATGAAGAACACTAAAGGTGGAAATTTATAACCATTTGCATTTGAATGATCTATTCGGGCTATAATATATGTGTGACGTTTAAGTTAAGTTTAAAAAATATAATTGTTTAAAAGGAAACTACTGACTATTCTTTTGATTATGACATTAATCATAGGGAATTTTTTTATTTGGTTATTTCAGGGATTTTTTTTCCTTGATTTTGTTAGTTTATGAATTTTAGTTCATTTTGATTAATTCAGGATTTCTCGATGAACCAATAAAGGGTAGGACGTCATTATGTTATCTTATTTATGTTGGTCTTTTAAGTACCACCACTTACAAATTGATTAAAAGAGTGACAAATGAGTTGAAGTACCTCAAACATTGTGGGTGCTTGGATATAATGATGTTAGAAATTGGAATTTTATGAACATGTGTTATAAATTGGCGGGCTTTGTCAAGGATACTACATGCGAAGAAAATTGCAAATAAGGAAAGGGAATGCTAAAAAAAATCATATTTATATGAGTCACATAGGAGGTCATGTAAAAGCAAAAAAGTCTCGGTCTGAAGATTCAAATTCCGGAAGCAATGTTAGGCTCAAGGAATTCTGGGATTAAGTGGGTCTGAAATGGCCATATAATATAGTTCAGTTAAGTTCTTTCCATTTATTATTGTTATAATGAAGATTTTGGGTCGAGGGCAAAATTGATTGGGTCAAGAAATTGATCGTAAATGAAAAACCTAATATAGTTGCTTTCAAGAGAATATAGTGATGTTGATGATTGTGACAACCCGGAAATTTCCAACCAAATTTAAACTTTAATCTTTATATGTTTCCGACACCGGAAATTTCCAACCAAATTTAAACTTTAATCTTTATATGTTTCCAACACGATAAGCAATATTTGTCAAGTTAAATTTCAAGAATTTTAAACTATGTTCATACATTCATTCAACCTCAACCAAGTTCCAACGATTCACGAACCATTAAACGAATATGATTATATATGTATATGTGTATATATATTATAACTTGAAACGTAAACAAAATATTAGATTAAATACTTTATATGATTGTATCTGTTTCAAAATGTTTATCAATGGAATTAGAAGATAAGATCAAATGATTGAATTATCAGATATATTGAATTATGATTACAAGTCTCTGTTGAAAGGCCCACGTTGATTTGAGAAATCTTTCCATTTTAACAATATTCGGAAAATGGTAAAGTGATTTATAAATAAGAACAAATTATCAATCATTGAGAACTAGACAAAGGATAGTGGAAGATTGAATCTCATAAAGACTCGATTGATCTATTTAGTTTCAAACGTACAAAAACGTTTTCAGTTTAAAAAGAACTTTATTATTAAAAAGTATATAACTTTTATAAATATCTAGAACCACTTTTGACAACTCATTACTTAACTAGTATGATAAAGATAACGATATTTATATTTTATTTTATTAAATATATATATAACGATTTAAATTAATATTATATATATTTATACGCGTATTATACGTATATAGTTTTATACTTTTACTATACTTAAACTTTACCTTTACTTTATTTTTACTTTACTTTAACTTTAATAATTCATACTTTAATAATTTACTTTAATAATTCATACTTTAATAATTCACTTTAATAATTCATACTTTAATAATTCACTTTAATAATTCAAAAATCTATTATAAATAGAATTCAATAGGTTTCATTATTTCATAGAAACTTGAAAATATTTTTCTCTAAACTCTCTCAATCGATTTACATATATATATATATATATATATATATATATATATATATATATATATATATATATATATATATATATATATATATATATATATATATATATATATATATATATATATATATATATATATATATATATATATTTACTCCGTATTATTTCAAGATATTATTAGTATACATAAAATATTACGACGGAGTGCTGTCCGAGTGATTTCGAAATTGTTTTTCGAGTAGGATAGGATTAAGGAAATTATGGGTTATAGCTATGGAGGTGATTGAGTATGGTTCATGGGTATGCTCGTGAGGTCAATATAGTGTTTATCATTTCTGTTGCGTCTACGTACCTTTCCTGCAATATTGAATCTCAATATTGATACGTGAGTACTCATAATTTTACTTTTACATACTAATAGTGTATCCCTGACTAGTGCTCGAGTATTTAGGATTATGCATGCTTGTACTTTTGATATTGCCCTTAGACAGGTTAGGTTGAATCTTGAATTAGTTACACTTACGGTTGAGATAAGGTATAAGATATGCATGTCCTTGGAAAGCTAGCGAAAAATTAAGAACTTTTCCTTTAGATATCGAATGGTTTCGATGAACGGATTAGAAGTTATAATCAATTGAATTTTAAATATTTTTATTAAAAATGATTATTATTATCGTCGTTCTAGTTTTATCTTATTATTATCATTATTATTATCTTTATCAATAAAAGGGATTTATCATTAAAAATTGTTATTTTTTTTATTTATTATTACTATCGTTATTATCGTTAAAGTTATAATTAGTATTATTATTATTATCCAATTATTATTATTATTATTATTATTATTAGTATTATTATTATTATTATCATTATTAATATGTATATCATTATTTAAAAATGGTTATTGTTATTGTTATTATTATTATTATTACTATATTATCATTAAGATAATTATTAGTATTATCGTTAATAATGTTATAGTAACTTTCATTATTAATATTAGTTTAATTAAAACAAATATTTGTAACACCTAATTATTTTGATTACTATTATTATCATTATTATTAACACGATATAAAAGACGATTAAAAGCTATTAAACGAAACGATTAGGAAATAATGAGTAAGAGTATCATGATGAAATTAAAATATTATAAGATATTGATTTAGATAAAATTATCGTTCTTATTATTTTTATCATTACTATTATTATTAAAAGTATCGTTAGTATTAAAACTATCATTTTAACAAAAATTATCATTTTAATAGAAATGTCATTGTTACTATAAAATATCATTATTATTATTATTTTAAATAGAATTATTATTTTAAAGATAATATTAGAAATTATCGTAAATATTAAAGTTATCATAATTAGAATTATCATTTTATCATAATGTCATCTTAGTAATTATAAATATTGATATTTTTATAATAATAATTATTATTACAAAATAATACAACTTTTACTTACTATCATTATAGATATTATTTTATCAAATAAATATGTGATACAAACATATTTTACTACGTGTAATAACTTACTTAAATAATACCTATCATATTATCTTTATGATATTAAATGAACCCTATAAATTTTATTACTTAATATATATAAAAGTATATTTTATTATATAAATTTAATATAAAATTTTATTTATTAATAAATAAATTATATTATTTACTCTAATAAATCTTTTAAAAATATTTAAAAATATAAAACGACGATATTTAAACTATATATTAATCATGTATAGATTTTTGGAAATTATTTTGAGTCAAATTTACTTTTGTTGACTTTTGCATATTAGTCTTGAGCATTAGGATTGTGGTACACTATGAATTGACCTAATTTGTTAGACAAATATTGACCAACACATAAATATATATAATTAATTTAGGTTCGTGAATTCGAGGCCAACCTTGCACTTGTTCAATGACGTTATATGTATTTTTACTACGAAATACAGTATGGTGAGTTTCATTTGAATCCCTTTTACTCTTTACGTTTTTGGGCTGAGAATACATGCAAATACTTTATTAACTATTTTACAATATTTATATGCGTGAGTTTCATTTACCCCTTTTTACTCTTTACATTTTTGGGCTGAGAATACATGCAAATGCTTTATTAACTGTTTTACAATATTTATATGCGTGAGTTTCATTTGATTCCCTTTTACTCTTTACATTTTTGGGACTGAGAATACATGCAAATATTTTATTAACTGTTTTACAATATTTATATGCGTGAGTTTCATTTGATTCCCTTTTACTCTTTACATTTTTGGGACTGAGAATACATGCAAATACTTTATTAACTGTTTTACAATATTTATATGCGTGAGTTTCATTTACTCCCTTTTTAAATGCTTTTGCAATATATATTTTTGGGACTGAGAATGCATGCGCTTTTATAAATGTTTTACGGAATAGACACAAGTAATCGAAACTACATTATATGGCTGAATGATCGAAATCGAATATGCCCCTTTTTATTAAAGTCTGGTAATCTAAGAATTAGGGAACAGACACCCTAATTGACGCGAATCCTAAAGATAGATCTATTGGGCCTAACAAACCCCATCCAAAGTACCGGATGCTTTAGTACTTCGAAATTTATATCATGTCCGAAGGAGGATCCCGGAATGATAGGGGATATTCTTATATGTATCTAGTTAATGTCGGTTACCAGGTGTTCACCATATGAATGATTATTTTTGTATCTATGCATGGGACGTATATTTATGAGAACTGGAAATGAAATTCTTGTGATCTATTAAAATGATGGAAATAAATGATTATGATAAACTAATGAACTCACCAACCTTTTGGTTGACACTTTAAAGCATGTTTATTCTCAGGTGTTAAAGAAATCTTCCGCTGTGCATTTGCTCATTTTAAAGATATTACTTGGAGTCTTTCATAGCATATTTCGAAGAACGTTGCATTCGAGTCATTGAGTTCATCAAAGATTATTATTAAATCAATTTATAGTTGGATAGTGGATATTATGAAATGGTATGCATGCCTGTCAATTTTCGATGTAAAGAAAGTTTGTCTTTTAAAAACGAATGCAATGTTTGTAAAATATATCATATAGAGGTCAAATACCTCGCAATGTAATCAACTATTGTGAATTGTTTATAATGTATATGAACGGGTCCTTTTAATGATCTCCAAACTTCTCATAATTTCATAGTAAGTAGTCCTTAAAACTACAATTTATGAGTTTCATTACATTTTTAATAGTGATGTAATTTATGTTGGACTAAGGCATAAATTCTTTTAAAATGTAGCAGGCTTGTAATAATGGATTCTAAAATTAAGCATTAAGATTCAATTTAATACAGAACCTTATAGTGCTATTTGAAAAGTGATGTTTGCATTATTATGTGTACTCTATACGTCTTCACATCATTATTTATCTATATCTCGTGTTAGTTTTGTTAGGATGTCAAGTTCGTAAATTCTATTTTTTTTATAATTGTCCAAGCTCAAGAGGACACGATTGAAATAGTTGTTTTAATGTTTGTGTTTGATAATTGCATAGTTACATTTTATACATACGTAATGTTTGTGTTTAATTTAATTTTGTTTTACATGTGTGCATTGATATACTCTCAATTGTTAATGAATGATATATATTGTTATACTTTAAATTCTTTAATTTGAGTGTTTTTCAGGATATGAAATTTTTATTTGTTGATAATCAAATGTACAGTCATATACTGTTTTGTTTTTTAATGTAAGAGAAGCATATTTGTAATGTGTTGACCTTCAAAAGTCAAATTGGCCATGTTGGGAAATGACGCACTTAAGAAATATGCTTGAATTGTTTGAAAGACGTACGTACCTGTAACGGTATTAAAGCATCAAATGCTAGATTTTATTGCATTTTGGATGCTACATCAATATAAAAAGGGTTACAAGCACTTCAAATCAAGATTGTGGAGATTTGTTAGTAAAAAAGGTAAATGTCTATGTGACTGCAAGTCTATATTTGGAAAAGTCACGGGTGAAACATAGTCATAGAATTAAAAAGAATACGTCAAATAATACATTAAAATTAAAAGTAATATTGAAGTTAATACATTAATACGTACAAATTATACAGTATATATTATTTTATTTTTTAATACATACAAGTTATATCCCATCAAGAAAGTTAGATCCCATGAAGTTGTAACAATTAATTATATGATTTAAATAATTTAAAAAACTCTTGATATTAATAAAGTAGATATTACGGGTCACTAAATAAAGTATAAAACTAGTTTAAGACCCGCAACCTTGCGGGTTTTTTTATAAGAATTGTGATTTTAATAAAAAAAATAATTATATTTAAAATGTACTTATATACATTTTTATTTAGTGTGATAGAATTGATAGAATGTTTGTTAAAAGTTCTAAATATCAATTATTTATGTAAAACCAACTTATAACGCTACCATTGTAACAAAATAGACAGAAGCACAAAGCGTTGAGATTGCCTAATCGAACAATATAGTTACACAATATATATCTGTTATTCTGCTTGTAGGTGGAAATTGCAGAATTAGTACTATCCACAATTATAACAGCTTACATTCATGCATCTAGTTTACAAAATTCATATGTAATTGCTAAAGGAAACATGTCCAAAACCTGTAGGTTAAGACCCGCAAGATTTGCGAATTTCAGTAATAAAAATTCCAAATGTAATATATTATCTATGAGCACATCAATGTAATCTACAAAAATTATGTATAAGGTACAAATCAAAGGAAAGCATGAAGTTGAACAAAATTATAAAAACATTATAAAAGACTATAACAATATAATACAACTAAGTAGTATATTTTGATAAATATTAATAATAAATAATAAATAATAATAACTAAAATAATATAATAAATGTAAAAAAACAAATGTAAAAGCATATGACCTATTTGGACATATTTGACCCATTTCACCCGTTACCTGTTTCGACTTCTTACACAAACTGACTCTACCTGAACCGTTTGTACCTGTTTAAATTTTTTACCCATTTGACCCATTACCCATTTCAACCCAAATCTTTTTGACCTGTTACGCAAACCGACCCAACCTGACCCGTTTGTCAGGTATATTCATTTGTAATGAATCCACAAAGTACATCAGCTCAAAAATACTATGACAGAAACAACTATACTAACCTTAAAAAAGTTGTAACAAATGAATCTAAAAACTACTGCAAGGTAAATGTACTATCTAATTTAAGACCTTAAAAAGTGTATGAATGTTATCATTACCCATCTCATATTATTCTAATAAACACAGAGTTATTGCAATGACTAAAATAGAACTAAATTTCCAGTTAAGAGGCATATAGTGAGATAGCTTACAAAGTACCACGAACCTTGCATATGGGGCGATGTGGATCACGGAGATTGACAAGTTATAACTTTTCAGATCAAAGTGTACAATGTTTTTTCTATGAAGGTATTCCATACCAAAGGCAATCCATAGCAATCAACAAACATTTCCTCTAAGATTCTTGATTATAATCGTCCAAATAACAATGTTCAACACAATGATTACCTTCTACAACATCGTTTCTTCATAGTTAATATTTTTACACAATAATTAAATTGAATAAAAGTAGCTCAATATATGTTACCTCTAATTTTTTTTTTCCAAAACAGTTCTTAATGAGCCATTTACCATGCACTCTGTTACAGTAGCAACTAAGCCACCAGGACCATCAAGTGCAACCCCATAAAAAGCCACAACATTTGGATGATGAAGATATGCAAGCTTGAATGCTTCATTACAAAAGTCCTCCCCTCTTTAAGAACAACAAAGTTAGTGTGGTATGCATTGAACCAAACAAACACAATGTATAAGACATAAGAAAATGTGGACATGAACACGAACCATGTGTTCTTGTTCTGAAGCTTTCCCTGCAAAACATCTATCCTTTATCTGTTTGATTTCAACATCAGATCCTCTCCGCTTCCCATGGTAAACAGTTCCAAATGTATCAGAACCTCATTGTGATTCCTTAACCCTGCTTTCGCTAGCTCTTCAATAGTCTCGGTATGAGTAGCCGAAAAGGGACCGGTTCTACGTAACTTCGGTAAACGTGAGATTATAGAGTTAATATGCCTTTTAAATCCCATATCCAGTAGTCTATCAGCTTCATCCAAAAACAAAATCTACAAAATCCACAAAATCTTAACATTATTTAAACCCCCTTTTCTTATGAGTAGCTTTGGTGAAAGCAAAAAAGACAACTTAAGATGATAACCTCAAGGTTACAAAAATCTAAGATATCCATTCGAAATCAATATAAGGTTAAGATTATAAAAAGACGTCTGCAAGAGCATGCGGTTGATGTCATTCCTAAAGCAAGTATCAAACGTTAGTTTCAAACCTTTAGACGAAAATTCTGTTATGGTGAGGACTCGAGGTATCCTATTGGGCGGGTCAGAGGTAGCCCACCCGCCAAGCATGTCGACTTGAACCATAAATCATGTAAATACACGAGCTACTAATGGTGCAAACGTCATTAACTCACCAATCAACTGAAATGTCCCGTTCATATTGATTATAAACGTTCCATATTAATTGATTTCATCGCGAGGTTTTGACCTCTATATGAGACGTTTTTCAAAGACTGCATTCATTTTTTTAAAACAACCATAACCTTTATTTTATCGATAAAGGTTTAAAAAGTATTACGTAGATTATCAAATAATGATAATCTAAAATATACCGTTTACACACGACCATTACATAATGGTTTACAATAAGAATATATTACATCAAAAATAAGTTTCTTGAATGCAGTTTTTACATAATATCATACAAGCATGGACTCCAAATCTTGTCCTTATTTTAGTATGTAACAGCGGAAGCTCTTAATAATCACCTGAGAATAAACATGCTTAAAACGTCAACAAAAATATTGGTGAGTTATAGGTTTAACCTATATATTATCAAATCATAATAATAGACCACAAGATTTCATATTTCAATATACATCCCATACATAGAGATAAAATTCATTCATATGGTGAACACCTGGTAACCGACATTAACAAGATGCATATAAGAATATCCCCTATCATTCTGGGAAATCCTTCGGACATGATAAAAACAACATCGAATTACTAAAGCATCCGGTACTTTGGATGTGGTTCGTTAGGCCCAATAGATCTATCTTTAGGATTCGCGTCAATTAGTAGATCGGTTTACTAATTCTTAGGCTACCAAGCAAAAGGGGCATATTCAGCTTCGATCATTCACCCATATAATGTAGTTTCATTTACTTGTGTCTATTTCGTAAAACATTTATAAAACTGCATGTATTCTCATCCCAAAATATTAGATTTTAAAAGTGGGACTATAACTCACTTTCACAGATTTTTACTTCGTCGGGAAGTAAGACTTGGCCACTTGTCGATTCACGAACCTATAACAAATATGTACATATATATCAAAGTATGTTCAAAATATATTTACACCATTTTTAATACGTTTTAATGTTTTAAGTTTATTAAGTCAGTTGTCCTCGTTAGTAACCTACAACTAGTTATTCATAATTAGATGTACAGAAATAAATCGATATATATTATCTTGAATCAATCCACGACCCAGTGTATACATGTCTCAGGCTAGATCACAACTCAAAGTATATATATTTTTGGAATCAACATCAACCCTGTATAGCTAACTCCAACATTACTGCATATAGAGTGTCTATGGTTGTTCCAAATAATATATATACATTGGTCGATATGATATGTCAAAACATTTACATACGTGTCTATGGTATCCCAAGATTACATTATAATACATGTATAATACAATATAAGTTAGCTAGGATATGATTTGTATAGAATTGTTACAATATTTCCTATAGCTACAACAATCAAAAAATATACAATCTTGTTTTACCCATAACTTCTTCGTTTTAAATCCGATTTGAGTGAATCAAATTGCAATGGTTTCATATTGAACTATATTTTATAAATCTAAACATAAAAGGTATAGGTTTATAGTCGGAAAAATAAGTTACAAGTCATTTTTGTAAAGGTAGTCATTTTAGTCGAAAGAACGACGTCTAGATGACCATTTTGGAAAACATACTTCCACTTTGAGTTTAACCATGATTTTTGGATATAGTTTCATGTTCATAAGAAAAATCATTTTCCCATAAGAACAACTTTTAAATCAAAGTTTATAATAGTTTTTAATTAACTAACCCAAAACAGCCTGCGGTGTTACTACGACGGCGTATATCCGGTTTTACTGTGTTTTTCGTGTTTTCCAGTTTTAAATCATTAAGTTAGCATATCATATAGATATAGAACATGTGTTTAGTTGATTTTAAAAGTCAAGTTAGAAGGATTAACTTTTGTTTGCGAACAAGTTTAGAATTAACTAAACTATGTTCTAGTGATTACATGTTCAAATCTTCGAATAAGATAGTTTTATATGTATGAATCGAATGATGTTATGAACATCATTACTACCTCAAGTTTAGTAGATAAACCTACTGGAAGTGACAAGAAATGATATAGCTTCAAAGGATTTTGGATGGCTTGAAAGTTCTTGAAGTAGAATCATGACACGAAAACAAGTTCAAGTAAGATTATCACTCGAATTAAGATAGTTATAGTTATAGGAATTGAATCAAAGTTTGTATATGAGTATTACCTTAATTTGGAATGATATCTTACTGTAAACAACAAGGATTTCTTGAGGTTGGATGATCACTTTACAAGATTGGAAGTGAGCTAGTAAACTTGGAAGTATTCTTGATTTTATGAAACTAGAACTTGTAGAATTTATGAAGAACACTTAGAACTTGAAACACGTCAAACATTCTCCTACGTATTTAGCAACGTCGACTTTCATACCTGGCCACCAAAAATGTTTCTTGAGATCCTTGTACATCTTCCCCGTTCCAGGATGTATTGAGTATCTGGTTTTATGAGCTTCTCTAAGTACCATTTCTCTCATATCTCCAAATTTTGGTACCCAAATTCTTTCAGCCCTATACCGGGTTCCGTCTTCCCGAATATTAAGATGTTTCTCCGATCCTTTGGGTATTTCATCCTTTAAGTTTCCCTCTTTTAAAACTCCTTGTTGCGCCTCCTTTATTTGAGTAGTAAGGTTAGTGTGAATCATTATATTCATATATTTTACACGAATTATTGTTCATTTGACCGGACACGGGGATGGATTAATAGTCAATGGACTCATTAAAACAGGGGTGGATTACATTCAAGGGTAATTGGTGTAATTGTTAACAAAGTAGTAAAACCTTGGTTTACACGCAGTCGATAACCTGGTGTATTCATTAAACAAAGTATTAAAACCTTGTTACAATTCGAATCCCCAATTAGTTGGAATATTTGACTTCGGGAATAAGAATAATTTGACGAAGGCTTTCGCTCTTTATATTTATGACTGATGGACTATTATGGACAAATCCGTATGGACATATTAAATAATCCAGGACAAAGGACAATTAACCCATGGGCATAAAACTAAAATCAACACGTCAAACATCATGATTACGGAAGTTTAAATAAGCATAATTCTTTTATTTCATATTTAATTTTCTTTATTTTATATTTAATTGCACTTCTAATTATCGCATTTTTATTGTTATTGTATTTAATTGCACTTTTAATTATCGTACTTTTTAATTATCGCAAGTTTATTTTATGCTTTAATTTAAGTCTTGTATTTATTTTTAATACTTTACATTTGGTTTTAACTGCGACTAAAGTTTTAAAATCGACAAACCGGTCATTAAACGGTAAAAACCCCCCTTTATAATAATAATATTACTTATATATATATTTGTATTTTTATAAAAGTAGACTATATAGCGTTAAGCTTTGTTTAAAAAGATTCCCTGTGGAACGAACCGGACTTACTAAAAACTACACTACTGTACGATTAGGTACACTGCCTATAAGTGTTGTAGCAAGGTTTAAGTATATCCATTCTCTAAATAAATAAATATCTTGTGTAAAATTGTATCGTATTTAATAGTGTTTCCTGCTAAAATTTAATAGTATTATATACCACTCTGCTAAAACTATCAAGTATTTTTGGCGCCGCTGCCGGGGAACTCTTAAACGCCGGAAGCGCAACGCTAATAATAAAAAAAAAAAGATTTTTAGTTTACTTTTATTAAATTTCGTTTTTATAAAAATACGTTTTAAATATTCGAAAATATAAAAAGAAAAACAAAAATATAAATACTTTTAGGAGTTTGATAAATATTTAAGTTTTATAAAGTTTCTTTAGTTTGTAAAAATATAAGTTTTATTTAATTTATTTTATAAATATATTTTATAAATATAAAAAACCGAAAAAAAAAATATAAATATACATAAATCTATTTTTTTTTGTTATAAAGTATTTTATTTTTATCTTAGTTATTAAAGATAAGTTTTATTTTATATAAATATTTTAATTAGATAATATAAACAGAAAATATAAAAACATAAAAAAAAAAAAAAAAACGCGTCGAATTTTAAACCTGTCAGTTGAATTTTGGAACCCCGCGACTCGCGGGGTTTGCTGCATCTATTACCGCGACTCGCGGAGCTTTTCTGACACGCGACAGAACCCTAATTCAGCATTAATTACGGGTAATTATTAATTATTATTATTATTTAACCCTAATTATTATTATTATTATAATTAGTTTTATTTTAACTTTTACTTTTTATTTAATTTATGTATTTATTATTAATTAGTTTAATTAATTTGTAAAATTAGTGGTTTTAATAAATAAATAATATAAAAATAATATTTTTATAAAAATTGTACTTTTTACAACTTTTTGTATATTTTTATATTTTGTCCCTTTTCAATCGTTTTAACGTAATATTTGTATTTTTAGCTCATATTTAGTTTTAAAATTAGTTTTTACCATAGTTATTTTTACTTCTAGATTTTTAGGCTTTGCCGTAGAATTCCTTAAGTGCTTTTTCTTTAGACTAAGATTTAGGTGCTTTAGAATTTTGCGACGCCTTTTTAAGTTTTAGTTTCTTTTTAAGTTATTTCCATTTGGGATATAGTTTTTCCTGTAAGCTTTAATATTTTTAGACACCTTTTACTATGTACCAATTATCATTCCAATTAGTTATCTCAATTTGCGATTATAATTTTAAGTTAGTTGTAGTAATAAGGTTAGGTTAGTAAAGTATTTTTAAGTTTTATAAGTTTCTTTTATTTTTCTGTCACCTTTTATTTTTCAACCATTTTTCTTTTTCGATCTTTTTCCGACGAACTCTTTTTCTTTCTTATTTCTCGCTATTCTAGTTTTAGGACATAGATTTTTATTCTACTTCTTATCTAAATTTCTTAAAATTACGAAAATTTATTTTAAGTGGTTAAATTAATAGACATCAAAATTTTCTGGTTCGTAGTAATAGTTGGATTTGTACGTGGACCGGGTTATTGGAGCCAAACAGTCCTCAATTATATTGAGACCAAACGAATCCTGCCCCTCTGCTGCATCTTTTGGCTATTCGAAACGTGGGCAAAATTAGAAAAGTCTATTGATTGGATAACTTATTATAATTTTTCTTTCCTTTTAAAAACTAATAGGATATTCAGTGAATGCACCGAGCAAGACGTTCACCACCTTTTGTACGTTCACCACCTGTAACTAGATCAAGACATTTAGCAAATATTACTGCCGTTGATTTTTCTTTAGAATCGTCATCCAGTCGACCAAGTACTTCAGTTCAAATTTCCGATAATCCATTTTTTGAACCCGACCTCACAATTGAGAATCCGGAGAATATTCAGGAATGATTCGTAGATCCTGATCAACTAAACTTTCCTCCGGAACCACCAATCATTCAAACAGAGATTGTTGAGGAACGAACCATTAAATCAGAATCCTCTAGTGATTCCGATTCAACAAATTCAATTATGGAGAATCTGGAACCTTTAAGTATGGAAGACCGAATGAGAGCTAAACGCACTGGCCAAGGTCACGCAATTACTCATCCAGACATTAATGCGCCAGATTATGAAATCAAAGGACAAATTCTACACATGGTGACTAATCAATGCCAATTTAGTGGTGCGCCGAAGGAAGATCCAAATGAACATCTACGTACCTTTAATAGGATCTGCACACTATTTAAAATCCGAGAAGTGGAGGATGAACAGATATATCTCATGTTATTTCCCTGGACTTTAAAGGGAGAAGCCAAAGATTGGTTGGAATCGTTACCTGAAGGGGCGATTGATACATGGGACGTTTTAGTTGACAAATTTCTTAAACAATTCTTTCCTGCATCTAAAGCCGTAAGACTTCAAGCAGAAATTGTTACGTTCACACAGAAGCCAAATGAAACTCTATATGAGGCGTGGACAAGATATGGAAAGTTATTAAGAGGATGTCCGCAACATGGTTTAGACACCTGTCAAATAGTACAAATATTCTACCAAGGATGCGACATCACTACAAGGAAAGACATAGATATAGCAGCTGGTGGTTCTATTATGAAGAAATCCGAAACTGATGCTTACAAAATTATTGATAACACTGCTTCCCACTCACATGAGTGGCACCAAGAAAAAGATATCGTTAGATCATCTAAAGCAGCTAGAGCCGATTCTAGCCATGACTTAGATTCCATTTCCACAAAGATAGATGATGTGGAGAGACGAATGGAAAAGATGACTAAAGATATTCACTCAATACGAATTAGTTGTGAGCAGTGTGGAGGACCACATTTGACAAAAGATTGTCTCAGTATTGAATTAACAATGGAACAAAGAGAGAATATTTCATACATAAACCAAAGGCCTGGAAATAATTATCAGAATAATTATCAACCGCCAAGACCAATTTACAATCAAAACCAGAATTATAACCGAAATATTCCATACAACAACCAACAAGGTCCTAGCAATCAACAAGTATCCAATAATACTTACAACCAGCAAAGACCTAATTTTCAAAACAAACCACCACAACAAACCGATGATAAAAAGCCGAATTTAGAAGATATGATGACGAAGCTAGTTGAAACTCAAACGCAGTTTTTCACATCTCAAAAACAAACCAATGAACAAAATGCTCAAGCATTTAGAAATCAACAAGCTTCTATTCAAAATCTGGAACAATAAGTAAGTAACCTAGCAAGGTTAATAGGTGAAAGAAAACCGGGAAGTCTACCTAGTGATACAAATGCTAACCCCCGGAATGAAACAGCTAAAGCTATTACCACAAGAAGTGGTACAACACTTAAACCACCGGAAATACTTGTAACTTCTGATGAAGCTATTCCTACTCCACAAGAACCACAACCTGATCAAGATAAGGAAAAAGAACCGGTAGTTGAAAAGGTTAATGAAGATAACACAGTTAATGTAGTGACCCGAACTTTTCCATGTTTATATATATTAATTGAGATTGATATTTACATGATTAAATGTTTCCAACATGTTAAGCAATCAAACTTGTTAAGACTTGATTAATTGAAATATGTTTCATATAGACAATTGACCACCCAAGTTGACCGGTGATTCACGAACGTTAAAACTTGTAAAAACTATATGATGACATATATATGGATATATATATAGTTAACATGATACTATGATAAGTAAACATATCATTAAGTATATTAACAATGAACTACATATGTAAAAACAAGACTACTAACTTAATGATTTTTAAACGAGACATATATGTAACGATTATCGTTGTAAAGACATTTAATGTATATATATCATAGTAAGAGATATTCATACATTATAATATAATAATTTAAAATCTCATTTGATATTATAAACATTGGGTTAACAACATTTAACAAGATCGTTAACCTAAAGGTTTCAAAACAACACTTACATGTAACGACTAACGATGACTTAACGACTCAGTTAAAATGTATATACATGTAGTGTTTTAATATGTATTTATACACTTTTGAAAGACTTCAATACACTTATCAAAATACTTCTACTTAACAAAAATGCTTACAATTACATCCTCGTTCAGTTTCATCAACAATTCTACTCGTATACACCCGTATTCGTACTCGTACAATACACAGCTTTTAGATGTATGCACTATTGGTATATACACTCCAATGATCAGCTCTTAGCAGCCCATGTGAGTCACCTAACACATGTGGGAACCATCATTTGGCAACTAGCATGAAATATCTCATAAAATTACAAAAATATGAGTAATCATTCATGACTTATTTACATGAAAACAAAATTACATATCCTTTATATCTAATCCATACACCAACGACCAAAAACACCTACAAACACTTTCATTCTTCAATTTTCTTCATCTAATTAATCTCTCTCAAGTTCTATCTTCAAGTTCTAAGTGTTCTTCATAAATTCCAAAAGTTCTAGTTTCATAAAATCAAGAATACTTTCAAGTTTGCTAGCTCACTTCCAATCTTGTAAGGTGATCATCCAACCTCAAGAAATCTTTGTTTCTTACAGTAGGTTATCATTCTAATACAAGGTAATAATCATATTCAAACTTTGGTTCAATTTCTATAACTATAACAATCTTATTTCAAGTGATGATCTTACTTGAACTTGTTTTCGTGTCATGATTCTGCTTCAAGAACTTCGAGCCATCCAAGGATCCATTGAAGCTAGATCCATTTTTCTCTTTTCCAGTAGGTTTATCCAAGGAACTTAAGGTAGTAATGATGTTCATAACATCATTCGATTCATACATATAAAGCTATCTTATTCGAAGGTTTAAACTTGTAATCACTAGAACATAGTTTAGTTAATTCTAAACTTGTTCGCAAACAAAAGTTAATCCTTCTAACTTGACTTTTAAAATCAACTAAACACATGTTCTATATCTATATGATATGCTAACTTAATGATTTAAAACCTGGAAACACGAAAAACACCGTAAAACCGGATTTACGCCGTCGTAGTAACACCGCGGGCTGTTTTGGGTTAGTTAATTAAAAACTATGATAAACTTTGATTTAAAAGTTGTTATTCAGAGAAAATGATTTTTATTATGAACATGAAACTATATCCAAAAATTATGGTTAAACTCAAAGTGGAAGTATGTTTTCTAAAATGGTCATCTAGACGTCGTTCTTTCGACTGAAATGACTACCTTTACAAAAACGACTTGTAACTTATTTTTCCGACTATAAACCTATACTTTTCTGTTTAGATTCATAAAATAGAGTTCAATATGAAACCATAGCAATTTGATTCACTCAAAACGGATTTAAAATGAAGAAGTTATGGGTAAAACAAGATTGGATAATTTTTCTCATTTTAGCTACGTGAAAATTGGTAACAAATCTATTCCAACCATAACTTAATCAACTTGTATTGTATATTATGTAATCTTGAGATACCATAGACACGTATACAATGTTTCGACCTATCATGTCGACACATCTATATATATTTCGGAACAACCATAGACACTCTATATGTGAATGTTGGAGTTAGCTATACAGGGTTGAGGTTGATTCCAAAATATATATAGTTTGAGTTGTGATCAATACTGAGATACGTATACACTGGGTCGTGGATTGATTCAAGATAATATTTATCGATTTATTTCTGTACATCTAACTGTGGACAACTAGTTGTAGGTTACTAACGAGGACAGCTGACTTAATAAACTTAAAACATCAAAATATATTAAAAGTGTTGTAAATATATTTTGAACATACTTTGATATATATGTATATATTGTTATAGGTTCGTGAATCAACCAGTGGCCAAGTCTTACTTCCCGACGAAGTAAAAATCTGTGAAAGTGAGTTATAGTCCCACTTTTAAAATCTAATATTTTTGGGATGAGAATACATGCAGGTTTTATAAATGATTTACAAAATAGACACAAGTACGTGAAACTACATTCTATGGTTGAATTATCGAAATCGAATATGCCCCTTTTTATTAAGTCTGGTAATCTAAGAATTAGGGAACAGACACCCTAATTGACGCGAATCCTAAAGATTGATCTATCGGGCCCAACAAGCCCCATCCAAAGTACCGGATGCTTTAGTACTTCGAAATTTATATCATATCCGAAGGGTGTCCCGGAATGATGGGGATATTCTTATATATGCATCTTGTTAATGTCGGTTACCAGGTGTTCACCATATGAATGATTTTTATCTCTATGTATGGGATGTGTATTGAAATATGAAATCTTGTGGTCTATTATTATGATTTGATATATATAGGTTAAACCTATAACTCGCCAACATTTTTGTTGACGTTTTAAGCATGTTTATTCTCAGGTGATTATTAAGAGCTTCCGCTGTCGCATAGTTAAATAAGGACGAGATTTGGAGTCCATGCTTGTATGATATTGTGTAAAAACTGCATTCAAGAAACTTATTTTGTTGTAACATATTTGTATTGTAAACCATTATGTAATGGTCGTGTGTAAACAGGATATTTTAGATTATCATTATTTGATAATCTACGTAAAGCTTTTTAAAACCTTTATCTATGAAATAAAGGTTATGGTTTGTTTTAAAAATGAATGCAGTCTTTGAAAAACGTCTCATATAGAGGTCAAAACCTCGCAACGAAATCAATTAATATGGAACGTTTTTAATCAATAAGAACGGGACATTTCAGTTAAGGCTAAACCTTATGTTAAACCATACCAACCACCACTTCCTTACCCGAGTAAAATGAAGAAAGAGAAACTTGAAGCCGAGCAATCCAAATTCTTGGATATGTTTAAACAGATAAATGTAAATCTTCCTTTCATTGATGTGATTTCAGGAATGCCTAGATATGCTAAATTCTTGAAAGATCTAATCTCAAATAGAAAGAAAATGGAAGAACTCTCGGCTGTTACTATGAATGCTAATTGTTCAGCAGTGCTGTTGAATAAGATACCAGAAAAACTATCTGATCTAGGAAGTTTCACAATTCCATGTTTTCTGGGTAGTCTTAGTTCAATAGAAGCATTGGCAGATTTAGGTGCTAGTATAAATCTAATGCCGTATTCACTATACGCTAAACTAGACCTTGGAGAATTGAAACCAACCAGAATAAGCATACAACTAGCCGATAGATCAATAAAATATCCTAGAGGGATAATGGAGAACATGCTAGTTAAAGTTGGTACTTTAGTATTTCCAGTAGATTTTGTTGTTTTGGACATGGAAGAAGATTCTCAAGTTCCTCTCATATTAGGAAGACCATTCTTAAATACGGCTAAAGCAATGATAGACGTGTTCGGTAAGAAATTGACCCTAAGTATAGAGGATGAGAGTGTTACCTTTTCAGTTGATAGAGCAATGCAACAACCACAATCTGCAGATGATACATGTTATTATATTCAAACTATAGATGCACATGCAGAATTATTAAAAGAATTTCCAGAATTACAAGGAACAGGAGAATGTTCTTTAGGAGAAGGTAATGAACCAATTGATGAAGCTGAAATGTTAGCTACACTTATAGCTAATGGATATGAACCAACAACAGAAGAAATTCAAATGCTAAAAGAAGAAGACAGATATCGATACAAATCATCGATAGAAGAACCTCCGAAATTAGAGTTAAAGCCACTTCCAAACCATTTGGAATACGCTTATTTACATGGTGAATCTGAATTACCTGTAATAATATCGTCTTCTCTTACTGAAAATGATAAATCACAACTCATTTCTGTGTTGAAAGCTCATAAACCAGCCACTGCATGGAAGATTCATGATATTAAAGGAATAAGTCCTTCGTATTGCACACATAAAATCCTTATGGAAGAAGGTCATAAAACGTATGTGCAACGCCAACGAAGACTAAATCCTAATATGCAAGATGTAGTTAAGAAAGAGATTATTAAACTGCTAGATGCAGGTTTGATATATCCAATCTCTGATAGTCCATGGGTAAGCCCAGTTCAATGCGTACCTAAGAAGGGTGGCATGACTGTCATTACAAATGAGAAAAATGAGCTTATTCCTACTAGGACTGTAACAGGATGGCGTGTATCTATTGATTATAGAAAATTAAATGACGCCACCAGAAAAGATCACTTTCCCTTACCTTTCATAGATCAAATGTTGGAAAGATTAGCCGGAAATAGTTAATATTGTTTCCTAGATGGATTTTCCGGATATTTTCAAATTCCAATAGCACCCGAAGATCAAGAGAAAACCACATTCACGTGCCCTTATGGTACTTTTGCTTACAAACGCATGCCATTTGGACTTTGTAACGCCCCTGTAACCTTTCAAAGGTGTATGATGGCAATTTTTCACGACATGATAGAAGAATGCATGGAAGTTTTCATGGATGACTTTTCAGTCTTCGGTGATACATTTGAATCATGTCTAGTTAATCTGGAACGAATGCTAATTAGATGCGAACAATCAAATCTAGTACTTAATTGGGAGAAATGCCATTTCATGGTTAAAGAAGGCACTGTTCTTGGACATAAAATTTCAAAAGAAGGAATTGAAGTGGATAGAGCTAAAGTAGATGTAATTGCTAAACTTCCACATCCCACCAATGTTAGAGGAGTTAGGAGTTTTCTAGGGCATGCCGGTTTTTACCGACGTTTCATAAAAGATTTTGCTAAAATTGCCACTCCTATGAATAAACTCCTAGAAAAAGATGCTCCATTCATCTTTTCAGATGAGTGTATCAAATCTTTTAATATTCTTAAAGAAAAACTCACTAATGCGCCGATCATGATAATACCAAATTGGAATCTACCATCTGAACTAATGTACGATGCAAGTGATTTTGCAATGGGAGCCGTTTTAGGACAAAGGATTGAAAAACGATTTCAACCTATATATTATGCTAGTAAGACGTTACAAGGAGCACAAACGAACTATACAACTACTGAAAAAGAACTCCTTGCTATTGTCTTTGCTTTTGACAAATTTTGATCATATTCCGTTCTAGCAAAAACGGTGGTCTATACCGACCATTCTGCTCTTAGATACCTATTTTCGAAACAAGATGCTAAACCAAGATTAATCCGTTGGATCTTACTATTACAAGAGTTTGATATTGAAATCCGAGATAAAAGAGGAGCAGAAAATCTCGTCGCTGATCATCTTTCTCGTCTTGAAAATCCCGAATTAGAAGTTCTAAATGAATCGGCCATACAAGACAACTTTCCTGATGAATATCTATTGAAGATAGATTATAAAGAAATTCCATGATTTGCAGACTATGCAAACTATTTAGTATGTGGATTCCTTGAAAAAGGATTATCGTACCAAAGACGAAAGAAATTCTTCAGTGATATAAAACACTATTTTTAGGAAGATCCACATCTGTTTAAAAGTTGTCCAGATGGAATAATACGCCTATGTGTATTTGGAGATGAAGCTAGTAAAATATTAAACCAATGTCACACAGGACCAACAGGAGGGCATTATGGGCCTCAACTAACAGCAAGAAAAGTTTATGATGCTGGATTCTATTGGCCTACAATTTACAAAGACGCACACCTTCTTTGCAAATCCTGTGATGCTTGTCAAAGGGCCAGAAAAATAAGTCAACGTGATGAAATGCCACAAAATGTCATCCAAGTATGTGAAGTATTTGACATTTGGGGTATTGACTTTATGGGTCCATTTCCAAAATCTCATAATAATCTATATATACTGGTAGCCATTGATTATGTATCTAAATGGGCGGAAGCACAAGCTCTCCTAACTAACGATGCACGAGTTGTAGTCAACTTTTTAAAATGTCTTTTTGCAAGGTTTGGAACACCGAAAGCTTTAATAAGTGATCGGGGTACTCATTTCTGTAATAATCAACTTGAGAAAGTTCTTAAAAGATATGGAGTAACTCATAAAATCTCCACCGCATATCATCCACAAACAAGTGGACAAGTTGAAAATACCAACCGAGCTTTAAAACGTATTCTAGAGAAAACCATAGGATTAAATCCAAAGGAATGGTCCATTAAATTGGAGGATGCACTCTGGGCTTTTAGAACAGCCTACAAAACTCCAATTGGAACCACACCTTTTAGACTTGTTTATGGAAAAGCATGTCATCTTCCAGTAGAAATTGAACACAAAGCATTTTGGGCTTTGAAGACATGTAATCTTGATTTACATGAAGCTAGACGTCTACGATTAAGTCAACTAAACGAATTAGAAGTATTAAGGCATGAAGCATACGAAAATTCGTTAATCTATAAAGAAAGAACGAAGAAATGGCATGATAAAAGAATCAGAAGTTCAAAAGAATTTAAAGAAGGAGACAGAGTTCTTCTTTTTAATTCACGATTCAAGCTATTTCCTGGAAAATTGAAATCAAGATGGTCTGGACCATTCATAGTCAAAAGAGTTTTCCCATACGGAACAGTAGAATTGATAAATTCAAATGGGAATGAATTTAAAGTTAATGGTCACAGAGTTAAACATTACATACATGGTCCGATGGAAGTTGACAACGAAGTTAATCACAATTTCGACACCACAGCTAACTAAGTGTGGGGAGAATCAAGTCTTTAAAGGATAATATGTAAATCTGTTAGAGTTAGATTGTCTATTTTCGTGTAGTTCTCGAAAATGGAATCCGAATGGTCTTTCCCTAGCAGACCCTAAAGAACTAGTCTTCTCCCCCCATTCTGAATTTTTATTTTTTTTAGGTTTTTACAAAATGAAGACTGCCTGTGAACTAAACCATGGTCTAATGCTACACGCTTTGATCACTAAACGTAATAATGACATACTACCGAGTGAAATAGTATCAGTAATCAGAGAAAGAATGGACGGAGTTAGAAAAGAATCCAGATGCGAAGATAATAAGTTACAATTTGGTAAAGGAAAATCAAAATCCGCAGCGAAAAGAAGAGCACGACACCTAGAAAGATGTCACAAATGCGGAAAATGGTCACATGGAGGTAAATGTTCAAATAATCAAACCTATTCAAATACCGAATTTGTTACTTTATGTAGAGACGGACCGTTCATATGTTTAGAAGAAAAGACACTGAATGCTCGAGGTTACGCCTATGTAGCTATGGAAAACCAATTAAACCGACTATCTTATGAATGGGATAGATCATATAACTAAGAAATCTATTTCACAGGTATGTTTGTACAGTTTTTATTTTATTTATTTTTATTTTTAACCTTTTGATAATAAACAATAATTTGTTCGCTAAAAAGTATTAAATTGGTATTGAATAAAATTAGGTTTGACGACCGAAATTATTGATATCATTCAAAAATTTATTACATCACTGAGAAATTTAACGTTTATTTTTAAGGTATAAATATCTTTAATCAACCAACCCAAAATATTTCAAAAATTCGTCATGAGTTAAATTAGGTCTTGGAACCGAAATTACTTTACCGAAAAGAGGGGCGCATATTTTTGATAATATTTGATTGATTAAAGTGGGATAAAAAGCTAAAAAGATTTTTAATTTTATTTTTACCATGTTTTTAAAATTAATATATAAATCTTAAATTAATATTGTAAACTTTGTAAAAACAATATTTTTAAAATTGTAAATATTTGAAAAAATTAATATAAGTTTGGTGTGAATTTTTAATGTTATGCATTTTAAATTGTAAGTTTGGTGTGAATTTATAATATGAATTTTTAAAATAAGTTTGGTGTGAATTTATAATATGAATTTTTAATTTTTAAAATACGAATTTTTAATTTTATGCATTTTAAATTGTAAGTTTGGTGAGAATTTTTAATATTAATTTTGAATTTTATAATTAAATTGTGTGAATTTAAAAATAAAAATTTACTTTATCTCATTAAGTTAAAAATATGATTTTTAAAAAAAATTCGTCGTAAGTTGAAGACTAGGTCTTTGAACCGAAATTGCTTTACCCAAGGGAGGGACGAGAATTTTTATTATCATTATTTTTAATCTTATTGAATTAAAGTATGCCAAAAACATAAAAAAAAAAAAAAAACCAAAAATCTTAGCTTTTAAAACGATCGCTACAAAAAGACAAATTTTAAAATTTTGTCGAAGGACGGACTAGGACATCGATCCGAAACGACCTCGTCCTAAATAACAAGGGAAACAAAATTTTAAAATTAATTACTTAATTGTTTTAATAAGTTAAAGATTATATATATAAAAAAAAAATACCAAACTCCGCGACTCGTGGAGTTTGAAGGGGAAATCTTCGCGACTCGCGGAGGGACCAAAACCCAGAAAAAAAATAAAACGTAAAAAACCTGATCAGTTTGAAACCACACACAACAAACTCAAAGAAAAACACTGCGAACAAAAACCCGAAAAACCCGAAAAATACACCCCAAAATCACAATTTTTAACCGTTAATCACCAAATTTTTTTTACTAAAATCATGTTGAGAAGGATGCTATCAAGGAATTACTCAAGAAAAACGGTAAATTTCTACACCTAAACACCATTTAATTTGAAATTTGGTGTTCTTGAGCAATTTTTCCCCCAATTTGATTTTGATGCTTTTTAGTGTAATTAGGCTTAAATTGTTTATGTATTATGCTTGTATAACCTAGATTGATGCTATTTAACATGATTAGAAGCCTTAAACTTCAAATTTTGAGTAATCTAGGGTTTGTGTTCTTGAGCAATTTGGGGCTTTTTGATATAAACAGGTTATGGCCGATTTTTGTCATGAATTGTTGCTAAATTAAGTAGTGTAACATGTCTAGGTAGTTAAATGATCCAAACTTTGAGCCTAAACATGATTTTGAGAATTAAAGTGGACTTTTCAAGTCTAAAATTCATGAACTTGATTTTTGAGAGATAATGCCATTTGAAACTTGTTTAATTGCTAGTAATGATTATTTTGACATGTTATTTGAGTTGAATGCTTATAAACTTGGCGAACATTTTCGTATATGCTTATTTGAAAAAGTGTAGATTTGATGAAAATATGAAAATGAGCTTAAGTTTGATATAAATTGATCATGTCATTGTAATTATTTTGATTGATGATTTTGCTGACACTAATGCATATTTGGATGCACAAAAATTGTGTTTGATGTGTTTTGCAGACTGAAAGGGGTGAATCTTCATCCCAAGCCCGCAATGCTCCTGCTCAGAATGCGGAACAACAGGAGGTGGATAACTACTACAAGCAGGATATACCTCATCCAGTCATGACCTTTTCTGATATGCACTTGGAAGAGTTGCACCCGAACCTGAGATTTGACAGACTTTGGATAGATTATCCAAAATATCAAAGGGGTTTGCATACTCTTCATTCTAAGGTTGTTGAGGTACCGAGGGTCATAGAATGGGGACCCTTAGAAGCTGTAGAATTGGCCGGGCCAATTAGGGAATTACTTGTACAGAGGTATGGTAATTCTACTTTTAATGACTGGGTACGTTTATTCACCATGCGTAGACCTGTATATAAAGTATGGTGTGAAGAATTGTTGTGTAGTATAGAGTTGAATGATCGGGTAGCTAGTTTAACCGATCGTTCTTTTATTAGATTTTTGTTAGGAGGTTCGATGCGCCACATGTCTTTACTAGACATGGCTCAGGCTTTACGTATATATACGCCTGAGGAGTTAGCATCTGCCGATTGTAGAGGGTTGATACTAAATGGTAGAAAGATAGATGAAAATTTTGATACACACGGTGTGTGGAGTCAAATGACAAGCCATCACCGTTTCAAAGGGGGAAATTACTCTTATTTGGATATAGATAGAGCTGAATTAAGAGTAATTCATAGGTTTTTAGCTAATTCGATTACACAAAGGGGTAAGAACAAGGAAAAAGTAAATGAACAGGATTTGTTTTACCATATGTGTATTCGAGACCCACAAAGCGCTGTAAGTATACCGTATTGGGTGGGTTATTATTTATCAGCTATGGTTCGGGGGATGAGACCGCATAGCATAATAGGAGGTGGTATTTTTATTACTTTGATTGCTGAATATCTCGGTGTGGATATAAGTCGGGGGGATTATTAGTCGAAGAACCAGAACCCCGCGATACTATAGGTTTAAATGTATACCATGGTGCGAAAGTTTTGAAGAGGCGAAATAACGCCGCAGTACCATACCATGGTAGACATCCACAGGTTGAGAGAAACCAACAGCAAGGTAATGTAGGAGGGGGGAAATGAGATGCAAGAAATGCAAAGGTTTATAGCTTCACAGGAGTACGAAAATGCTAGACAGAGAGCATTTGAAGATTGGCAAGTTCATCAGAACCAAATCATAGCTCATTGCCAACATATAGGTAGAAACTATATTCCTACACCAAAACCCATATTCCCTCCCTGGACTATAGAGATGCAACCACCGTATCCTACGTATAACCCTGCCAAAGCATTCTATAGCACCTATGGTTATGCTTGGAACCCCTATTGGTACCAGTATCATCCCTAGTCTACTTAGTTTTTTTTATTTTGTAATTTGTAATGATTGATACGTTTAATACTTATATTAATATTGTAATAGTTTTTATAATTTTCTAACTTTTATTCTTAGATCTTAATAATTTTTGAATGTGGGGTAATATACCAAACTTCAAAAATATGTATATATGTTTGCAGTTTATCTTATGTACACAACAGGGTAAAACAACGCATTTTCAAAGACTGGCATTAAGTTCAGCAAAAGCAACTAATTTTGGCGACAAGATGCAAAATATATGTGAAATAACAACAAGACGGAATGAACAAATGATGTGCACCATTTATCATTCAGCAAACAAACGCCAATATATTTGGAAACTTTGGTAAAAATTTAATCATTTTCACACAAATCACCCTCAATAATTTAAATTGTTACTGATTTCTTGCAAATGAGGGCATTGCAAGATCTTAAGTGTGGGAAGGGGTTAAATTCTTTCGGATTTTAAAATTTTTACTTTAAACACTTGGTTACCATTAAAAATACTAGTAAAGCAGTAGTTGTATTAGAATCTAGTGCTCTCTGATAATAAAGAACAGCCCTAGTCTTATATACTGACTACCCAATTCTAGTAAAATTTTTCAAAATTTTCAATTAAATGAACTCAAAATCATGTTTATACATATTTATGAACGATAAAACTAGGTTTTAACACCGAAATTATTGTAACCTCAGAAAGGACATAAATTGAGAAACAAACCAAAATGTTAAAATTCATTTAAAATGGAATAGAGGACGATAAAAAGGAAAATAAAAGCCAAGTGTGGGAAAATTTACCAAGTTATTCAAAACATATATCACATATTTTTGTACAAATAACTGAAAATACTTTTGCTTTAGACTAAACTAAAAAGTTTTACCTGATTTACTGTAAGAAAGATGGATCTACACGATGAATCAATTCCATCATTAAAAGGAAGTAAAGTCTTCAGAAAAAGAAAAGCGCTTCTTGATTTAAGTCAGGAAGTTGTCGTCCAGACCAGCTGTAGGTTGATGAAAAATCTAGAAAAGTCATCACTAAAATCAGCAGGAAATCCACGGACCTCAGCATTAAACAGGGTCGCCAAGTGGTCAGATTTATCCTAACCATGAAAAGGATTTATCTCGTAAAATGGGGGGGCACCATGCAAATTAGCTGGATAAGACTAATGAATCAGATCCCCAGAAAGGATAATCTCCTTAAAAGATCAAAAATCAGCTTTTAAGACTGATATTACTCAATCCTAGAGATTGACCTTAAAGATTTAGAATTCAAACTCATGGAATTCAATGATATCTAAACTCGAGCTTGAACGAGAAAATATTTTGATCAAAATTACAAACCGATTTGTTTTCTGAAAACCCTATTTTCAATACGTTCATTACCATTGAACGTAAAATCCTAGGAATTCACCTGAAATTCATTAGGTCACCTGAACCAAATCGGGTGTCAACCGTAAGAACGGTGGTTGCATAGTGGTCAAAGACAGGACCTTTTGCCAGACCGAAAAATCATAAGGGTGAGCTTTACTATTGCTCCTACCAAGGATAGTAATTGCGTCCGACACGTTATAGACCATAATTAAAAGCATGTCAGGGGACATTGCCTTAACAGTTGCTTGTTCAATGCTTTCCTTTACAACCGGACGGTAGTTTACCGAAAGGTAATATACGGGACAAGTAAACTGGACGTGTTGCTTTCCAAATACAAGGTTAGCAAGTGGGTGACACAAAACCATAAGTTTTGAGCTAAAATTTTCAAATCTGAAACCCACCAAACCCACAAAAATATTTTGCAAACACCGGTGAAGGGTTATTCTGGAAAACTTATCTAGGGTAAAAACTAGATTTAATTTTCAAAAGATCAAATGTTTTCATAAAGATCCAATTTCCTTAATGGATCTAAATTTTTATAGTCATGTGGGACTGTAAACCATATCATTACTACCATTGTTTATACCGCCGTATAGAAATCACTGATGTACAAAGTGTGAAGAATAAAGAAGTGATTCTAGTATTTCAAGACGATATTGCTTGAGGACAAGCAACGCTCAAGTGTGGGAATATTTGATAATGCTAAAAACGAACATATATTTCATAGCATTATTCCTCAAGAAAGACAAGCTTTTAGTTGAAATTGTTCTATTTACAAGTGATATTCGTTTAAATAATAAATGGTGAAGACAAAAGACAGATTCGACGAATTGAAGACGCAAACGACCAAAAAGCTCAAAAGTACAAAAGACAATCAAAGAGGTTCCAATTATTGATAAGAAACGTCTCGAAATTACAAGAGTACAAGATTCAAAACGCAAAGTACAAGATATTAAATTGTACGCAAGGACGTTCAAAAATCCGAAACCGGGACCAGAGTCAACTCTCAACGCTCGACGCAACGGACTAAAAATTACAAGTCAACTATGCACATAAATATAATATAATATTTAAATAATTCTTATAATTATTTAATATATTATATTAATATTTAAAACCGTCGGCAAGAAAGACTCCAAAAGGGACTGAGCTGTAATTTCAATCTCCGCGACTCGCGGAGTTTGAAGGCCAAAAGGGCCGCGAGTCGCGGAGCCCCAAGTTTTGAAACTCCCTATAAAGCCAACCGAATTCTGAGCATTTTTAATCATCATATATCAATCTCTCCATCTATATACGTAAAATATATATATATATATTTTAATTTTAATTTTAATTTTAATTTTAACCCTAATAATAAGGGTACGTTAGCGAATGTTGTAAGGGTGTAAGTCGAAATTCTGTCCGTGTAACGCTACGCTATTTTTAATCATTGAAAGTTATGTTCAACCTTTTTATATTAATGTCTCGTAGCTAAGTTATTATTATGCTTATTTAATCCGAAGTAATCATGATGTTGGGCTAATTACTAAAAATTGGGTAATTGGGCTTTGTACCATAATTGGGGTTTGGATAAAAGAACGACACTTGTGGAAATTAGACTATGAGCTATTAATGGGTTTTATATTAACTAAACAATACCTTGTTAATTTAATATACAAACTTATAATTCGACGTATTTATATATAACCACATACGCTTAATCGGACACGATGGGCGGGATATTTATACGTACGAATTATTGTTCATTTGACCGGACACGGGGATGGATTAATAGTCAATGGACTCATTAAAACAGGGGTGGATTACATTCAAGGGTAATTGGTGTAATTGTTAACAAAGTAGTAAAACCTTGGTTTACACGCAGTCGATAACCTGGTGTATTCATTAAACAAAGTATTAAAACCTTGTTACAATTCGAATCCCCAATTAGTTGGAATATTTGACTTCGGGAATAAGAATAATTTGACGAAGGCTTTCGCTCTTTATATTTATGACTGATGGACTATTATGGACAAATCCGTATGGACATATTAAATAATCCAGGACAAAGGACAATTAACCCATGGGCATAAAACTAAAATCAACACGTCAAACATCATGATTACGGAAGTTTAAATAAGCATAATTCTTTTATTTCATATTTAATTTCCTTTATTTTATATTTAATTGCACTTCTAATTATCGCATTTTTATTGTTATTGTAATTAATTGCACTTTTAATTATCGTACTTTTTAATTATCGCAAGTTTATTTTATGCTTTAATTTAAGTCTTGTATTTATTTTTAATACTTTACATTTGGTTTTAACTGCGACTAAAGTTTTAAAATCGACAAATCGGTCATTAAACGGTAAAAATCCCCCTTTATAATAATAATATTACTTATATATATATTTATATTTTTATAAAAGTAGACTAATATAGCGTTAAGCTTTGTTTAAAAAGATTCCCTGTGGAACGAACCGGACTTACTAAAAACTACACTACTGTACGATTAGGTACACTGCCTATAAGTGTTGTAGCAAGGTTTAAGTATATCCATTCTCTAAATAAATAAATATCTTGTGTAAAATTGTATCGTATTTAATAGTGTTTCCTGCTAAAATTTAATAGTATTATATACCACTCTGCTAAAACTATCACCTTCAAACTACTAATAAGATTTAATTTCGCGTTGTTCTTTTCTCCGTACACCATTAAAGGTTTTCCTTTTTCACGCATAATGCGAATCGCATTTTTGTAACAAACGACCTCTGCTTTTTCCGTTATCTTTTCCGTTAATTATTTAACGACCGTTAACTGTTAATTGTACTACGTCATTTCTATGACCTATATTATTATATTAATAATAATATATTAATTATTAAATGTTATGTGAATAATTGTATTCATATTTTAATTTATACGTTTCTACGTGTCGCAGATTTATATCCGGCGAATCTTTTCGGTTTTCAAACCAACGGTCACGTTTTTGGGATATTTAAATCCTAATAATTTTAAATATCATATTTTAAGATCATATTATTATATATAGTATTTATATTTATTTTTCGTCGCGCGTTTGTTATCTTTCCGAATTTTTAATCGCGTAAGCGTGTTTTCGCGTTTCGGGTTTCGTTCGGGCTTTTGGGCCACAAGGAATTTACATTTAAGTGAGATGGAACAAGTGGGGCCCACCCCACTAAAAATTTCGGCGGAATCCATGGGGTATACTCCCCCTTGCTTTCTTTTTTTGCTAGTTACTTTTCACTTCACAATTTTATTTCACAAAATATTATCTAAACCTAAATTGCATTTTTCTCTCCTCCTCCTCCCTCCTTGGCCGTCGCACACCTTCACCAACATCATCATCTTCATCAATTTTTCAAGCTTGGATCAAGAGATCATCTATATAAACGCGTTCCTCGTTCCGTTCTCTACGCGATTATACTAATTGATTCTTGATTAGGGTATAAACCCTAACCCTAGAACTTTTAATTTTTATTTATTTTTCTATATTTTATGTTCATATTATTAGTATGATGATTATTAGTTGTTGTAATGTTGATTGTATGCGTAGAATTACTCGTAAACATATGTTTTCGGTTTGATATATTTGGGACAGCAGCTTTTTCGTGTGTTTCTGATATTTTACCTGATGTTGATCGTAAAATAAAGTATATAAATGAGTTCCTCTCATCAAGACATTAATTTTAGACTCCGGATTCATGTCGTTTCGATTCCCGGAACCCTAATTATGATCAAAATGGTATTTTGTTAAGATTGAAATGTGATTTTGGTATGAACCAGGTTTGGTCCGACTGATGGTGGGGCGAACTTTCATGTTCGGGTCATCTCAATCCGAGCCACGAATCACCCGTTACGTCTAAAACACGTTTTTGATTGAATTGAAGTTCCAAGTAGTGTATTGGCTGTATATCACGACTTGTGGGCTGTTCATGGTGTGTTCTTGATTGTACCAAAGTGTCGGGTGGTTTACTTACGCGGAGATATATGTAAGGCTCGCCGAAAACCGACACCCGGGGCTCAGGATACGACCCGATGAACTTTTGATTTAAAACTTGTGATTAATTATTAAACTTATGTTATAAATAATGGATTTCATTATCATTTAATTACTTATGATAAAAAAAGTAATTATTATTATTTACAACTTATGATATATATTTATTATATCATTTAATTAATACTTATGATTTAATTAACATTTTAATTAAGCTTATGATTAATAATACTTTTATTATTAATGGAAAATATTTATGATAAGTATTAAACTTATATTATGAGATTACTATTATAAGACTTATAATAAGGATTAATTAATTATTTAATTATTATAAGGCTTAGTTATTATTTAATTATAATTTAATTATTAAATACATATGATTTAATAATTATAATTAGAAACTTATGATATGATTAATAATTCATTATTAATTAATAATACTTATGATATGATTTAAAGCTTATTATTAATTAATAATACTTACATTATGACTAATATTTAATTAAATACTTATGTTATATTAATTATATCATTTAAACTTATACTAACTTTAATAATTCTATTTAATTTAATTAAACTTATGTTATGACATAATTAGACATATTTAACTTTAATAAATGTTATAACTTATATTATTACTATAAATTACACTTTTAAAATTTACGTTGACCATGTTTGACCAAGGTTGACTTTTGAGTTGACTTTCAGTTGACTTTTGTTGACTTTCTAATTAAGGAAACTTTCCTAACTTATAAACTTTCCTAAAATAGCAACTTTCTAAATTTGGAAACTTTCCAAAAATAGAAACTTTCCAAAAATGGAAACCTTCTAAATATAGAAACTTTCTAAAAATAGAAAGTGTGTGTCCGTAAGATGTTCTGATCAAACCGATGCATATTGAGAATTGTTCTATGACTACTTGCAACATGTATAATAGCTATCATACTAAGACTTGACCTAAGTTAGTTATTTATATATGCCTGCTTTATTTATAGGTCGGCGTTGTGATCATTCCTGATCACTGTACTACATTTGCTGTTCGCTTAATTGTGTTGGTTACTTCATAACTTTTAAGGTGAGTTATAGTCCCGTTTTTACATACTTTTCAAAGTATATTTTTGGGATGTGATTACATGCATTGTACTCACGTTTAGACACAAGTGACAATTAAATTTAAATTATTCATTGTGAGTTGGACAAAAATATTCCCTAGTCTGGTAACTGTAATCATTGGTTTCTACCGGTGAACGCGAATCCTACAGATAGATCTATCGGGTTTGACAACCCCATTTCGAGCTAGTCGCGCTAGCAATTTATAATCGGAATGTTTAGTACTTTGTATTTTATTGTAGATACACTGTCCAGTGTATATTTTTATTGTGTTTGGCAAGGGTAAATAAAGGGTTAAGTAGTTACCAGGTGGCTCATTGATAATGGAATAATGTTTAATGTTTTCTAACATTTTTAAATCTTGTGGTCTAAAGTTTATTCAATTATTTAAACCTATAATTCACTCAACCTTTGTGTTGACAGTTTACTCGCATGTTTTCACAGGTACTTGAGTTTATGTGATGCTTCCGCTGTGTTTAGAAGAGTCTGCATGCATTTGGGCAGATTTTTATGAAACAATTTATGAAACTTTGACTTGCATTCGGTTTTTGAATAATTAATACTTGTGGGTTGTTGACAATGTTTTTGTGTCAACTTTGGATTATTAATATGTTGGGTTACTTTTAAACTACATATTTTGGTATGCTTTCCTTTTTGGAAAATATTTTGATATAAAAGAATGCAATGTCATTTATTAAATTCATTTAAGTTCGATCAAGCTGTGGGACCAAGTGACGGAGCCGTTAAGTGTTTTGACGGGGCCATCATAGTTGGTATCAGAGCTCTGGTTATAGGGAACTAGGCGGTCTTAATGTGGTCAACCCGTAGTTCTTAGGGTGCATTAGAGTCTAGTCTACAGCCCGACCCTTTTGCTATAGCATTATTATGCATTTCATTTCGTATGAGTTATATCATTAGCATTTATATCTTTTGGTATGTGGTTTGCGGTTTTACTGTTTGCAGATGTCGACTTCGAGCGATAACTCTGTTGCTGCTCCGGCTGCTGCCAGACGCCGTGCTGGTCAACCAGAGATCGATGATCCTGTTCACTACTATTTTTTCACCCTTACTCATATGAACAGGGCTTACAATGAAGTAGCGCGTATTAATGCTCTTAGTGATTGTATGCGTACTTTGCTACACAACGAGATGATGGACCAGATTCGAGCTAGTATGGATTCGTTTGTTAGCTTCAAGAACAATGTTGGGTTCGAGAATCGTAAGCGTAACCGTGAAGTTGACGCTAGATTCGAGGCTCTCGAGAGCACAGTTCGTGATTTGAAGGCAGAGTTGGAAGAAGTGAAAGGAAATTTGCGAAAGTATGAGCCACATGCTGGCCCAGCTTATCACACCCGCTCTAAGCAGATGTGATATGATGATTCATGATTGATAATTTATTTCATAAGACTTAATGTCCTTTCATACATACATTTTTGGGTTATGTACGGCGTTTTACCGAGGATTTTATTAAGGTTTTGTTATGGGATGTTTTTCATTATGTATGGATGGTTATTTTTATGACATCTCTTATTATTATCACATTTTATTTCTGATGTTGTGACTCTTGGCATGTTATATTATGCGTAATGTAGATCATGTATGTTAGGTGCTATGTATGTTGTATGATGTTATCATAAAATATGTATGCATGTGGTGGTTATTTCTATAACAATCATAACCGTCATGTTATTACTCATAGTGGTTACTGACTATTATTTTAATGGTTAATCTTTTCGTGTTCGATCTATTCCTTTATAACACTGGTATTATTCTTAGTACTAACGGTTGTGTTATTCTGTTTTGAAGATCATGCCTCCTAGAGAGTCCAACGAAGCCCCTATCTAACGTCTTGTTACCGAAGGGATAGCTGCTGCTATGGCAGCGAATGCTAATGCAAATGCTAATGCGAACAACAATCAAGTGGGATGCTCCCACAAAACGTTCATGGCAAGTCGCCCACAGGAATTCAGTGGTACAGAAGGACCCATAGGACTTACCCACTGGTTCAAGAAAATCGAGTCTATTTTTAGGGTTAGTCGAGTCCGAGAGGAGGATAAGGTTAGTTTTGCTAGCTGCACTTTGAAGGATAGTGCATTGACCTGGTGGAACAACTTGGTTAACAGTTTGGGAAATGATGTGGCTTATGGTTTAACTTGGAATAATTTCAAGGAAAGAATGATCACCCGCTACCGACCTAGGGGTGAGCTTAAGAAATTAGAGGTTGAACTTAAAAACTTGAAAATGAAGGGCACCGAATTAGATGCCTACGAGCAGAGATTCTTTGAGTTGACTTTGTTGTGCCCTAATGTTTATGCCGATGAGAATCTTAAGATTGAAGCTTACATTGATGGGTTATCCGAGAAAATTGAACATGGAGTTGAATCTAGTGAGCCCCAGACTATTGAGGTCACGATGTCGATGTCACATAAGTTGAATGATAAGATTTTGAGAAGAAGCAAGGCTGCTGTAACCGAACCCAGTGAAGAGACTGTTAAGAAAGCTGATAATGGGAAGAGAAAGTGGGATAATAACCGCAATCAAAGCCAAGGTCAGCAGAAAAAGCAGGATACTTCTGGTTCAAATAACCGCAGTCAGCGTGTGTGTCCACGTTGTTACAAGGCTCATGATGGTTTCTGTACCGTGACTTGCAAGAGGTGTTCCAAACAGCGACACATTGCTAAGGATTGTAAGGTGCTTCTGCCGGGTTCTGCTACTCCTACCACAGGTGGTAATAATGCTGGTAATAGAGGTGGTAATGGTAATGGTAATGGAAAGTCGAATAATGGTGGTAATCCGAGAGTTTGTTACGAGTGTGGGAAGCCTGGGCATTTCCGTGATGCCTATCCCAACAAGAAGACTGCAGAGACTGCGCGTGGTAGAGCGTTCAACATTAACGTTAGGGATGCTGAGGAAGATCCTAAACTTGTTACTGGTATGTTCTCGGTCAACGATTTATCAGTTTATGTACTATTTGATTCAGGGGCTGATTTGAGTTTTGTGTCGAGTAAATTAAGTCCAAAAATCAAAACACCGTTAACTCCTTTAGACAATACTTATGTTGTTGAAATAGATAATGGTAAGGTACTCACTGCTAAGACTGTGCATCGTAAGTATAACATTAGTTTAGCTGGTAGAGATTTTGAGATAGATTTGGTACCGATTGAACTTGGTAGTTTTGATGTTGTTATTGGGATGGATTGGTTATCTGCGAATCGTGCTAAGATTGTGTGTTATGATAAAGCTATTTGTATTACTAATATGGTTGGAGGGCCGCTGATGGTTTTTGGAGATAAGAGGTGCCGACAGTTAAATCTTATTAGCTGTTTGAAAGTTCTTAAACATCTTCGCAAAGGCTGTCATGCTATTCTAGCCCATGTTGTTGATTCTGAAAGAGAAACGAAGAGTGTTGGAGATGTTCATATTGTTAGAGATTTTCCCGAGGTATTTCCCGAAGATTTACCTGGCCTTCCGCCGCAACACGCGGTAGAATTTTCAAATTGATCTTGTTCCCGGTGCTGCTCCTGTAGCACGTGCTCCTTATCGTCTTGCGCCTTCTGAACTTCAAGAATTGTCAAGTCAACTCCGTGAGTTGTTAGACAAAGGTTTTATTCGTCCTAGTTCGTCCCCTTGGGGAGCTCCTGTTCTGTTTGTTAAGAAGAAGGATGGTTCTTTTCGTTTGTGCATTGATTATCGTGAGTTGAACAAGCTTACTATTAAAAATCGTTATCCCCTTTCGAGAATTGATGATCTGTTCGATCAGCTTCAGGGTTCATCTGTTTATTCAAAAATCGATCTTCGTTCCGGCTATCATCAGTTGCGTGTTAAAGAATCTGATGTTTCGAAAACTGCTTTTCGCACCCGTTACGGTCACTTTGAGTTTCTTGTTATGCCGTTCGGATTGACGAATGCACCTGCTGTGTTCATGGACCTCATGAACCGTGTGTGTAGACCCTATCTGGACAAGTTCGTTATTGTGTTCATCGACGACATCCTTATTTATTCGAAGAGTGATGAAGAGCACGAAGAACATTTGAGGTTAGTGCTTGATCTGTTGAGAAAAGAAGAGTTGCACGCTAAGTTCTCTAAGTGTGCATTCTGGTTACGAGAAGTTCAATTCCTTGGACACATTGTTAGTAAACAAGGGATACAAGTTGATCCTTCTAAGATTGAGGCGATTGAAAGGTGGGAAACTCCGAAAACTTCTAACCAGATTCGTCAGTTCCTAGGATTAGCAGGTTACTATCGAAGGTTCATTCAAGATTTCTCTCGTATCGCAAAACCTTTGACTGCTTTAACGCATAAGGGGAAGAAGTATGAGTGGAAGGATGAACAAGAGGCTGCTTTTCAGATTTTAAAGAAGAAGTTGACTACCGCTCCGATATTGTCACTACCTGAGGGTAATGATGATTTTGTTGTTTATTGTGATGCTTCGCGTCAAGGCGTTGGTTGTGTTTTGATGCAACGAAAGAAAGTTATTGCGTACGCATCACGTCAGTTGAAGATTCACGAGCAGAACTATACAACTCATGATTTAGAGTTGGGGGCCGTTGTTTTTTCACTTAAGATTTGGAGACATTATTTGTATGGGGTCAAGAGTATTGTGTACACAGATCACAAAAGTCTTCAACATATCCTCGATCAGAAATAGCTGAACATGAGACAACGAAGATGGATTGAAATGTTGAACGATTACGATTGTGAACTTTTGTATCATCCGGGTAAGGCCAATGTTGTGGCTGATGCGTTGAGTCGTAAAGAAAGGGCTGAACCTCGCAGGTTTAGGGCCTTGAATATGACAATTAGAACAAACCTCGCAAGGCAGATTCTTGAGGCACAACAAGAAGCCTTAAAGGAAGAGAATTTTGTGAATGAGAACGTAAGAGGTATGGCTAAGAAATTTGAGATTCGAGCAGATGGTACTAGGTACTTTGCAGGACGTCTTTGGGTTCCGAAGTTTGGTGAACTGCGACAACTTGTTTTGGATGAGGCTCATAAGTCTAGGTACTCTATTCATCCTGGTTCAGGAAAGATGTATCATGATCTTAAGGAGCTGTATTGGTGGCCAAATTTGAAAGGTGATGTGGCTACGTATGTGGCTAAGTGTTTGACATGTGCTAAGGTTAAAGCTGAACATCAAAAACCGTCTGGACTGTTGGTACAACCCGAGATCCCCGAGTGGAAGTGGGAAGGGATTACAATGGATTTTATTACTAAGTTACCGAGAGTTGCGGGTGGCTATGACACTATTTGGGTGATTGTAGATCGACTCACTAAGTCGGCTCACTTTTTGCCGATTAGGGAAATAGATTCAATGGAGAAGCTTACTCGTTTGTACTTGAAGGAGATTGTTTCTAGGCATGGTGTTCCTGTATCCATTATTTCGGACCGAGACAGTCGATTTGTATCGAGGTTTTGGTGATCTTTGCAGGAAGCCTTGGGAACTAGATTAGATATGAGCACCGCTTATCATCCTCAAACGGATGGTCAGAGTGAAAGGACCATTCAGACGTTGGAAGATATGTTGCGAGCGTGTGTTATTGATTTTGGTAATGGGTGGGATAAATATTTGCCGCTAGCTGAGTTTTCTTATAACAACAGTTATCACGCAAGTATTCAAGCCGCACCGTTTGAAGCTCTGTACGGTAGGAAGTGTAGGTCTCCTGTCTGTTGGAATGAGGTTGGGGATGCTCAACTCACAGGTCCAGAAATTATTCACGAGACTACCGAGAAGATTGTACAGATTAAGGAAAGGTTGAGAACCGCTAGAAGTCGGCAAAAGAGTTATGCCGATAGGGGAAGGAAAGATGTGGAATTTCAAGTTGGTGATCGTGTTATGTTAAAGGTTTCACCTTGGAAGGGTGTGATCCGTTTTGGTAAAAGGGGAAAGCTAAGTCCTCGCTTTGTTGGACCATTTGAGATTGTTGAGAGAGTTGGACCGGCGGCTTATCGTTTGAAGTTGCCACAAGAACTCAGTGCTGTTCACGATGTTTTTCATGTATCGAACTTAAAGAAATGTTTGGCCGAAGCCGATAAGACTATTCCTTTGGAAGAACTTCATGTTGATAAGCAACTACACTTTATTGAGGAACCTATTGAAATTATGGATCGAGAAGTTAAGACTCTTAAGCAGAGCCGAATTCCTATTGTCCGGGTTAGATGGAACGTTAGACGCGGTCTCGAGTTCACTTGGAAGCGTGAAGATCATATGAAGCAGAAGTACCCGCATTTGTTCCCAGATGCTGAGTCAACCCCTGCACCTGCTTAAATTTCGGGACAAAATTTCCGTAACGGGAAGGTACTGTCACGACCCTACTTTTTCCGTTATCTTTTCCGTTAATTATTTAACGACCGCTAAAGTTTATTGTGCTACGTCATTTCTATGACCTATATTATTATATTAATAATAATATATTAATTATTAAATGTTATGTGAATAATTGTATTCATATTTTAATTTATACGTTTCTATGTGTCGCAGATTTCTATCCGGCGAATCTTTTCGGTTTTCAAACCAACGGTCGCGTTTTTGGGATATTTAAATCCTAATTATTTTAAATATGATATTTTAATATCATATTATTATATATAGTATTTATATTTATTTTTCGTCGCGCGTTTGTTATCTTTCCGAATTTTTAATCGCGTAAGCGTGTTTTCGCGTTTCGGGTTTCGTTCGGGCTTTTGGGCCACAAGGAATTTACATTTAAGTGACATGGACCAATTAGGGCCCACCCCACTAAAAATTTCGGCCGAATCCATGCGGTATACTCCCCCTTGCTTTCTTTTTTTTGCTAGTTACTTTTCACTTCACAATTTTATTTCACAAAATATTATCTAAACCTAAATTGCATTTTTCTCTCCTCCTCCTCCCTCCTTGGCCATTGCCCACCTTCACCAACATCATCATCTTCATCAATTTTTCAAGCTTGGATCAAGTGATCATCTACATAAACGCGTTCCTCGTTCCGTTCTCTACGCGATTATACTAATTGATTCTTGATTAGGGTATAAATCCTAACCCTAGAACTTTTAATTTTTATTTATTTTTCTGTATTTTATGTTTATATTATTAGTATGATGATTATTAGTTGTTGTAATGTTGATTGTATGCGTAGAATTACTCGTAAACATATGTTTTCGGTTTGATATATTTGGGACAGCAGCTTTTTCGTGTGTTTCTGATATTGTAACTGATGTTGATCATAAAATAAAGTATATAAATTAGTTCCTCTCATCAAGACATTAATTTTAGACTCCGGATTCATGTCGTTTCGATTCCCGGAACCCTAATTATGATCAAAATGGTATTTTGTTAAGATTGAAATGTGATTTTGGTATGAACCAGGTTTGGTCCGACTTTGTGACCATATTTGGTGACTTTAGGGTGAGTTAGTGTGTTAGGACTGATGGTGGGGCAAACTTTCATGTTCGGGTCATCTCAATCCGAGCCACGAATCACCCGTTACGTCTAAAACACGTTTTTGATTGAATTGAAGTTCCAAGTAGTGTATTGGCTGTATATCACGACTTGTGGGCTGTTCATGGTGTGTTATTGAGTGTACCAAAGTGTTGGGTGGTTTACTTACGCGGAGATATATGTAAGGGTCGCCGAAAACCGACACCCGGTGCTCAGGATATGACCCGATGAACTTTTGATTTAAAACTTGTGATTAATTATTAAACTTATATTATAAATAATGGATTTCATTATCATTTAATTACTTATGATAAAAAAAAAAGTAGTTATTATTATTTACAACTTATGATATATATTTATTATATCATTTAATTAATACTTATGATTTAATTAACATTTTAATTAAGCTTATGATTAATAATACTTTTATTATTAATGGAAAATATTTATGATAAGTATTAAACTTATATTATGAGATTACTATTATAAGACTTATAATAAGGATTAATTAATTATTTAATTATTATAAGGCTTAGTTATTATTTAATTATAATTTAATTATTAAATACATATGATTTAATAATTATAATTAGAAACTTATGATATGATTAATAATTCATTATTAATTAATAATACTTATGATATGATTTAAAGCTTATTATTAATTAATAATACTTACATTATGACTAATATTTAATTAAATACTTATGTTATATTAATTATATCATTTAAACTTATACTAACTTTAATAATTCTATTTAATTTAATTAAACTTATGTTATGACATAATTAGACATATTTAACTTTAGTAAACGTTATAACTTATATTATTACTATAAATTACACTTTTAAAATTTACGTTGACCATGTTTGACCAAGGTTGACTTTTGAGTTGACTTTCGGTTGACTTTGACTTTCAGTTGACTTTTGTTGACTTTCTAATTAAGGAAACTTTCCTAACTTATAAACTTTCCTAAAATAGCAACTTTTTAAATTTGGAAACTTTCCAAAAATAGAAACTTTCCAAAAATAGAAACTTTCCAAAAATGGAAACCTGCTAAATATAGAAACTTTCTAAAAATAGAAAGTGTGTGTCCGTAAGCTGTTCCGATCAAACCGATGCATATTGAGAATTGTTCTATGACTACTTGCAACATGTACAATAGCTATCATACTAAGACTTGACCTAAGTTAGTTATTTATATCGACCTGCTTTATTTATAGGTCGGCGTTGTGATCATTCCTGATCACTGTACTACATTTGCTATTCGCTTAATTGTGTTGGTTACTTCATTACTTTTAAGGTGAGTTATAGTCCCGTTTTTATATACTTTTCAAAGTATATTTTTGGGATGTGATTACATGCATTGTATTCACGTTTAGACACAAGTGACAATTAAATTTAAATTATTCATTGTGAGTTGGACAAAAATATTCCCTAGTCTGGTAACTGTAATCATTGGTTTCTACCGGTGAATGCGAATCCTACGGATAGATCTATCGGGTTTGACAACCCCATTTCGAGCTAGTCGCGCTAGCAATTTATAATCGAAATGTTTAGTACTTCGTATTTTATTGTAGATACACTGTCCAGTGTATATTTTTATTGTATTTGACAAGGGTAAATAAAGGGTTAAATAGTTACCAGGTGGCTCATTGATAATGGAATAATGTTTAATGTTTTCTAACATTTTTAAATCTTGTGGTCTAAAGTTTATTCAATTATTTAAACCTATAATTCACTCAACCTTTGTGTTGACAGTTTACTCGCATGTTTTCACGGGTACTTGAGCTTATGTAATGCTTCCGCTGTGTTTAGAAGAGTCTGCATGCATTTGGGCAGATTTTTATGAAACAATTTATGAAACTTTGACTTGCATTCGGTTTTTGAATAATTAATACTTGTGGGTTGTTGACAATGTTTTTGTGTCAACTTTGGATTATTAATATGTTGGGTTATTTTTAAACTACATATTTTGGTATGCTTTCCTTTTTGGGAAACTTTTGATATAAAAGAATGCAATGTCATTTATTAAATTCATTTAAGTTCGATCAAGCTGTGGGACCAAGTGACGGAGCCGTTAAGTGTTTTGACGGGGCCATCACAGGAACCTCTTCTTCTTCTGGTTCCTCCTCTTCTGATTCCTCCTCTTCTGGTTCCTCTTCTTCCGGTTCCTCCTCTTCCGGTTCCTCCTCTTCCGGTTCCTCTTCGAGAATTTGTGAATCTTCCCAAAATATATTCGACTCTTCATTATTATTAGGTGAATCAATGGGATTTGTACTAGAGGTAGACATCTATCACACAATATCAAACACGTTAAGAGATTAATATATCACATAATATTTACATGTTAATAATATATAGTTTCCAACAAAAAAAATGTTAAGCAATCGTTTTTGAAGAAAAACACGGTCGAAGTCCAGACTCACTAATGCATCCTAACAAACTCGGTAAGACACACTAATGCAATTTTCTGGTTCTCTAAGACTAACGCTCGGATGCCAACTGAAATGTCCCGTTCATATTGATTATAAACGTTCCATATTAATTGATTTCGTCGCGAGGTTTTGACCTCTATATGAGACGTTTTTCAAAGACTGCATTCATTTTTTTAAAACAACCATAACCTTTATTTTATCGATAAAGGTTTAAAAAGCATTACGTAAATTATCAAATAATGATAATCTAAAATATACCATTTACACACGACCATTACATAATGGTTTACAATAAGAATATATTACATCAAAAATAAGTTTCTTGAATGCAGTTTTTACATAATATCATACAAGCATGGAGTCCAAATCTTGTCCTTATTTTAGTATGCAACAGCGGAAGCTCTTAATAATCACCTGAGAATAAACATGCTTAAAACGTCAACAAAAATGTTGGTGAGTTATAGGTTTAACCTATATATTATCAAATCATAATAATAGACCACAAGATTTCATATTTCAATATACATCCCATACATAGAGATAAAATTCATTCATATGGTGAACACCTGGTAACCGATTAACAAGATGCATATAAGAATATCCCCTATCATTCCAGAAAATCCTTCGGACATGATAAAAACAACATCAAAGTACTAAAGCATCCGGTACCTTGGATGGGGTTCGTTAGGCCCAATAGATCTATCTTTAGGATTCGCATCAATTAGTAGATCGGTTTACTAATTCTTAGGCTACCAGGCGAAAGGGGCATATTCGGCTTCGTTCATTCACCCATATAATGTAGTTTCATTTACTTGTGTCTATTTCGTAAAACATTTATAAAACTGCATGTATTCTCATCCCAAAATATTAGATTTTAAAAGTGGGACTATAACTCACTTTCACAGATTTTTACTTCGTCGGGAAGTAAGACTTGGCCACTTGTCGACTCACGAACCTATAACAAATATGTACATATATATCAAAGTATTTTCAAAATATATTTACACCATTTTTAATACGTTTTAATGTTTTAAGTTTATTAAGTCAGTTGTCCTCGTTAGTAACCTACAACTAGTTGTCCACAATTAGATGTACAGAAATAAATCGATATATATATTATCTTGAATCAATCCACGACCCAGTGTATATACGTCTCAGGCTAGATCACAACTCAAAGTATATATATTTTTGGAATCAACCCCAACCCTGTATAGCTAACTCCAACATTACTGCATATAGAGTGTCTATGGTTGTTCCAAATAATATATATACATGGGTCGATATGATATGTCAAAACATTTGCATACGTGTCTATGGTATCCCAAGATTACATTAGAGTACATGTATAATACAATATAAGTTAGCTAGGATATGATTTGTATAGAATTGTTACAATATTTCCCGTAGCTACAACAATAAAAAAAATCCAATCTTGTTTTACCCATAACTTCTTCGTTTTAAATCCGATTTGAGTGAATCAAATTGCTATGGTTTCATATTGAACTCTATTTTATGAATCTAAATATAAAAAGTATAGGTTTATAGTCGGAAAAATAAGTTACAAGTCTTTTTTGTAAAGGTAGTCATTTCAGTCGAAAGAACGACGTCTAGATGACCATTTTGGAAAACATACTTCCACTTTGAGTTTAACCATGATTTTTGGATATAGTTTCATGTTCATAAGAAAAATCATTTTCCCAGAAGAACAACTTTTAAATCAAAGTTTATCATAGTTTTTAATTAACTAACCCAAAACAGCCTGCGGTGTTACTACGACGGCGTATATCCGGTTTTACGGTGTTTTTCGTGTTTTTCGGTTTCGAATCATTAAGTTAGCATATCATATAGATATAGAACATGTGTTTAGTTGATTTTAAAAGTCAAGTTAGAAGGATTAACTTTTGTTTGCGAACAAGTTTAGAATTAACTAAACTATGTTCTAGTGATTACATGTTCAAATCTTCGAATAAGATAGTTTTATATGTATGAATCGAATGATGTTATGAACATCATTACTACCTCAAGTTTAGTAGGTAAACCTACTGGAAGTGACAAGAAATGATCTAGCTTCAAAGGATCTTGGATGGCTTGAAAGTTCTTGAAGTAGAATCATGACACGAAAACAAGTTCAAGTAAGATTATCACTCGAATTAAGATAGTTATAGTTATAGGAATTGAATCAAAGTTTGTATATGAGTATTACCTTAATTTGGAATGATATCTTACTATAAACAACAAGGATTTCTTGAGGTTGGATTATCACTTTACAAGATTGGAAGTGAGCTAGTAAACTTGGAAGTATTCTTGATTTTATGAAACTAGAACTTGTAGAATTTATGAAGAACACTTAGAACTTGAAGATGGAACTTGAGAGAGATTAATTAGATGAAGAAAATTGAAGAATGAAAGTATTTGTAGGTGTTTTTGGTCGTTGGTATATGGATTAGATATAAAGGATATGTAATTTTGTTTTCATGTAAATAAGTCATGAATGATTACTAATATTTTTGTAATTTTATGAGATATTTCATGCTAGTTGCCAAATGATGGTTCTCACATGCATTAGATGACTCACATGGGCTGCTAATAGCTGATCATTGGAGTATATATACCAATAGTACATACATCTAAAAGTTGTGTATTGTACGAGTACGAATACGGGTGCATACGAGTAGAATTGTTGATGACCCTGAACGAGGATGTAATTGTAAGCATTTTTGTTAAGTAGAAGTATTTTGATAAGTGTCTTGAAGCCTTTCAAAAGTGTATGAATACATATTAAAACACTACATGTATATACATTTTAACTGAGTCGTTAAGTCATCGTTAGTCGTTACATGTAAATGTTGATTTGAAACCTTTAAGTTAACGATCTTGTTAAATATTGTTAACCCAATGTTTATTATATCTAATGAGATATTAAATTATTATATTATCATGATATTATGATATATTAATATATCTTAATATGATATATATACATTTAAATGTCGTTACAACGATAATCGTTACATATATGTCTCGTTTCGAAATCCTTAAGTTAGTAGTCTTGTTTTTACATATGTGGTTCATTGTTAATAAACTTAATGACATGTTTACTTATCATTTATCATGATTAAACATAGTGTATTAATATCTTAATATGATTCATATGTATTTAGTAAGACGTTGTTATAACGATAATCGTTATATATATCGTTTCGAGTTTCTTAAATTAATAAACTCAATTTTATGTATATAACTCATAGTTAAAATACTTAATGAGATACTTACTTATCATAATATCATGTTAACTATATATATAATCATATATATGTCATCATATAGTTTTTACAAGTTTTAGCGTTCGTGAATCACCGGTCAACTTGGGTGGTCAATTGTCTATATGAAACCTATTTAAATTAATCAAGTCTTAACAAGTTTGATTGCTTAACATGTTGAAAACACTTAATCATGTAAATATCAATTTCATTTAATATATATAAACATGGAAAAGTTCGGGTCACTACATCAACTCCCTATCAGTTAACTCACCCTCGTTGAAATCAAAGCATATCAGAAGCAGTAGCACAATTCTTTCTGTGATGATGATTTTTTTAATAACATAACAGACACATTAACGAAAGCCAAGCATGGCAATAGCAGCAACAGGATTCTAATAAAGAAAAGTGCATTTTTTTAACGTGGGCTTAAATTCTCCATTATCCTATCTCTTAGAACCTTCAGCAACAAAAATTGGAAAGTCACAGACATTTTCAGGGGTTGAACTGTATATATGAAATTTAGCGTTTAAAATATTATAGAATAAACAACTTTTATTTACCTTGTATAAAGTAAGCACACCAGCTAAAGCATCTTAATATGAGGGTTGATCGAAATGCCGAGGAGATCATATCAGTCTCCACTCGAACTGAATCAAGACAGAGTTCCAACCTCTATATAGTTCTTCACTCACATATAGTAACACATTAATTCAATGTACCCACCCATTTGATCACCTCCAATATTAAAGAAAAAAATAACTAAACTCACCATCATTTATTGGGTTGTTTCTTTGTTCGCAATAGCGTTAAATACAACTGAGGCTATGGGTTGTACAGGAATAAAACACGTAATAAGATTCAAAATAGCAGAAGAATAATCATACGGTTGCATCAAAGTCTTTTCTTTTAACCATACCTAAATAAAAATAGTGTAGTAACACATAGGCTTACATGTGCATCTATCAGTAACACAATAGGTAATACAATCAACTTTATATAATCTAAAATGAATATATATCATATAACAATAAAATTGAAATATAGTAAAATAAACATGTATCTAAAATACTTTAACATGTTAACAAATGATAAAGAAATAAAAATAACACATAGGCTCACATGTGCATCTAGTAGTATCATCTCCATTGACATTGCTAAATTTGGGTTTGAAATAGGTTTTCTTCCATGTTACAAAGATCTTAACCCTAACAACAACATCGTTCAGATCCCTTGTTAATTGGTTCAAGGGAGTATGTTCAACAACGTCAGCCATCAAGGATATTCTTGTTTAGTAATCAGATGCTACAAGAGAAAAGAGTTTTGGATGCCCATAATGTGTTTGTTTACCATGGTATTTATACTAAACGATAGAGCTCATTGGAGAGAAATGTCGTCATTAATTTGTATTTAAGAAAGATATTATCAATTAAAGACATTGAATCAAAATAATTCAAACTTAGCTGAATTATGGGAGTAGTTTATAAATGATCAATATTTCAACTGTATATTTTAGTAGATGTTTATGTAAAGTATTTTGTTGAATTTTTTTTAGATAATTACCTAAAAAAACTCCAAAATAATGGGGCAAACAGCTGTTATGATCAAATCTGTTCAATATAGGATCATTTTGATTTTTTTTTTGACCAAACCTGCTATTGAAATCAAAATTAACAATAATTAGACGATTTTGATAAAAAATCAATTTTTTTAAAAAAATCAATAAACAGAGCTTATCAATAAACACATATTGATCTAACACTTTAGCTTTTTATGTTTTAATTTTCATAAATTAAACGCAATAAATTTCGTATAGCAGCAGAACATGAAAATGTTTTTTATAATTATATCTGTAATACCGCAAAGTGTATTAATTGAATTAAAAAAAATGAAGATCACATATTGATACCTGAATAATGTAACGACCCGACCAAAACCGTTATTGACGGCGTCGTTAACTTAGGTCCCTTTGCGTGGTCGTAGTCCCTATATGAGACTCGTTTGACCAAAATTATGTCGCGTTCATTTGAAAGGTACAAAGTTTAGTTTAACAAACGGATCGACAATAAGTTTAAGTTTACAAAGTTATAAAGTATGAATGAAATAACTTGCGACATAATTAGTTTGAAACCACAGTTGCTATAAATAGCGTAAGTAAGTAGACAAAAGTTTGAATCCAAAAATGCTATCCCTAGCGTATGCATGCATGGTAGACTCCAATCAAGTAATCAAAGAGTGCGGAAGCATGTATCAAGTAGCCAAGTATGAACCTGAGAAAACATGTAGAAAACTGTCAACGAAAAACGTTGGTGAGATCATAGGTGTATTAGTAAATGTTATATTTTGAACCACAAGATTTAGTATTTCCATAAATTGATCATCCAAAAGTTGCATTCCAAAAGTTGGTTCGCGAGCACCCAATTATCAAAGCTTAACATTCCTTCCATTGTATACCCCATCACTTAGTGCTAGAACACACACTGATTCTCGAAAATATATTTCATCCGTAGACGGTAGCGAACCGTCAAAGATGAGGGTTGTCAACCCATATGGCCATATAACATAAGTTCTCGCTTACACCCGGCAAGTGTAACTAATGATAATCGAATTGAGGATTTTTGTTCTAAACTCGCTGTAGAATGTTTGTTTTCCTTGTACTTGTGTTCAAAGTATAAAAGTAAGTAGTACAAAATGTAACAAAGTATATGTTTCTCAGCCCACAATTTAAAAGTATAAAAAGTTGTTGAAAAGGTGGGACTATGATCTCACCTCGAGTGCACGAGTATAAACGTACTTCACAAAGTAACGTATGCATGAAAGTTGCTTAGCCTTGACCTAAACAAGTAAGTTATATCAATTAACCGGTTACGACACAAGGTCGGGTGAAATGTGTTCAATTAGTCCTATGGCTCGTTACGACTCGATTAAGTATAGCATGTGAATCACGTTGTCAAGTTTCATACAAGAAACAAGTATAAAAGCATGTTAGAATGATTGTATAAAAGTTTGGTTAAGTTTGACTAAAAGTCAAACTTGGTCAAAGTCAACGAAAAAGTCAACACGTTCGGGTCGGGTCCCAAACTATTTTTCTAAGCTTAGAAGTCATATATGAGCATGTTGGCCAAGTTACATGTTAATCGGAGGTGCGTAGCATAGCAAACATTTTTCGAAATTTGACAAAGTAGGTCAGAACCCAAACACGGCTATTGCCGCGCCGCGGCCAGAGGTGTCGCGCCGCGACATTAGGCGTGGCCTGGTACCTGGTCAGTTTCAAAAGTTCAAGTCTTGATCCAAAATTCAATTTAGCACAAAACGCAAGCCGTAAACACTTAGAATACGCATCTTATATCATTGGAAAGCTCTTTTGACAAGGAATACAATTAACTACCTTTCACAAGCAAAAACATCAATTACAATAACCGAAAACTCGTCAATTGATCAAGAAGGGTTTATTTTCAAAGTTTCAAGTTCGTAAAACGTATTTTATGATTCGGGAATCCAATTTACACATACGATATGCCGTTTCGAAGGTAATTAAGCATACAATGCATCTAAACACTTACTAACAACATTAACAAGCATTCAACGCATCAAAAGTTCATTTCAAAGTCTATCAAACCCTAACCAAAATTCACAAAAATCAATAATCATGTGTTTGAAGTTTTCTTAATCAACCTACGCATCAAAACGAAGCTAGTGATACTAGTAACACAATTAAAACATGAACTTTAACAATCAAACAACATTTAATCTTCCAAAATGCAAGATTAAGCAAACCCATTTCAAATGTTCAAACTAGTTACTCAAAACAACAAATCGAGCAAGTAAATCATATATTCATGCTAGACACGAGCCATAGACACCAACTAACACCATTTCAAATCAAAAACACGAATTTAGAGAAATCTAGAGTTTTAGAAATGTTACCCAAACGAGATGAAGTTGGTATCAAATTGTAGAGGATGAAGAGAGGATTAAGAATATGTAGTCGGATTTGTTGTGAGCTTCCAAGATTGAATTTAGATGATGAATGAATGGAATGGGTTTGTGTGTGTGTGTTCTTGAGATGGAGAGAAAAGGGATGAGGGAGATGATGGAATGGATGAAATGGGTTGACTAGTTGATCTAGTCAACTAGTTTGCCCATTTGGCAACTCCGGTCCCTCGAGTTTCAAAGCGGGTGCGGGATTTAACCGATCGAATATTTTTAAAACGCAAGTTAACGAGAGATGTTATAATTAAATGACGGAATTATTATGAACGTTAGTCAACGGAAACTACGAATTTAAATAACGAAAGGTATTATTTAAAAGAAAAAGACGGTGTTAAAAAAATAAATTTAACAGAAAAAGGCGGGATGTTACATTATCCACAACTCAAAAGAAATTTCGTCCCGAAATTTAGTTGGAAGTAGTAGTTGTTGTTTCTTCCTCGAGATCTTGCGTTGTCGGTTCTACGAATAAGTGAAGGTACTCCCTTGGGCATTTCAACGAACTTTGACAGTCGGGGTTTCACGTCGTCTTAGAGTTTGGGTTCACGATTCATGGTTTCGACCGGCCCTCCTAGGAATGAAGTTTATCGTCGATAGTGAGTTCATCAAAGGAAATAACAAGTTCTCGTTTCGCAAAACACGTCTTTGAGTTGATACATCGAATGTAGGATAAACGGAGACCCAAAATGAGTCGGAAAAGTCTAAACGGCTAGCGACGGGCCCAAAACACCCCAAGAATTTAAAGGGTCAAAATATCGCGGATTTAGCTTCCTACGTTTTCCCGAAACGGATTGCACTTTTCCAAGGTGCGACTCTTAACGTGACGCGGTTTATTTGAAATGTTTACGTCTAACATCGGCGTAGCTCTTGGTGATTACGAGTCGCGTAGGGTTTTACCTGAATATGAATAAATTTTCTCGGTTGCTCATGAATAACCTCGGCCCCGGTGAATTGATCATCGTTTACTTGGTTCGACAAAGGAGAATGACGTTTCCAGTCACATGTGGTTTCAAAAGGAGTGACGTTAAAACTCGAATGAAAATCATTGTAGTACGAGGATTCGGTTAAAGGAAAATACTTTTCTCAAGTAAATTTGAAGTTGGTAATACAAACTTGTATTATGGTTTTCAAGACTTAAATCGTATGTTTGTTCGGTCCGTCGGGTTGTGGATGGTACGCGGTACTCATGTCTAAACGCGGTCCCGAGGCTTTTTGTAAGGTACTCCAAAATCTAGAAGTGAAACGAGGATCTCGATTCGAAACGAAGTATATCTCCTTAAGATATATTTTGAACAAGTTTTTGTTTCTCAGTAAATTCGCGCCGTGGAAGATGTATCGGTCTCCGAAAATGTTTGTTAGAGCAAGTTTCTTATCGAGTTCTGAAAATGTTCGTTAGGACTATTCACCCTCGTGGTGAATAATAGTACGACGTGAAGAGTCGCTCTCCATTGCGAATTTAGAATAAGGACCTCCTGAACCGGAAGTACGAGGGTGATGCAAGAGAAGTTTCCGCCCCGATGTGAGCATAACGAGTAAATTGTAGTTAGTCAACAAGACTGCGCGAGGACGAGCTAGTATACCCATGTGACATACGGTTGAAGTCGAATGGAATCGGTAATTCATTCGGAAGCATAAATATAATTCAACAATAGTCGAAGGTGCGTCCCCGGTATGGTTGTTGTCAGTACTTTCGGAGTTTTCAGATGTCCAAACTTGAAAAGATGAAGTCATGTACATGGCACATGGTGGTGTTTAGGTTGATCGAGTCTAACCACCATCACGCGTCACTAGAACTTTGGTATGTCTTACCGTAATATAACCACGTTGATCGAGTGTCGTTATATTACGCTAACTCATACCTCCATTCCCACATCACTCTATAGATTCAAGTTCGTGTCATCGTGAAGTTTAAAATAAACAAAGTGTAACGACGTCTCTAACGTGACTCGTATTGAATCGAAAGAATTAGTGCAACTATAAAGAAGCATTCTCCGAGGGAAGTGTATAAATGATTGTTCACGTCAATGAGGTTCGAGTCAGACAAAAATGTATTCAGGTATGAAAAGAGTAACGAGTCATGATAACGAGTAGCACGCAACCGTAGTGATAAATGTTGATGACGATACTCACCTAGAGTAGTGATGGTAGTAACACCAAAAAGTAGATAGTAAGAAACACCAGTGGGAAACCGATAGTAAGTGGAAGCGGTGGCAAATAACAATCCGGGAGACAGAGTTCCCGAACAAGTGTGACTAATGAAGTCGTCATCATCCATACGTGTATGAATCATGAATTTACGTGTGTTACCAAAAAGTGGCGGAATACGAGTTCGTATGATGAAGGTTGGGTACCATTAAAAAGTTTGCCTAAGAATGATTCAAGTATAATGCACAAGTAGTCAAGTAAGTGCTATCTATAGCAAATGTATGTCAGAATGCAAATGCTAACTATCCGGTTGTAGTCTAGACTCACTAATGCGTCCTAACGACTCTGTTAGACACACTAATGCACGTCCTAGTTCCCTACAACCAACGCTCTGATACCACTTGTAACGACCCGACCAAAACCGTTATTGACGACGTCGTTAACTTAGGTCCCTTTGCGTGGTCGTAGTCCCTATATGAGACTCGTTTGACCAAAATTATGTCGCGTTCATTTGAAAGGTATAAAGTTTAGTTTAACAAACGGATCGACAATAAGTTTAAGTTTACAAAGTTATAAAGTATGAATGAAATAACTTGCGACATAATTAGTTTGAAACCATAGTTGCTATAAATAGCGTAAGTAAGTAGACAAAAGTTTGAATCCAAAAATGCTATCCCTAGCGTATGCATGCATGGTAGACTCCAATCAAGTAATCAAAGAGTGCGGAAGCATGTATCAAGTAGCCAAGTATGAACCTGAGAAAACATGTAGAAAACTGTCAACGAAAAACGTTGGTGAGATCATAGGTGTATTAGTAAATGTTATATTTTGAACCACAAGATTTAGTATTTCCATAAATTGATCATCCAAAAGTTGCATTCCAAAAGTTGGTTCGCGAGCACCCAATTATCAAAGCTTAACATTCCTTCCATTGTATACCCCATCACTTAGTGCTAGAACACACACTGATTCTCGAAAATATATTTCATCCGTAGACGGTAGCGAACCGTCAAAGATGAGGGTTGTCAACCCATATGGCCATATAACATAAGTTCTCGCTTACACCCGGCAAGTGTAACTAATGATAATCGAATTGAGGATTTTTGTTCTAAACTCGCTGTAGAATGTTTGTTTTCCTTGTACTTGTGTTCAAAGTATAAAAGTAAGTAGTACAAAATGTAACAAAGTATATGTTTCTCAGCCCACAATTTAAAAGTATAAAAAGTTGTTGAAAAGGTGGGACTATGATCTCACCTCGAGTGCACGAGTATAAACGTACTTCACAAAGTAACGTATGCATGAAAGTTGCTTAGCCTTGACCTAAATAAGTAAGTTATATCAATTAACCGGTTACGACACAAGGTCGGGTGAAATGTGTTCAATTAGTCCTATGGCTCGTTACGACTCGATTAAGTATAGCATGTGAATCACGTTGTCAAGTTTCATACAAGAAACAAGTATAAAAGCATGTTAGAATGATTGTATAAAAGTTTGGTTAAGTTTGACTAAAAGTCAAACTTGGTCAAAGTCAACACGTTCGGGTCGGGTCCCAAACTATTTTTCTAAGCTTAGAAGTCATATATGAGCATGTTGGCCAAGTTACATGTTAATCGGAGGTGCGTAGCATAGCAAACATTTTTCGAAATTTGACAAAGTAGGTCAGAACCCAAACACGGCTATTGCCGCGCCGCGGCCAGAGGTGTCGCGCCGCGACATTAGGCGTGGCCTGGTACCTGGTCAGTTTCAAAAGTTCAAGTCTTGATCCAAAATTCAATTTAGCACAAAACGCAAGCCGTAAACACTTAGAATACGCATCTTATATCATTGGAAAGCTCTTTTGACAAGGAATACAATTAACTACCTTTCACAAGCAAAAACATCAATTACAATAACCGAAAACTCGTCAATTGATCAAGAAGGGTTTATTTTCAAAGTTTCAAGTTCGTAAAACGTATTTTATGATTCGGGAATCCAATTTACACATACGATATGCCTTTTCGAAGGTAATTAAGCATACAATGCATCTAAACACTTACTAACAACATTAACAAGCATTCAACGCATCAAAAGTTCATTTCAAAGTCTATCAAACCCTAACCAAAATTCACAAAAATCAATAATCATGTGTTTGAAGTTTTCTTAATCAACCTACGCATCAAAACGAAGCTAGTGATACTAGTAACACAATTAAAACATGAACTTTAACAATCAAACAACATTTAATCTTCCAAAATGCAAGATTAAGCAAACCCATTTCAAATGTTCAAACTAGTTACTCAAAACAACAAATCGAGCAAGTAAATCATATATTCATGCTAGACACGAGCCATAGACACCAACTAACACCATTTCAAATCAAAAACACGAATTTAGAGAAATCTAGAGTTTTAGAAATGTTACCCAAACGAGATGAAGTTGGTATCAAATTGTAGAGGATGAAGAGAGGATTAAGAATATGTAGTCGGATTTGTTGTGAGCTTCCAAGATTGAATTTAGATGATGAATGAATGGAATGGGTTTGTGTGTGTGTGTTCTTGAGATGGAGAGAAAAGGGATGAGGGAGATGATGGAATGGATGAAATGGGTTGACTAGTTGACCTAGTCAACTAGTTTGCCCATTTGGCAACTCCGGTCCCTCGAGTTTCAAAGCGGGTGCGGGATTTAACCGATCGAATATTTTTAAAACGCAAGTTAACGAGAGATGTTATAATTAAATGACGGAATTATTATGAACGTTAGTCAACGGAAACTACGAATTTAAATAACGAAAGGTATTATTTAAAAGAAAAAGACGGTGTTAAAAAAATAAATTTAACAGAAAAAGGCGGGATGTTACAAATAACTTAATTGCGGGATGACAAATCTTCAATCATGACATTTTTTTCGCCATTTAATAGAGACTTAGGAAGACCTTCTACAATAGACTGAATCTGTGAAAATTCCTTCCTTATCTGCAAGGGTGTAATCGTATTAGGATCATGATCGATTTGAATATGATTGAATTTTGAGATTAGGGTTAACATGTTTGAATTTAGGCCTTTTGGAGTAGGCGATTAAACATGTTAAATTGAGCTAGTATTTGCAGTTTATGAATTTCATTAACAAATGATCATTTGATTGTTAATTCAATCTACATACCGATCGTCTAATTACTGTATATTAAATGATCGAAAGAGAATAATGAAGGTTTAGGTATTAGCTGTGACGACCCAGAAATTTCCGACCAAATTTAAACTTTATCTTTATATTATTCCGACACGATAAGCAGAATTTATAATGTTGAATCTTAAAAACTTTGGAACTACATTCATGTAATCAATTACCCTTTGACCGTGTTCGACGATTCAAGAACAATTATGTGTATGTAGATATGTATATATAATATTAATTGAAAACATTAACAAAGTATTAGATGTATGATACTTTACATGAACGTATTTGTTTCGATATATTTATTGACAGAATTAAGAGATAATATCAAATGATTGAATTATCAGATACATTATGATATGATTACGGGTCTATGTTATGAGGTCCACTGTGATTTAAGAAATCTATTATTTTTGACAACATTCGAAAAATGGTAAAGTAATTTACAAATGAGAACAAACTGTCACATAACGAGAGTTAGACAGAAGTTAGTGGAGAATTGAATTTCATAATACTTGATTGATCTATTTTCAAACGTGCAAAAACGTTTTTCGATATAATAGAATTTTTTTTATTAAAATGTCTTTGTTAAATAATGTAAGTTGAAATATTGGTTATTAGATATATAAATAACCTGCAACGTGTATTTAAAGCGTGTTTATGTATATTAAATAGATATATGATAATTAAGTATCTCATTAAGTATATTAACAATGGATTATATATATAAAATGAGACTACTAACTTAAGGGTTTCGAAACAATATATATATATATATATATATATATATATGTAGTGACCCGAACTTTTCCATGTTTATATATATTAATTGAGATTGATATTTACATGATTAAATATTTCCAACATATTAAACAATCAAACTTGGTAAGACTTGATTAATTGAAATATGTTTCATATAGACAATTGACCACCCAAGTTGACCGGCGATTCACGAACGTTAAAACTTGTAAAAATGACATGACGATATATATATGGATATACATATGGTTAACATGAGATTATGATAAGTAAGTATCTCCATAAGTATATTAACAATGAGTTATATACATATAAACAAGACTACTAACTTAAGGATTTCGAAACGAGACATATATGTAACGATTATCGTTGTAACGACATTTAAATGTATATATATCATATTAAGATATATTAATATATCATAATATCATGATAATATAATAATTTAACATCTCATTAGATATAATAAACAATGGGTTAACAACATTAATTGAGATCGTTAACTTAAAGGTTTCAAAACAACACTTACATGTAACGACTAACGATGACTTAACGACTCAGTTAAAATGTATATACATGTAGTGTATTTAGATGTATTAAAATACTTTTGGAAGACTTCAAGACATATATCAAAACACTCATACTTAACGAAAATGGTTACAGTTACTTTTCCATTCTTTTCTTTCATCAAGAATTCTAGTCGTATTCTTACCCGTATTATACACAGCTTCAAAACGTACTTACTATGAGTATATACCAATAGGAACTAGCATGGGATTCCACTCTTGATTATGTCATGTATGACTAATTAATTTTAACTTCTACCATGAGCTAGTCAACTAACTAGAACTCCTTTTAACCCCACTCACCACTCACCAATTACCACTCATCATTCACTCCATTTCACTTCCAATTCTCTTTCTAATTCTCTCTCAACACACACACACTATTATGAACGTATTTTTCCAGTAGTTAATCATCATCTTCATCAAAAATTACTTCAAGAATCAAGTTATAATCATCATAGGAAGAACACTTCAAGAACACTTCAAAAATCCCTTCAAGTTTACTAATTTACTTCCAAGCTTTCTAATCCATTCCAAGTAATCATCTAAGATCAAGAAACCTTTGTTATATACAGTAGGTTATCTTTCTTATTAAAGGTAATATTCATATTCAAACTTTGATTCAATTTCTATAACTATAAACTATCTTAATTCGAGTAAAAATCTTACTTGAACTTGTTTTTGTGTCATGATCCTACTTCAAGAACTTTCAAGCCATCCAAGATCCTTTGAAGCTAGATCATTTCTTGTCACTTCCAGTAGGTTTACCTACTAAACTTGAGGTAGTAATGATGTTCATAACATCATTCGATTCATATATATAAAACTATCTTATTCGAAGGTTTAAACTCGTAATCACTAGAACATAGTTTAGTTAATTCTAAACTTGTTCGCAAACAAAAGTTAATCCTTCTAACTTGACTTTTAAAATTAACTAAACACATGTTCTATATCTATATGATATGCTAACTTAATGATTTAAAACCTGGAAACACGAAAAACACCGTAAAACCGGATTTACGCCGTCGTAGTAACACCGCGGGCTGTTTTGGGTTAGTTAATTAAAAACTATGATAAACTTTGATTTAAAAGTTGTTATTCTGAGAAAATTATTTTTATTATGAACATGAAACTATATCCAAAAATTATGGTTAAACTCAAAGTGGAAGTATGTTTTCTAAAATGGTCATCTAGACGTCGTTCTTTCGACTGAAATGACTACCTTTACAAAAACGACTTGTAACTTATTTTTCCAACTATAAACCTATACTTTTTCTGTTTAGATTCATAAAATAGAGTTCAATATGAAACCATAGCAATTTGATTCACTCAAAACGGATTTAAAATGAAGAAGTTATGGGTAAAACAAGATTGGATAATTTTTCTCATTTTAGCTACGTGAAAATTGGTAACAAATCTATTCCAACCATAACTTAATCAACTTGTATTGTATATTATGTAATCTTGAGATACCATAGACATGTATACAATGTTTCGACCTATCATGTCGACACATCTATATATATTTCGGAACAACCATAGACACTCTATATGTGAATGTTGGAGTTAGCTATACAGGGTTGAGGTTGATTCCAAAATATATATAGTTTGAGTTGTGATCAATACTGAGATACGTATACACTGGGTCGTGGATTGATTCAAGATAATATTTATCGATTTATTTCTGTACATCTAACTGTGGACAACTAGTTGTAGGTTACTAACGAGGACAGCTGACTTAATAAACTTAAAACATCAAAATATATTAAAAGTGTTGTAAATATATTTTAAACATACTTTGATATATATGTATATATTGTTATAGGTTCGTGAATCAACAAGTGGCCAAGTCTTACTTTCCGACGAAGTAAAAATCTGTGAAAGTGAGTTATAGTCCCACTTTTAAAATCTAATATTTTTGGGATGAGAATACATGCAGGTTTTATAAATGATTTACAAAATAGACACAAGTACGTGAAACTACATTCTATGGTTGAATTATCGAAATCGAATATGCCCCTTTTTATTAAGTCTGGTAATCTAAAAATTAGGGAACAGACACCCTAATTGACGCGAATCCTAAAGATAGATCTATTGGGCCTAACAAACCCCATCCAAAGTACTGGATGCTTTAGTACTTCGAAATTTATATCATATCCGAAGGGTGTCCCGGAATGATGGGGATATTCTTATATATATGCATCTTGTTAATTTCGGTTACCAGGTGTTCACCATATGAATGATTTTTATCTCTATGTATGGGATGTGTATTGAAATATGAAATCTTGTGGTCTATTGTTACGATTTGATATATATAGGTTAAACCTATAACTCACCAACATTTTTGTTGACGTTTAAAGCATGTTTATTCTCAGGTGAATACTAAGAGCTTCCGCCGTTGCATACTAAAATAAGGACAAGATTTGGAGTCCATGTTTGTATGATATTGTGTAAAAACTGCATTCAAGAAACTGATTTCGATGTAACATATTTGTATTGTAAACCATTATGTAATGGTCGTGTGTAAATAGGATATTTTAGATTATCATTATTTGATAATCTACGTAAAGCTTTTTAAACCTTTATTTATGAAATAAAGGTTATGGTTTGTTTTAAAAATTAATGCAGTCTTTGAAAAACGTCTCATATAGAGGTCAAAACCTCGCAACGAAATCAATTAATTTGGAACATTTTTAATCAATAAGAACGGGACATTTCAGTTGGTATCCGAGCGTTGGTCTTAGAGAACCAGAAAATTTGCATTAGTGTGTCTTATCAAGTTTGTTAGGATGCATTAGTGAGTCTGGACTTCGACCGTGTTTTCTTTAAAAATGATTGCTTAACATTTTTGTTGGAAACTATATATTTTTAACATATGAATATTATGTGATATATTAATCTCTTAACGTGTTTGATATTATGTGATAGATGTCTACCTCTAGAACAAGTCCCATTGACTCACCTAATAATAATGAAGAGTCAAATGTAAATTGGAATGATTCGTGGACTGATTCACAAGTTCCCGAAGAGGAACCGGAAGAAGAGTCGGAACCGGAAGAAGAATTGAAACCGGAAGAAGAATCGGAACCGGAAGAAGAAATAGAACCGGTGGGGGAAATAATAAAACGGTTAAGTAAAAGAGAATCCTCAACCAACCGACCAAGGTTAATTATGGTCAATGGTGTTTCCGCCAAGGAAGCAAAATATTGGGAGGATTACCAATTCTCCGATGAATCGGATTCCGACGAGAATTCCGATGATGTTATAGAAATTACCCCAACTGAATTTAAAAAGGCAAAAGAAAATAATAAGGGAAAGGGCATAAAAATAGAGAAATCTAATTCCAACCCCGATAAACTTTATATGTATCGTCAACCCCCGAAGTCCTTAAGTTGTAACAATGACCCGGGAACCTCTAAACCACCAGGTTTTTCTAAACCAATGTGGACAACGACGGCTCATATTAGGGGAACATCATATATCCCTAGAAACTTGGCAAAACGAACCAAAACCGAACAAGAAGAAACGAGTGAGTCGGAATAAGATAGTTGTATTCGTGTGGTGTAATATATGTAATATAGTGTGCTTATGCTTTATGATATATGTAAAAATTGCTTGTATTAATAAGTATTTTTTTTATGAATCTAACTCTTGTCTATTTTACAGTATAAAAACACAAAATGGATAGACAACCCAATATTTTAAGAGACCTACCCGGAGACATGATTGATGAAATCTTGTCTAGAGTCGGTCAGAATTCCTCGGCACAACTATTTAAGGCGAGATCAGTTTGTAAGACATTCGAAGAACGTTCCAAGAATGCCTTGGTTTATAAAAGGCTTTCGTTCGAAAAATGGGGGATATCACATTGGGAAATCCATAAGTTACGATGTGTTTACTTTGACGCATATATTGCGGGGAACCCAAATGCTATTTTACGCAACGGGTTAAGAAATTATTTTGACTCAGTATATCCGAATATAGGACTTCGTGATTTAGAAAAAGCGGCTAACATGCAACATAAAGAAGCATGTTATGCTTACGGATTAGTAATGTTCGCTTCTCACCAAAGTGAGAACAAGAACATCGGCCTACAACTATTAAACAAAACGTTCCCACAAGTGACGGAGTCGGTAATTGGGGTAAGAAATGAGGTTTTTAGATTGTTACGGGACTGTTGGACATTACGTAACCCTCGTCCCTTTGACGACGTTACAACACGCTGTCTTATCAACGGCCATAACGGTTATGTTTCGCAAGACCAAGGATGGGAAGTAATCCTAGTAAAACCAGAATGCATGACTTGTTTCTGGACGTATGAATTACGTGTCTTTAGTGCCTTTGCTGAACGACTTGTGTACTAGCTAGAATTATCTTCACAACCATCTTGTATCAAATTTATTGTGTGCTATATTTCATGCTTTATGTAAAATAAGCGGTATTGTAAGTTTGTAAAATATTGTATAAAAGTTTGAACGCGAAATATTATTATAATCAGTTTTTCATATAGAATTGTAGTAGTTGAATTGTATATTAGCTACTAAGTATGAACATAACGGGTAGGTACTACCCGAATTTAAACTTATAAAACGCTAATATGAAGAAAAAGCTTTTATAAATGAGTTCATATTATGCTACGAAATACTATTAACTACTCTTAATATTCTGTATGATTAACTTGTTCCATTTGACTATTTTGAAGGAAATGGCACCGACTACTCGACACACCGTGAATATGAATGAAGAGGAATTCCGTACTTTTCTAGCTTCAAACATAGCCGCAGTACAGGCTGCGCTACATACCAACAATAACCTTGGATCTGGCAGTACAGGAAATCGTGTAGGATGCACCTACAAAGAATTCACTGCCTGCAAACCTTTGGAATTTGATGGAACCGAAGGACCGATCGGATTGAAACGGTGGACCGAGAAGGTCGAATCGGTGTTTGCCATAAGTAAGTGTACTGAAGAGGACAAAGTGAAGTACGCTACGCATACCTTCACAGGTTCTGCGTTAACATGGTGGAATACCTATCTAGAGCAAGTGGGACAAGATGATGCGTACGCACTACCGTGGTCAGCATTCAAGCACTTGATGAACGAGAAGTACCGTCCCAGAACAGAGGTCAATAAGCTCAAGACAGAACTTAGAGGGTTACGAACCCAAGGATTTGATATTACTACATACGAAAGACGATTCACAAAATTGTGCCTATTGTGTCCGGGAGCATTCGAAGATGAGGAAGAGAAGATCGACGCGTTTGTGAAAGGATTATCGGAAAGAATCCAAGAAGATATAAGTTCACACGAGCCCGCCTCCATACAACAGGCATGTAGAATGGCTCACAAACTAGTGAACCAGATTGAAGAAAGAATTAAAGAACAGACTACTGAAGAGGCCAATGTGAAGTAAGTCAAAAGAAAGTGGGAGGAAAACGGTGATAAAAATCACCAATACAACAACAACAGCAACTACAACAATAATCGTAACAATTATCCCAACAATCCCAACATCAATCGCAACTACAACAAACGGCCCAACAACAACAACAACAACAACAACAACAACAACAACAACAATAGCAACTACAACAATCATCCCAACAACAATAATAACCGCAACAACAACAACAATCAGAAGCAGCTATGCCAAAGGTGTGAAAAGTATCACTCGGGGTTCTGCACCAAATTTTGCAACAAGTATAAAAGAAATGGTCATAGCGCGGCGAAGTGTGAGGTCTACGGACCAGGGGTTAATAGAACGAAAGGAACAAATGGTGTCGGAACGAGTAATGGCGGAGCAAGTAGTGTCGGAGCAAGTTATGCCAATGTAGTTTGTTATAAATGTGGAAAACCGGGCCACATTATTAGAAATTGCCCGAACCAGGAGAACACGAATGGACAAGGCCACGGAAGAGTTTTCAATATTAATGCAGCAGAGGCACAGGAAGACCCGAAGCTTGTTACGGGTACGTTTCTTATTGACAATAAATTTGCTTACGTTTTATTTGATTCGGGTGCGGATAGAAGCTATATGAGTAGAGATTTTTGTGTGCTAAATTAAGTTGTCCATTGACGCCTTTGGATAGTAAATTTTTACTCGAATTAGCAAATGGTAAATTAATTTCAGCAGATAATATATGTCGGAATCGAGAAATTAAACTGGTTAGCGAAACATTTAAGATTGATTTGATACCAGTAGAGTTAGGGAGTTTTGATGTGATAATCGGTATGGACTGGTTGAAAGAAGTGAAAGCAGAGATCGTTTGTTACAAAAATGCAATTCGCATTATACGAGAAAAAGGAAAACCCTTAATGGTGTACGGAGAAAAGGGCAACACGAAGCTACATATTATTAGTAATTTGAAGGCACAAAAACTAATAAGAAAAGGTTGCTATGCTGTTCTAGCACACGTCGAGAAAGTACAAACTGAAGAAAAGAGCATCAATGATGTTCCCATTGCAAAAGAATTTCCCGATGTATTTCCGAAAGAATTACCGGGATTACCCCCACAGCGATCCGTTGAATTTCAAATAGATCTTGTACCAGGAGCTGCACCAATAGCTCGTGCTCCTTACAGACTCGCACCCAGCGAGATGAAAGAACTACAAAGCCAATTACAAGAACTTTTAGAGCGTGGTTTCATTCGACCAAGCACATCACCGTGGGGAGCTCCTGTTTTGTTTGTCAAGAAGAAAGATGGTACATTCAGGTTGTGTATCGACTACCGAGAGTTGAACAAACTTACCATCAAGAACCGCTACCCACTACCGAGAATCGACGACTTATTTGATCAACTACAAGGCTCGTCTGTTTATTCAAAGATTTACTTACGTTCCTGGTATCATCAAATGCGGGTGAAAGAAGATGATATTCCAAAGACTGCTTTCAGAACACGTTACGGTCATTACGAGTTTATGGTCATGCCGTTTGGTTTAACTAATGCACCAGCTATGTTCATGGACCTTATGAACCGAGTGTGTGGACCATACCTTGACAAGTTTGTCATTGTTTTCATTGATGACATACTTATTTACTCAAAGAATGACCAAGAACACGGTGAACATTTGAGAAAGGTGTTAGAAGTATTGAGGAAGGAAGAATTGTACGCTAAGTTTTCAAAGTGTGCATTTTGGTTGGAAGAAGTTCAATTCCTCGGTCACATAGTGAACAAAGAAGGTATTAAGGTGGATCCGGCAAAGATAGAAACTGTTGAAAAGTGGGAAACCCCGAAAACTCCGAAACACATACGCCAGTTTTTAGGACTAGCTGGTTACTACAGAAGGTTCATCCAAGACTTTTCCAGAATAGCAAAACCCTTGACTGCATTAACGCATAAAGGGAAGAAATTTGAATGGAATGATGAACAAGAGAAAGCGTTTCAGTTATTGAAGAAAAAGCTAACTACGGCACCTATATTTTCATTGCCTGAAGGGAATGATGATTTTGTGATTTATTGTGACGCATCAAAGCAAGGTCTCGGTTGTGTATTAATGCAACGAACGAAGGTGATTGCTTATGCGTCTAGACAATTGAAGATTCACGAACAAAATTATACGACGCATGATTTGGAATTAGGCGCAGTTGTTTTTGCATTAAAGACTTGGAGGCACTACTTATATGGGGTCAAAAGTATTATATATACCGACCACAAAAGTCTTCAACACATATTTAATCAGAAACAACTGAATATGAGGCAGCGTAGGTGGATTGAATTGTTGAATGATTACGACTTTGAGATTCGTTACCACCCGGGAAAGGCAAACCTGGTAGCCGATGCCTTGAGCAGGAAGGACAGAGAACCCATTCGAGTAAAATCTATGAATATAATGATTCATAATAACCTTACTACTCAAATAAAGGAGGCGCAACAAGGAGTTTTAAAAGAGGGAAATTTAAAGGATGAAATACCCAAGGGATCGGAGAAGCATCTTAATATTCGGGAAGATGGAACCCGGTATAGGGCTGAAAGGATTTGGGTACCAAAATTTGGAGATATGAGAGAAATGGTACTTAGAGAAGCTCATAAAACCAGATACTCAATACATCCTGGAATGGGGAAGATGTACAAGGATCTCAAGAAACATTTTTGGTGGCCGGGTATGAAAGCCGATGTTGCTAAATATGTAGGAGAATGTTTGACGTGTTCTAAGGTCAAAGCTGAGCATCAGAAACCATCAGGTCTACTTCAACAACCCGAAATCCCGGAATGGAAATGGGAAAATATTACCATGGATTTCATCACTAAATTGCCAAGGACTGCAAGTGGTTTTGATACTATTTGGGTAATAGTTGACCGTCTCACCAAATCAGCACACTTCCTGCCAATAAGAGAAGATGACAAGATGGAGAAGTTAGCACGACTGTATTTGAAGGAAGTCATCTCCAGACATGGAATACCAATCTCTATTATCTCTGATAGGGATGGCAGATTTATTTCAAGATTCTGGCAGACATTACAGCAAGCATTAGGAACTCGTCTAGACATGAGTACTTCCTATCATCCACAAACTGATGGGCAGAGTGAAAGGACGATACAAACACTTGAAGACATGCTACGAGCATGTGTTATTGATTTCGGAAACAGTTGGGATCGACATCTACCGTTAGCAGAATTTTCCTACAACAACAGCTACCATTCAAGCATTGAGATGGCGCCGTTTGAAGCACTTTATGGTAGAAAGTGCAGGTCTCCGATTTGTTGGAGTGAAGTGGGGGATAGATAGATTACGGGTCCGGAGATTATACAAGAAACTACCGAGAAGATCATCCAAATTCAACAACGGTTGAAAACCACCCAAAGTCAACAAAAGAGCTACGCTGACATTAAAAGAAAAGATATAGAATTTGAAATTGGAGAGATGGTCATGCTTAAAGTTGCACCTTGGAAGGGCGTTGTTCGATTTGGTAAAGGAGGGAAATTAAATCCAAGGTATATTGGACCATTCAAGATTATTGATCGTGTCGGACCAGTAGCTTATCGACTTGAGTTACCTCAACAACTCGTGGCTGTACATAACACTTTCCATGTCTCGAATTTGAAGAAATGTTTTGCTAAAGAAGATCTCATTATTCCGTTAGATGAAATCCAAATCAACGAAAAACTCCAATTCATCGAAGAACCCGTCGAAATAATGGATCGTGAGGTTAAAAGACTTAAGCAAAACAAGATACCAATTGTTAAGGTTCGATGGAATGCTCGTAGAGGACCCGAGTTCACCTGGGAGTGTGAAGATCAGATGAAGAAGAAATACCCGCATCTATTTCCAGAAGATTCGTCAACACCTTCAACAGCTTAAAATTTCGGGACGAAATTTATTTAACGGGTAGGTACTGTAGTGACCCGAACTTTTCCATGTTTATATATATTAATTGAGATTGATATTTACATGATTAAATGTTTCCAACATGTTAAACAATCAAACTTGGTAAGACTTGATTAATTGAAATATGTTTCATATAGACAATTGACCACCCAAGTTGACCGGCAATTCACGAACGTTAAAACTTGTAAAAATGACATGACGATATATATATGGATATACATATGGTTAACATGAGATTATGATAAGTAATTATCTCCATAAGTATATTAACAATGAGTTATATACATATAAACAAGACTACTAACTTAAGGATTTCGAAACGAGACATATATGTAACGATTATCGTTGTAACGACATTTAAATGTATATATATCATATTAAGATATATTAATATATCATAATATCATGATAATATAATAATTTAACATCTCATTAGATATAATAAACAATGGGTTAACAACATTAATTGAGATCGTTAACTTAAAGGTTTCAAAACAACACTTACATGTAACGACTAACGATGACTTAACGACTCAGTTAAAATGTATATACATGTAGTGTATTTAGATGTATTAAAATACTTTTGGAAGACTTCAAGACATATATCAAAACACTTATACTTAACGAAAATGGTTACAGTTACTTTTCCATTCTTTTCTTTCATCAAGAATTCTAGTCGTATTCTTACCCGTATTATACACAGCTTCAAAACGTACTTACTATGAGTATATACCAATAGGAACTAGCATGGGATTCCACTCTTGATTATGTCATGTATGACTAATCAATTTTAACTTCTACCATGAGCTATTCAACTAACTAGAACTCCTTTTAACCCCACTCACCACTCACCAAAAACCACTCATCATTCACTCCATTTCACTTCCAATTCTCTTTCTAATTCTCTCTCAACACACACACACTATTATGAACGTATTTTTCCAGTAGTTAATCATCATCTTCATCAAAAATTACTTCAAGAATCAAGCTATAATCATCATAGGAAGAACACTTCAAGAACACTTCAAAAATCCCTTCAAGTTTACTAATTTACTTCCAAGCTTTCTAATCCATTCCAAGTAATCATCTAAGATCAAGAAACCTTTGTTATATACAGTAGGTTATCTTTCTTATTCAAGGTAATATTCATATTCAAACTTTGATTCAATTTCTATAACTATAAACTATCTTAATTCGAGTAAAAATCTTACTTGAACTTGTTTTTGTGTCATGATCCTACTTCAAGAACTTTCAAGCCATCCAAGATCCTTTGAAGCTAGATCATTTCTTGTCACTTCCAGTAGGTTTAACTACTAAACTTGAGGTAGTAATGATGTTCATAACATCATTCGATTCATATATATAAAACTATCTTATTCGAAGGTTTAAACTCGTAATCACTAGAACATAGTTTAGTTAATTCTAAACTTGTTCGCAAACAAAAGTTAATCCTTCTAACTTGACTTTTAAAATTAACTAAACACATGTTATATATCTATATGATATGCTAACTTAATGTTTTAAAACCTGGAAACACGAAAAACACCGTAAAACCGGATTTACGCCGTCGTAGTAACACCGCGGGCTGTTTTGGGTTAGTTAATTAAAAACTATGATAAACTTTGATTTAAAAGTTGTTATTCTGAGAAAATGATTTTTATTATGAACATGAAACTATATCCAAAAATTATGGTTAAACTCAAAGTGGAAGTATGTTTTCTAAAATGGTCATCTAGACGTCGTTCTTTCGACTGAAATGACTACCTTTACAAAAACGACTTGTAACTTATTTTTTCGACTATAAACCTATACTTTTTCTGTTTAGATTCATAAAATAGAGTTCAATATGAAACCATAGCAATTTGATTCACTCAAAACGGATTTAAAATGAAGAAGTTATGGGTAAAACAAGATTGGATAATTTTTCTCATTTTAGCTACGTGAAAATTGGTAACAAATCTATTCCAACCATAACTTAATCAACTTGTATTGTATATTATGTAATCTTGAGATACCATAGACACGTATACAATGTTTCGACCTATCATGTCGACACATCTATATATATTTCGGAACAACCATAGACACTCTATATGTGAATGTTGGAGTTAGCTATACAGGGTTGAGGTTGATTCCAAAATATATATAGTTTGAGTTGTGATCAATACTGAGATACGTATACACTGGGTCGTGGATTGATTCAAGATAATATTTATCGATTTATTTTTGTACATCTAACTGTGGACAACTAGTTGTAGGTTACTAACGAGGACAGCTGACTTAATAAACTTAAAACATCAAAATATATTAAAAGTGTTGTAAATATATTTTAAACATACTTTGATATATATGTATATATTGTTATAGGTTCGTGAATCAACCAGTGGCCAAGTCTTACTTCCCGACGAAGTAAAAATCTGTGAAAGTGAGTTATAGTCCCACTTTTAAAATCTAATATTTTTGGGATGAGAATACATGCAGGTTTTATAAATGATTTACAAAATAGACACAAGTACGTGAAACTACATTCTATGGTTGAATTATCGAAATCGAATATGCCCCTTTTTATTAAGTCTGGTAATCTAAAAATTAGGGAACAGACACCCTAATTGATGCGAATCCTAAAGATAGATCTATTGGGCCTAACAAACCCCATCCAAAGTACTGGATGCTTTAGTACTTCGAAATTTATATCATATCCGAAGGGTGTCCCGGAATGATGGGGATATTCTTATATATATGCATCTTGTTAATGTCGGTTACCAGGTGTTCACCTTATGAATGATTTTTATCTCTATGTATGGGATGTGTATTGAAATATGAAATCTTGTGGTCTATTGTTACGATTTGATATATATAGGTTAAACCTATAACTCACCAACATTTTTGTTGACGTTTAAAGCATGTTTATTCTCAGGTGAATACTAAGAGCTTCCGCCGTTGCATACTAAAATAAGGACAAGATTTGGAGTCCATGTTTGTATGATATTGTGTAAAAACTGCATTCAAGAAACTGATTTCGATGTAACATATTTGTATTGTAAACCATTATGTAATGGTCGTGTGTAAACAGGATATTTTAGATTATCATTATTTGATAATCTACGTAAAGCTTTTTAAACCTTTATTTATGAAATAAAGGTTATGGTTTGTTTTAAAAATGAATGCAGTCTTTGAAAAACGTCTCATATAGAGGTCAAAACCTCGCAACGAAATCAATTAATATGGAACGTTTTTAATCAATAAGAATGGGACATTTCAATATATATATATATATATATATATATATATATATATATATATATATATATATATATATATATATATATATATATATATATATATATATATATATATATATAACATTTAACGACGTAATAACCCTTATGTTAAAATGAATATATATGTATTGTATTAAGATGTATTAATACACTTTTGAAAGACTTAAATACATATATTAACATACTTATACTCAACAAAGATAGCTATACTCATATTCCCATTCAATTTCATCAAGAATTCCACTCGTATTCATGTGGTATTCATACCCATATTATACACAGCTTCTAGATGTATTTATTATTGGTATATACCAATAGGAAAACATCATTTTCAACTTTTTAAATGATTAGAAAACATGTTTAAACATATTTTGTAAGCTAGTATCAATTATTACACAAAAATACAAAACTACTTTTGTTTTTATTACTTATATCATTTATATACTTATATATATATATTACATACTTACACACATAAAACCATAATTTTTCATTCTTATTCCTTCCTCCTTCATAAACCACGACCAAGAACTCTTAAATCTTCATCTTTTTGATCAAAAATCCAATCTATAATCATCTTATAAGAATCATTCAAGAACACTTCATGAAGATCATTCATTTCAAGTTTATACTTTCAATCTTTTGAATTCATTCCAACAACTTTTTGAAGATCAAGAAACCTTCATTTATTTCTGATAATGCTAAAAACGAACATATATTTCATAGCATTATTCCTCAAGAAAGCCAAGCTTTTAGTTGCAATTGTTCTATTTACAAGTGATATTCGATTAAATAATAAAAGGTGAAGACAAAAGACAGATTCGACGAATTGAAGACGCAAACGACCAAAAAGCTCAAAAGAACAAAAGACAATCAAAGAGGTTCCAATTATTGATAAGAAACGTCTCAAAATTACAAGAGTACAAGATTCAAAACGCAAAGTACAAAATATAAAATTGTACGCAAGGACGTTCGAAAATCCGGAACCGGGACCAGAGTCAACTCTTAACGCTCGACGCAACGGACTAAAAATTACAAGTTAACTATGTATATAAATATAATATAATATATAATTAATTATATTAATTATATATATATTATATTTATATATAAAAAACCGTCGGCAGAGAAAGACTCCAAGATGTGAGCTGGAATTTCAAACTCCGCGACTCGCGGAGTTTGAAGGCCAAAATGGCCGCGAGTCGCGGAGACCCAAAATGAAAAAATGCCTATAAAGCCAACCGAATTCTGAACGCAAAATATATTCTATTTCTCTCTTCTCTCATATATACGATATATAAATATATATAATTTATATTTTAATTTTAATTTTAATTATAATTCTAATAATAAGGGTATGTTAACGAATGTTGTAAGGGTGTAAGTCGAAATTCTGTCCGTGTAACGCTACGCTATTTTTAATCATTGTAAGTTATGTTCAACCTTTTTATATTAATGTCTCGTAGCTAAGTTATTATTATGCTTATTTAAAACGAAGTAATCATGATGTTGGGCTAATTACTAAAATTGGGTAATTGGGCTTTGTACCATAATTGGGGTTTGGACAAAAGAACGACACTTGTGGAAATTAGACTATGGGCTATTAATGGGCTTTATATTTGTTTAACTAAATGAAAGTTTGTTAATGTTAATATAAAGATTTACAATTGGGCGTCCCTATAAATTACCATATACACTCAATCGGACACGATGGGCGGGGTATTTATATGTACGAATAATCGTTCATTTAACCGGACACGGGAATGGATTAATAGCCACTAGAATAATTAAAACAGGGGTGAAATTACATTCATGGGTAATTGGTGTAATTGTTAACAAAGTAGTAAAACCTTGGTTTACACGCAGTCGATAACCTGGTGTATTCATTAAACAAAGTATTAAAACCTTGTTACAATTCGAATCCCCAATTAGTTGGAATATTTAACTTCGGGTATAATAATAATTTGACGAGGACACTCGCACTTTATATTTATGACTGATGGACTGTTATGGACAAAAACCAGACGGACATATTAAATAATCCAGGACAAAGGACAATTAACCCATGGGCATAAAACTAAAATCAACACGTCAAACATCATGATTACGGAAGTTTAAATAAGCATAATTCTTTTATTTCATATTTAATTTCCTTTATTTTATATTTAATTGCACTTCTAATTATCGCACTTTTATTTATTGTTATTTAATCGCACTTTTAATTATCGTACTTTTTAATTATCGCAAGTTTATTTTATCGCACTTTTATTATTCGCAATTTCATTATCGTTATTTACTTTAAGTTTTAATTTAAGTCTTTTATTTATTTAATATTTTACATTAGGTTTTAACTGCGACTAAAGTTTTAAAATCGACAAACCGGTCATTAAACGGTAAAAAACCCCCCTTTATAATAATAATATTACTTATATATATATTTGTATTTTTATAAAAGTAAACTAATATAGCGTTGAGCTTTGTTTAAAAAAGATTCCCTGTGGAACGAACCGGACTTACTAAAAACTACACTACTGTACGATTAGGTACACTGCCTATAAGTGTTGTAGCAAGGTTTAAGTATATCCATTCTATAAATAAATAAATATCTTGTGTAAAATTGTATCGTATTTAATAGTTTTTCCTAGTAAAATATAAAGCTATTTTATATACACCTCGCATAACATCAATTTCAGTAGTTTTTCACTTCATAATCAAGGTAATAAACATATTCAAGCTTTGGTTCAATTCATATAATCATAACTATCTTAAATCAAGATAGAATTCTTACTTGAAACTTTTGTTGATTCCAAGCTTCTACATCAAGAATTCTAAGCTATAGAGGACATCATCTACTCAAAGATCCTTTTTTTATTTTTCCAGTAATATCACTCTTTAAACTGGAGGTAGTAACCTTATTCAAAATCTCATTCGATTCATATTCATATAGCTATCTTATTTTGAGTTTATAATTTACAACAACTAGAACATAGTTTAGTTAATTCTAAACTTGTTCGAAAACAAACTTAATCCTTCTAACTTGACTTTTAAAATACTTCAACACATGTATTATGACAGTATGTCAAACTAACATAAGGATATAAAACTTGTAAACACGAAGAACACCGTAAAACCGGACATACGCCGTCGTAGTAAAACCGGGGGCTGTTTTGGTTTGGATAATTAAAATCCGTGACAAACTTTGATTTAAAAGCTATACTTCTGGGAAAATGATTTTTCTTATGAACATGAAACTATATCCAAAAATTATGGTTAAACTCAAAGTGAAAGTATGTTTTTCAAAATGGTCATCAAGACGTCGTTCTTTTGACTGAAATGACTACCTCTTACAAAATGACTTGTAACTTGTATTTCCGACTATAAACATATACTTTTTATGTTTAGATTAGTAATATTTGATTCAATATGAAACCATAGTAATTTGATTCACTCAAAACGGATTTAAAACGAAGAAATTATGGGTAAAACAAAATCTGCTAAAATTAACGTTGTATGGACGAAATTTATATTATAAAAACTATATTAACCATATCCTTGTTAACTTTTCCTATATCCTATATATATTTGGACATGTTATTAGTAGTATAACAAAATATTATAATATTGATTATTTCTATGATTGTATATATGTATAATAATATTCTTGGTACGTCCTAACACAATAAGTATACAATACGTTTTGATAAATCCTAAGACAATACGTACACAATACGTCTTAGTTAATTCTAAGACAACATGTATACAATACGTCTCTGGGTTGATGCAAAGACAATACGTATACAATACATCGTGGGGGTAATTCTAAGATTATATATATATATATATATATATATATATATATATATATATATATATATATATATATATATATATATATATATATATATATATATATACCGATTATTGGACTATCGGACTATTGGACTATCGGAATGTTGGACCACTAACATTGGACTACTAACTTGAAAATTTAAAGTATCATATAAGTATGATATAATTATTAATCAAATATAATTATAGTATAGTTGATACATATTATTATTATTATAGGTTCGTGATTCTATCGAAGGCCGAATCGTATTTTTCATCGAATTGAAAAATAATATTATTTACTATCAGCGACTTACAAGTGAGTTTCATTTGCTCCCTTTTATATATATTTTTGGGACTGAGAATACATGCGCTGTTTTTATAAATGTTTTACGAAATAGGCACAAGTACTAAAATTAATTCTACGTGGGTTTAAACCAGAAATATACCCTTAGCTTGGTAACATTAAACTACTTGTCTACGGTAGGCGCGAATCCTAAAGATAGATCTATTGGGCCTGACAAACCCCATCCTGACTATGGGATGCTTTAGTACTTCGAGGTTATTTTAAACACACCTGATCTGGTATACTTCAGAGGGTAAAACATGAACGTTAAGGCTTGTTACCGGGTGCCTACAACTTATAGAATACTTTTATACACTTGCGAGTGTACATATATTTATAAACGAAAATCTTGTGGTCTATTAATATATTGAAATGATTGTTATGATAAATCTATGAACTCACCAACCTTTTGGTTGACACTTTAAAGCATGTTTATTCTCAGGTATTAAAGAAATCTTCCGCTGTGCATTAGCTCATTTTAAGGATATTACTTGGAGTCATTCATGGCATATTTTGAAAGACGTTGCATTCGAGTCATTGAGTTCATCAAGATTATTATTAAGCCAATTATAGTTAGATGTATTATGAAATGGTGTACATGCCGTCAACTTTAGTTTTAAAGAAAGTTTGTCTTTTAAAAACGAATGCAATGTTTGTAAAATGTATCATATAGAGGTCAAATACCTCGCGATGTAATCAACTATTGTGAATCGTTTATAATGCATATGATTTGGTCATTTCAGTTGGTATCAGAGCGGTGGTCTTAGCGAACCAGGTCTGCATTAGTGTGTCTAACTGATAGTCGTTAGGATGCATTAGTGAGTCTGGACTTCGATCGTGTCTGCATTTCAAAAGTTTTGCTCATCATTCTTGTCGGAAATTACCTGCTTATCATTCTTAGTCTATACACATCTTATTGCATTGATTGCATGAATAGTGTATAGACAAAATTCATATCTTAGCGTATCTGCTAATTCATATCTTAGCGTATCTGTTACTGTAAACTTTGCCTGACATATTCCGTAAATTCCTCCGTAATCTACGAAACCTTTTGCTCTATATAATTAGAATACCACCTGATAGTCGAAAAATCATTTCATATCGAAAAATTCTTTATTCAATCGTACGAAATGGAATTCGTCATTAGTTCAAGTCCCTCGGATTCCGAAATGGAATCCCACTCAAGTTCCGAAAGTAGTGTGACCGGAATGGATCAACCAATTAGTCATCATCTATTCTGGATGAATTGGGGATGGGTTCGTAGCCTCCTTAATCATTAGAGACAAGAAGAAGGTGATCCCTTCCATCCACCACATTGCCCTCTTGGCGAAGAACCTGAAGCACTTACCGGCGAACCTATCCGAAACACCATTTTCTCTCTTATTTCTAGAGTATCTCGTCACGATTACATACTACACCAAATTCTAGATTTTATTTATCCGCTCGTCCGAACCGACAATCACCCCGATGTAATAGAAGAAGTCAACGAGCTTCGCGCTCGGGTAGTGGCTTTGGAGAATATGGTGCAAAGGTTACAAACACCAGCAGCAGCAGCACCAGCACCACCATCAGCAACACCAACAGTACCATCACCACCACCAACAACAACATCCACATCCCACACCGCAACATCACAATCTGTATCTCAAACATCAACGTCATACGCCCTGTAAATATCCAGGAATATCAACAACAACAAACGATGAAGTATTAATTCATAAACTTCATTGAAGAGATATCTCTGCGGCAGTTATGTAATCTCCAAAATCTTAGAGATTATTTAATTCTGACCGTAAATCGGATGAGTGAATGGAGATGGTAGAGTAGAAACTTTGATCGAAAATGGTGTACGATTTACAAGCTAGAATTGTTTTACCAAGAGCATCAACAGGACCGTAGCATCATCAACACAGTCAGTACCGTCAGTATCGTCAGAATCAACAGCACCTGTAACATCACAAACTCTATCAGTTCAAGAATCATTGTGGACATCATTACGAATCAACAACAAATATATTGTATCAACGAGTTATGAAGTATTAACTCATTTCCAATCGAAAGATTTATATGTATATTTTATATGTATAAATTTTTAAACCATAATAAATATTCCCGTACTAAGCTATTATGTGTGAATCTTAACTACTCAGTTAATTCATATTACAAATATGCAATGATGTACGTCATTCGTCCGCAACTTAACCATCGTTAATTACAATCTCTGTCTCAATTCAATAAAAATCCAATTCATAATAAATCAAGTGTATTATTCGAATATATGTTTGATTTTACACTTTCATCATCGATGTACTCGAAACTTTTCAAATAACATCATTCGTACCTTGCGAAGTTCACAAGAATTTCCCGAAAACCAACAAATAACAAAGTAATGATTCATAATTTCAATATTATTGAAGAAATACTTATGCAATTTATAAAGTTTTAGGGATTACTCAATTCTAGTTCCAACTATAAAACAAATGAGTTTAATTTAATATTAACTCATTAAATCTATATTACATCTAAAGAAAATATACACATATATTTTCATAAAGACTGTAATAAACTTCTTTTGTACAAAATATTAATTATGAAAAAAAATTTAACGGGTAGGTAATACCCGAGAGATATATAAATTCATAATTAATATATTACATTTTTCGAAACTGATTCAGCAATCATCAACTATACTCCATACTTTCACAACAATATCCATTATTTCATATAAATCAAAACAATCATTCTCATTCAAATTCAATTACATATTCTGATTTTGAAATCGCATAATTTAATTCGAAATATAACCAGTATCATCACTCTTAGATTCCTATTTCTTTCAAAGCTATACTTTGACTTCAAAACTGTGTTAGAACATCATATGTATTAACGATTACAATATGTGCTCAAACCCTTCGAAATTCCTGAAGACACTTCAACTAAGGAACAATCGAGATAATGATCCAACCACATGTTACCCACAGTTATACACCTGAAAAACTCTCAAAACCCAAGTCATAGTTCGACACGTATTCGTGTTAGACCCTTTGGCATTTACTAGCTAAAATAACTTTTCAATTCCGTTTCAAAATAGACAGTTTTGTCACAGCTCCAGCGAGTCAACTTCGACTTCTCAATCAAAACAGTCTTATTATAACCTCGATAGATACGTTGCCCTTTCGTCAACGTTACCGGGGAATCATTTATATTCACCACATTAGCAATAAACTTACCAACAACTTCACTAATCTTTGACTTTCCCAAAAAAAAAAATCATTATAATTATCGAAACCCTATCATATACTCATTCGTACCTTATAACAAGAATTACCATACCAATTATTGAGAATCATCAATCAGTATTTTGAAACCTCGCAGCATGTCTACATCAACAATTACATATACACACAACGTCTACCTCCAAGACTTACATTCTTTGAATGAGAAATTTCTGAAAAACACCCTAAACTGTGAACCAGTTCTCGAAAATTGGAAAAATGCTGATGAAGCAGCAAAAACTGTAAACGACTTTAACAGTCAAAAGTTTGATGATAAAGAATAGTATGGTGCCAAAGCTGAGAAAAAGAGAAGGTTTGGAACTGGCAAACGGATTGAACAGACCATGAAGGAGGCTGTGGACAAATCACAAAAACTAAACCTGCCTTCAAAGGATCAAAATGATTCAGTGTCTGCTGAAATCGTTAGTAAACACCTTACTTCTTATTCTAAACCTTCACAGACAAATCTTCTTCATCATCCATCGATATTAGAAATACTAAGATATTACCGTATCTTTTATTATAAATATCTTCGATATTCCTGAAGATATTTTCACAACCATTCTTATCCGAAATCATTTATCTCTTCGTAATACCTGCGTTACAACATGAAAGAAACTGTGTTAGTTTCTAAATTTTGAAAAAAAATCGAATTTAAAATATGAATGTTTTTGAAGTAATGTTGGGGAACTGAAGCATGAGTTAGTATAATATAATGACACTTGATCAACGTGATTATATTACAGTAAGTCATGTTGAGTTTCTAATGAAACATGATGATTCACATACCATACCGTCATTATGAGTCATGTTACATGACTCTTACATTCTAACCAATCTCCAAACATATTAAGAACATATATTCTTGATAGTTCTATCTTTCTGGATATTCTGGTAATTTGACAAATCTAGATCGTGCCATTACTATTTCCATCTTAGAACATTAACTATGTTCATCCAAAACTTCATACCTACGAATTCTGGACCATTATCCGCTTGACTTAAGGTCGGGAAGAGAAAATGAAAGCATGAAGCTCCGAAATAGAATGGAGAATATAAAGCCCGATAACAACCCCAAAATTACAAACCGTATATATCAATGCGTATAGCAATATAAAGACACGGGAGAATGAAAAACACAATAACCCCAAGGTAATGGTAGAAGAAAATAACTTCCTCCGGCGGTAGATGAAAAAGAAGAATGACAAAAATGAAAGTTAGGAGTATATCCAGAATCAGTACTGGATGGAGCATATTAATGGATGCTTTAAAGTATGAGTTGAGGGAGAAAGAATAGAAGGTGTGAGTTGTAAGGAAACGAAGGGGGTGGCTTTATAGTAAAATATCCGACAGAGCAATCGAATCAGATTATTGTATTTAATCAAAGAAGATCCTGATTTCTTTAATCGCCGAAAAACCAAATCTTATTACGAAGATTTTCTTTAAATCCCATGAATTCCGAAAATCAATCATAACTACATCATCGGTTAAAACGAATATACATTTACTCATTTCACTCTCTTGCGATAGCTTTACTTATACTCTTCGCGTAATCAAATTGTTTTATCTATATTACTCAATGATGATAAAACAGTATCTATCAACTCATATTTGTCATGAAAACATTTTTATAGTTACCCATGACGACCTCGATCAAATTTCGGGACGAAATTTCTTTAACGGGTAGGTACTGTGACGACCCGGAAATTTCCGACCAAATTTAAACTTTATCTTTATATTATTCCGACACGATAAGCAGAATTTGTAATGTTGAATCTCAAAAACTTTGGAACTACATTCATGTAATCAATTACCCTTTGACCGTGTTCGACGATTCACGAACAATTATGTGTATGTAGATATGTATATATAATATTAATTGAAAATATTAACAAAGTATTAGATGTATGATACTTTACATGAACGTATTTGTTTCGATATATTTATTAACAGAATTATGAGATAATATCAAATGATTGAATTATCAGATACATTATGATATGATTACGGGTCTATGTTATGAGATCCACTGTGATTTAAGAAATCTATTATTTTTGACAACATTCGGAAAATGGTAAAGTAATTTACAAATGAGAACAAACTGTCACATAACGAGAGTTAGACAGAAGTTAGTGGAGAATTGAATTTCATAATACTTGATTGATCTATTTTCAAATGTGCAAAAACGTTTTTCGATATAATAGAATTTTTTTTATTAAAATGTCTTTGTTAAATAATGTAAGTTGAAATATTGGTTATTAGATATATAAATAACTTGCAACGTGTATTTAAAGTGTGTTTATGTATATTAAATAGATATATGATAATTAAGTATCTCATTAAGTATATTAACAATGTATTATATATATAAAATGAGACTACTAACTTAAGGGTTTCGAAACAATATATATATATATATATATATATATATATATATATATATATATATATATATATATATATATATATATATATATATATATATATATATATATATAACATTTAACGACGTAATAACCCTTATGTTAAAATGAATATATATGTATTGTATTAAGATGTATTAATACACTTTTAAAAGACTTAAATACATATATTAACATACTTATACTCAACAAAGATAGCTATACTCATATTCCCATTCAATTTCATCAAGAATTCCACTCGTATTCATATGGTATTCTTACCCGTATTATACACAGCTTCCAGATATATTTATTATTGGTATATACCAATAGGAAAACATCAGTTGAATATATATATATATATATATATATATATATATATATATATATATATATATATATATATATATATATATATATATATATATAACATTTAATGACGTAATAACCCTTATGTTAAAATGAATATATATGTATTGTATTAAGATTTATTAATACACTTTTAAAAGACTTAAATACATATATTAACATACTTATACTCAATAAAGATAGCTATACTCATATTCCCATTCAATTTCATCAAGAATTCCACTCGTATTCATATAGTATTCATACCCGTATTATACACAGCTTCTAGATGTATTTATTATTGGTATATACCAATAGGAAAACATCATTTTCAACTTTTTAAATGATTAGAAAACATGTTTAAACATATTTTGTAAGCTAGTATCAATTATTACACAAAAATACAAAACTACTTTTGTTTTATTACTTATATCATTTATATACTTATATATATATATATATATATATATATATATATATATATATATATATATATATATATATATATATATATATATATATATATATATTACATACTTACACACATAAAACCATAATTTTTCATTCTTACTCCTTCATCCTTCATAAACCACGACCAAGAACTCTTAAATCTTCATCTTTTTGATCAAAAATCCAATCTATAATCATCTTATAAGAATCATTCAAGAACACTTCATGAAGATCATTCATTTCAAGTTTATACTTTCAATCTTTTGAATTCATTCCAACAACTTTTTGAAGATCAAGAAACCTTCATTTATTTCAGTAGTTTTTCACTTCTTAATCAAGGTAATAAACATATTCAAGCTTTGGTTCAATTCATATAATCATAACTATCTTAAATCAAGATAGAATTCTTACTTGAAACTTTTGTTGATTCCAAGCTTCTACATCAAGAATTCTAAGCTATAGAGGACATCATCTACTCAAAGATCCTTTTCTTATTTTTCCAGTAATATCACTCTTTAAACTGGAGGTAGTAACCTTATTCAAAATCTCATTCGATTCATATTCATATAGCTATCTTATTTTGAGTTTATAATTTACAACAACTAGAACATAGTTTAGTTAATTCTAAACTTGTTCGCAAACAAACTTAATCCTTCTAACTTGACTTTTAAAATACTTCAACACATGTATTATGACAGTATGTCAAGCTGACATAAGGATATGAAACTTGTAAACACGAAGAACACCGTAAAACCGGACATACGCCGTCGTAGTAAAACCGGGGACTGTTTTGGTTTGGATAATTAAAAGCTGTGACAAACTTTGATTTAAAAGCTATACTTCTGGGAAAATAATTTTTCTTATGAACATGAAACTATATCCAAAAAATCATTGTTAAACTCAAAGTGAAAGTATGTTTTTCAAAATGGTCATCAAGACGTCGGTCTTTTGACTGAAATGACTACCTCTTACAAAATGACTTGTAACTTGTATTTCCGACTATAAACCTATACTTTTTCTGTTTAGATTAGTAATATTTGATTCAATATGAAACCATAGCAATTTGATTCACTCAAAACGGATTTAAAACGAAGAAATTATGGGTAAAACAAAATCTGCTAAAATTAACGTTGTATGAACGAAATTTATATTATAAAAACTATATTAACCATATCCTTGTTAACTTTTCCTATATCCTATATATATTTGGACATGTTATTAGTAGTATAACAAAATATTATAATATTGATTATTTCTGTGATTGTATATATGTATAATAATATTCTTGGTACGTCCTAACACAATAAGTATACAATACGTTTTGATAAATCCTAAGACAATACGTACACAATACGTCTTAGTTAATTCTAAGACAACACGTATACAATACGTATCTGGGTTGATGCAAAGATAATACGTATACAATACATCGTGGGGTAATTCTAAGATTATAAATATATATATATATATATATATATATATATATATATATATATATATATATATATATATATATATATATATATATATATATATATATATATATATATATACCGATTATTGGACTATCGGACTATTGGACTATCGGACTGTTGGACCACTAACATTGGACTACTAACTTGACAATTTAAAGTATCATTTAAGTATGATATAATTATTAATCAAATATAATTATAGTATAGTTGATACATATTATTATTATTATAGGTTCGTGATTCTGTCGAAGGCCGAATCATATTTTTCATCGAATTGAAAAATAATATTATTTACTATCAGCGGCTTACAAGTGAGTTTCATTTGCTCCCTTTTATATATATTTTTGGGACTGAGAATACATGCGCTGTTTTTATAAATGTTTTACGAAATAGGCACAAGTACTAAAATTAATTCTACGTGGGTTTAAACAAGAAATATACCCTTAGCTTGGTAACATTAAACTACTTGTCTATGTACGGTAGGCGCGAATCCTAAAGATAGATCTATTGGGCCTGACAAACCCCATCCTGACTACGGGATGCTTTAGTACTTCGAGGTTATTTTAAACACACCTGATCTGGTGTACTTCAGAGGGTAAAACATGAACGTTAAGGCTTGTTATCGGGTGCCTACAACTTATAGAATACTTTTATACACTTGCGAGTGTACATATATTTATAAACGGAAATCTCGTGGTCTATTAATATATTGAAATGATTGTTATGATAAACCTATGAACTCACCAACCTTTTGGTTGACACTTTAAAACATGTTTATTCTCAGGTATTAAAGAAATCTTCCGCTGTGCATTAGCTCATTTTAAGGATATTACTTGGAGTCATTAATGGCATATTTTGAAAGACGTTGCATTCGAGTCATTGAGTTCATCAAGATTATTATTAAGCCAATTATAGTTGGATGTATTATGAAATGGTGTGCATGCCGTCAACTTTCGTTGTAAAGAAAGTTTGTCTTTTAAAAACGAATGCAATGTTTGTAAAATGTATCATATAGAGGTCAAATATCTCGCGATGTAATCAACTATTGTGAATCCTTTATAATATATATGAACGCGTCATTTCATTAGCTAGCGTGTGTATGGAGTTTGATAAACACGTTATTTTGATTCAATTGTAGCTGTTGTAGATTTTAATTTAATTAGAGGGTATTTTAGTATTTTTAATGAATGATTAGCTAATCTAGTTTTTTTGTTAGCTAATAGGTAAAATGGATGATTGTGATTAAAAGTTAGTAATAATCCTATGGTCATTAAAGGGGTTAGATACTTTAATTAAGAGAGATAATGATCCTCTTATAATGTTTAAATTAAAAGAGAAAAGAGATACTCCTAGTGTAGAAAATATATGGACTTATATTTAATTGAGATAACCTAGTTAGCTGAAAGGGGACTAGTAGTGTAAAAAAGATTGCCAATTTCAGGACGGCTCATTCAATTTTATCTATATCTACACGTTCAGTACCACCCCCTTTGCATTTGTGCTCTTACACACACATTCGTATACACACAAGCTCAAAACCCTAGCTGTCTCCGACCTCTTAATCGTCTTCGCATCAATGGCTAACAAAACCGAATTGCTTGATTCTCCGCATCACGATCAGATCTCTAAAGGTTATTCAATAAACAATTTTTAAATATCTTTCAGGATTCTTACTCTTGTCTAAAACTTCTGGCGGTTACGAATACATTTAGGGTTTTAAATCTTTTTTATACTCTGATGTTATTCTTTTTCTAATTACCGTCGTTTTCTGGCTTACCAAATGTCTGCTTGAGTAGGCGTGTGTGTGCATCTGATAAATGTTTACTGTTGTTTCGGCTAATCTGATAGTTTGAAGTTCGCAAATGTGTAGAAGTTAGCTCCAACATCCAACAACAAACGTCATCTTAAATTTATGTTTTTACTTTTTTAAATAGTTTTTAACAATTTCTTAAAATCCATCTATTAATCTATCTATTAACAACATCATTTGCGGATGTTAATGTACATTTATATATTTGTAAGAATCTATGCGTATGTTGTAGTTTGAGTAATGCGATTAAATATTATAACAGAAGTATAGCCATAACTAGTGATGTTTAGAGTTTTATATGCTTTTAGGGTTTTAAGTATGTTATATGTAAATGTAAATGCTATTTTTCCTTTTATTTTACGTATGTACTGTATACTGTATTACTATATTACTATATTATTATTATTATTATTTTACTTATGTTATGTATACTTATGTACTGTATGTATACTTATGTACTGTATACTGTCTATTACAGTATTATTTTTTGCCTAAAATGTTAGATGGAACTCAATAATGTCGAAGTCAAGTTACGTTGAGTAGGGCCCTGAGTTCCTTGCAAAAGGTCTCAGGTTCGAATCCCGTCTAAGACGAATATTTAGTGGTGGCCAGGGATGGGTTGGAAACAGCCAGGGAGTAGTCCTGCTGGGCTGCGTACATCAGAGTATGGGGTCGGATTACTCGCCCTCCCGGGTAGCCCGAACATGGAAAAAACTTCTACCTTTTTTAAGTTCCAACAACAAAGTTTATTCAAAATAAAAATATATGCTTATGCTATTAAAATTATAACAAATGTTGCCTATATGCCAAAATAATTTTTGAAAGATCTTAACATTTGTAAAATCTAATATCTACTACCAAGATCATTGCAGATGTTTAATTGCATTAATTTCTGTGAAGAGGCTATGCGTATGTAGTTGTTTACTATCAAGATCATTGCAAATGTTTAATTGCATATTATTTATGTGAAGAGGCTACGTGTATGTTTTTGTTTGAGTAATGTCTGCAACTAATATATAACAGAGTTACCTTTTAACTAGTCATGTTTAGAGTTTTACTTTTATATGCATTTGTCCTAAAACACTAAAATGCTTCACATTCTAATATTTCATCTTTAATTTTTTTTTGTGGGTAATCTGATCAGACTTTCTCTGTTAAATTGTTTAGATGGGCAAGGTTCTGACAGTTCAATTCCGCTTTCACCACAGTGGCTTCTACCGAAACCCGAGGAGAATAAGACTAGAACTGTATCTGGGGTATGTGACTATGTTCTAACTGTTCTAATCTAACTTGATAAAAAATAGATTTGTTAGCTTACTCATATATATGTTAAATGCAGGAAATGCATTCAAGTGCCTTTTCAGCTTTTGCCAATCGTCATGTTCCTGTGAAATCACAAGGAAACCTTGACCCGGTCAATGATACCCAGAAGAAGAAGGACGTCTTTCGTCCTTCCGTACTCGACAACCGTGACAGGTGGCGTGACGAGGAACGAGAGACGAATTCCTCTGCTCGTAAGGACAGGTGGGGTGAGGGCGATAAAGAGCCCGGGGACACCCGTAAGGTGGATCGTTGGACTGAAAATTCTTCTGGAAGATACCGTGCACCATCTGAAAGATTGGGTGATGCAGGAAACAAGGATCATAACAATGACCAGCTTCGTGAGAACAAATGGACTACCCGGTGGGGCCGTGACAATAAGGAAATGGATAAAATGGATAGTCCGCGTGACAAGTGGGTTGATTCTGGAAAAGATGATTTGGATACGGGTCATCCACGCCCATGGAGGTCTAGTTCTGCTCTTAACCGAGGAAAAGTCGAGCAGCCTTCTTATCAAAGTCCAGTATCCAATAAGGTTTCACCTATGGTGGGCCATGGTCGAGGACGTGGTGAAAATCATAATCCAGTGTTTTCAATTGGTAGGGGAAGGGGTGCAGTTGAAGGGAATTCGTTGAATAATAAATTTAATGAAGAATCTTCTCATGTGAGATATAGCAGGGAAAAGCTGATTGACGTTTACAAGATGACTGATACGAGAAATGGTGAAAGGGTAGTGTTAGTGCCGTCTCTTACACAGGAAGATCCGTTAGAGCCTCTTGCACTTATTTCACCTAATCCTGAGGAATTGGTAAGTTCAAACAATCACTACATTTTGATTGGAGGTGGTAAGATGCGTGGGTTAGCTGGTTGGGTGAAGGATCTAAACGGGTACAAGTTGAAACTGAAAATTTTATATAAAGTGGTTATTTTCCGTTCAAAGTTTCAGACTTTTCTACGAATAAGTAGTGTATCGGTTGTAATTTTAAACACTTTATTATCAAAGTAATAATCCGTGTATCTTGAAGAAAACAACTTGGGAGGTTGTAAGCATTAAGCTCAAACATCTGCAACTTTTAACCCGTTTGGCCATCTGTTCAGTTGAGTTGATCCCTTTGGGTTGTTTTTATGACCTATTTTGAGATAAAACCCAATCTTAAGTGAATGGGTCAATATTGGTACCTTTACTTTTAATTGCTTGATTACTCCTATATAGTTGTGTAGTTAATAACTTTCTCTTTGGCAGTTTATATTAAAGGGCATTGATCAAGGGGACATCCTAAGTAGTGGTGTCATTACAAAAGATGGATCTTTTGGGCGTAACACGGGCGATGTTCAGTCAAATAGAACCAAGCTTGGTACTATGATCTTTCTCTTGTTATTTTCCAAACGTTTGTGTGTAGTTTGTGCTTATTGTTGTTGGATTTGGCTTTCCTGAGCAGGTAGTAAAGAAGATCTACAGCTTGCTGAAGACAGCTATAAAGACGGGTCCGCTGATCGTTTCAAAGGTAATTATTCAGATTAACGAGTGGAATGTACAACTCTGTTTCTGGTTTGCAAGGCTTCTGATCTTTAACTCCAACTACTTTCAATTTTCATGCTTTGAAGCTTGTTGTATAATTATAATTATTGTTCTAATTCACAGAAGCAGAATATGGTGTTTCGCATGCAAGGAATAATGAATGGAGTGGCAATTCTGTAAATCCTGCAGCAACTTGGCGGCCTCAGCTTCAAAAGGATACTACTAATGAACGTAGTGGCAATTCTGTAAATCCATACTCGAAAGGAGAGGGACCAGTTATGATAAGGCAGCCATCTGGATATTTAGACAGGGAACAAGATACAAGGATACAGACAGTTTCGCAGCCTTCTCCTGAAGACCTTGTTCTGTTCTACAAAGATCCACAGGGTTTAGTTCAAGGTCCTTTTACTGGCGTTGATATAATTGGTTGGTTTGAGGCTGGTTATTTTGGGATAGATTTATTAGTTCGTCTTGCAAATACACCACATGACTCACCTTGGAGTTTACTTGGTGATGTCATGCCCCATCTGCGTGCCAAGGTTAGACCACCACCTGGTTTCACTGCAGCAAAACAAAGTGAAGTTAATGATCGGTCTGGTCAGTTAGGTTCCACTGGCTTGGGTAATAATAATACCATCATGAAAAATGAACAAGTATTGCAGCATGGTTCGATTACAGATGCAGAGAAGAGGTTTCTTGAATCGTTGATGTCTAATAACATGGGTGGTGGTGGCTCGCTGGAGAAGTTAAGTTTGTCTGAAGGTTGTGATTCTATCTATATGTATTTTTGTTTAGAAGTAGCAAATACATTCCATATATTTATCTATATTGTCAATTTGGGTTGGGTTTTATCTTATCAAACATATCAAGTAAAAGAGTTGATAACCAAATTGGGAACAGAGGATATATGGGTCTAGTAGGTCACCAAACAGGCTGAAGATCATAATAGTAAACTTTTTTCTAAATACTATATTCAAACATATATGTTACTGCTGTAATTGTACTGTCTTTGTACTCATTATTAACAAGCTACTTTTTTACTTATAATATAAATATAGACAAATCATGTTCAGACTTGTGACACAAGTTGCTTGACCTACCCATCATGCCTCCTTAAGCTTTCTTTTTTGACTGATTGTTCGTTTTACAGGTACTACACAGGGGTATTTTGGTAACTCAAACTCAGTTCTACCTTTAGGAACAGAAAGCAGTGATAACCTATACCAGTTAGCCCAGCGGGTACAGCTTGAAAGGCAAAAGTCAACCTCCAATCCTTATTCTTTTTGGTCTGGGAGAGACACGACATCTGTGGGCCCCACATCTAATATTCTTCAAAATCCAACCGTTCAACAATCAAACATGTCACGTCCCTCAAATGTCCCGAATCCCGAGTTCATGTCAATTCTTCAGGGTTTATCTGAACGGCCTACTTCTGCAGTCAATGGTCCAGTTACAACTTGGTCAAACCTCCCGGTTCAGGCTGGTCTTGACCCGCATCAAGCATCCCTTGGAAGCCACCAAAGACCTCAACCACAGAATCAATATAGTCCATTAATCCAGGATAAGTTTCTTGTTTCTGGCCTTTCTCAAGAACCACAATTACTAAATCTGTTGCAACAACAACAACAATACATGTTACAAATGAACCCACAGGCAACAATACCTACGCAACAGCTGTCAATATTAGACGATTACTTCTTGCTTAAACAGCAACAGCAAAAGCAGGAGTTGCAGCAGCAACAGTTATTGAGACAGCAACTACTTTCCCAGATGCATAATGAACCACATTCTCAGCAACATTTAGTCAATCAATCTTATGGACAGATTCAGTCGTTGGATCATCTCGGGTTCCAACCTGCATCACACGAGGTGTTCCCCATGGGATCACAAAATGTGCTACCCAATATTCAGGATCCGGTAACTACAAACTTCTTGAATATTCCTCCGATTCTGCCACAAGCTGAAAACCTTGCCGATAAATCTGAAATTTCAGTACAGTTACCCCATCAAATGGTGGAAAATGATGATGGTGTTCATAAGAGAGATGCTGATGACAGTTGCTTAAAGGAACAGACTTTAAACGTTGGTCTGAAAACTGATGAAAATACTACATTGGTAACATCTCATGATGCTTCGATATCTATTCCTGTAGTCCAAATTGTATCTCCATCAGCTGTGCAAAAGGTTGAAAGTGCAACATCTAATGAGGTGAAGAGTATTGAACCATGTGAGGTCAATAAACCTTCTGAAAAGAAGTCAAAGAAACAGAAGTCCAAGTTGAAATCCGCTGACATGGCAAAAACAACATCTAAAACACAACAGCCAAACAAGTTAGATACTGAAGTAGGTAAAGTCAATGATCATGAGTCTGAAGTGCAAAGTGTTCAGCAAGAAAAGGAACGTGTAGTCACAATACATCCTGACACTGTATCTGATGATGTCATTCAAATTTCCGAGAAGAAGAATGAAGACACCAGTTCATATACAGTTCAACGAGCCTGGAAACCTGCACCTGGTTTTAAGCCAAAATCGTTACTTGAAATTCAGCAAGAAGAGCAGCGGAGGGCACATGTGTATGCGCAGTCACAGTTAGAAGCTAGTGTTGCTGATATTTCAACATCTTTAGGTTCGATGAATGTGTCCAACCCGTGGGCCAGTGCTGTTGGAAATTCAGATCCCAAGGTAAATAAGATGGACCCCGCAAGTTCTCATACAAGTGTCACTCAGGAATCTTTGGATCTTAAAAGCAAAAAGAGCCCGTTGCATGATCTTTTGACTGAAGAAGTCATGGAAAAACCTAATGAAAGAGAGTCTGCAAGTTTTCAACCAGATTCGATTGACGATGACAACTTTATCGAGGCTAAAGGAAGTAAAAAGAGCCGTAAGAAGTCTGCAAAATCTAAGGCTGCTGCTGGACTCAAGCCTTCAGTGCCTGAAAATCCTGTTAGTTCAAGTCCAAACGAGAAAGTAAAAAATTCACGTGTGGCGGCACCACATGATAAGGATCTATTGACAGCCGCTCCGGCTGGTCCGTCACTCGGAGATTTTGTTGTCTGGAAAGGTGACAATGCTACCCCTTCACCTGCTCCCGCTTGGTCAACTGATTCAGGAAAACTTACTGCTCGCTCATCTTTGAGAGACATTTTGAAAGAACAAGATAAAAAGGTTGCATCCAATCAGCGTCAAACACCTGTCCCAGCTCCTCAAAAATCTGTATCGGTTCAGTCTTCCCGTGGAAATGTTGCGAAGACTGCGTCTCCTATGCATAATACGTCTCACGGTTCTACTCAAACAAAAAGCAGAGTAGATGACGATTTGTTTTGGGGTCCCGTGGATCATCCAAAGCAAGAAACTAACCAGTATGTTTGTTTATTTGTCAACGCGTAATTTAAGTGATCATTGTTATCCATAGGTGGCTGTTTTGACCCATATACTCGTGAATACTTGAATTCTGGGTTATCTTGAATCTCAGACCAGTTGAATGAAAAAGGGAAAAGGTTAAAAGGCGAATAGGTCAAATGTGTTGAAATTCCTTGAAGTATACTGTAAATGCCTACAACCTTCTATTACTTAATTTGAATATAAAAATCATCATTGTGATTACATTGTTAGGTAATGAACTAATGATATTTAATGCATTAGTTCTATATAAAAGGGCAAGACTGGAAGAGAGAATTTCAGGGTCAAGTGACTCGATTTGTTTTGACCCTTTTTTTTTAACCCACCTGTTAAATCCTGCCCACAACTTCTTATGCTTTGGAAATGTTTTTGTCATGCAGATCAGATTTTCCTCAACTTGCAAACCAGGGTAGTTGGTCAAAGAAGACTCCTGTAAAAGGAATTTCTGGATCATTAAGCCGGGCTGCTGATACATCCCTTGCCTCGTCCAAGGGCAAAAATGAAGTGTCATCTAAACATTCAGGTACGATGACTTGAATACGGGTACCAATTGTTAGATGACTACTATACTTGACTATGACTGGTGTTTGTTTGCAGAGGCAATGGACTTTAAAGATTGGTGCGAAAGCGAGTGCATCAGGCTGATTGGATCAAAAGGTATTACATCATCTAAAGTTGTGTTCTTTTTGAATTTAATTTTATTTTTATCGATATTGATATGGTCTCTTGGGTACGTAAAATGACTAATCTTGAATTCAAGTTCCAACCTTGACAATGGGATTAAAGATGACCATGAAATAGATCATGATCACTTCTAAGTAGTTGTAATTGCCTGATTTTTGTGGTAAAAAAAAGATAATAATACAGTTAGCTTCTGATGATTTAAGCGTACCCACATTTAGGTGGTTAGATGGTTTTAGTTAATCAAAATTCATGTTCGCTTCTAAGTAGTTGATTTTTGTGGTAAAAAAAGATAATCTAATACAGTTAACTTCTGATAATTTAAGCGCAACCACATTTAGGTGGTTGGATGGTTTTACTAAATCACCTTTTTTTACTTCAGATACAAGCTTCTTGGAATATTGTTTAAAGCAATCTAGATCAGAAGCAGAGATACTACTAAAGCAGAACCTTGGATCATACGACCGCAATCACGAGTTCATCGACAAGTTCCTTAACTACAAAGATTTCATGCCTTCTGACGTCCTCGATCTTGCCTTCCAAAGTCAAAACAACAACTCAAAGGTTTCCAGAGATGCAAATCATGTCAATGAAGGATCCCGAGGTCCCAATCCTAATATCAGCAATGCAGATGGTGGGGCTGCCATCAAGGTCAGTGGGAAGAAGAAAGGCAAAAAAGGGAAAAAGATTAGCTCAGAAGTTTTAGGTTTTAATGTTGTTAGCAACAGGATCATGATGGGAGAGATTGAGACCGTTGAAGACTGAAGGCTTGTTTCTATGTTATAGTTGTAAATACTTGAATACTTGTATTTTGATTTTATTAAGATTTCAAAGAGTAGAGTTGACTGTAGATGGTTTCAAGTTTAGGAGCAGACAACAAACCGCAGTTATGTGATGTTTGGCTCTATCAATTTTGTGAACTTAGATTTAACCCAAAAGCAAAGTTGGCTGGGGAGATCTTACTTTTGCCATATTATATTGGTAACAATCATCAAGTTCTTTGCTTTCAGATTATCATTGTTATATTTGCAGCTATAAGCCTTAAGATGGGAGTTGAATGACAATCTGAAAACATTTTGTTTAGTAACTTTTATATGTAGGACTGTTGTATTTAGTTGGGACTTTTTTCAGGTTTTGGGTTCTTTAATGTGGGTTTTAGGCATCAGTCATATTTGCAGCTATAGTTCGTGTTTCGGGTTTCTATAATCACTTCTGTTGTTCTACATTATGTTGAGGAGAATTAGAAATGTAATAATAATACTAGGATACAACGCAACAACAAATCTTAGGGTACGAGTTGAGGAGTTTTAACGTCGTAGGTTCATAGTTGGGTCCTTTTAGTTGGTTTGTGTTTGGTTAGTGTATTCATGGTTTCTTTGTTTGGCCTTGGTACCTTGGGTTGTATTTTGTTTTGAGGCTTTATCTTTTCATCTTTTCGATGAATGTCCCGAGTTATTTATCGAGTTATTTATAAAGTTTCTGTTTTTTCTGAAAGAAAAAAAAAGAAAAAAGAAAAACAAATATTATGGTGGTTTCCTACCTCTTTCGCCAACGATTGTAGGCGAGTATGAAGTATAACGGTTTTACCACTATACTTTCTGTGGTGGTGGTGGCTTTCTGTGGTCCGGTTTCTATGCCTTTCATGGTACCATTGTTTTGTCACTATTGTTCAAGGTTTTTTGGCGGTTGTGTTTCAGCGGTGCTCTTGCACCTTTTTCTCCTTCCTCAACATCTTCTCCCTCTTTATTTTTCCCGGTTCATCATCATCTCCCTTGCATTTCCTCAGGTCGTTTGATACTTCTTTGCACCGGTCATTCCATCCTACTAGACTTCGGTCCCTTCTTGGGTTCCAAGTGACGGTTTCTTGGATTGTGGTACTGTGGTAGCGATTTCAAGTGATGCCTTAGGTAGTAGTGGGGTACGGTTAGGTTGACTATTTGTATCGGGTTATATTTCTGTACTATACTTAGGAGATGATAGGTTGCCTTGAGATTTTAAAGGGTCTGGATTGTCGTTTGAACGGTTCACTTTGGGCACTGGCTCAACTCTCGTGTTTTCATGTGGCTCCAGGGTTTTATTTGGTTCGCCTTCAATTGTTCTATACGTAATACTCTGCCGCCAATCTCACAAAGTAAAACTAGAGTACAGAAACAGTGATCAACAACAATACGAAAGGATCAATCCATTCATTTTCAACTCTGTTTGAAGAATAATAAAAGATGTACTCAGTTTAATTCTTTTCTATTCAAAACCCCAAACATTTCTTTTTCAATCTGCACAGGCACGCACATGAGGCGGACGCTGCTTTGTTGTATTAGTTAATTGATTAATTTGTACATTCGCACACGCAGGTATGGTTAACTTAACGGTATACAAACTTTCTTGAGAAACATTTAAAGATTTTTATTAAAAAAATGTCTAGAAAAATAATGTAAAACGAGTAAAGCTTTCTAATTCAAGTTAATCAAGAAGTCGAATTTTACCGCTGAAAGATGTGAGAATTATACACCTTTATTACACCTTATGATGGTTAATTTAAGCATACCTGATAACAACTTTATGCTAATGATATAATACTATTAGTTATAATCACATGTGATAGATACTTATAATTTTGATCATAGATATAATCACATATGAATAGAACAGTGAAAATAATATATGTGATTATAGTTATTTAGATATGATATTAGTTGTTACCATATGTGATACTACCTATAATCAACATCAACATTCAACATTATAAATTATATAGCAATGATGAAATTCAAATATGGTAGAGTTATTATTACATGCGAAAGAAAGAATGTTACAGTATTTTCATGCTATTGACAATTATGGCTTTTAATTCAACTCTTATGAATCCTGATTATGTATGTGAAAGACTCTGATATCACAAAGCGTTCCACCAGATTCATCAGCAAAACTGATTTTCTTCCTTTCTTTTTTAAGAGGAGGAGAAACAGGTTTCTCGTGATCTGTGCTCAAAAAAGTAGGATCAGCAGAAGCGGATGGGTTATCGTCTTGGTTAAGTTTCTGCACATAAAAAATAGAATCAAAACTCATAAGTGGATCTTTTGAGTAACGTTTATCTCAAAGTCAAATTCAATTTTTTTAGTATTAAAGGTAAATTATAAAGGTATGAAATGTTGAAAGTTGCCTAAAGTCTAATTTGCGCGCACATCTCCTGGATCAATAATATTTGAGGATTTAAATTTTTGTTGTGATAACATTATTTTGTAATCATAATAACTAGAGTATCAACTATTTATGAAACTTTGGGTAGAAAAGAAAAAAAGATGGTCTGCATCCCCACACAATTCGTTTCAAGCCGTGGTAAACATGACATATATAAAATTTTGACCCAAACCCATTTTAAAAATATAACTAATCTGCCCAAATTGATACATATAATTATCATACAATGTGACTTACACAACTGACTAACACAACAACAACAACAACAACAACAACAACAACAAAACCCAATACCACATAAGTGGTGTATGGGGGAGGTGAGATGTAGACAATCCTTCCCCTATCCGAGAATAATGACAAGTCATTTCTCCACCTAAAGTGGAAACACTCTCAAAAGTAGAGAAAGGCATCCCTCTCTCTATTCGACGGATAGAGAGATTGCTTCCGAGTGGACCTACGGCCAATAAGTAGGAATTTTTTTTTAAAAAAATAAAATTAAATTAAAAATAAAATTGAGACGCCATGAAAATGGTGAAATCAAATTTCCAAGGGTTTTAAATCCTGCCTGAAATTTAATTTAGGCTCTAAGAGTCAGTCAAGTCGCCAATAAATCGACGCTTGTTGTCGACTCAATAACTAGAGCTGTAATGAAGGCTTATAATTAGGACAGCATAGTTCTAAACTCCCGAAAATACAGATGGAACTGTTTTCAGGCTAGAGAGCAATAAAGGCATGCTACACTGTATTGAAATGTCTAAACTGATTTCATAATGTTTTGTTATGTAAAGAAAGACGAACCATGATTTTACAGAAACGATTGCAGTCCCTCGCCATCATAGATAACCATTTTCTGGCTGTTTCTTCAGTTTTGGTTGCAGTTTTGATAGCTGATTTCACCTGTGAAAAGTATCATGACATTAGTTAATTACATGTACATATGCCTCAGTATTAAGAAAACAAATCACATTATTTTATCCATCGGCCTTATTCAATATCTGGAAACCAGAAGTCAACGGAAGTACAAGACTTATAACAACAGACTGAAGTAGTTGCAAGTGTGGTAGAAATGGTAAAATGGGTGGGTCGTGCAAGTCGTTGAAAGGATTGTGTAGATTTCAAGTGCTGGTCTAAAAGGGTCAAGTATAGTTGGACCAACCCTTGACACATTATCATCCTTTTATTATTTTACATATAATATAATAATTCATTGGTGTTTTAAATATAAATATATAATCACACGAAATGATAGTTTTAGAATAAAACCAATATTTACGATCGTGCAATTTTGGAGTAATATGCATCTGAATACACTCTGGATAATTTTCGACCCATTTGATATATATCCTTATTTGTTAATCTTTTAGCTTGACACCTGTAACTAGTTAGAAATAAGACATGACCCAAATCACCCCCATTTATAAAAATACTTTGCCAAATTTTACCACACATGCAGTGGCGAAAACAGAAATTCTTTTCACTCGGGGCGATTTTTTTTTACGTAGCAACTTTTTTGGGTAAAGTATGGAGATTTTGAAATATGGAAGTTTTGGGGCAAAATATGAAGGTTTTTGGGCAAAATATGAAGGTTTTTGGGCAAAATTTGAAGGTTTTGGGCAAAATATGGAGGCTTTGGGGGGAAAAAATTCTACTGGGGGCAAAATCGAAAAACCCAAAATTTTTACACTGAAAATTGCAAATCCACTGGGGCGAGTGCCCCCCTTGTCCCTTAGTGTTTCCGCCACTGCACACATGTTTGTTGTATATATACTAATTACTAATATTATATCATTTTATATTATATTATAATTAGCGAGCCTGCATAGTACCTCGTCTATCTCATTATTGAGGGGTCTAGCATGATATGCTTCATAGAGCAATTTATTTTCAACAATGGCCTTCATGGAGTTCAATTCACTCATCAGCTTCGATGCAAGTGATTCAATGTCATGCATCTGTCTCTCTGAAAATGCAATAGCACTTTCAGAACACCCTTGGATCGAGGTGCACCCTGTGCTAAGACGAGGAAGCGAACGGCATAAACGGGGCCCATCAAGACAACCTTTAGGTAGACTTTGGGGAGGATAACCTTTTTTACAAATCTTTGATCTCTTGTGCAACTGTTTAGAACTGATAAAAGTTTTGTTCTGAGATAATAGTGTGGCTTGATTAGGCTGCAGATTTGATTCGTTATCCTTGATATCTGATGTAGTTGATGAAAACTCGTTCTCGTTTGGTTCCTCAAACTTTAGTTTTTCCTTGCATTCTGGAATATCAAAATCAGTGTTAAACCGAAATGAACATAGCAGCAAAACCAAAAAACAGAAAGAAACATCATTTCAATCACTTGTTTCTTGTATGCAATGTAATTTTACACACTTACACTTTTAATATTTATGAATGTATTAATTTGGCATTCAAAAAGAGCCCATTTAATATAGGTAAAAAAAACTCAAGTATAATAACTATTGTCTTACTGTAAAAGTCCACATCATCTGATAACTCAGCATACTTCATTGCCAAACATAATTTTTCCTTAGATTTTGGAGAAATGGCCTATAAAATAGACATAAGATGAGCATTTTTTATGATAAAAACAAAAAGAAATCACTAGTTAACTTCCTACAATCATGTACCTTTCTTGTCAAAGGAAGCCTGTCGGGAAATCGGGAAACGTCCTCGGAATCAGAAGAATTGTTATCGGATATCAAGAAGTTCGAATCATGAATAGGTGATTTTACCTCCATGGAGAGTCCATCATCATCATGCTCATCAACATCAACATCAACATCATGTTCATTAGAGCTCACCCAAGAATGTGACTTCCAAGGTAAGCACAAGTAATCAGGCATCGGGGTTGACTGCCCAATATCCTCACAACAATCGTCATCATCGATTGTTGACTCTAAATCTTGAACACCACACATGTAACCATCTTGCTCGGATGTCTGTTGACTATGAAAGCAATCCGACATGCTTGTATTCAGATCTTCAAGAGATGAATCCTCTTCTAGGGGCCTAACAACTGAAAGTGGATGACATACATATTCTTCTTTGTCCATTCCAAATTCTTGCATAGGCAGAATAACATTTGGCAAATCTTCCTCGCTATTGGAATTATAAACTGGACCTTCATTAATGACACAAATTTCACCGTCATTAGTAAATAATCCCCGTTCCCTACTCTCCTTTTCATGAGTTACAACATCAAATATAGACTCGGCTGATGGGTTACATTTTGAAGAATTGTCATCCATAAATGTAGTGTCTTTGCATTCAAAATACTCCATGATCGGTGAGCGTTTTGAAACCTTAAATCTAAATTTACACAGCGGTTCGCTTAAATCAGGATCATCATCTTCTACCTTTGGAGACATAAGAACAGATTCAGAAGCCTTCCTTTTCTTTCTTTTACACTTTTTCCTGAGATGTGATAACGTCATTTCCTCTAAACCAGTTTCATTAAATTGACAATCTGGTACATCTTCCTCAACAATACCACTTATTGCTCTTGTATTTCTCTCCGCAAATGGGAAAGGTTTTCGTTCAGCATCTGCAGATTTAAATATATCTTCCAACTTATTGAACTTGAGACCTGGTCTTCCTCGTGAATCCGTGTTGTGAACTCTTTTGATCACACCATCTTGTATAGTCCAGATAAAATGAGATGAGGTGCATTCTCTTAGATGCATTTCCCCCCCTAGAACCAACACCGAAAACTCTTTTGAGTATTACTTCGGCACTCTATCCTGGCGTAATTGTTCTGTCCAAAGAGAAATGCGATATAACTGCTAAACAAAATTTCATATCAGAATACTCTTAAGCTGTAAAACTAATGAGTTAGCAACAAACATTTAACAGCTAAAACAACAATGGAAATTATTAAGTACTCGCATTACTTGCTGATGCAAATGGATAAACCTTATTATTACTCTAATAATTACACGAAAAGAAAACTAATAACAAAATAACGCCTAAACAATACAAATTTGTGCACATTTAGCTAACTTCGTGTCACGAATAAGCACAGCGACTATTACATGAGCTTTAATTCAGTCAAACAACATTGAAATCTGAATAATAATAATAATAAAAACTAACCTGAACTTACTACAATCTAGGGCAAATCAAACGCAGATAAATTCAGTTTTAACTTTCTCTAAATTAGATCTGAACCTACTTCCGATAACATAACAAAATCACAAATTACGATGGCACAACAGCAGGTGTATCAGGCGAATGTATAATAGTCGATTAAAAAAAAAAAAAAAAAAAAAAAAGAGTATAAAACTAAAATTTGTTGAATGATACCTGAGTTTGCACAATGTGCGAGTTCTGTCCGAGAAGTGAGATAACAGATGAGGGTGAATTTGAGGTTTGAAGTGATGAAGTTGTGTACACTAAATAAAAACAGTAAATGGTTTAGATCTGGCGCCAATATGTTTGGCGGCAATTAGGGTTTTTGAATGGGTTCAACAAAATGGATTTGACTCATTTTATGCATTATTTAATTTATGCATATACAATCTGTAAATGCCAACGAGTGGATACATCAAAAACATTGTCGAAATTATCACCAGCTTTTTTGAATTGGCGGACAAGATGAGGTCCTTGTTGTTTACGATCTATGGTAATTTTGTGCAACAATCCTGATCAAAATTAAATTTTAAATTTTAAAATTAAATTAAATATATATTTTTCTTTATCAAAAAGCAAGATAATTTGTATTAATATGGAAAAATATTACATAGGGGCATTTGAGATCATGCCATTTTAAGACTAAACAGCAATACGAATACATTTAGACAGCATACTAAGGGTATGTTTGATAAAACTAGTCGTTAGTAACTAGAGGTGTTAAAAATGACAAAAATAGACATAAAAAAAACACTAAATGCTAAATTAATATAACAATTTAATGAAAAGATACAATAGTATACAATATTTGCTAAATATATAAATAAATATAAATATAATATAATTATAGATTAAATTAAATGGTTTTGCTATATGTAACCCTATGAGCAATAGTTAAGGTTTTCTATTTTAAAATGATTCCATCATTTATTACCTAATTTCAAGCTAAATGAGAATCCACCACTACTCAAATTTAAGGAGATAACTCATAACCGTTACCTTTCATGTATGATGCACATGACTAATAAATATCACCATTTCTATAATATCTTTTATATAAATATAATGGAAACGAAATTAATCTCTTTTATCTTTAATTAGAAAATGTTATAATTCAGTAGGCTTATAACTACCTTTAATGGTTATAAGAACAAAGAGAGAAAAAGAGAGAAGAAGGAGAGAAGAAATATTGATATTGATATTTCAAGAGAAATGGTGCACCTTAAATGGTTACCATACATGTCTATTTATAGTATAAAATATTACTATGCAAGAAATATAATAATAATAAAATTAACATCCAATCTAGATATTTTATAACACAATCTAGATATTTTATAACACTCCCCCTTGGATGACAATTTTATTAGAGAATAACTAGTACTGCCTCGTTAAAAACCTTGCTAAAGAAAACTCATTGGGATAAAACTTTACCTAAGGGAAAAAGAGTGCAGCATAAAGTTGACTCCCCCTCAAGTAGGCAACGCCTGAGTTGTTACATCTTCTGAACATGCCTCATGCCAATATTATGAACGTGTGTTCTGAAAATAGCAGTTAGCAGTGCTTTGGTATAAAGATCAGCAGAGTTGTTGATTGAACGTATCTCATTTTAATCTGGTTGTCTTTTACGATATCTTGAGTATATGAGAAAAATCTGAGGTTTTCATCTGAAACTGTATCATCTAAATCTTTTATGTACAAGTTTGGCCCTCGTGATTTGTCTACAGTCTCCTTCATGGTTTGTTCAAACCGTTGTTTCAGTTCCTATTCCCTTTCAGTCTTTTTCTGAGCCTTACCAATATACCATTCTTTTCCATCAAACTTATGACCGTTAAGACCGTTTATAGCTTTAGCGCCTCGTCAGCATTTATGTTTTGTTCTGTCATTTTTGATACTCTTCTTTCATTTGTATTATGTAAGCTGTATTATCTTCATAGATAGTTGTTACGCTTTTATAGCGTTCTAGTCCACAAGAATCAATAATGATTTGTATCATTGATCTTAACTAAAATCATTCCCGAGTAGCTTCATGTAATGCAATCACTTCGGCATGATTTGATGATGTTGCAACAAGTGTTTGTTTTGAGAACGTCATGATATTGCGGTGCCTCCATTTAGGAATACATATCCAGTTTGAGATTTAGCTTTATGTAGATCGGATAAATAATCTGCATCTGTATAACCAAACAAATCTTGTTTCGAGTTGTTAGAATAAAATAATTATAAATCAGTAGTTCCCCGAAGGTATCAAACTATTTGTTTGATCCCATTCAAATGTCTTTTGGTAGGGGCTGAGCTGAACCTTGTCAACAAATTAACTGCAAAAGAAATGTCAGATCTTGTATAATCTATAAGATACATAAGAACCTCAATTGCACTAAAATATAGAACTTCCGATCTGTTAAAATTTTCATGATCTTCGCAGGGATGAAATAGATCAGTGTCAATATTGAGTGATCTAACAACAATGAGTTTGTCTTTAAAAAAAATATTTTAAAATCTTTTCGGTATAAGTTGTTTGATGTACAAGTAAACCATTAGGCATATGCTCAATTTGCAATCCAAGGTAATACTTGGTTTTTTCAAGATCTTTCATTTCAAAATAATTCTTTAGAAGTTGAATGATTTCATAGATCTCTTTATTTGTTCATATGATGTTAAGAACATTGACATAAACAACTACGATCTCATATCCGAACATTGTTTTTATAAAACATACGTGCAAAATAAGTTTATATTTATACCCTTTTTTTTTTATCAAGTAGTCATTTAATCGGTTATACCACATACGTCCCGTTTGTATAAACCCACTTAGAAATCTTTGTGATTTAATGGAATATATTCCCTTGGGTTTTACATTAGATGCTTATGATACCTTAACCCTTTAGGTATATTCATATATATCACTATTAAGTGATCCATACAGATAAGTAGTAACAACATTCATGAGATGCATTTAAATAACTACCAGGTTGATTAAGTATCTAATAAGTAATTGTATCCATTACAGGAGGATAATTTTTCCTCCTAATTCATTTCTGGTCTTTGTGGGAAATATTGAGTTACAAGTCTAGTTTTGCCTTGTAACTTCATTTGCACATTTCTTTTCGGATAAAAATTCATTTGTATCCCATACGTTTCACATCTTTAAAAGTGATAACGATTGATCCGAAAACTTTTCTTTTATCGAGCGATTCTAATTCAGCTCTTATTGCTCCTTTCCATTGAGCTCAATCATGTCCATTTTGTATATTCAATGACAGATTTTAGTTCCAGATCATCATCTTTATTCATGATGTCATTGTAACATTATATGAAAATATCTCATAGAGATTTTAGTTTCATTTCGGTTCCATAATATTGCATAATTTATCGCAATTTTAGTATTTACATTTATCAATATCCTCTGCAGAAGAAATATTGATTTGTGGTTCTTCTTGAACACTTTCTCTTACCTCATTATCAGCTGATTTTCTTTTTCGAGGATTTTTATCTTCGGAACCAATTGATCTTCCACGTTTGATGCGTGGCAAAGACTCAACAGTGACATTATTGCCAGCTTTTGGAATTTCAGTTCGAGCTGGAGCATTTATCGCTGGTATATATGATTTAGTCACTTTTTTATATCTGTAAATGCATAAAGTAATTAATTTGCAAGTTCTTGCATATGCATTATTTTTGAACTTTCGTTTCACATTCTTTTGTGCGAGTTCAATATACCTTAATTGATATTCACATCATGAAGCATCATTTTATTTTTTATTTTTATTTCTCCCCCTAATCTAGGGAACAATGTTTTATTAAAATGACAATCAGCAAAACGTGCTGTAAAAACATCACCCATCATGGGTTCAATATATCTTATGATTGAAAATGTTTTATATCCAAAATATATTATCATCTTTCTTTGAAGAACCATTTTATTGTGTTGTGGTGATACAATTGGAACATACACTGCACAACCAATGTTTTAAGGTAGAAAATATTTGGCTCTTGGCCAAAATCAAGTATTAAGTGAAAATATTTACGACTTCCACATGGTATAATGCGAATTAATGTCGCAGCATGTAAATTTACATGTCCATATATAAATATTGAGAGATTTGTACTCATTATCAATTGTCTAGTTATTAGCTGTAAGCGTTTATCTATTGATTCAGCTAAACCAATTTTGTGTATGCACATGAGCAACTGGATGTTCAACAACAATCCCTGTAGATATATAATGATCATTAAATGCTTGAGATGTTAACTCACCAGCATTATCAAGTCTCATCCTTTTAATGGTGTAATCAGAATAATGTGTTCTCAATTTAATAATTTGTGCAAGAAACTTTGCAAATGCCATATTACGGCTTGATAACGTACAAATATGAGACCATCCGCTAGATGCGTCTATTAGAACCATGAAATATCAAAATGGTTCACATGATGGATGAATTGGTTCATATATCTTACCTTGAATTCTTTCAAGAAACATTTGTGATTCTTTTTCACAATATACTTTTCATTAATCACCATATGTGCTTTCCATTAATCACCATATGTGTTTTTTTTTTTTTTTTATAAATCACCATATGTGTTTTTTTTTTATCATATATCCTTTTCACCATATACGCTTTTAATCATATGCGCTGTGTTTTTCACCATATGCGCTTTTAATCATATGCGATTTTCATCATATGCGTTGTGCTTTTCATCATATTCGCCTTTTATCATATGCGCTTATCATATGAGATGCGCTTTTTATCATATGCGCTTTTTTATGTGAATAGTAAATTAATTAATTTCGTTTTACTATTCATATGAATTAATTTAGATTTACTATTTTGTTAATTGAGTAATATATATATACATCATATACTTGTGACTCCGAAGGCTCAAATGAATTTGACCATATAGTTATACGTTGTACCTTGCACATTAATTTTCAGTAGAAGCTTTAGATGCATATTATTTTCAGTAGAAGCTTTAGATGCACTTTTTTTTAATCACCAAATACCACAAACACTTTGTTTGCGTTTGTTCATAGTCATCAATGAAAACCATTTTCTTTAATTTTATTTTATACAATAAAATTATCGCATCATTATTCTTTTCAAAAACAATAATCTATTGTTATTGTTCACTTGTGCCATGTTTAACAACAAAAGTCAACAACCTCTGTCTTGTTTGTTGTGGCAACCAAAAACAACCTTTGCTTTTGTTACCGAGAATCCAAGACCAAAAAACAATTAATTTTTAATTAATCTTTTATCAAAACCATAAATGATTTTATTGATCTACGTTGATATGGCCATAAAGAATTGACGGTTGACCTACTTTTGTAAGTGTATTTCGGCTATCATCCCGAAAACGCACAACGACCTTTTTTTTTTTTATGAACTATTTGTTTCATATCTAGCTTAGGCAATTATTGTGAACATTTGGTCCCTATAAGAGCATTTATTTTTTAGACTTTTAGTTGATTTGTACTTGTCACAATTAGGGATAGCACCCGCGGGTCGTGGATGCGGATCCATTGGATCCATCACCCGTACCCGCGGATTTTTTTTAAGAGACATCCAATTGAACCCTTGTTCGTTGAAACAATTTGACTATATTTTTACTCCCCATTATTAAACGGGCCATTTTGATGCACACTCTTAAAAAAATAATTTGTTTTTTAAGTTTTATTATTCAACCTCCTTTTTTCAACGGTCACGTTTTTAATAAAAATTTGACAAGTTTGGAAAAAAGTTTTTTATTGATTATCATCAAAAGTTTTCTATTGTCACTCTACTGGATGGAATTATGGCATACAACCAAAATTGCAACCCAACACTACATAAGAACAAAAAGGTTGTTTTTAATTAACATATGTATATGTGTTAAACTCGGAATAATAATAACTTATTTTAGAAAATTAACATAAGACATGTTGAAACATTTTTGTCACATTTAGCTCATCAAGTCTAATACTTATCATTGATAGATTTTATCACGTCTAGGAGATGTTTACTTTTTTCTTGTATTAAGTCCTACTTTCATTTACCTTTGTTTGAAAAAAAGTTTTTTTTTTACTTTGCTTTTCCCCTTTCTGTAAAACTCATTTAAACACTTTCTTTGTTTTTTTTTTTTAAAAAAAACTTCCTTTTTTTTACGTTACCCGTAAATTATAAATATATAAAAAAAACTTTTTGTTTAATTTTTTTTTCTAGTTTTTAAAAGGCCACTTGACCAATTTTTTAATTCTTTCACAACACCTGATATCGTGATCGTGACCTTTCACCAAAGCAAGAGATATTCTTGATAAACTAAACACGGACTCGTGTTTGAAATTGTCGGCCACAAAAAAATTCATTTGATAAAAGTATATATTTTTTTTTAGTTATAGAAGGAGACCACTTCATTTTCAATACTTCATTTTTGACAAAAAACTATTCCATTTTACCATCCCTTTTTTTTCTTACTTTAACTTTTAAGATATACTTTTAATAAAAATACAAACTACTTTTTCTTATTTTAACTTTTAAGATTTACTTTTAATAAAAATACAAACTACTTTTTGTATTTTAACTTTTAAGATTTACTTTTACTAAAAGTACAAACTACTTTTTCTTATTTTAACTTTTAAGATTTACTTTTAATAAAAATACAAACTATTTTTTTATTTTAACTTTTAAAATTATAAATTTAAGAATAAACATTAGTATGCATGAAATAAATAATGATTAATTGCATAAGTAATTATAAATGTTAGATAACATATAAAGACCCCGTCGTATTTGTATTGATCGGAATTAATCTCGACCCATGGTACCGTGTTGTCAAATGACGTGTTGCGTACATAAAGTACCGTGTTGTCAAATGATGTGTTGCGTACAATCATGAGGTCTTATTAACATAAATATAAATGTTAGTGAAGTTAATAAGAGTTAGATTACAGAAAATATAATTCAGGTGGTATAACCGACCATATATAACTTAAATAACATAAATATAAATGTTAGTGAAGTTAGTAAAAGTTAGATTACAGAAATATAATTCAGGTGGTATAACCGACCATATATAACTTAAATAACATAAATATAAATGTTAGTGAAGTTAGTAAAAGTTAGATTACAGAAATATAATTCAGGTGGTATAACCGACCATATATAACTTAAATAACATAAATATAAATGTTAGTAGTCCAAAATTTGATATATTCGAGTCTGAAAATTATTAATAATTTCATACCTTGATTAGTGATTCGTGATCGTTTGAGATATCTTTTAATTACACTAAGCTTTTCGTGCTGATAACGTGTTATAATTCAGTAGGCTTATAACTACCTTTAATGGTTATAAGAACAAAGAGAGAAAAAGAGAGAAGAAGGAGAGAAGAAATATTGATATTGATATTTCAAGAGAAATGGTGCACCTTAAATGGTTACCATACATGTCTATTTATAGTATAAAATATTACTATGCAAGAAATATAATAATAATAAAATTAACATCCAATCTAGATATTTTATAACACAATCTAGATATTTTATAACAGAAAAAAATTATGATGATATAAAAATCTACATGGCAAAATTTCAACCTTTAGATGAGTTTTCAATCATTTAATCTCAACCATCTAAATTCACTATGGCGTCATTACTGAATTTAAGGGGCAGTTAACGATAATAATTACCTAGCTAACCTTGAAACCGAGTTATTAGGAGGAAGTTATTGTAAAAAATACGTGCCTATAATTTGGTTAACAAATTGATCGCCTTCTGATTCAATTCTGCGCCATCTTTTTTCAATCTTCATTTCTGCTCCATCTTTATTCAATCTGATCGATGTTTAAAAGGCTTTGGCTTTTGATTCCAGGTTTTATTTCAATTTCAATTAAATATGTATAATCAGTGATTTATGTATCGTTAATAATATTGGTGATTGTTTTCGGTTTTTCAAAATCTGAATACTTTTTGAATATGTGGCTATGCATCTATCAGTATCGCATGAATCATCTGTTACCCGGATGAGGTAATTAAACATCCAAATTCACCCTTTTCTATATGTTATTTGTATTTGTTTTCAAATTTTATTTTACATGTTTATGTCCTGTTTATTATAAGTTATGTTTTTTTTTTATCAAGTATACTATGATTTTTGATGTTTTTTATGCACTCAAGGTGTTAGATGTGAAGGTATTTCGTATGCCCGAGAGACATATTTAATTAATGTGGCTAATGTGTTATGATCCAAGTCGGGTCATACCCAACAACAAGCTTACCGACACCTTATATGTATTTAATCTTAACGATTGGATCGCTAAATAAATACACGACACTTGAACTTTAGAAAATCGGTTTTTCTAAAATATTATCACTTGAGATAAAATATTTGAATAATTTATATGCATTAAGGATTTAATTATTTATAGGTTTAAATAATTATATTGTGTTATATTTTATAAATGATTTATAAAATATGTAAGTAACTTGATAAATACATGGGTTATATAATTTAGTTTTATAAAAACTAAATCTCCCTTTTAATAGTCCTTGGTGGACGTTTTTTTTGGGTCTCCAAGGAAGACCAACCCATGACATATTTTTTTACTTTTGATACAATATTCCTCATATGCATGCTAGGCTTTTAAACCAAGTTTTGACTCAAGTAAGAGGGACAATTTTAGACATAAAAAAAACTGCACTTCTTCCTCCCTTTTGCTGTCTTCAGGCCGTGGGTTACCAAGGGAAAAGAGGAGGGTTTTTGCTTGCTAATCTTGCTCATTTAAGTGTCCTAAAATCCTAACTTCACAAAGGGTGGTGTTGGTATTCAAAGCTTGGGGTATACTACACTTGAGGCTTCAAGTTAGAAGCTTTTAAGTCATCATTTTCATCAAACATTTCAGCTCAAATACTGCTGCTGCTGTTCGGTTTTCTCAAGGGCAGAAAAGTGGGTTTCAAGCTAAGTTTTAAGGTGATAAAGGTTTAACCAACTCAAGGGTGGTTTGGTGTATTATTCTATCATCTTCATCATCATCTTAAGCCTTCAAAATAGCCCTCAAATATCGATTTTGAGGAGGTATAAACTCTCTCCTTCTCTTTAATTTGTAAGTATATTTAACAACTTGATCCTTGTGGGATTTAACTTTAAATTGGTTTAAAGATGACAAGTAAAATTTGATAATTACACGCTTCTATTTATAATGATTCTTAAAAGGTTTTAAGACTTATCAAACTTGTTAAATTCCCAACAAGATGTAATGTCAATAAGAATTTTAGTGAATGTAGTCTAATAATGTTTGTACCGCCTTGAGGTAACATAGTTCATCAACATGTTAGGTTTCACTATATATGGTATTACCGGACTGGAAAAACTGTTTCTTAAAGTTGGATGTTCTTTACTCGTCACTTTTTCATGTTGGGTTGTTGCTTGAATCAAAATATCGTCGGTTGCTGGTGGCCGAAGTTGATGGTAAGCTGGAGAGTATCCTTTCTCTTTGACTTCCGTGATGTAAGAGTTGATCGGTTTACAAAAACATAAATCAAGTAGACGAAGAGTGTTTTACAGTTCTATAAAAATGATGGGACGTATACCACTTGTCCATTAACTTTAAGTTTTTCGTATACATGTAATGTTCTAATTGTTGACATTTTGTACAGTGGTCAACGTTCTAGGATGATGTAGCCTTGTTTTGGATATAAATGATTTGAAGAATGGAGTATTCTATGGGGGAGAAGGCCACAACTTGTCGAAAGAGGTATATATTATGTTGTAAACTTTAATCGTGGTATACACCATTATCCTTTTATTGAGGTGATCTAATTTCTTGATGATACTTGATTTCATGTTTGGGCATTTTTATTGGGATACTATCCATAAGTGGTGATTACCTTAAAGGGTATACATATGCAGAAAGGCAATATGTGGTGACAATTAGAAGTAAAATGTTTGATTTCAGGTTTGGGCTACTAATATGTTTATGCTTTTATCATTTTATGAAGGAATTTAGCATGTATTATGAAAAAGGAAAAACTTTCCCCATACAGGAAACAGTTTTGCGAAATTCAGATAAAGGAAGAGTCTTATCGAAAAGGATGTCGTATAAGCACTAGATGTGGAAAATCAGAGGATAGTTTTCAGGGTCAAAATGATTACTTTATATAGGTGTAGAACCGGGTCAAGTTGAACCAGACACAAGTTTTGTTCAAATATTAAGACCTCTTTTACATCGATAATAGGTTTGTCACATATGATTACAATAATAATATTATCCCGGTAAAAATACTGCATCTGGAGCTGCAAATAGTTTTGTTTGTATTCAGGAAGAAGCTAAAAATCTTTGCTCAAACATGATTTCAAGAACCCCAACATTTTCTTATTATCAATGCAGTATGCAATACATGAATTTCAAGCTTTAGGCATTTTTTAATTTTAGTGCAGGCCCAAATATCTTTTAGTGAATTCAATTTTCGCAGGAGTCTAATGCAAAGCTTTTCGATTTCGATCTTGCTAAAGATGCCCGTGAAGGGTGATAAAACTCATGTATTTTCTTCAGTCATCGGAACCTACGGTTATACAGCCCAAAATACGTAATGACATGCTTGACTTTAAAAACTTTAAGGCCTGGAACCAATGCTTATATGTGCGATATATGTATTACTTATGACCTATATTAATTCTTTGTGTGTGTTTTTTTATTCTGATTACCATATACGTGTGATATAACATAAAATCAGCGAGACTTGGAATATTTTGGGATCAATTTATTTGTGAAAACAACATCTAATTATATGAAGATGGTGGCCGGATCTACAAGTTTTTGCAGGGAATAGTAGTACATTTTTGAGAAGCTAAAGGTCTGGTATTGTTCCATCGGTGTAGATGGTTTGTATCTTACAAAGATAAAAGAAAGGCTTATGAAGCCTCGTGAAGACACAAATTCGAATGGCATCTTCCAAAAAATTCCCACACATACTTCTGATGAATCCGATTTCGTTGGCCATCTTCAATTCATACGATCATATAGTTTTATGAACAATCGTGTCAAATAATCGATGGTTCTTTTTCAACACGGAAGGTAAATAACCATTTTTTTTTATCAAATTGCATATTCAAATGGAAATGAGAAATTAAAGTAGTAATATGGGAAAGAAAAAATGGAAAATGGATGATTGAAGAAGTGGAAGCTCTAAAAAGTGATATTCAAAAACACGCTGTTGGCAAATGGCGACTTATTTTCAATGATCCTCAATTTGCTTCTTCACTGGCTAATCGTAACAATATTTATGTTAATGTTTTTTGTTTGTTTTTTTCATTGTTTCATCAATTACCATTACCATTAAGTATAAATTTTGAAGTTAAACTAAGTATTAATCTGATTTGATTTTATTATTATTTGCAGGACAAATGGTGCAACTTGCTTAAATCTAGTGATAGGTTAGTAGTTACTTTTAAGTATTAATCCACCCTTTATTAATCTCGATTATATGATTTGTAATGTGAGAAATAATATGCGAGATGTTGAGGAGACTGTTCAACAAAGTATAAAATAAAGTTCATGTAGGGAGTGAACTGATAATGAATGAATGAAAATTTTTAGGTGAATAAAGACTTGCATCAAGTAGTCATTGGGTATGTGTCGTTAAGGAAGCTTCATCCTGGTCAGGTATGAGCGGTTCAGTTCACCAGAGAGTCGTCAAAGTTCGGATTTCGATCCACAAGCAGTGGGTCAAATATTGTAGGAGCACTAAATACAAATCAAAGTTTGGATCTTTTGGCGGTTGGGAACCGCTTAATCTTTGGATAATCGTCTACATTTTATAGGTAGAATTTCTTTGTGAAAACTTCTGATTTAAAATTGTAGTTACATATGAACCACTTAACTGATATGCTTTTATATAAATGTTCGTTTCTTACTTTTATCGAATGGTATGTTACGTTGGCCAAGAATTCCTCAAGACTAATGTTGAGGTTAATACATAAGAGATTTCGGTTATGAAAAACTCATTTGCACTTATCATTTGTATTAACTTATCAAACTTTGTTTGTATCAAACGGTCATAGCTCAAGATGCTGGGAAAAAAATACTTTATGAAGTGCAAATCCATTGGAAAAAGTAATGCGTTATTACTTGTTTACACAGCTCACTTGCAAGTCAGAAAAATGGAATTGATTGGAAAAATATTGTATAAAAAAAATCAGTCTTTATAATCTTCGAATGTGTTCTTCAAATGTTATAAAACCAATAGATGGTCATCAGTTTGTTATTTAGCTTGTTGATTTCAAGGTTCGTATTCAATTTCCCATTTTTATTATTCTATCAAAGCAAGAGTGTGGTTTATATATACATGATTGACATTATTATTTTGTATTGATATTCAATGATGAATAAGGACTGTGGCAGATCTATATATATGTGAATTCAAACTTCATTGATTGATAATATGGATACATTTATTAATCCGTTATTAATCTGTTATACTTCACTGTTGTTGTTCTTATTATTAATCCGTTACTTTTAAAGCTGATAATATGCTCATGTTATGGAGTTGAAAGATGGAAGCATAGATCAGACGCAGCGTATAAGGGACATCGACCTAGGTAATATCAATCAATAATAATTTGCAGTATGTTTTTGTGTCTAATTTGGATCTCATGATATACAATAAGTTAAGACTAGAATCATTGTTTTGTGGCATTAAAAATGGAGATGTTGTTAAGAAATATTTCTTAGGACAACTAATACTTTGGCATAACCAAGCTTATGCAGAGCTATATTCTAAACTCATCAGACCCAGTAGAGGATGCTTATCGTTACCGGACATTGGTTCCTTTTATGCAAGAGCTCAGAAACATTCACCAAATCGTGCTTATGACTCAAGACCCGTCAAATCCATGCTGACTAGGATGGTTAGTTTTCTTTTTCCCTTGTATCTGTTTTATTACACGTCTTGCATACTTGCATCATACGCCTAGCTGTCTTGGATTAGAGGGGGTGAAATAGACGAGATGGAAAATGGGACAGAGTGGTTTTGGATCAAAATGGGTTGGGTTTACCAGGCACCATTCTATGAATTTCATTTCATCAAAGATGTATTCAATGTATTGAAAAATGAAATTACAATTATAATTTTGTTAAATTATAATGATGTGTACACAAATAGTATATGAACAATCAGGGAGATTTTTAACTATTACGATATGTGATAGTTTTTAGCCATTTTTGTACATAACAGATATGTTTTACATCTTACCTTTTGTTGTCAAAGTATAACAATAATCAACACATTTGAGGAATTAGCTGAAATTCGAAGTCTCTAATATATGGAATTGTGTGTTTTTGTTTCAGGAGAAGCAAAGACATATATGTTACTTTCAGTATTCTTTGGCTTCAGTAATTGAAACCATAAAGGGCCGGTTGTCAAGTTACCTTTTGTAGGTAAGGATGAATGAGGTTAAAATGTTGGTAATAATAATGGCCATATCAGTAGTTTTATGGGTTATGCAAATTTACAATGGAAAACATTATCAACTACTATTTTGTTGTAATATTTGTGTGTATAAATTTAATATTTTTGATATTTGTTGCATTGTTTATTACTGACATATATTTCAATACTATTACTTATGTCATTAACATAAATAGATAACTTATTAATAATAGATTGTTAGAATCTTGTATGAAAAAAATACCCGCGAATGCGCGAGTTATAAACTAGTAATAATAATAAGTGGTCCGGTGCTTTGATCCCACACCTTACAGATCCCCTGTTTCTTTGATCTTTTGAAGGATCTAGTGCTTTTAACGACCTTTTTCCTCCACGATGACAATAAATGTCACGTCTTACAATCCTATCTTTTTTTTATCGGACCGATCCTTACGAATTGAAAAACCATGTTTTTTTTTCCAAGGTGAGAATATATTAACATCACTCAAATTACAATACAAGGGCAGAGCATACTCATACCCACAAAACAAAACCATACAATGCCAAAAAAACTTTCAGCACACAACCCACTACCCAAATTGCAACCTATTGCCCACTAGATTCAAATCACAAAGCTTAGCCACTTTCTTCACATTTTGAGTGTCTTTAACCTTGATGCTTGTCAATTTAACTCTTATAAAATCCTTGATTTCACTGCTTAATTCATCCACAGATTTTTTAAATGCCTGAATAACCTCCTATTTCTTTCTGTCCATATGTAATAAACAGATGCTCCAATCGCCACTTTATTCAGAACATTCCTAACATCTTTATCTGCAGTGTACTTGGCCATATCCTGCACAATGTGTATCAACTCTTTATGCAGCCCTTTGTACACAAGCATTCTCTTAACCTGCTCCCAAACTTTACTTGTAAATTCACACTTAAAGAACAAATGAGCATGTGTATCCTCCTGATTACCACATAAACAACATTCATAATGCTCAGTAGGATACCATTTCTTGAGTCTATCTTGTGTTGATAGCCTACCCTGCACAGCTAGCCATAGTATAAAAGCATGTTTAGGAGTGATCTGAGAGAACCATATAATATGATACCATTCAACTTTTAGCCCACAACATCCCAAATCTTTCCAAACTTGTCTTGTGGTATACTGCTTGAGTTTATTATCATTAGTCTTCCACCACAAAACACCATTAGCATCATTCATGATATGAGGTTTCATTAAATCTCTTAACACCAACATTTTCCTCCAACCCCAGCTATCATTAACTTCCTGCCCAATCTCCCAAAAGCTCCTTCCTTTTAATTTCACAATATTAATCCAATGCCACCAGATTGACTCTTTTTTGCTAATAATTTTCCACACTTGCTTCATTAACAACACCTCATTCCATTGTTTAAGAGGCTTTAATCCAAGCCCCCCTTGTGTTTTAGGTATGCATATAAGCTTCCAAGCAACTTTAGCATAACCCTTACTATTTTGACCTGAAGCCCACAAAAACTCCTTCATAATCTTTTCAATATCTTTAATAATAGCCTGAGGTATTGAGTAAACCGATGCCCAATACACTTGCATGGAACTTAAGACATAAGCTATCAATTGAAGCCTGCCTGCATAAGATAAAGTTTTATTTTTCCAGCTGTTGACTTTTTCTTTTACTTTATCCACTAGATGCTTACAATCCCCAATACTTAACCTTTTAGCCAGTAAAGGCACACCTAGATACCTCACAGGTAAAGTACCAACACTAAAAGGAAGCACTTTCAAAATATCTTCCTTTACACTTGAATTTACACTACCAAATAAAATTGTGCTTTTCTGCAAATTAGGGAATAATCCTGAAACAGCACTAAAAGCATCAAGTCCTTTTTTAATCACTGCAACAGATTTGACCTCACCTTTACAAAGCATTAAGAGATCATCAGCAAAACAAATATGTGAAAGCTCAATTAGTTTGCAGCCATGATGATATCTAAACCACTTCGATTCTTTGATATACTTCTTCATAATAAGATTTAAAACCTCCATCACAAGGGTGAAAAGGTAAGGTGATAGTGGATCACCTTGCCTTAACCCTCTACTACCTTTGAAGAAGCCATGAATTTCACCATTTACACAAATTGAAAAAGTAGCTGTGGTAACACAAGTCATAATCCAAGACACCATTTTTTCATGGAATCCAAATTTCACCAAGATATCCCTTAAGAATTTCCAGTTAACAGTATCATAGGCTTTTTGGACATCAATTTTCATTGCACACCTTTTTGGACCATTAGCTCTACCATACCCCCTTAATAATTCTTGAGTTAACAAGATATTATCATGAATAGACCTTCCAGGAATGAAGGCACTCTGGTTCAGATTAACTAATTTGCTCAGCCCACTCTTAATCCTATTTGTAATGATCTTGCTAATAGCTTTATACAAGATATTACAACATGCTATAGGTCTAAAGTCAGACACCTTATTAGGAGTGTCTAACTTAGGAATAAGAGTTAAAAGAGTTGCATTCACTTCACCTAAGAGTCTTCCAGTTCGAAAAAAGTCATGAATAGCTTGACTAACCTCTTCACCAATCACAGGCCATGCACTCTTAAAAAAACCTGCTATAAATCCATCTGGGCCAGAGGCCTTATCACTATCAATATCAAAGATTGCATCCTTAATCTCTGTATCAGACACCTCCCTTATCATGGCATTTTCTTCATCATTAGTCAGATAAACAGTAAAAATATCTCCAACACTCTCAAGGGACTGAGTATCCCTTGCATTACCCAAAAATTGCTTAAAATGGTTAACCAGTTGCACAGGAACATCATTACCAAAGAATCTTTGACCTTTTTCATTGCATATACTATCAACTCTACTCTTTGCTTTTCTAGACTTCATAATACCATGAAAGAACTTTATGTTTTTATCACCATCTACCAACCATTTTAATCTAACCTTTTGTTTGAGCAATTTCATCTCATCACTGCAAGCAACCTTATATTCCTCCAGGATTTGAGTGGCTACACTTCTAGCATTTTTATCAAATGGCCTTGCATCAATCTCTTCCTGGCACTTTTGAAGTTTCCTTTTCAAATCTACCACTCTAGAAAACACATTACCTTGTTGCCAAATCAATTTATTTAAATCCCTTTTCATGGCCTTTAACTTCTTAACAACCCTAAATATAGCATGTCCTGCTATATCAAGTTTCCAACCATTCTCCACCAGTGGTAAGAATTCAGGCTTATCCACAGCAAAATTCATAAACCTAAAAGATTTTGTCTTTTTAACTAATCCATCAGGAATGGTCAAAATAGTTGGGCTATGATCAGAGATCAGATATGGAAGAAATACTGCATGTGCTCCTGAAAATTGGTTAACAAACTCTACATTAGCCATAACTCTGTCCAGTTTCTTCAACACATCACAATTAGGGTTTTGCAATGACTTTGTCCATGTGTATTGGAAACCAGTTCTGCATATATCTTCCACTTCAATATTATTAACACAATCTTGGAATTCATTCATATCCTCAGTCATACTAGACCCACCAGCACTATGTTCATCCACTTTCAAAATAACATTGAAATCCCCTACGATAACCCAAGGGTTATTACTAGTAACAATTTTATGCCCAGCTAAATCAGTCCATAGCTTTCTTCTTTCCACTCCATTGTTACTAGCATACACAAAGCTACAAAAGAACTTTGTTTTATCAACAATAGTTTCAACAAGGCACAGAGTCACTTGTCTAACCATATGAAGAAACATAACTTTAACTTTATTGGGATCCCACCCAATCACCATTCTGCAACTATTAGAGCTATATTTCACATTTAAAACCCACTCCCAATTGTCAAACATATAGTTGCTAATATCACCTACAGTGCTAGTCTTAAGATGAGTTTCCAACACTGCATAAATACATAAATTCTCCTCCTTAATAAGATTCTTCACTTCATTCTGCTTATCAATATTATTAGCTCCCCTAATATTCCAAGCTGCTATCTTCAACTCCATCATAGCAACTTATCTATAGAAAGGAAATATCAAACCAGAATAGAGGGATCACCACCCCTCAATTCATTCTTATTTAATTCTTGGAATTCATCAACTACCTCAAATATATCATCATCATCATCTGTTGAAGCCCCTTTGCCTCTTATTAATTCTTCCCATTGTAACTGAAAATAGTTCACCATATCATATGACCATTTCTTAGTGGTTTCAGCTGATGGTTGTATTCTCTTTTTAATATAGCTATCAACAATTGATATAGGGTCCACACTAGGATCATTCACTATGTCCTCAATATTCTCAGCCAATACAGCAAACTTATTAGTATTTGTACCAGCATCAACAATTTTGTCCTTTCCCTTATTCATTTTTGGCCTATATTCCAAGTTCACTTTAGTAGCTTCTTTACTCTTGTTCTCCCTTCTCTTGACAGTCTCCTCTTTCTTATGATAACCAACCTTTATAAAACCATCATTATCCTTACCAGTTTCCTTGACTTTTAACTCCTCTTCTGTTCTAGGTCTGTGATGTGTGCAGCGAGGTGTACGAAATAGTATTAATTTAAATACGAAATACGACGAAATATTACACAAGTTTTAATTATTTATTTACAAAATGGATATACCTAAACCTTGCTACAATACTATAGGCAGTGTACCTAATCGTAGAGTAGTGTAGTTTTTAGTAAGTCCGGTTCGTTCCACAGGGAGCTGGCTTATTTCACACTATATTTTAAACAATTATATTTGTACAAAATATATTATATTGATAATATATAAAAGGGGGTTTACCATTTAATGACTGGTTTGTCGATTTTATATTTTAAGTTACAATTAAAACCTAATGCAAAATATAAATGACGATAATTAAAGTAGCGAAAAATAAATGACAATAAATAAATGACGTTAAATAAAATAGCGAGTAAATAAAAGTACGATGAAATATGAAATAAAATATATTATGCTTATTTAAACTTTCGTAACCATGATGGTTGACGTGTTGATTTTAATTTTATGTCCATGAGTTAATTGTCCTTTGTCCTGGATTATTTAATATGTCCGTCTGGTTTTTGTCCATAACAGTCCATCGGTCATAAATTTAAAGTGCGAGTGTCCTCGTCAAATTATCCTTATACCCGAAGTCAAATATTCCAACTAATTGGGGACTTAAACTGTAACAAGGTTTTAATACTTTGTTTAATAATTACACCAGGATATCGACTGCGTGTAACCCAAGGTTTTAATACTTTGTTATCAATTATGCCAAGTGTCCTTGTACATAATTTTACCCCTGTTTTAATAATTTCATAGACTATTAATTCATTCCCGTGTCCGGTTAAATGAACGATTATTCGTACATATAAATATCCCGCCCATCGTGTCCGATCGAGTGTATATAGTTATTTATAGGGACGTCCAATTGTAAATCTTTATATTAAAATTAACAAACTATCATTTAGTTAAACAAATATAAAGCCCATTAATAGCCTATAGTCTAATTTCCACAAGTGTCGTTCTTTTGTCCAAACCCCAATTAAGGTACAAAGACCAATTACCCCGTCTTTAATATTTATTCCAACATCATGATTACTTTGGCTCAAATAAGCATAATAATAACTTAAGTACGAGACATTAATTTAAAAAGGAGAACATAGCTTACATTGATTATTTAACGCGTAGTGTTACACGGACAGAGCTCTGACTTTAAAACCCGTAAAATAACCTTTACATAACCCGAACTAATCTAATATAAAACTACCCTATACTATATATATTATATATATATTTATTTATTTATTTATTACAGAGTATTATTATTATTATTTTTATATTTTTAAACTCGGCAGAATTGTAAGACCCGTGTATTTTTATTGTATATAATGCGTAAATAGTAAACCGGGGTGTAGAGTTTTCGTTATGTTGTAAAATGGAAGAAGTAGCTGAAACAGACCATATGCGCGCCGCGCAGATAGGGGCGCGCCGCGCAGATCCTATCTGCTAGCTCATTTTTGCTTTTAATTAAATGGAAACGAGGGTATTTTGGTAAATGCACTTTAGAGCCGAATTTAATGCCTTTGGATCAGTTTTGGGAGTTCATTAATCACTCCCACAACCACCAACACTTATCCAAATTGATTTTAGTGAGAGAGTGAGTTTTAGAGAGGGAAAGCTCACTTTGAAGAGGAAGAAGAGGGTTTCTTGCTAAAGTCCAAGTTCTAAAGTTGTTCATCTCGTCAATTGCTACATCTTGATAGTTGTGGTATGCCTTAACTTTCAATTCTTGTTTTGATTTCGTGTATGGGTTAGGGTTTGAGTTAGTGTTACTCATAAAACCCATTTGTTGGTAAATTTGGGGGTTCTTGGGTAAATTGGGTCATGTAGACTCAATTATGTGTAAGATAAGGTTTTAAATGTATTAATTGTTGTTATGAAACCCTAATTGGCTAATAATTTGCTAGAACACCTTAAGGAAGTGAAAATGGGTGTGATTTGGGTATAAATGACCCAAAATGGGTGTATTGACTTTTATTGAGTCAAACGGGTCAAAATGGACCAAGATTGGTTAACGTTATTAGTGTTTTGTGTTAAAACCTAGTGATTTAAAGTGTATGAAGGCCTTGAGTGCCAAGAGTTAGGGTTTTTGGTAAGAATGACCCAAATTAGGGTTAAGTGTCAAAATGGGTCAAGATGACCTAGGATGGTGTGTGTTATGAGATTAGGCCAAGTTGATTGATTAATTATATGCTTGTGAAATAGGTACGTTACCTTGGAATTCAAGCTTGGTTTAATAATCACCGAAGGTTTAAGGTGAGTGGAATAATTATGCGTATGTGTATATAATGTATTTATTTGTGTTGCGTGAATGTGGCATTGTCGCGGTGTTCAAGACACCACATTCTAGGTAACGAGTAGTATTGTCACGGTGTTTAAGGCACTACTCATTATGTAATTGACTTGTGGTATTGTCGCGGTGTTTAAGACGCCACAATGTCATGGGAGTGGAAGTGTCGCGGTGTTCAAGACACCACTCATTGTATTGAATGAAGTGTGGATTCGTCGCGGTGTTTAAGACGCCACATTGTTGTAAGGGTGAGTTAGTCGCGGTGTTTAAGACATCACCCGGGGTCTAGTGATTACGCGGTGTGTAAGTAACACTAGTGGATGTTATGAACTCCAACGGTCTTGTAAGTACCGTTTCCCTTGTTCGAATCGGTTAACCAAGGTTGCGTGAATTATGTAGTGAAAGTGCTTAATTATGAATCGTATGCTATTGTATTATTAGCTACTTGTGGAATTGCGGATATTGGTATATGCATATTATTGTTGCATGATTGTCGAATTGTTGATCCCGCGTATGAGGTTGCGTAAGTGATGCAAGTAGGTAGATTATATATGTATATGTATAATTATTGTGCTCACTAAGCTTTGCTTACCCTCTCGTTGTTTACCTTTTTATAGGTTCGTGTGTGGATAAGGGTAAGGGCATTACCTTGGATTGAGTTTCCCGCTTCGATGATTAAGAAGCGCTTTTGGTTTTGGCTTGGAGTTTGACCGAGACTTGGGTAGTTTAACCCCAAACACCATGCTCGTTGTGTCGTTTGGCAATTAAACTTTTGTGGTCGAAACTCTAATTTGTATTAAACTTGTATTCTTACACTTAGTGGCAATTTGGGCACGTGTGGGCCCCACTTTGTAAAACTCGCTCAAACCTTAGTTATGTGCTAGTTTTACATATATTAATGTACGGTTAAAAGCGTTTTGGCTAAATGTGTCGGGAAGTCGCTCATCTTTTTCGCATTAAAGGCAACCGGCAACAGCCAGCTTTTGCGCGGCGCGCAAGCTGGGGCGCGCGGCGCGCAAACAGTCTTCCAGCAAAATTTTTTTTAGCTAAAATTTAACGAGGTTTAGTCGGTGGTTGGTTTGGGTTGTCACAAGAATGCATGGCCTTTTATAGGCATTTCTGATTTTTGCAGCTCCGCGAGTCGTGGAGTTTTAAGCCTGCAAACTCCGCGAGTCGTGGAGTTTGAAAATCCAGCTCACATAATTTTGGAACCTTGCTTGTCGACATATTTTTATATAAATATAAAATATAAATAATTAATATAATTATTTATATATTATATTATATTCTTGTGCATAGTAGACTTGTAATTTTTGGTCCATTGCGTCGGGCGTTGATAGTTGGCTCGGGTACCGGTTTTATCCGACCGAGTGCTTCGCCATGGGGCGCTCCGGTCTTATTTGTGAAGAAGAAAGACGGTAGTATGCGTATGTGCATTGATTACCGTGAGTTGAATAAAGTGACGATCAAGAATCGTTATCCACTACCTAGGATCGACGATTTGTTTGATCAACTTCAAGGCGCAACGTATTTCTCTAAGATCGACCTACGGTCCGGCTATCACCAAATGCGGGTCCGTGAGGAAGATATTGAGAAAGCGGCTTTCCGAACGCGTTACGGGCATTATGAATTTGTAGTTATGCCCTTCGGTCTTACGAATGCACCGGCGGCATTCATGGATCTTATGAACCGGGTGTGCCAACCTATGTTGGACAAGTCAGTTATTGTGTTCATTGACGACATACTAGTCTACTCGAAAAGTATGCACGAACATGAACGTCACTTGCGTGAAGTTTTGAAGACGCTAAGAAAAGAGAAGTTGTATGAAAAGTTCTCTAAATGTGAATTTTGGCTAAGGGAGGTTCAATTCCTTGGTCACATTGTGAACGAAAGCGGTATCCAAGTGGATCCGGGGAAGATTGAGACGGTGAAGAGTTGGGGACGACCGACTACGCCCACGGAGATCCGAAGTTTTCTCGGATTGGCAGGTTATTATCTTCGGTTTATCCAAGACTTTTCTAAGATTGCTTCTCCATTAACAAAGTTGACGAGGAAGAGTGCTAAGTTCAATTGGGAAAACGAGCAAGAAATTGCTTTTCAATTATTGAAAGAGAAGTTGTGTCAAGCTCCGGTGTTAGTGTTACCGGAAGGCGTCGAAGACATGGTGGTTTATTGTGATGCTTCCTTAAATGGGCTCGGGTGCGTTCTTATGCAAAGGGGTAAAGTCATTGCTTATGCCTCTCGGCAATTAAAGGAACACGAAACGAGGTACCCGACTCATGATCTTGAAATGGCGGCGGTTGTGCATGCGTTGAAAATTTGGCGCCATTACTTGTATGGTGTCAAGTGTACGATATATTCGGATCATAAGAATTTGAAACATCTTTTTACTCAAAGAGATTTGAATTATCGTCAATGTAGATGGATGGATGTGGTGAAGGATTTTGATTGTGAGATACTTTACCATCCGGGTAAGGCGAATGTGGTTGCGGATGCGTTAAGTCGGAACACTCAACATCCGGCGATACGTGTAGCATCGTTACGTTTGATTATCACTAATGACTTTCTTGAAAAGATGGGTGAAGACCAAATAGAGGCTTATGTTCACGATAAGCACGCGGAACGAATTGTGGGCCAATCGGAGTTCATTACAATGGGCCCGCGGGGTTTATTGTCGTTTCAAGGAAGGGTGTGGGTGCCTAAGGCGGGTGATTACCGGCGGGTGTTACTCGATGAAGCACATAAGTCGAAATATTCCATTCATCCGGGCGCGACGAAAATGTATCATGACTTGAAGAAAGATTATTGGTGGCCGGGCATGAAACGCGATGTTGTAAAATACGTTGAACGATGTGTTACTTGTTTGCAAGTTAAAGCCGAGCATCAAAAGCCGTATGGTAAGTTGCAACCGTTAGAGATCCCGAAATGGAAATGGGAGCACATTACCATGGATTTCATCACTAAATTACCTAAGACGGCGAGAACTCAATATGATTCGATTTGGGTGATCGTGGACCGGTTGACGAAAAGCGCTTTGTTTCTTCCTATTAAAGAAGCAATATCGTCGGAGGCCTTGGCTAAGTTGTTTATCAAGGAAGTGGTCTCGCGACATGGCGTTCCTATATCTATTATTTCGGATCGAGATACCCGTTTTACATCTCAATTTTGGGAAAAGTTTCACGAAGATATGGGTACACAATTAAAGTTGAGCACGGCGTATCATCCTCAAACGGACGGTCAAACCGAACGTACGAACCAAACTTTGGAAGATATGTTACGGGCGTGCATTATCGATTTCGGTGGTAGTTGGGATGAGCATCTACCTTTGGTGGAATTTTCGTACAATAATAGTTTTCATACTAGTATCGGGATGCCACCGTACGAGATGCTTTATGGTCGAAGGTGTCGGACTCCCATTTGTTGGGGAGAAGTGGGACAAAGGGAAATCGGGAGTACCGAATTGGTTCTAGAGACGAATAACAAGATTGATATTATCCGGGAGCATTTGAAAAAGGCTCAAGATAGGCAAAAGTCGTATGCTGATAAACGTAGACGGACGATCGAATTCCAAGAGGGCGACATGGTCATGCTTAAGGTTTCGCCATGGAAGGGTATTATTCGATTTCGAAAACGGGGAAAGTTAGGTCCTCGGTATATTGGGCCGTTTAAAGTTTTGGCTCGTGTTGGTGAAGTTGCATATCGATTGGAATTGCCCGAAGAGCTTGCGGGGATCCATAATACGTTTCATGTTTCTCACCTCCGTAAGTGTCTTGCGGACGATTCCTCATGGATGCCTTTAGATGAGATCGAACTAAACAATAAGTTGGAGTATATTGAAGAGCCGATTGCCATACTTGATGAGAAGGTCAAACGATTGAGACATAAGGAGGTTAGGACCTACAAAGTTCAATGGCGACGGAATAAAGGTTCCGAGTTTACATGGGAGCCCGAAGAGTTTGTGTTGGTGTATCTTCCCGCTTGTCATGCGGCTTGGATTGCGAGGACGCAATCCGAATAAGTGGGGGAGAGTTGTAAGACCCGTGTATTTTTATTGTATATAATGCGTAAATAGTAAACCGGGGTGTAGAGTTTTCGTTATGTTGTAAAATGGAAGAAGTAGCTGAAACAGACCATATGCGCGCCGCGCAGATAGGGGCGCGCCGCGCAGATCCTGTCTGCCAGCTCATTTTTGCTTTTAATTAAATGGAAATGAGGGTATTTTGGTAAATGCACTTTAGAGCCGAATTTAATGCCTTTGGATCAGTTTTGGGAGTTCATTAATCACTCCCACAACCACCAACACTTATCCAAATTGATTTTAGTGAGAGAGTGAGTTTTAGAGAGGGAAAGCTCACTTTAAAGAGGAAGAAGAGGGTTTCTTGCTAAAGTCCAAGTTCTAAAGTTGTTCATCTCGTCAATTGCTACATCTTGATAGTTGTGGTATGCCTTAACTTTCAATTCTTGTTTTGATTTCGTGTATGGGTTAGGGTTTGAGTTAGTGTTACTCATAAAACCCATTTGTTGGTAAATTTGGGGGTTCTTGGATAAATTGGGTCATGTAGACTCAATTATGTGTAAGCTAAGGTTTTAAATGTATTAATTGTTGTTATGAAACCCTAATTGGCTAATAATTTTCTAGAACACCTTAAGGAAGTGAAAATGGGTGTGATTTGGGTATAAATGACTCAAAATGGGTGTATTGACTTTTATTGAGTCAAACGGGTCAAAATGGACCAAGATTGGTTAACGTTATTAGTGTTTTGTGTTAAAACCTAGTGATTTAAAGTGTATGAAGGCCTTGAGTGCCAAGAGTTAGGGTTTTTGGTAAGAATGACCCAAATTAGGGTTAAGTGTCAAAATGGGTCAAGATGACCTAGGATGGTGTGTGTTATGAGATTAGGCCAAGTTGATTGATTAATTATATGCTTGTGAAATAGGTACGTTACCTTGGAATTCAAGCTTGGTTTAATAATCACCGAAGGTTTAAGGTGAGTGGAATAATTATGCGTATGTGTATATAATGTATTTATTTGTGTTGCGTGAATGTGGCATTGTCGCGGTGTTCAAGACACCACATTCTAGGTAACGAGTAGTATTGTCGAGGTGTTTAAGGCACTACTCATTGTGTAATTGACTTGTGGTATTGTCGCGGTGTTTAAGACGCCACAATGTCATGGGAGTGGAAGTGTCGCGGTGTTCAAGACACCACTCATTGTATTGAATGAAGTGTGGATTCGTCGCGGTGTTTAAGACGCCACATTGTTGTAAGGGTGAGTTAGTCGCGGTGTTTAAGACATCACCCGGGGTCTAGTGATTACGCGGTGTGTAAGTAACACTAGTGGATGTTATGAACTCCAACGGTCTTGTAAGTACCGTTTCCCTTGTTCGAATCGGTTAACCAAGGTTGCGTGAATTATGTAGTGAAAGTGCTTAATTATGAATCGTATGATATTGTATTATTAGCTACTTGTGGAATTGCGGATATTGGTATATGCATATTATTGTTGCATGATTGTCGAATTGTTGATCCCGCGTATGAGGTTGCGTAAGTGATGCAAGTAGGTAGATTATATATGTATATGTATAATTATTGTGCTCACTAAGCTTTGCTTACCCTCTCGTTGTTTACCTTTTTATAGGTTCGTGTGTGGATAAGGGTAAGGGCATTACCTTGGATTGAGTTTCCCGCTTCGATGATTAAGAAGCGCTTTTGGTTTTGGCTTGGAGTTTGACCGAGACTTGGGTAGTTTAACCCCAAACACCATGCTCGTTGTGTCGTTTGGCAATTAAACTTTTGTGGTCGAAACTCTAATTTGTATTAAACTTGTATTCTTACACTTAGTGGCAATTTGGGCACGTGTGGGCCCCACTTTGTAAAACTCGCTCAAACCTTAGTTATGTGCTAGTTTTACATATATTAATGTACGGTTAAAAGCGTTTTGGCTAAATGTGTCGGGAAGTCGCTCATCTTTTTCGCATTAAAGGCAACCGGCAACAGCCAGCTTTTGCGCGGCGCGCAAGCTGGGGCGCGCGGCGCGCAAACAGTCTTCCAGCAAAATTTTTTTTAGCTAAAATTTAACGAGGTTTAGTCGGTGGTTGGTTTGGGTTGTCACAAGAATGCATGGCCTTTTATAGGCATTTCTGATTTTTGCAGCTCCGCGAGTCGTGGAGTTTTAAGCCTGCAAACTCCGCGAGTCGTGGAGTTTGAAAATCCAGCTCACATAATTTTGGAACCTTGCTTGTCGACATATTTTTATATAAATATAAAATATAAATAATTAATATAATTATTTATATATTATATTATATTCTTGTGCATAGTAGACTTGTAATTTTTGGTCCATTGCGTCGGGCGTTGATAGTTGGCTCGGGTACCGGTTCCGGATTTTCGAACGTCCTTGCGTACAATTTAATATCTTGTACTTTGCGTTTTGTAACTTGTACTCTTGTCATTTTTAGACGTTTTTCATCAATAAATTGAACCTTTTGAATTGTATCTTGTACATTTGAGCTTTTTGGACGTTTGTGTCTTCAAATCTTCGTTTTCGCCTTTTGTCTTCGCATTTATTTATTTAAACAATTACAATGAAAATATAATACAATTACATATGAAAACCTATTATTTAAGAGGGATATTGCTATGAAATACATGTTCCTTTTTAGCCTTATCAAATATCCCCACACTTAAACGTTGCTTGTCCTCAAGCAATACATAACTTGAAATAAAATCACACTTCACTCGAATCACTTTTTTATTCTCACACTTTGTACATCAGTGATTTTGATATAGCGGTATAAACAATGATAGTAACGATGGTTAAAGGTGGGTGTGTCATCCACAGTTGCCTCGGGTTTAGGTCAATGACACTTGCAATCAAATAGCCGATTTACTTTCGGTTTCCAAAGCAAAGTGCACATTTGAATGGCGGTTTACAGTCCCACATGACTATGAAAATGTAGATCCTTAAGGAAATTGGATCTTTATGAAAACATTTGATCTTTTTGAAAATTTAATCTAGCTTTTACCCTAGATAAGTTTTCCGGAATAACCCTTCACCGGTGTTGCAAAATATTTTTGTGGGTTTTGTGGGTTCCAGATTTGAAAATTTTAGCTAAAAACTTATGGTTTTGTGTCACCCACTTGATATCCTTGTATTAGGAAAGCAACACATCTAGTTTACTTGCTCCGTATATTACCTTTCGGTAAACTACCATCCGGTTGTAAAGGGAAGCGATGAACAAGCAACTGTTAAGGCAATGTCCCGTGACTTGCTTTTGATTATGGTCTATAAACGTGTCGGATGCTAGTACTCTCCTTTGTAGGAGCAATAGTAAAGATCATCCTTATAATTTTTTGGTCAGGCACAAGGTCCTGTCTCTGACCATGCTATGCAACCACCGTTCTTACGGTTGACACCCGATTTGGTTAAGGTGACCTAATGAATTCCAGATGAATTCCTAGGATTTTACGTTCAATGGTAATATTGAAAATAGGTTTTCAGATGTAGTGACCCGAACTTTTCCATGTTTATATATATTAATTGAGATTGATATTTACATGATTAAATGTTTCCAACATGTTAAGCAATCAAACTTGTTAAGACTTGATTAATTGAAATATGTTTCATATAGACAATTGACCACCCAAGTTGACCGGTGATTCACGAACGTTAAAACTTGTAAAAACTATATGATGACATATATATGGATATATATATATATATAGTTAACATGATACTATGATAAGTAAACATATCATTAAGAATATTAACAATGAACTACATATGTAAAAACAAGACTACTAACTTAATGATTTTTAAACGAGACATATATGTAACGATTATCGTTGTAAAGACATTTAATGTATATATATCATATTAAGAGATATTCATACATGATAATATAATGATAATATGATAATTTAAAATCTCATTTGATATTATAAACATTGGGTTAACAACATTTAACAAGATCGTTAACCTAAAGGTTTCAAAACAACACTTACATGTAACGACTAACGATGACTTAACGACTCAGTTAAAATGTATATACATGTAGTGTTTTAATATGTATTTATACAATTTTGAAAGACTTCAATACACTTATCAAAATACTTCTACTTAACAAAAATGCTTACAATTACATCCTCGTTCAGTTTCATCAACAATTCTACTCGTATGCACCCGTATTCGTACTCGTACAATACACAGCTTTTAGATGTATGTACTATTGGTATATACACTCCAATGATCAGCTCTTAGTAGCCCATGTGAGTCACCTAACACATGTGGGAACCATCATTTGGCAACTAGCATGAAATATCTCATTAAATTACAAAAATACGAGTAATCATTCATGACTTATTTACATGAAAACAAAATTACATATCCTTTATATCTAATCCATACACCAACGACCAAAAACACCTACAAACACTTTCATTCTTCAATTTTCTTCATCTAATTGATCTCTCTCAAGTTCTATCTTCAAGTTCTAAGTGTTCTTCATAAATTCTACAAGTTCTAGTTACATAAAATCAAGAATACTTTCAAGTTTGCTAGCTCACTTCCAATCTTGTAAGGTGATCATCCAACCTCAAGAAATCTTTGTTTATTACGGTAGGTTATCATTCTAATACAAGGTAATAATCATATTCAAACTTTGGTTCAATTTCTATAACTATAACAATCTTATTTCAAGTGATGATCTTACTTGAACTTGTTTTCGTGTCATGATTCTGCTTCAAGAACTTCGAGCCATCCAAGGATCCATTGAAGCTAGATCCATTTTTCTCTTTTCCAGTAGTTTTATCCAAGGAACTTAAGGTAGTAATGATGTTCATAACATCATTCGATTCATACATATAAAGCTATCTTATTCGAAGGTTTAAACTTGTAATCACTAGAACATAGTTTAGTTAATTCTAAACTTGTTCGCAAACAAAAGTTAATCCTTCTAACTTGACTTTTAAAATCAACTAAACACATGTTCTATATCTATATGATATGCTAACTTAATGATTTAAAACCTGGAAACACGAAAAACACCGTAAAACCGGATTTACGCCGTCGTAGTAACACCGCGGGCTGTTTTGGGTTAGTTAATTAAAAACTATGATAAACTTTGATTTAAAAGTTGTTATTCTGGAAAAATGATTTTTATTATGAACATGAAACTATATCCAAAAATTATGGTTAAACTCAAAGTGAAAGTATGTTTTCTAAAATGGTCATCTAGACGTCGTTCTTTCGACTGAAATGACTACCTTTACAAAAACGACTTGTAACTTATTTTTCCGACTATAAACCTATACTTTTTCTGTTTAGATTCATAAAATAGAGTTCAATATGAAACCATAGCAATTTGATTCACTCAAAACGGATTTAAAATGAAGAAGTTATGGGTAAAACAAGATTGGATAATTTTTCTCATTTTAGCTACGTGAAAATTGGTAACAAATCTATTCCAACCATAACTTAATCAACTTGTATTGTATATTATGTAATCTTGAGATACCATAGACACGTATACAATGTTTCGACCTATCATGTCGACACATCTATATATATTTCGGAACAACCATAGACACTCTATATGTGAATGTTGGAGTTAGCTATACAGGGTTGAGGTTGATTCCAAAATATATATAGTTTGAGTTGTGATCAATACTGAGATACGTATACACTGGGTCGTGGATTGATTCAAGATAATATTTATCGACTTATTTCTGTACATCTAACTGTGGACAACTAGTTGTAGGTTACTAATGAGGACAACTGACTTAATAAACTTAAAACATCAAAATATATTAAAAGTGTTGTAAATATATTTTGAACATACTTTGATATATATGTATATATTGTTATAGGTTCGTGAATCAACCAGTGGCCAAGTCTTACTTCCCGACGAAGTAAAAATCTGTGAAAGTGAGTTATAGTCCCACTTTTAAAATCTAATATTTTTGGGATGAGAATACATGCAGGTTTTATAAATGATTTACAAAATAGACACAAGTACGTGAAACTACATTCTATGGTTGAATTATCGAAATCGAATATGCCCCTTTTTATTAAGTCTGGTAATCTAAGAATTAGGGAACAGACACCCTAATTGACGCGAATCCTAAAGATAGATCTATTGGGCCTAACAAACCCCATCCAAAGTACCGGATGCTTTAGTACTTCGAAATTTATATCATATCCGAAGGGTGTCCCGGAATGATGGGGATATTCTTATATATGCATCTTGTTAATGTCGGTTACCAGGTGTTCACCATATGAATAATTTTTATCTCTATGTATGGGATGTGTATTGAAATATGAAATCTTGTGGTCTATTGTTATGATTTGATATATATAGGTTAAACCTATAACTCACCAACATTTTTTGTTGACGTTTAAAGCATGTTTATTCTCAGGTGAATACTAAGAGCTTCCGCTGTTGCATACTAAAATAAGGACAAGATTTGAAGTCCATGTTTGTATGATATTGTGTAAAAACTGTATTCAAGAAACTGATTTCGATGTAACATATTTGTATTGTAAACCATTATGTAATGGTCGTGTGTAAACAGGATATTTTAGATTATCATTATTTGATAATCTACGTAAAGCTTTTTAAACCTTTATTGATGAAATAAAGGTTATGGTTTGTTTTAAAATGAATGCAGTCTTTGAAAAACGTCTCATATAGAGGTCAAAACCTCGCAACGAAATCAATTAATATGGAACGTTTTTAATCAATAAGAACGGGACATTTCATCAGAAAACAAATCGGTTTTAATTTTGATCAAAATATTTTCTCGTTCAAGCTCGAGTTTAGATATCATTGAATTCCATGAGTTTGTAATTCTCAATCTTTAAGGTCAATCTCAAGGATTGAGTAATATCAGGCTTAAAAGCTGATTTTTAATCTTTAAGGAGATTATCCTTTCTGGGGATCTGATTCATTAGTCTTATCAAGCTAATTTGCACGGTGCCCCCCATTGTACGAGATAAATCCTTCTCATGGTTAGGATAAATCTGACCACTTGGCGACCCTGTTTGATGCTGAGGTCCGTGGATTTCCTGCTGATTTTAGAGATGACTTTTCTAGATTTTTCGTCAACCTACAGCTGGTCTGGACGACAACTTCTTGACCTAAATCAAGAAGCGCGTGTCTTTTTCGGAAGACTTTACTTCCTTTTAATAATGGAATTGATTCATCGTGTAGATCCATCTTTTCTTTTCTTTCATCGGGTAAAATAGTTAATTTAGTCCAAAACAAAAGCACCTGCAATAAACTTTACAGAAACATGTGCTAGATAGTTTTTAATTGAATAACTAGGAACATTCTCCCCACACTTAGTTTATTTCTTTGCCTTTTTATTCTCCTTTATTCCATTTTAAATGAATTCAAGCATTTTAGGGTGTTTCTCAATTTATGTGCTTTCCGAGGTAACGATAATTTCGGTATTAACACCTAGTTTTCATCGTTCATAAATATGTATAAACATGATTTTGAATTCATTTAGTTGAAAATTTTTAAAATTTTCACAAAATTTGGCAAATAAACTAAGTGCAAACCCGAGAGAATTTATAACCCTTCCCCACACTTGAGATCATGCAATGTCCTCATTTGCATGAAATCAGACTATAATTATAAATTCACGAGGGTGATAAGTGTAGAAAAGTGATTGAAAATACCCAGTTTGTAATTTCAAAGCTCGTTGAATGATAGATGGCGCGCCTCATCGTTCATTCCTTCTTGTTTTATCACAAATGTTTTTCTTCAAAAACGGTTGCTTTTCTGGACTGTTTGCTAATTTTTGAAAATGCGTCTTTTACCCTAATAGTGCATTTTTATTAACTAGTTATGCACTAACCCGAACCCCTAATTTAACGTTAAGTGGGGTTAGACTTCCCCACACTTAGCTGACGACATGTGAAGTCGGTAGAATAAGTTCCACGAATTAAAATAGTGAGCCAGTTATTTACATCTCGGGTGGTGTATAATATATCAATGGGTTTAAAGTTTAGACTCACCCGATCGTCACTACTTAATTCTTTTTTAAGTGTAGCTTTTAGTAAATGGATATGTCTCTTTTCTGGTTCTTGGTCAAATGGATCGATATACACCGACATACATATTATAGGGTGGACAATTCCTAACATTTCCTTCCTTTTATTATCGGGATTAAAGGTTTCACATCTATTACCCAATTGGGTGAAATCTGAGGTGTCATTATCTATTACAGCTCGTAGTTCATCTTCGATAGATGACTTATCTATTGAGAATATTGGGTTGGATGGTTGTGGAATGGTGAATTTCGGGATCGAAGTAGATTCTTCTTCATTAACGGTACTTATCGGTCCCACCACTTTGGTATTGGGGGTAAAATTTTCAACGTTATCGTTTTCCCAAGAGTACAAATTTGTCTTCCTTATTTCTTCTTCATCCATAGATGGATCGATGATTTCGTAGGTAGAGGCTAATGTGTCGATATGTTGTGAAATTGGTAAGACTGAATAAAAAGTATCATCGGGATAGTTGGTGATTTCGGAGCTCTCGAATTCATCAAAATTCGATGATATGAGATTTTCTTGCACACTACTCCTCAGATCAACAGGTGTGTAGTCTGATAGAGTTTCAGCTTGCCGGTTTACAAACTCTCTCATTTGTTCATTTTGAGCATTGAGTTCTTCAAGTTTGATTTTCATATTGTCTAATAAATTTTCAGACACGTAATTTTCCTCGTCTACTGGTTGTTGATTTTGGAAATATTCTTGGGAATAATCCCAATTTAAATTGTATTCTTCATAATCATTCCATTCAGGTTCCGTGGGTGCGTAAGTTTCCATAGGAACGTAATAGTAACATTCCCATGTTGAGTGATAATCTCCACAGATTTCACAACCAGTTATTGTTTCGTCGTTCGTGATCCAAGATTGACTGATCGAATTGTCATCAACACTCGGTTGAGAGTATTGATTTTGTATTTCATAAAGAGTTTCCAAAATATCTTCGAGACTTTTCATAATGCGCTTATTACCAAATTTTAATTATCATATTAGTTATAAAAATAGAAAAACTTATATAAGTTGTCCAACTAATAGACTTTTCTGCTTTTGCCCACGTTTCGAATAGCCAATAGATGCAGCAGGGAGCTAGAACCCTTTAAATCGGAAGCTCACAACTCAGCCACTAACAAATCCAACTATTACTACGAAGCAGAAAATTTGGATGTCTATCAATTTAACCGCTTAAAATAATTTTTCGTTTTGAAATTTTAGAGAAAAAATAGAGAAAATTTCTAAGTCCTAAAAACTAGCGTGTCGAGAAATAAGAAAGAAAAAGAGTGCGCGTCGAAAAACGTCGAAAAATAAAAACAAGAAAGATAGCGCGAAAAAATGGCGTCGCAAAATTCTAAAGCACCTAAATCTTAGTCTAAGGAATAAGCACTTAAGGGATTTTACGGCAAAGCCTAAAAATCTAGAAATAAAAATAAGGTACGGCAAAATACTAAGCTTAAAACTAGATATGAACGATAAAAATACAAATATTACGATTAACCGATTAAAAAGATACAAAAATAAAAATAAGCTTAAATTTTGATAAAATTATTTATTTTTATAAAAATATTATTTTTATATATTTATTTTATAAAAGTATTAATTTATATATATAAATAAAACTAATTAAAATTTAAAATACAATTTAATTAAAAATTAAAACTAATTATATTAAACTAATAAAGTAATTAGGGTTTAAAAATAATAATAAATAATATTACTCCGTAATTAAAGCGAAAATAGGGTTTCTGTCAGCGCGTCAGGGCGGCTCCGCGAGTCGCGTTGCCACGTGCCCTAAAATTCCGCAAGTCGCGGAGTTTGCATTTTCGTTTTTTTTATATAATTTTATATTGTTTTTCTAAAAATATATATAAATATATTTATACAAAAATAAATTAAATATATAGTGTTTCGCCGAGTCCCCTGCAGCGGCGCCAAAAACTTAATGTGTGCAGCGGGGTGTACGAAATAATATTAATTTAAATACGAAATACGACGAAATATTACACAAGTTTTAATTATTTATTTACAAAATGGATATACCTAAACCTTGCTACAACACTATAGGCAGTGTACCTAATCGTAGAGTAGTGTAGTTTTTAGTAAGTCCGGTTCGTTTCACAGGGAGCTGGCTTATTTCACACTATATTTTAAACAATTATATTTGTACAAAATATATTATATTGATAATATATAAAAGGGGGTTTACCGTTTAATGACTGGTTTGTCGATTTTATATTTTAAGTTACAATTAAAACCTAATGCAAAATATAAATGACGATAATTAAAGTAGCGAAAAATAAATGACAATAAATAAATAACGTTAAATAAAATAGCGAGTAAATAAAAGTACGATGAAATATGAAATAAAATATATTATGCTTATTTAAACTTCCGTAACCATGATGGTTGACGTGTTGATTTTAATTTTATGTCCATGGGTTAATTGTCCTTTGTCCTGGATTATTTAATATGTCCGTCTGGTTTTTGTCCATAACAGTCCATCGGTCATAAATTTAAAGTGCGAGTGTCCTCGTCAAATTATCCTTATACCCGAAGTCAAATATTCCAACTAATTGGGGACTTAAACTGTAACAAGGTTTTAATACTTTGTTTAATAATTACACCAGGATATCGACTGCGTGTAACCCAAGGTTTTAATACTTTGTTATCAATTATGCCAAGTGTCCTTGTACATAATTTCACCCCTGTTTTAATAATTTCATAGACTATTAATCCATTCCCGTGTCCGGTTAAATGAACGATTATTCGTACATATCAATATCCCGCCCATCGTGTCCGATCGAGTGTATATGGTTATTTATAGGGACGTCCAATTGTGAATCTTTATATTAAAATTAACAAACTATCATTTAGTTAAACAAATATAAAGCCCATTAATAGCCCATAGTCTAATTTCCACAAGTGTCGTTCTTTTGTCCAAACCCCAATTAAGGTACAAAGCCCAACTACCCCGTCTTTAATATTTAGTCCAACATCATGATTACTTTGGCTCAAATAAGCATAATAATAACTTAAGTACGAGACATTAATTTAAAAAGGAGAACATAGCTTACATTGATTATTTATCGCGTAGTGTTACACGGACAGAGCTCCGACTTTAAAACCCGTAAAATAATCTTTACATAACCCGAACTAATCTAATATAAAACTACCATATACTATATTATATATATATATATATATATATATATATATATATATATATATATATATATTTATTACAGAGTATTATTATTATTATTTTTATATTTTTAAACTCGGCAGAATGCATGGCCTTTTATAGGCATTTCTGATTTTTGCAGCTCCGCGAGTCGTGGAGTTTTAAGCCTGCAAACTCCGCGAGTCGTGGAGTTTGAAAATCCAGCTCACATAATTTTGGAACCTTGCTTGTCGACATATTTTTATATAAATATAAAATATAAATAATTAATATAATTATTTATATATTATATTATATTCTTGTACATAGTAGACTTGTAATTTTTGGTCCATTGCGCCGGGCGTTGATAGTTGGCTCGGGTACCGGTTCCGGATTTTCGAACGTCCTTGCGTACAATTTAATATCTTGTACTTTGCGTTTTGTAACTTGTACTCTTGTCATTTTTAGACGTTTTTCATCAATAAATTGAACCTTTTGAATTGTATCTTGTACATTTGAGCTTTTTGGAAGTTTGTGTCTTCAAATCTTCGTTTTCGCCTTTTGTCTTCGCACTTATTTATTTAAACAATTACAATGAAAATATAATACAATTACATATGAAAACCTATTATTTAGGAGGGATATTGCTATGAAATACATGTTCCTTTTTAGCCTTATCAGTCTGCTCTTGCATTCTTTATGCTCATGCCCAAACACAGCACAATGAGAGCACACTTTAGGTTTCCAGGCATACTCAACATTAACCTTCTTGACAGTTTTGATTTTATGCTCAGAATCATGATAATGAATATCTACACTTTCAACACAACCTTTACTAGCTTCCATTTCAATCATGACCCTTGCATAACCAGCCCTACCATTCCCTCTATGGCACATATTAGCAGTAGTAGTGTCCATCAGTATAGGTTTGCCAATTCTACTTGCAATGGTACTAATACCTTTAACACTCCAAGCCTTTAGTGGAACCTTTGTCAGTTTGACCCAAACAGGCATCTTACTTGGGTCAATTTTCTCCAAATTCACTTCAGGATCCCACTTACAGACCAATAGAGGTTTACCATTAACTAACCAAGGACTACTTTCTACCACTTTGTTCATACCCTCCTCATTAGCAAACTTAAAGTAGCAAATCTGTTTATCATCCATAATGATATCTTTCAATCCAAATTTACCCCACATCCTTCTAAGATTATACTGCAATGCATTATAAGACATGGAACAACCTATCATATAACCACAAGCAGTAGCATTCCATTTCAAACTTCCTTCATTAACAAGTTCCTCATCAAAAATCACAAACTCATTACCATCCTTATCGACTGTAGGAGGAACATAGTTCAACATTTTATCGATATTATCCTTATTGCTATTAACAACATTAGCATAAGACAGTTTAACATCCTTATTCTTCAAAATATCAGAGGCTTCCTTAACAAAAGTAGAACTACTTACAGACGCAAGATGTATATCTTCATCATTAATAGTCTTACCTGTACCTTCTCTATCCATAGAAGCATCTCCAACTTTATCAGAATCCACATGATGACTCTCCTCGTTACAGCTCACTTTATCACCTTCCTGATCCCTATCAGATAGTTCCTCCAAATTGGATGAATCCACCTTAGGATCATCATTAGTTTCCTCTACCACAGATCGATTTATATTCTTATTAGCAAACATCAAAACAGAATCATCAAATCTGATCGGTATTTTTACCTTCCTCTTCGATGAACGTTTATTTGGGGACATGGCTAATTCACCGATCAAACAAAAATTAAACAGTAATACATAGTTCTTATAGAAAAAATGTGCTTCTTCAAAGTTCGAGAAAGCTTGACCAACGAAAGGCTCATCATGTAATATTTCCTCATGAGTTGGCAGGTTGCTTTATCGCTGTATTTCAGCACTGTTACTCTGCTCTCTCCTCGGTTTGAATCTTCAAGTAGTTCTTGCACGGCTACGACTTGAGGATTTGAGTTTTTTCCTGCCCCTCGTCGAGTCGATTCTTTCTTAGCCATTGATTAGATTAACCTTGTATAGTTCTACATTCTTATTTTTCTTTTGTCATTTCGTGGCTTATGTATTCTCGCTGTATAGCTCTTAGAGCTTCTTTGTATTTTTCTTATCTTTAATAAATGTTAATTGATCTTTCAAAAAAAAAAAAAAAAAAAAAAATTCCTCATCTTCTTCATTTGGGAATTCGTTCAAATCCAAATCTTCTTCATTTGGGAATTCGTTCAAATCCACATTAATCATGATATAATAATCTACAACACCACCAAAATGTATAAAGAAATATCAACTTTCATTAATAGTCTTGTTAATAAATTATCAACTTCGATTTTATTCTTATTCTTATGTTAATTAGAATAAAAGTTCTCTTGATTATTTATATTAAAAATTAATAGTATTGTTAATAAACAAATCAACTTTTATTATTCTTATATAAACAGAGTTGTCTTGAAAAGCATCTAATCTAAATCAAAATGTATACTATTTAAATGCGTGAAAGTAAATTATCATGTAGTCATGCACAACTACAGTTTAACATCATAACTATAAACATAGTTATCAATATACACTTATATCCGAACAGTAATTGACTTGGAGTTTTGAACTTTACCGTCAACGATGAGATCGATCAGAATCCACAAGCAGATGCAGTTAGCAATTCAATTCACACATATCATTACTTTGAAACGGCTTTGATTTAAAATTTACTTTACAATCAGCAATACATTCTTGTGGTGATAAGGTTGAACGTGTATATATAACTAGTTAGAAGGCAATATATTGAGGAAATAAAATTTGTGTTTGATTCTTATATTTACTAGTGTTGATTTAGTATTAAAAATAAGAATAATATAATAAAAAACGAAAATTCACAAAATAAAATATTTTATTTACGTATCAAAGTTCTATGTCAATTATATTTGACTATTTATTACAAACGATTGTGTGTTATTTAGATAAAACTAGTTGAGCCCTCGCTTCACGCTGGGGGCTCCGTTTTGAATGCGAGTTAAAAAAAAAATCTTGATCCATTTTGTAAAAAAAGAATTTTTTTCGACATCTTTTGATAGCATTGAAGGGTTGTTCATTTTATGAAAGTTGCCTCTTTTATCGTTGAGGAAGAAAAGAGAGAGAAAAAAAAAGTTAGTTTTTTTTTTTTTTTTTGAAAAAATTTTTTTTTTTCGACATCTTTTGGTAACATTGAAGGGTTGGTTCTTTTATGAAAGTTGCTTCTTTTATCGTTTGAGACAAGAAAAAGTGAAATGACGAAAATACATCTGGTTACTATTGTTACTATTGGTGAATAGTGCTACGTTTTTTTGTCTATTAGATATATAGATAATAATCAATAATCAAGCTCCTTTGTCATACTCTGTAAATGTTGTTTATATGAATAAAAATTGTTGCTTTTCAAAAAAATAATCAATAATCAAACTTCCATGAAAGTAAAACCATCTACATCTACATCTACACTTCTACATCTACATCTACATCTACATCTATCTACATCTACACATCTACATTCTACATATATATATATATATATATATCTATCTATATCTATATCTATATTCTATTCTATATTCTATATTCTATATTCTATCTATATTCTATATCTATATCTATATCTATATCTATCTATATTCTATATTCTATATTCTATATTTTTATATCTACATTAATTATAAAGCAATTAAAGCAAAGCTTTAATTGAGTCAGATTTTTTTAAAATATAGCATGACAAAAACAGATCCCCACCCTCCCACCCTTAAAAAAGAATATTCTTGATTGATCCAAAGCTCATTATGTCAGAATTCAGTGTCTGTCTGATGTTAGATTTAAATGTTGTCTCTAAAATACCCCTCTAAAACCTGAAACGTATCCATCCAATCTACACTCTCTCTCCCCGATCGTTCCATTCCATCGACTAAAAATAATCCCCAAGAACCCTAGCTATATCGATCAATTTCAAAGAAGCTATATTATATAAATTCATAATACAGTACCTTCAATACACTTTCGTCAATTTGTTCAAACGACATAAACCCTAATTTTTTGATTATTATGCTTGATATTTGTGTCAATCGGTATTTACGTTTCCAATTCGTCTTCAACTCAGAACGTGTTCAATCGACAAGGTTGCAGACAATCATTTTATCCAATAATGATTAGCTCCCTCGCATTCAATTTCGTTCAATCGAAACAATTCGTTAACCGTGAGTTGATTATTATTAATATGAATTAGCTGTATGTAATAATGATCAACTCACAATCGATAATTATATACCTTACTATGGAACAATTTTTTTTTCTTCCAGATTATGGATTCTCAATACGTTGATTTATGGATATTGTCCTATGTCATCAGAAGGTGGACTGTTGCATACAAGCATAAAAAGCAGATTCATAGTAAAGGTATGGTTTCATGTTACTGGTGATTCTTAATTTTTTATAATACCGAACTAACTTTAATTTAAAGTTTACATTATGCACGTTTATTTATTTATTTATCATATTCTGTTACATAGGCAGGTAGATTAGATATTAAAACTTTATAATACATTTTTTGGATATTGGATACAACATATATATGTATATAAGCATTAATTTCGTACAATGGAGGTTACTTATAACAATACAGTTATAGTTTTATCTCCAGCTGGAGGTTACTGATACATTCCAATTGACTGTATTATCTTAACTGCTATTATTTCCCTCCATGGTTTAAAATACGAAATATTGGAAACTGATTATAAATATATACATCAGCAGTTGTCATTAAGAAAACAGTTTTGCACAACAAAATATCATTCAAAAAATGGATGACGCTTGAGAATTCATACCTCTAAACCTGCTCAACAATCAAGTCACACCTGAAACTCAAGTGCGTGTTAAGGTGTTTGTTACTTGGAAAAAGACATACTTCAAAATCCACTTTCAGATATATGTGCACAAACCAGGTGATTATAAATAGTAATTATTCATCAAATTCTTATAATTTCTTGTAATTTGACCAAGTGAAAATTTCAACGATTGAATATAAATAGTAAACTTCTTATTAGGAATTTGTTCATAATATTTTTTTATCGATTGCAAACAAATGGTAAACTCCTTTTTGAAATCAACATAGTTAAAAGTGAGGTTTGTGTAGGTCTTGATCTTGGATAGAAGATTGAACTACTGGTCGATAAAACTGACAACCTTTGTTATCGGGTTTGCCTAATCGTCTTTTCATTTATGTGTTATTTGATCAATATTCATACAATGTATGTTTATTTGTTACCTGATACATGATTGTTTGTTATTTTGATTTGGGTGATTAGGAATTTGATATATGTAATTCAATAATTCAGTTGTTCCAAATCAACATATTGAAGTCGGTCAATAATTTGTAACTGAATTTGTTAGGGTTAAATTCTAGCACATTTGGAGAAAAGTGTATGAATTAGCAGTATTATGTGAATAAAGATTTGCCTCAAGTGATCATTGGGTATGGGTCGTTAAGTTCAGGTTCAATGAGCAGCTCACCAAAAATCATCGTATAACTGTTTTGGTTCTTAAGCTTGCTCTATATGGTGATGCAGGGTAAAGACTTCTACACGAAAGGCATCTTTTACATAAATTTGTTGAAGTCTCATCATAAGACTGTTACATTGCTTTCCCTGAGCATTTCAGTTACTTTTGTCTTAGTGAACACTCTTAATTTGAAGTTGACCGCTGGTGATTTCAGTAAGGTTGTTCTCTAGGTGAACTGATTCCATTAAGACTTTGTTGTTGTTGCTGATAGGGATCCTGTAAATATATACGGCCAATGGTCGGGTTGGGTAACAGCTCATAAGTGGGTGATTGGTGTGATGTTATGAATTGCATTCTTATGCTAAATTTATGGTGTTTTTACAGTAGTGAACTTGTGATATAAGTTCTATGTGGAAATATAGATCTATGTTATAGAAGTTTTGCTTTAAATGATTTTTATTGATGATAGTTATTTGTTAATATTTTATGCCAGGTACTTCTTTTAAAACTTATATCACAAGTTCACTACTGCCATTTCTATAATAGATTCAATGGTTCTTATTCATATTGCTAGGGTATACCTAAGTATTTGTTTTATATGATTTGGTTAACGTTCGTGTTATTTGCCAGTGAGATATGAAGATTGAGGACACGGAGCCCTGCACTACGGCTAAATATATATTATTTTAGTTATACGAATGTGTTTAACATGTTATTATGGTTGACTTTATGTCAATGATATAACTCAATTTACTAATTGTATTAGTTATTTTGCAGTCATATCTGCTGCAGGCGAGACCTAAATCCATAGTTGGCACCCCTCCATACATTGCTTCTGAGGTTCTTCTTCGTTAATAATATGATGGAAGGGTACAACATTTCGACTATTATATTCAGATTCAATCGTATCTTGCAATTATATCACCGGTAATTAGGATGTTTATTTACAGAATTTTGTAATCGTTGTTAATGGTATATCTTTTATGTTAAAATTCAAAGTTGAATTTGGATTTCTTAATGTGTGCTATTCACAGATTGTGTATAAGATTTTTAATTCGGAGGACATGTGGTCTTGTGAAGTAACGCTTTACGTGATGCCCGTGGGAGCATATATCCTTTAAAGATGAAGAAAATCCCAAGAACTATAGGAAGACGATCAAAGTTACTAACCTTTTTACTTTCTCTATTATAACATGTCCATTGCCTTTATGACACTGTTTACCCTCCCCACAATGATGGCTCTGTTGTCTTGGGGAGGGTTGCATTGCTTCTTCTTCAGAGTCTTCTTGGTCATCAATAAAACATGTCCCTAATAGAACTGATCTTATTTTTGGACCATTTACTTGCCTTATCTTTTTCAGCACATTATGTCTGTCCATTTACTTGCCTTATCTTTTCAGCACATTCAGTTTCACGGATATTTGTTGCTGCAGCTTCAGTTTCACTCATAATATCAAGACTGTCTACCTCTTTCACTGGTAACTACAGTTTTAGTTTTTCACTTAAAGATAAGAATAAAGATATGTTGAATTTGTAGTTATCACTTATCACTGCCACCCTGTGATGTAAATTTATGACACTTAGGGTTGTTTATATGTGCTGAAAAGAACTGATATCTACTTGTAACCGGATTCATTGTGTATGGATAAACAAATTCGGTTTTAGTTACCATCATGAATTAATCATGTTCATAATACTAAATCAAATGAGTATTTATCATAATCTTTTCTCTTTTAAAGAAATTACATACAAAATTAGAAATTAGAAATTAGTGCAAGCTGTAAAAACAAATAAAAGAACCTACTTTTAATCTTGTAGTACTACCAACACCGTCACTTCATTCTCTCTCTTAAACTCAAATTCTGCACACAAACATGAAAACTCACGCACTCAATTCACAATGCTGCTGCAGTAAAGCTTCATTTTTTCTCATCAAGATTCGATTTTAAACTAACCCATTTCATAATTCCTAAAACCCATCACTCACTCACCAAAATCTTGAAGATATATCAGATCCTGTTTCATAAAAATGTCGTTTTGGTGTCGTAAAGAAACACACCGAGGAACATCGGTGGTGGTAAAAATGGAAAATCCAAATAATTGGTCAATGGTTGAACTTGAATCACCATCAGAAGATGACGTTGATTTTATCTTGATTCAGTAATGAAATGCAACTTAAAATCTATATATTGGTTTGTAGGTAGTGTGCAATGCAATAAGGTTGCAGATATGGTGGATTTACTACACCAATAACATGTCATGTAAGATGGCGAGGGTTACCTTCATTGTCTTTAATATTTAGGGCTGCTGGTGTTAAATGTGATACATGTTTGGAGCTCTTCTTTGTGTTATACTAGTTCATATTCGTGACCATTTATAGCACATCGGGGATATGCAACTTATTGTTTTTGTTGTTGAATCACTCGAAGAAAAACAAGAATGGCTACATCATGGAGGTAATTTAAGTGTTGCTTATTTACCATTTTTATCCACTTTGTGCGTCTTGCTTGAGATTTTTAATTTGGCAGCTAACACCTAAAACATTAGCTGATGTGATAGGTGGTACACTAAATCCAGTGGTGTGAAAGTTCAGATGTGTAACTATTATCACAATATAATATGTTACATCTAACTAAGAAATCCTCCTATTACATAGAAATGGATGTGAAAGTTCATATGTGTATCTAGCCATTTTATAGAGATGGAGGGGTTCAATTGCCGATGGAGATGTCCAATCCTTGTAAATAATAACGGGAATTGACGATAAAGTTCATATCAGATGTCAATGGTACCGGGTAAGTCCACTACGTAGAGTATTATATTTATTGCCTTTTCTGCTTAATCTGATGTTTTAGATTGCGGCAACTATTTTTTATTATGTAGCACTTGGGATGAATGTGTACTGACAAAGGATACAATACATACTCTAACAGTTGAAAGTGCTTCAGGTTATACTATAATCGTTAAAGTAACGAAATTACATAGTACTGGGTATGACTGCTACTTCTGCAGCCTAAAGGTAATATGTATCAGATTTTGATATGGGGAAATAATTGTGTAAAAAAAGTGTAGATTGGCAGGGACACCTTAACCCTGTGTTGCCTTTGGCAACCCACCAAGCCAACCCCGTAATAGCCGGATGCCTGTAAATCACCTCCACCGAATACCCCATGAGTGGCAAGCACGAGCCTAACCCGAAGGCATACTCCGAGGGAATTGCTCCCCCCGGGACTCGAACCTGCGCCATTTTGTGTAAAGCTTCCAAACATGGGGCCCCAGCTTCAAAGGGACGGGTACCGTTGAAGCACTGCTTCTTTGGTATATGGGGAAATAATTATCCTATGCTTATACTCCTTGTGAAATTCATAAGTGGTAAAGGTTCATCACCAATGTCGTAACTACTCTAAAAATACCATATGTCGATAATTGTATGCTATATTTATTAGTATAGTGTTTCACAAATACACAACTCAAATATGGGTTCATTTGAATCTACTAACTGCTGGAATACGAGTCTATGTTTGTAAACATAGTATCTACAACCATAGAAACTTATTTTTTTTGTTGGCATAATATTAAACCAAAGCACCCTCTTAATTTTATGTTTCATCATGATCCATTAATAGTTATGTCAGTTTTTTGTTATTCTGTGATCAACACGGAGTAATTTAATTTTTTAATATATACATGGGTTTCAAATCTGTAAGTTTAATATTTTGTTTGTCGTTAAGGGTTCAATTTCATATTTTGTCTTCATGCTACGTCTATTACTAATGATTTTTGTACACAGGAACTATTAGTTCTACTATTCTGTCATGGTGGACATTTTAAAGGTATCAATGGCTTATGTGAATCTTAGTATCATAGATTCGTTCATATAACATATGATTTTCATATTATATGTTAGTATTAGTATTTAAGTATATAAATAGAAAGTTACTAATATGTGTAACTTACTCATAACATATGCTGAATTTAAGGATATGTTACATATCAATGCTCGACTTACTTAAATGTCAATGTCAGTTGCTAATCCGTTTTTATCTTAACTTGCAGTTGTCCCGCTTCTAACTTTGTCATTCAAATCATTGAAAAGATTTTTGCATGAGTAGAAATTCTCTCCTCTTATTTAAATATTTTTAAAATTCATGAAACTAGGCTATAAAGATAGAGGTCAGTTATCACATACAGTCATCATTAACAATTAACTGAAATCAAAGAGATATAAAGCACGAGGAAGATAAAAATAGGTCAGATATATAGGTCACATATATTTAGTTATATATAGTGTTCTTGCTTCATTGTCAAATGTTATTGCACATGCTATGGACTAATATTTACCATAAAATTAAGTCAGGGTAACACCATTGTATTTACAGTAGTTAGTAAGCTTACTGTTAAGTAAAGTCAGGGTAAACACCATTGTATTTACAATAGTTAGTAAGCTTACCATTTTAAAAAGTCAAGGAGAACACCATTGTATTTACAGTAGTTAGTAATTTGTTCGCAATACGATTTATTTATTTATACCTATAACTATCACAAACAGGGTACATGTTTGATTTGCAATGGGTAAATTGGAACAAATACATATACAAGATTTTTAAGATGGTCGGTTTCACTGATTTGTAGTTAGGAATCTGTTGTCAACATTTTTTTATTAGTTGATAACTCCTTTCTAGCCTTTTGTTGGGTTGGTGAGTTGCAAATAATTCATTTTGTTCTATGGTACGTGTCAAAATGGGCAATTTGGGTCAATGAACACTTCTGTATTGCCATGATTCCAATCTAGATGATAGTATATTTTAAATACTATAAATAACTTAACATTGTTTAATATTTTTAGTTATTTTATGAAGGCTAATATTGTCGCAGAGATGCCATATAAGGTTTGGTGTTCTTCTCTTTCTTTCTCGGGTCATATTTTTTCACTTGCATATATCTTTCAAGTTTCTTGGAATTATATTTGTGAATGCTTCTTTCATTAATTGAGGGGAGTCCCGTAATCAACTCCATGTTGTTGCACTTGCATCAAAGTAGTGTTGCATTCTTAAAGCTCAAGGTACCAGGTTCTTGGATGTTAAAGTCAAGCTAGAAATGAAAAAAGGAAATCGGCTAAATGTGGAACTCACTTGCTATGTAGGTACGCAAGTGTTTCTATTAAATAACCGAATTGATTCTTGATTTGTGTAAGTCACCCAAGTTTTAGTTAAATATGTAAAGTAAACGGAATATATTGTTTCGTCAAGTGAAATGAGTCTGTATGGGTTATTGACCCGTTTGATGGATTAGGCCTATGTAAAAGTGTTGAAAATGGTATAAAATGAAATTTGGGTAATTTGACCCGTTTAGTTATAAATAATATGAATACGGGTCAAAATAATGATTTGCAAATAAAAATATGTCAAGAGTTGTTTTTGAGAAAGGAAATAGTAGTCGTTTGAAGTTTATATATTTAAAAGAGTGTTAATCGTCCATTTTGACCCTTGACCCATTTGGGCTATTTGGTGTCGAATTGAGCAATTGTTGATTTTGACACGTCCTCAATAAGTGAAACTGAAGGTTTTGGTATCTTGAAAATGAGTTTTGAGCATAATTTGGTTATCATAGGAATTTGTGAGCCAATTGGGTCATATGTGCCCATTTTGACCCACATGCGTGATTTTAAGTAACGGAAGCGACTATCACATCTAAAATGTCATTTTGCACTTGTAACAAGAACTTGGCATGCCCAGGAATTGTGGTTGGGAATTTGAGTTGTGAATGGAAAAATTTACTATTTTAGTAAAAGTGTCAAAAATGACTCTCGGGCCTACTTTGCGGGCTAGCAAGTTGAAAATGATTAGGTTTTGGTGAATACTAATAATTGGGATAGAAAGTAGACCCGACGAGCTAATGGTATAGGATATGTATGGGTTTGTCGAGTCTAAAGAGGTTTAAAACAAGTATAAAATTGAGACGTTGTTGCTGATTATGTGCTGATATTAAGCCATAAATATGGGCGTTACAGGTAAAAGTTGATCATTTCATCTCTGTGGGACCCGAAAATCAGTCGAGATTGACTGTTCTTATTAAAAAAAAAATGTGTCAAAAATATGGGCGTTACAGGTAAAAGTTGATCATTTCATCACTTGGAAATAAGGAACGTTGATATACTTAATCCAACTTTATGATTATTACATTTTGGAGATTGGGTTATCAATATTTCATAGTTGGTGTAATTGGTGTAATATGTGAATACCTTTTATCAAATTCTCTCACTGTTTTTTCTTTTTGTTTGAAACATTTCAAATTCATTATGATGCTCTAATAATATTGTCACAATATGAGATAAGGATTTTATTAATTATTTGTACGCTTTGGAAGATACTAAAAGGTTGCTAATAGGTCTTTTGCTTGTGCAGAAATTGAGAGTGCCAAAGCAGTCGTACGAAGGACCAGAGAGTCTCTGGATGAGCAAGAGAGGGTATTACATACCTCTTAAAAGTAGGTAACATGTATATACCATGCTTGCTAAATTTTAGTCTGTTTTTTTTTTTTTTAATCTATTGTGCTTACTTTTTGTGAGATACTACATAAAAATAGGGTTAAAATTTGATTATATATTTTTTATTACTTGAATTTATTATCTGTCTTCTTATCAAGAAATGAAGGAAATTGTGGATGAAATCCAACAGACTAAGAGAATCAGTTTGCTGCTCAGGGAAGATTGCTCAGATGGAATTCGAAAGTGGAAGCGGATAAAAAGCATACGTTCTGATGAGATGGTTAAAAAGGTTTAAGTCAGGCTTACTTTATAGCCTCAATTTTCCCCCATTAGTACTGCCTAACTAATACAATTGCTTATACAGTGTTGGTTCTTTTTCTGTTTTTTCAATGTTATAGAGTAAGAGTATTGCTGAGCCAGACAAGCTGTTTGAAATTGAGATGGAGTTGGATGAAACAGAAATAACTCTTGTAAGTATCAATTCTATAATTCTATGTAGTATTACTTGTATCTAAGTTTAAGAAAACTGAAAACCGTAATATTATGTAGTAATTTTTATCGATAGTATATGTTTACAACATAGAACTATAGATGTTGTTCTTGAAAGATCTGAAAGTTGGATAGTTTAGTTGATATCTTTATTATATTTTATCAAAGGGATATTGTGGTACATATTAAGCCAAATTCATATTAACCAGCCTACTCATCCTGGAATAAAACGAATTAGCATTTTGTTCAAAGTTCGACCCATCACTTTCCTATGTGATTTCATGTGAAAATTTTCACAACAGAAAATTTTGATTAATATAAACAGACTTGCGAAAACACTTTAAGTAGTAATCTCATTTCTTGTTGTGAAAACTTTTTTAATACTAATTTCATTTCTTGTGTTCAGCATACTACTTAATGAAAATGGTTATAAGATGACTAAAAGTCTGCTAATGAACAAACAAACTACAGTACTATTTATAATAATCTGCTCACATTATGTCTTTATGCGAAATGGATTCTAATGTGTAAAGCCAAACTTAAACGTTAGTCACGCAATAGTTATTGAGTTGTGTTATATTTGCAATACTATGAATTATATAACTCAGTATGATTAATCTACACTCATTTATGTTCACACTTAATTCAGTTTTTGACATAAGCATAGTAAGTTATCAAAATATCAATCAATTCAGATTGCATTGTTTCCTCCAAATATTGTTGTATACATAATTGATCATTGTAAAAGCATTTATAGGATTTGAAAATTTTAATTGTTATATTGTTCTACTTGGTTCAGACATCAATGGGTGTCATGACAGTATCGCGAACATGTTGTAAATTGGATGACAACTTCATTGTTTTATAGCGAGAATAAGAGAATCTCAAATAGTAGTGATAACAATTTAATTACACCATGTAATTAACTTTACTATCATGATCCCGCGAAGTCGCGGGTATTACACTAGTATTATTAAATTCGTTCTACTATTCTGGGAGACCTACATGGCTACATCATAGTATTTTAGTATTTATTTATTTTTATTTATTTAATTTATATTCCGGAGTATACTCCACAAAATATATAATTGATGAAGGGTGTATGTGTGTACTTCAAACTTTGAATTAGAATGATTAATTATTGTATAATTTCATTTCTTGCAAGAAAGATTAAGTTGTCATCCAGACATATACCAAGTTGAGTTTTTTTTTTGTTATTTTTATTTTTATTTTTATTTTTATTTTTTTTTCTTTTTTTCTTGACAAATAATTTTGGGTTGGTGTTTGAAGATTCGGGTCGGATCCTGATGTAAATTGTTTGAGATCTGAAGAAGAAAACCTGCAACTTCAATGGAACCTCCAACTGGGGTTTGGAAAACATTAGGGCAGTTCATTCTTTTCCTGCCTTATTTCATTGGTCTACTTTCTCTTGGCTTCATTAAAGGTTAACCCTTTATAACTTTTAATGTTTTTTTTATTAATTTTGTTTGATTTTGGATTGATGTTATCTGGACTTATTCATGAAACCCTTTTCAAGTTAGAGTTAGATGAGCTGAAAAAGAAAAAAAAGGAAAAAGGAAAAAAAAGAGTGAAATGACGAAAATACCGCTGGTTACTATTGGTGAATAGTGCTACAGTATTTTGTCAATTAGATATATAGATAATATTCTAAAATTATTTTATTTAATAGTGCTATGAATCATATATGAAAAGTGTCGGTTATGAGTTATCTCCTTAAATTTGAAGTGAGGTGGATTCTCATTTAGCATGGAATTAGGTAATAAATGATGGAATCATTTTAAAAAAAGAAACATTAACTATTTCCTATAGGGCTGCATATAGCAAAACTCATAATTAAATTAGAGTACTAATACATGGACTAATACATGGAAGATGTCTAATGATAATACATGAGGGCATAAGGATAATTAAATTAATACTCCGTATCTTGAGGATAATACTTGATGATAATTCGTGGACTTTCATGCAATTTGTATGTCGAGAATCTTTTTTATCCCTAAACGCTAGATGAAGAAGCGTTTGAATTAGGAGCTTTTTCCAATTTTCAAAAAACTTTAAGGTCTTATAATCAAACGAAACTTTTTATTAAATAAGAGGTTTTTCATAAAAGCTAAAATCTCCTAAAAGCTATTTGTCAAACATGCCCTAAGCAGGAGGCCAGGGGCGTCTTAAATGATGTGTAAGGTAGGCAATTACAATTTTTTTTTTAATGCCTAAAATCTTAAATAAAAACCATTATATATACATGTTTTATTAAAATGATATCAAATGGTGTGTAAGATAGCCCCATATACCCGATTATTCGGCCCGTTTATCCGATTATTCGACCCGTATATCCAATTATCCGGCTCGTATACTCGGAAAAAGACTTGAATAACCGTGGGATAACTCATTTATCCAATAGTTCTTAAGTAAACGGGGACCCGAATACCCGTGGAAAAATCCGATTACCCGCTATTTAATAATTAAATGGGGACCCGACGGGTTCGGATCCGGGTTGGAACAGGTTTTTCTAGACAACACATCTCAATGAAAAACTTCGATTACAACATTAACTTGCTGAACCAAAGTGTCATTGACAACCCATCTCAAATGAAGAACAAAAGTTAGCATGGTGAATAGACTCACCAAATGTGAATGTGCGTCAAATTGTTGTGTAATCGGTAATGAAGGTGCATGAATAACACAAGAAAAATATATTATATTTGATCAACCTTTTAAGCAAATAGCAACAAAAACAACAACAAAACCCACTACCATATAAGTGGTGTATGTGGGAGGTGAGATGTGGACAATCCTTTCCATATCCGAGAATAAAGACAAGTCATTTCTTCGTCCAGAGTGAAAACACTCTCAAAAGTAGAGAAAGCTATCTCTCTCTATTCGACGGATAAAGAGATTACTTTCATGTGGACCTTCGGCCAATAAGTATAATTTTTTAAAAAATAAAATAAAATAAGGAGACATACACAACACATATATGGTGTTTTGTGGGTAGCAACTACAAAGAGCTAACACAACCACATCGCTGCAATTGTGCCAGATCGCTTCTTATGTCTCCCAAACTTAAAAATTACAATTTGCAGCTTGCTTAAAACACTGAACGATAAAGAATTTATTAATGTGATGTATTAATAATCGGGTATTGAGGATGAAGTTAGGGTTTTAAATTAAATGATGAAGATGGAGATGAAAGAGAGGTGAAAAGGAAATGTGAATTGACAAAAATACCCTCACATGCCACCACTTAACAGAAAAATACTGACGCGTTAACTCCAAGGTCATCCGTGAGATATCTTAATAGTTCGAGGTTAACGAAGAAAAAATAATAGTTTAAGGTCACCTACGCTGTTTGGTACAAAATCGAAGGACCAACGAAGAATTTTTGTCAAGATATAAAGACAAAAAACATGTAATGACACAAGTACAAATTAAAAAAAAAAAAAAAATGGTATCTAAAATCGTTAAGACATAAAACATGTATTTAACACACTTTTCAAAAAAGAAACATTAAAATAGTCTATCACATGCTTGAGTTACTCATTAAATTGACAAAATTACTGAAATGGTCCCTGTGGTTTGTATAAAAATGTTGGTTTCGTCCCTATACTTTATTTTGATGGATTTGGTCCCAGTGATTTGCAAACGTTGCTGATTTAGTCCTTTTGAGTGACGGCCGTCAGATATTTCCGTTAAATTGGGTCATGTGCAAAACATGTGAGGGTATTTCAGTCATTTGATTATTACTCTCACCTTTCCTCAATTTTCTTTACCTTTTTCTTCTTCCCAAATTAAGTATAACCTGCAACTTTATATCAAAATCAAAAACCCAAGATCAAAATCAAAATATCAAATCAAAATCAAAAACTCAAATCAAAATAAAATTTAAAAACTTATCACAATTTAAAAACTCAAACATATGAATATTTCACTTAAATTAACAAACACCCATTTACAAGTTGGTCTCCACCAACTATTCTCAGTTCACTGTCTTTTGTTATTCGTGGATAAAAACATAAGGGGATAACAAGAAGTACATATCTTTTTCTTACTTGTGTCCAATACTTCAATAACAAACAGAGCACCAAATCCAAAACCATACACATACAAATAAGTGATATACGTATATAGAGGACGTGTCAACACCATTGAAGCATGACATCTCTTCTTCTTCTTCGATTCGCTTCCTCAATCACCATTGATTAGGTCGCCTTCTTCCTCAATCACCTTCGATTAGCTTCAAATCCTCTAAAAACACTTTCAAATCTACTACATGATTCAGATATGAAGGATTTTGATTTCGGTGTTTAACGGTGGTTCTCCGATGACCTTCTACAAACTCCAAGCTTGCATCGATTTGGTGAAGACGACGACAGCGGTGGTTGTTGCAGACAGCGGCACCGGTTCCTCCTTGTGATTAAGGGTGGTTGTGGGCTTCACGATTAAAGGTTTTGCTGGTAAGTTTATGATTACCAAAGTAACAAAAGTGTTGAGTTTTATAGATCTCGTGTGTTGAGTTTTATAGATCTCGTGCATCACCTGATAGAGTTTTGTAGTTTTTATTAATTAGTTTGATGTAAAAGGATTACCATAATTGTGGATAAACATATACAGTATCACATATGATGAGTGCTCAAACTTCAACCACCTGCAGTGGGTTTGATTGAGTTTTAATTTTAGTGTTGACAAAATTATTGATTTTGATGAATTAGAAGTGGTTTGATTTATGTTGGTGTTGAAAAAATTAGGGCTAGTGAAATATTGTAGGAACAAGATGATTTATGTTATTTAATTTGAGAGTCCTGCAATTTATTTTGAAGGTGGTGCGATTTAATTGATGTACAATATTAGGGTTCATCATTTTTTTGTTTTTTGGGTGGAGAAGAAGGTTTAGAGAAGAGGAAGAAAGAATTGAAGAAATCACAAGGATCATTTAAGCAATTTTGATAAAAACAACAAGGACGATTTCAACAATTTTATCAATAAATAAAAGAAACGGACGAAAATACCCTCACATGTTTGGCACATGACTGAAGTTAACTGAATTTTTTGACGGCCGTCATTCAGAGGGACTAAATCAGCAACGTTTTCAAATCACTGGGACCAAATCCATCAAAAAAAAAGTATAGGGACGAAACCAGCATTTTGGTACAAACCACAGGGACCATTTGAGCAATTTTATCCATTAAATTTAATATTATTTATTTATTTTAGTAAATAAAAACAACTCCCTTGCATCTTCTTATTCACCTTCAGTATACTTACCTTTCTTCAACCATCTCTATACTTACTCTTTTTAAAACAAATCTGATACAAATTACTCTAATTTACTCGAACACCATCACATATATTACATTAATTGCTTAAAATTTTGGAGTGTCTATAGCCTTTTCCTGCCCTAAGTAAGTTCCGACATTGAATGTATGCCAAACCCTTTTTAATTTAATAGATATTGAATCTCAATTTTTATGAAAGAGTATGTCATGATCACTATTATTAAATATTTTTTTTTCATTCTCAAAAATATTAAATTGACGCTAATATGACAACCAATTTTTTAAAAAATATGTCATGGTAGAGTAATCTGATCTTATTAGAAAGAGACTACAACACAACGTCTCATATTCAAAGGGAGATGATATTTTTAACATGACTTTTACTTTTTCCATCATCATTTCATGCCCCCCCCCCCCCCCCCCCCAAAGTATCCCTTATTAAATTATATTAAATTATTTTAAAATGTTTGTGCAAGTGTATCATTAAGAGCAGTTTAGACATTTTAGATGTAATACCCCGTCAGAATTCACTGACGGCGTATTAACTCTGGTCCCAATGTTTGGCTTGACTTCTACATAACAGCAATTATCTACAGCGGAAGCAACTAATACCTGAGATAAAACATGCAAAACGGATTGTAGGAACCCATCCTAATCCATCCGGACAAAGTCCATATTGATTATAAACGATTCACAACAGTTGATTACATTGCGAGGTACTTGACCTCTGTATGATACATTTTACAAACATTGCATTCGTTTTTGAAAAGACAAACTTTCATTACATCAAAAGTTGACGGCATGCATACCATTTCCTAATATATCCAACTATAAATGACTTGATAATAATCTTGATGAACTCAATGACTCGAATGCAACGTCTTTTGAAATATGTCCATGAATGACTCCAAGTAATATCTCTAAAATGAGCAAATGCACAGCGGAAGATTTCTTTCATACCTGAGAATAAACATGCTTTCAAGTGTCAACCAAAAGGTTGGTGAGTTCATAAGTTTATCATAAAACAAAAAAATTCAACATTTTGATAGACCACAAGATTTAAATCCTGCATGGTACAAATAGGCCCGAATCCTATACTCACCTGTAATGTACATGCGATATCTTTTAAATACAATACACCTTTCTCGTGTACGAAATCATCTTTCATAAATCTTAGTAACCGTACACATATCTCGTGCACAAAAACTAATACACATAACCTGTGTATAAAAATCATTCTCTCGATACATAACATTCATATCAATTGGTGGCAATTATCATGTCCACATAATTCAACGGTGGCAATTATCATGTCCACATAATTCAACGGTGGCAATTATCATGTCCACATAATTCAATAATAATCCGCAGAACTTCTGTCTGCATAATAATTCATTCGAGGAATGTTTTGCTTGTGTCTATCTCGTCAAATATTTATAAAAGCATTTCTTGTATTCGCAGTTCAAAACATATTTCAAAAGCATTTAATAAAGCAGTTGTAAAAACGACGCATGTATTCTCAGTCCCAAAAATGTAAAGAGTAAAAGGGAGCAAATGAAACTCACCGTATTGTATTTTGTAGTAAAAATACATATAACGACATTGAACAACTAAACGATGCAAGGTTGGCCTCGGATTCACGAACCTATATCATTCGTATATATATTAACACACGTAATTGTAATCGAATAATTATATATATATTATTAGTCGTGATAAAAAATTTATATTACTAATTTAGCTACTTCATTATATATTCATTTTATATATGAAAATATTTATATATTTAAAATATGAGCATTAAATATATTTTTATATAATTAATCTTTTGTTTACAAAGTACCAGTTATAATAGTACCAAAATAAGTATAATGATAATAAAAAATAATTTTAATAGTTCTAGTAAAAATAATGATAGTATTAATAGTAGTTTTAACAAAATGATAGATTAAAAGTAATGATACTTTTAATAATAGTTATGTTAATCTTTAATAATATAATACCGGTTATGATAATTATATTAATGAAAATGCTAACATTAATAATAATACTTGTGTCAATCCTAATAATACTAATATTTATAACATAATACTAATGATAATATTAATAATATTACTTTCTAATAATACTAATAACAATAATAATATTAGTAATAACAATAATAATAGTAATTATAATTGAAATTTTAATTAGGTTAATAATAACAAATGGTAACTTTTATTAGTAATAATAATGATAATAATTACAATACTAATCCTAATAACAATAGCTAATAATAATAATAATAATAATAATAATAATAATAATAATAATAATAATAATAATAATAATAATAATTTTGAGAACTACCTCATAAAAACGGATCCTAAAAAAAAAAGACCCCCTGCAGGGCTCGAACCCGTGACCTCTCGCTTCAACAACCACACTCCAACCGTCCCTCTGCCTTCCCTTATTCTGATTATAATCATAGTTAATTTTATTTAACTGTTATATTCTGTTTTCATTTATCTTCTACACAACAACAGCAGAAGGACTCGGCTCAGATAAATAATCACGACCCAAATGAAAACATGGCCCAACAACAATATCCCATGATTAATTCTAGCCCAACAGACAAATTAGGCCCACGATCAGTACATAAATCGGGTTACCCGATTCATTTATACTCCGTATATGTCAGTTGTCGGTCATCAAATGTAACAACCCAAACCACACCCGACAAAACCCCGTTAATTTGCAACAATTTTTTTTTTTTTGCTGTTTGCCATACCCGCGCGGCGCGCGCTGGGGACTGCACGGCGCGCAAAAGCTGGCTGTCCCCGGTTACTTTAAATGCGAAAAAGATCGGGTGGTTCCCGACATTTTTAGCCAAAACGCTTTTAGTCACGCGTTCATATAAGTAAAACTAGTACGTTTCAAACATAAAAATGAAGTTTCACAAGTGGGGCCCACACGACCCAAAATACCAAGTTAATACAAATTACAAGAGTTTCGACCACAAAAGTTTAAGTTCCAAACTACACTATGAGCATGGCGTTTGGGATTAAACTACCCATCTATCGGTCGAACTCCAAAACTCAACGCGTCCCAAAAGCATCCCTAGTCAACGACGGGATCTCTAAACCAAAGCAATGCCCTTACCTTTATCCACACCGGAACCTATAAAATGGTAAACAACGAGAGGGTAAGCAAAGCTTAGTGAATGCAATAATTATACATACATATATATAACCTATCTATCCGCATTCATAATACCAAATACCTCATACGAACTTGTAACACAATTAGTATATCAACATACTCGTAAATACTAACAAGTCGTACACCATCCCAAAACCACATTAGCATGTACTCATCACAATATATATATATATAACATGCTATACAATCACAACACAATATGGTTAACCATAACGCTATGGTGCTACCGGCACGTGGTTCACACCATACGCATTTGAGTCTCACTCGTTTATAGTGCTACCGGCACATGGTTCACACTTCGACGCTACCGGCACGTGGTTCACGCCTCATTTTATAGTGCTACCGGCACGTGGTTCACACTCGATGCTACCGGCACGTGGTTCACATCATTATCATCATAGTGCTACCGGCATGTGGTTCACACTCACAATCCACATCACACACATGTTATGGTACTACCGGCATGTGGTTCATACCATAACATTTACAAATAAATACGCCATATACGTGAACGCATAATTATTCCACTCATCTTACGCCTTTGGTGATTATTAGACCAAGCTTGAACTCCAAGGTAACGTACCTATTTCACAAGCATATAATAAATCAATCAACTTGATCCAAACCCACATTACACACCATTCCTAGGTCATCTCGACCCATTTGGACACTTAACCCTAAATTGAGTCATCTTCACCAAAAACCCTAACCCTTGGCACTCAAGGCCTTCATACACATTAAATCACTAGGTTTTAACACTAATCACTAACCTTAACCAACCTTGGTCTATTTTGACCCATTTGACCCAATTAAAAGTCAATACACCCATTTGGGTCATCTACACCCAAATAACACCCATTTACACATCATTAAAGTGTTCTAACAATTTATTAGCCAATTAGGGTTCATTAACAACAATTATCACTTTTAAAACCCTAGCTAACCCATTATTGAGTCTACATGACCCAATTTACTCAAGAGCACCCAATTTACCTATAAATGGGTCTTAGTGTTCATCTTCAACACAAACCCTAACCCATACACAAAATCAAAGTAAGAAATTAAAGTTAGGACATACCACAACTATCAAAACGTAGCAAATGACGAGATGAACAACTTTAAAGCTTGCGATAAAACCCGAGAGCAACTTCTTCTCCTTCAAAGCGAGCTTTCTCACTCTACAATCACTCTCTCTCTAAAATTGAATTGGAGGGATAAGGTTGGTGGATTTTGGAGTAAATGACACTCCAATATCAGATCCCAAGCATTAAATCCGGCCTTAATGTGTTTTTATCAAAATGCCCTCATTTATAATTAAATAAAACAAAAGGAGCTGTCTGCGCGTACTTGCGCAGCGCGCCCCCAGGCCGCGCGGCGCGCACCTGGGCAAATTCTGATTCCTTGCTCCTTTTTAAATATAAAACGTACCCCGTCACTTTGTTAACATATATACACTATTTACAATAAATACACGGGTCTTACAACTCTCCCCCACTTATTCGGATTGCGTCCTCGCAATCCAAGCCGCATGACAAGCGGGAAGATAAACCAACACAAACTCTTCGGGTTCCCATGTAAACTCAGAACCCTTATTCCGTCGCCATTGAACCTTATAGGTCCTAACCTCTTTATGCCTCAAAATTTTGACCTTCTCATCGAGTATAGCAATCGGCTCTTCCACATACTCCAACTTATTGTTTAGCTCAATTTCGTCTAATGGCATCCATGAAGAATCATCCGCAAGACACTTACGAAGATGGGAAACATGAAACGTGTTATGGATCCCCGCAAGCTCTTCGGGTAATTCCAATCGATATGCAACTTCACCAACACGAGCTAAAACCTTGAACGGCCCAATAAACCGAGGAGCCAACTTTCCTCGTTTTCGAAATCGAATAATACCCTTCCATGGCGAAACCTTAAGCATTACCATGTCGCCTTCTTGAAATTCGATCGTTCGTCTACGTTTGTCGGCATACGACTTTTGTCTATCTTGAGCCTTTTTCAAATGTTCCCGAATAATATCGATCTTGTTATTCGTCTCCAAAACCAAATCGGTACTCCCGATTTCCCTTTGACCCACTTCTCCCCAACAAACGGGAGTTCGACACCTACGCCCATAAAGCATCTCATATGGTGGCATCCCAATACTAGTATGATAACTATTATTGTACGAGAATTCCACCAAAGGCAAGTGCTTATCCCAACTACCACCGAAGTCAATAATGCACGCCCGTAGCATATCTTCCAAAGTTTGGTTCGTACGTTCGGTTTGACCGTCCGTTTGAGGATGGTACGCCGTGATCAACTTTAATTGTGTACCCATATCTTCATGAAACTTCTCCCAAAACCGAGATGTAAAACGGGTATCTCGATCCAAAATAATAGATATAGGAACGCCATGTCGCGAGACCACTTCCTTGATAAACAACTTAGCCAAGGCCTCCGACGATATTGCTTCTTTAATGGGAAGAAACAAAGCACTTTTCGTCAACCGGTCCACAATCACCCAAATCGTATCATATTGAGTTCTCGCCGTCTTAGGTAATTTTGTTATGAAATCCATGGTAATGTGCTCCCATTTCCATTTCGGGATTTCTAACGGTTGCAACTTACCATACGGCTTTTGGTGCTCGGCCTTTACTTGCAAACAAGTAACACATTGTTCAACATATTTTACAACATCGCGCTTCATGCCCGGCCACCAATAATCTTTCTTCAAGTCATGATACATTTTCGTCGCGCCCGGATGAATGGAATATCTTGACTTATGTGCTTCATCAAGTAGCACCCGTCGATAATCACCCATCTTAGGCAACCACACCCTTCCTTGGAAAGACAATAAACCCCGCGGGCCCATGGTAATGAACTCCGTTTGGCCCACAATTCGTTCCGCATGTTTATTGTGAACATAAGCCTCGATTTGAATCTCACCAAGCTTCTCAAGAAAATCATTTGTAATAATCAAACGTAACGATGCTACACGTATCGCCGGATGTTGAGTCTTTCGACTTAACGCGTCCGCAACCACATTAGCCTTACCCGGATGATAAAGTATCTCACAATCATAGTCTTTCACCACATCCATCCATCTACGTTGACGATAATTCAAATCTCTTTGAGTGAAAAGATGTTTCAAATTCTTATGATCCGAATATATCGTACACTTGACACCATACAAGTAATGGCGCCAAATTTTCAACGCATGCACGACCGCCGCCATCTCGAGATCATGAGTCGGGTATCTCGTTTCGTGTTCCTTTAATTGACGAGAGGCATAAGCGATGACTTTACCCCTTTGCATAAGAACACACCCGAGCCCATTTAAGGAAGCATCACAATAAACCACCATATATTCAACACCTTCCGGCAACACTAACACCGGAGCTTGACACAACTTCTCTTTCAACAATTGAAAAGCAATTTCTTGCTCGTTCTCCCAATTAAACTTAGCACTCTTTCTTGTCAATTTCGTTAACGGAGAAGCAATCTTAGAAAAGTCTTGGATAAACCGACGATAATAACCGGCCAATCCGAGAAAACTTCGGATTTCTGTAGGCATAGTCGGTCGTCCCCAACTTTTCACCGTCTCGATCTTCCCCGGATCTACTTGGATACCGCTTTCGTTCACAATATGACCAAGGAATTGAACCTCCCTTAGCCAAAATTCACATTTAGAGAACTTTACATACAACTTCTCTTTTCTTAGCGTCTTCAAAACTTCACGCAAGTGACGTTCATGTTCGTGCATACTTTTTGAGTAGACTAGTATGTCGTCAATGAACACAATAACCGACTTGTCCAACATAGGTTGGCACACTCGGTTCATAAGATCCATGAATGCCGCCGGTGCATTCGTAAGACCAAAAGGCATCACCACAAACTCAAAATGCCCATAATGCGTTCGAAAAGCCGTTTTCTCAATGTCTTCCTCACGGACCCGCATTTGATGATAGCCGGACCGTAGGTCGATCTTAGAGAAATATGTTGCACCTTGAAGTTGATCAAACAAATCGTCAATCCTAGGTAATGGATAACGATTCTTGATCGTCACTTTATTCAACTCACGGTAATCGATGCACATACGCATACTACCATCTTTCTTCTTCACAAATAAAACCGGAGCGCCCCATGGCGAAGCACTCGGTCGTATAAAACTTTTCTCAAGCAACTCTTGAATTTGATTCAACAACTCTTGCATTTCCGTTGGTGCTAAACGATAAGGAGTTTTAGCAATGGGGGTAGCCCCCGGAACCAACTCAATGCGAAACTCAACTTGTCTTTCCGCCGAAACACCCGGTAACTCATCCGAAAAAACATCTTCAAACTCATTAACCACCGGAATTTCACGAATAGGTGGTGGCTCATTACGAGTATCGACAACATGAGCAAGAAAAGCCACACCACCGGTAACAACGTGACGACATGCCCGTGCAAAAGTGCATATCGGCACTGGTCTCCTTCGCTTATCACCATGAATAATCATCTCTCCCCCACTTGGGGTCTTCACAAGAATAAACTTATCGTGGCATGCGATATCGGCTCTATAACGATCGAGCCAATCCATACCAACGACAACATCAAAATCACCCAAGGTCATCGGGATAAGATCAATTTCAAAACTTTCGGCACCAAACACAACATTACAACTTTTACACACATCAACCACTAGCGCCGTCTTGCCATCCGCTATTTCAACTTCTACTGGACGACTCAACTTTACTAGCGGTTTATTTAACTTAGGCATAAATCTTGGAGATACGAAAGACAAATTAGCACCACTATCAAAAAGTATCCGAGCCGGATTAGAATTAACCATGAAAGTACCTGAAACGACTTCATTGGATTGTTTAGCCTCTTCATTGGTCATCAAATAATTACCACCCCTAGCCGTACCCGCCGCCTTCTCGATCCGCTTAACATTATCATTATTTAAGTCGGGACACTCCTTCTTCTTGTGTCCTTCCTTACCACAATTATAGCAAGTAAATTTGTTCGGGCCATTGGTACAATCACGGGCCATGTGTCCCCTTTGTTTACAATTAAAACACGTGGGCCCGAAATTCCCGAAAGTACTCTTATTTACACTATTCACGCTTTCGGTGCCTTTCTTTGACTTCTTGTTTGAAAAATTCGAATGACTTGAACCTTCAAACTTTCTCTTTCTCAACACAAGTGCTTCAAAACCCTTCGCCATATTAAATAATTCATCGAAGCTCTTCACCACATTCACACTAATCTTTTCTTGATAACTATCATTCAAAGTTCGATAGAAATCTTCCTTCAACATCTTTTCATTCCCGACATACTCCGGGCAAAATTGAGTCTTGGACAAAAACACGGATTTGAGAGTGTTCAAGTCCATCGACCCTTGCCTCAAGGTACGTAGCTCGTCCTTAAGCCTTGTAAGATCGGCCGAAGTTCGGTACTCATCTAAGAAATCCGCTTTAAATTCATCCCAAGTGAAGTCCATACATTGTTCTTCACCATAAAGTTGGATCTTTGCATCCCACCACAATTTCGCATCACCCCTTAACATGCTACAACCATACCTAGTCTTTTTATCGGGAGGGCACTCACAAGTACGAAAAGCCCCCTCCATATCGGAGATGAATCGGGCACTCTTGAGTGGGTCTCGTTCGCCCTCAAAGGTAGGAGGTTGAGCATCCTTGAAGTTCTTAAAGAAAAAGTCTCGCCTCCCCACATTTTCTTCTTGAAGAACAATCTTTATTTGTTCCTTAACCATATCAACGACTTGTTCGTCAATCGTGTCTAGAAACAACTTCTTAACATCTACGAGAAACTCCGCCTTTTGGCGTTTAAAGATGGCCTCAACCTTGGCCGTGAACTTGGGGTCCTCACTTGTACCCCCATTATCATGTTCGGTGTCATGTCCGTTTCGCATCTTCATTCTATAAAACGGAAGAGATTAAACGTCGAAACAAAAACACACAACACATAAATATACACACGCCCCACACTACCCCATCTCGCTCAACAATCGTCGTACATTGCTTGTTTGACACGATTTGCACCCGTAGTAATGGTAGCTAGTCATTACTACGCGAGCACGTCGCGTTAACTCGCTAGTACAACGTCCATCTCGCTTGATGATTGCTACACAACACAAACAAATAACGCATGATTAGTTCACATAAACCTATGCACTAACCAAGTCCCGGTCCGACCCAAAGTCCTACAAGTCCTGCACAAAATGCGCACACAAAAAGTCTAAGTCTAGGCGCCTATCTCAAGTCACCTAATGTAGTGACCCGAACTTTTCCATGTTTATATATATTAATTGAGATTGATATTTACATGATTAAATGTTTCCAACATGTTAAGAAATCAAACTTGTTAAGACTTGATTAATTGAAATATGTTTCATATAGACAATTGACCACCCAAGTTGACCGGTGATTCACGAACGTTAAAACTTGTAAAAACTATATGATGACATATATATGGATATATATATATATATATATATATATATATATATATATATATATATATATATATATATATATATATATATATATATATATATATATATATAGTTAACATGATACTATGATAAGTAAACATATCATTAAGTATATTAACAATGAACTACATATGTAAAAACAAGACTACTAACTTAATGATTTTTAAACGAGACATATATGTAACGATTATCGTTGTAAAGACATTTAATGTATATGTATCATATTAAGAGATATTCATACATGATAATATCATGATAATATAATAATTTAAAATCTCATTTGATATTATAAACATTGGGTTAACAACATTTAACAAGATCGTTAACCTAAAGGTTTCAAAACAACACTTACATGTAACGACTAACGATGACTTAACGACTCAGTTAAAATGTATATACATGTAGTGTTTTAATATGTATTTATACACTTTTGAAAGACTTCAATACACTTATCAAAATACTTCTACTTAACAAAAATGCTTACAATTACATCCTCGTTCAGTTTCATCAACAATTCTACTCGTATGCACCCGTATTCGTACTCGTACAATACACAGCTTTTAGATGTATGTACTATTGGTATATACACTCCAATGATCAGATCTTAGCAGCCCATGTGAGTCACCTAACACATGTGGGAACCATCATTTGGCAACTAGCATGAAATATCTCATAAAATTACAAAAATATGAGTAATCATTCATGACTTATTTACATGAAAACAAAATTACATATCCTTTATATCTAATCCATACACCAACAACCAAAAACACCTACAAACACTTTCATTCTTCAATTTTCTTCATCTAATTGATCTCTCTCAAGTTCTATCTTCAAGTTCTAAGTGTTCTTCATAAATTCTACAAGTTCTAGTTACATAAAATCAAGAATACTTTCAAGTTTGCTAGCTCACTTCCAATCTTGTAAGGTGATCATCCAACCTCAAGAAATCTTTGTTTCTTGCAGTAGGTTATCATTCTAATACAAGGTAATAATCATATTCAAACTTTGGTTCAATTTCTATAACTATAACAATCTTATTTCAAGTGATGATCTTACTTGAACTTGTTTTCTTGTCATGATTCTGCTTCAAGAACTTCGAGCCATCCAAGGATCCGTTGAAGCTAGATCCATTTTTCTCTTTTCCAGTAGGTTTATCCAAGGAACTTAAGGTAGTAATGATTTTCATAACATCATTCGATTCATACATATAAAGCTATCTTATTCGAAGGTTTAAACTTGTAATCACTAGAACATAGTTTAGTTAATTCTAAACTTGTTCGCAAACAAAAGTTAATCCTTCTAACTTGACTTTTAAAATCAATTAAACACATGTTCTATATCTATATGATATGCTAACTTAATGATTTAAAACCTGGAAACACGAAAAACACCGTAAAACCGGATTTACGCCGTCGTAGTAACACCGCGGGCTGTTTTGGGTTAGTAAATTAAAAACTATGATAAACTTTGATTTAAAAGTTGTTATTCTGAGAAAATGATTTTTATTATGAACATTAAACTATATCCAAAAATTATGGTTAAACTCAAAGTGGAAGTATGTTTTCTAAAATGGTCATCTAGACGTCGTTCTTTCGACTGAAATGACTACCTTTACAAAAACGACTTGTAACTTATTTTTCCGACTATAAACCTATACTTTTCTGTTTAGATTCATAAAATAGAGTTCAATATGAAACCATAGCAATTTGATTCACTCAAAACGGATTTAAAATGAAGAAGTTATGGGTAAAACAAGATTGGATAATTTTTCTCATTTTAGCTACGTGAAAATTGGTAACAAAACTATTCCAACCATAACTTAATCAACTTGTATTGTATATTATGTAATCTTGAGATACCATAGACACGTATACAATGTTTCGACCTATCATGTCGACACATCTATATATATTTCGGAACAACCATAGACACTCTATATGTGAATGTTGGAGTTAGCTATACAGGGTTGAGGTTGATTCCAAAATATATATAGTTTTAGTTGTGATCAATACTGAGATACGTATACACTGGGTCGTGGATTGATTCACGATAATATTTATCGATTTATTTCTGTACATCTAACTGTGGATAACTAGTTGTAGGATACTAACGAGGACAACTGACTTAATAAACTTAAAACATCAAAATATATTAAAAGTGTTGTAAATATATTTTGAACATACTTTGATATATATGTATATATTGTTATAGGTTCGTGAATCAACCAGTGGCCAAGTCTTACTTCCCGACGAAGTAAAAATCTGTGAAAGTGAGTTATAGTCCCACTTTTAAAATCTAATATTTTTGGGATGAGAATACATGCAGGTTTTATAAATGATTTACAAAATAGACACAAGTACGTGAAACTACATTCTATGGTTGAATTATCGAAATCGAATATGCCCCTTTTTATTAAGTCTGGTAATCTAAGAATTAGGGAACAGACACCCTAATTGACGCGAATCCTAAAGATAGATCTATTGGGCCTAACAAACCCCATCCAAAGTACCAGATGCTTTAGTACTTCGAAATTTATATCATATCCGAAGGGTGTCCCAAAATGATGGGGATATTCTTATATATGCATCTTGTTAATGTCGGTTACCAGGTGTTCACCATATGAATGATTTTTATCTCTATGTATGGGATGTGTATTGAAATATGAAATCTTGTGGTCTATTGTTACGATTTGATATATATAGGTTAAACCTATAACTCACCAACATTTTTGTTGATGTTTAAAGCATGTTTATTCTCAGGTGAATACTAAGAGCTTCCGCTATTGCATACTAAAATAAGGACAAGATTTGGAGTCCATGTTTGTATGATATTGTGTAAAAACTGCATTCAAGAAACTGATTTCGATGTAACATATTTGTATTGTAAACCATTATGTAATGGTCGTGTGTAAACAGGATCTTTTAGATTATCATTATTTGATAATCTACGTAAAGCTTTTTAAACCTTTATTTATGAAATAAAGGTTATGGTTTGTTTTAAAAATGAATGCAGTCTTTGAAAAACGTCTCATATAGAGGTCAAAACCTCGCAACGAAATCAATTAATATGGAACGTTTTTAATCAATAAGAACGGGACATTTCAGTTGGTATCCGAGCGTTGGTCTTAGAGAACCAGAATTTTGCATTAGTGTGTCTTATCGAGTTTGTTAGGATGCATTAGTGAGTCTGGACTTCGACCGTGTTTACTTGAAAAATGATTGCTTAACAAATTTTGTTAGAAACTATATATTTTTAACATGTGAATATTATGTGATATATTAATCTCTTAACGCGTTTGATATTATGTGATAGATGTCTACCTATAGAACAAGTCAGATTGACTCACCTAATAATAATGAAGAGTCAAATGTAAATTGGAATGATTCGTGGACTGATTCACAAGTTCCCGAAGAGGAACCGGAAGAAGAGTCGGAACCGGAAGAAGAATCGGAACCGGAAGAAGAATCGGAACCGGATGAAGAAATAGAACCGGTGGGGGAAATAATAAAACGGTTAAGTAAAAGAAAATCCTCAACCAACCGACTAAGGTTAATTATGGTCAATGGTGTTTCCGCCAAGGAAGCAAAATATTGGGAGGATTACCAATTCTCCGATGAATCGGATTCCGACGAGAATTCCGATGATGTTATAGAAATTACCCCAACTGAATTTAAAAAGGCAAAAGAAAATAATAAGAGAAAGGGCATAAAAATAGAGAAATCTAATTCCAACCCCGATGAACTTTATATGTATCGTCAACCCCCGGAATCCTTAAGTTGTAACAATGACCCGGGAACCTCTAAACCACCAGGTTTTTCTAAACCAATGTGGAAAACGACGGCTCGTATTAGGGGAACATCATATATCCCTAGAAACTTGGCAAAACGAACCAAAACCGAAGAAGAAGAAGAAACTAGCGAGTCGGAATAAGATAGTTATATTCGTGTGGTGTAATATATGTAATATAGTGTGCTTATGCTTTATGATATATGTAAAAATTGCTTGTATTAATAAGTATTTTTTTTGTATGAATCTAACTCTTGTCTATTTTACAGTATAAAAACACAAAATGGATAGACAACCCAATATTTTAAGAGACCTACCCGGAGACATGATTGATGAAATCTTGTCTAGAGTCGGTCAGAATTCTTCGGCACAACTATTTAAGGCGAGATCAGTTTGTAAGACATTCGAAGAACGTTCCAAGAATGCCTTGGTTTATAAAAGGCTTTCGTTCGAAAGATGGGGGATATCACATTGGGAAATCCATAAGTTACGATGTGTTTACTTTGACGCATATATTGCGGGGAACCTATATGCTATTTTACGCAATGGGTTAAGAAATTATTTTGACTCAATATATCCGAATATTGGACTTCATGATTCAGAAAAAGCGGCTAACATGCAACATAAAGAAGCATGTTATGCTTACGGATTAGTAATGTTCGCTTCTCACCAAAGTGAGAACAAGAACATCGGGCTACAACTATTAAACAAAACGTTCCCACAAGTGATGGAGTAGGTAATTGGGGTAAGAAATGAGGTTTTTAGATTGTTACGGGACTTTTGGACATTGCGTAACCCACGTCCCTTTGACGACGTTACAACACGTTGTCTTATCAACGACCATAACAGTTATGTTCCACAAGACCAAGGATGGGAAGTAATCCTAGTAAAACCAGAATGCATGACTTGTTTCTGGACGTATGAATTACGTGTCTTTATTGCCTTTGCTGAACGACTTGTGTACTAGCTAGAATTATCTTCACAACCATCTTGTATCAAATTTATTGTGTGCTATATTTCATGCTATATGTAAAATAAGCGGTATTGTAAGTTTGTAAAATATTGTGTAAAAGTTTGAACGCGAAATATTATTATAATCAGTTTTTCATATAGAATTGTAGTAGTTGAATTGTATATTAGCTACTAAGTATGAACTTAACGGGTAGGTACTACCCGAATTTAAACTTATAAAACGCTAATATGAAGAAAAAGCTTTTATAAATGAGTTCATATTATGCTACGAAATACTATTAACTACTCTTAATATTCTGTATGATTAACTTGTTCCATTTGACTATTTTGAAGGAAATGGCACCGACTACTCGACACACCGTGAATACAAATGAAGAGGAATTCCGTACTTTTCTAGCTTTAAACATAGCCGCAGTACAGGCTGCGCTACATACCAACAATAACCTTGGATCTAGCAGTACAGGAAATCGTGTAGGATGCACCTACAAAGAATTCACTGCCTGCAAACCTTTGGAATTTGATGGAACCGAAGGACCGATCGGATTAAAACGGTGGACCGAGAAGGTCAAATCGGTGTTTGCCATAAGTAAGTGTACTGAAGAGGACAAAGTGAAGTACGCTACGCATACCTTCACAGGTTCTGCGTTAACATGGTGGAATACCTATCTAGAGCAAGTGGGACAAGACGATGCGTACGCACTACCGTGGTCAGCATTCAAGCACTTGATGAACGAGAAGTACCGTCCCAGAACCGAGGTCAATAAGCTCAAGACAGAACTTAGAGGGTTACGAACCCAAGGATTTGATATTACCACGTACGAAAGACGATTCACAGAATTGTGCCTATTGTGTCCGGGAGCGTTCGAAGATGAGGAAGAGAAGATCGACACGTTTGTGAAAGGATTACCGGAAAGAATCCAAGAAGATATAAGTTCACACGAGCCCGCCTCCATACAACAGGCATGTAGAATGGCTCACAAACTAGTGAACCAGATTGAAGAAAGAATTAAAGAACAGACTGCTGAAGAGGCCAATGTGAAGCAAGTCAAAAGAAAGTGGGAGGAAAACGGTGATAAGAATCACCAATACAACAACAACATCAATTACAACAATAATCACAACAATTATCCCAATAATCGCAACATCAATCGCAACTACAACAAACAGCCCAACAACAACAACAACAACAACAACAACAACAACAACAGCAACTACAACAATCATCCCAACAACAATAATAACCGCAACAACAACAACAATCAGAAGCAGCTATGCCAAAGGTGTGAAAAGTATCACTCGGGGTTCTGCACTAAATTCTGCAACAAGTGTAAAAGAAATGGTCATAGCGCGGCGAAGTGTGAGGTCTACGGACCAGGGGTTAATAGAACGAAAGGAACAAATGGTGTCAGAACGAGTAATGGTGGAGCAAGTAGTGTCGGAGCAAGTTATGCCAATGTAGTTTGTTATAAATGTGGAAAACCGGGCCACATTATTAGAAATTGCCCGAACCAGGAGAACACGAATGGACAAGGCCGCGGAAGAGTTTTCAATATTAATGCGGCAGAGGCACAGGAAGACCCGGAGCTTGTTACGGGTACGTTTCTTATTGACAATAAATCTGCTTACGTTTTATTTGATTCAGGTGCGGATAGAAGCTATACGAGTAGAGATTTTTGTGCTAAATTAAGTTGTCCATTGACGCCTTTGGATAGTAAATTTTTACTCGAATTAGCAAATGGTAAATTAATTTCAGCAGATAATATATGTCGGAATCGAGAAATTAAACTGGTTAGCGAAACATTTAAGATTGATTTGATACCAGTAGAGTTAGGGAGTTTTGATGTGATAATCGGTATGGACTGGTTGAAAGAAGTGAAAGCAGAGATCGTTTATTACAAAAATGCAATTCGCATTATACGAGAAAAAGGAAAACCCTTAATGGTGTACGGAGAAAAGGGCAACACGAAGCTACATCTTATTAGTAATTTGAAGGCACAAAAACTAATAAGAAAAGGTTGCTATGCTGTTCTAGCACACGTCGAGAAAGTACAAACTGAAGAAAAGAGCATCAATGATGTTCCCATTGCAAAAGAATTTCCCGATGTATTTCCGAAAGAATTACCGGGATTACCCCCACATCGATCCGTTGAATTTCAAATAGATCTGGTACCAGGAGCTGCACCAATAGCTCGTGCTCCTTACAGACTCGTACCCAGCGAGATGAAAGAACTGCAATGCCAATTACAAGAACTTTTAGAGCGTGGTTTCATTCGACCAAGCACATCACCGTGGGGAGCTCCTGTTTTGTTTGTCAAGAAGAAGGATGGTACATTTAGGTTGTGTATTGACTACAGAGAGTTGAACAAACTTACAATCAAGAACCGTTATCCACTGCCGAGAATTGACGACTTATTTGATCAACTACAAGGCTCGTCGGTTTATTCGAAGATCGATTTACGTTCTGGATATCATCAAATGCGAGTAAAGGAGGATGATATTCCAAAAACTGCTTTTAGGACGCGTTATGGTCATTACGAGTTTATGGTTATGCCGTTTGGATTGACTAACGCACCAGCTGTGTTCATGGACCTTATGAACCGAGTGTGTGGGCCATATCTTGACAAGTTTGTCATTGTTTTCATCGATGACATACTTATTTACTCAAAGAATGATCAAGAGCACCAAGAACATTTGAGAAAAGTGCTAGAAGTATTGAGGAAAGAAAAACTGTACGCTAAGTTTTCAAAGTGTGCATTTTGGTTGGAAGAAGTTCAATTCCTCGGTCACATAGTGAACAAAGAAGGTATTAAGGTGGATCCGGCAAAGATAGAAACTGTTGAAAAGTGGGAAACCTCAAAAACTCCGAAACACATACGCCAGTTTTTAGGACTAGCTGGTTACTACAGAAGGTTCATCCAAGACTTTTCCAGAATAGCAAAACCCTTGACTGCATTAACGCAAAAAGGGAAGAAATTTGAATGGAATGATGAACAAGAGAAAGCGTTTCAGTTATTGAAGAAAAAGCTAACTACGGCACCTATATTGTCATTGCCTGAAGGGAATGATGATTTTGTGATTTATTGTGACGCATCAAAGCAAGGTCTCGGTTGTGTATTAATGCAACGGACGAAGGTGATTGCTTATGCGTCTAGACAATTGAAGATTCACGAGCAAAATTATACGACGCATGATTTGGAATTAGGGGCGGTTGTTTTTGCATTAAAGACTTGGAGGCACTACTTATATGGGGTCAAAAGTATTATATATACCGACCACAAAAGTTTTCAACACATATTTAATCAGAAACAACTGAATATGAGGCAGCGTAGGTGGATTGAATTGTTGAATGATTACGACTTTGAGATTCGTTACCACTCAGGGAAGGCAAATGTGGTAGCCGATGCCTTGAGCAGGAAGGACAGAGAACCCATCCGAGTAAAATCTATGAATATAATGATTCATAATGACCTTACTACTCAAATAAAGGAGGCGCAACAAGGAGTTTTAAAAGAGGGAAATTTAAAGGATGAAATACCCAAAGGATCGGAGAAGCATCTTAATATTCGGGAAGACGGAACCCGGTATAGGGCTGAAAGGATTTGGGTACCAAAATTTGGAGATATGAGAGAAATGGTACTTAGAGAAGCTCATAAAACCAGATACTCAATACATCCTGGAACGGGGAAGATGTACAAGGATCTCAAGAAACATTTTTGGTGGCCGGGTATGAAAGCCGATATTGCTAAATACGTAGGAGAATGTTTGACGTGTTCTAAGGTCAAAGCTGAGCATCAGAAACCATCAGGTCTACTTCAACAACCCGAAATTCCGGAATGGAAATGGGAAAACATTACCATGGATTTCATCACTAAATTGCCAAGGACTGCAAGTGATTATGATACTATTTGGGTAATAGTTGATCGTCTCACCAAATCAGCACACTTCCTGCCAATAAGAGAAGATGACAAGATGGAGAAGTTAGCACGACTGTATTTGAAGGAAGTCGTCTCCAGACATGGAATACCAATCTCTATTATCTCTGATAGAGATGGCAGATTTATTTCAAGATTCTGGCAGACATTACAGCAAGCATTGGGAACTCGTCTAGACATGAGTACTGCCTATCATCCACAAACTGATGGGCAGAGCAAAAGGACGATACAAACGCTTGAAGACATGCTATGAGCATGTGTTATTGATTTCGGAAATAGTTGGGATCGACATCTACCATTAGCAGAATTTTCCTACAACAACAGCTACCATTCAAGCATTGAGATGGCGCCGTTTGAAGCACTTTATGGTAGAAAGTGCAGGTCTCCGATTTGTTGGAGTGAAGTGGGGGATAGACAGATTACGGGTCCGGAGATAATACAAGAAACTACCGAGAAGATCATCCAAATTCAACAAAGATTGAAAACCGCCCAGAGTCGACAAAAGAGCTACGCGGACAGTAAAAGAAAAGATATAGAGTTTGAAATTGGAGAAATGGTCATGCTTAAGGTTTCACCTTGGAAAGGCGTTGTTCGATTTGGTAAACGGGAGAAACTAAATCCAAGGTACATTGGACCATTCAAGATTATAGATCGTGTCGGACCAGTAGCTTACCAAATGGAGCTACCTCAACAACTCGCGGCTGTACATAACACTTTCCACGTCTCAAATTTGAAGAAATGTTTTGCTAAAGAAGATCTCACTATTCCGTTGGACGAAATCCAAATCAATGAAAAACTTCAATTCATTAAAGAACCCGTCGAAATAATGGATCGTGAGGTTAAGAGACTTAAACAAAACAAGATACCGATTGTTAAGGTTCGATGGAATGCTCGTAGAGGACCCGAGTTCTCCTGGGAGCGTGAAGATCAGATGAAGAAGAAATACCCGCATCTATTTCCAGAAGATTCGTCAACACCTTCAACAGCTTAAAATTTCGGGACGAAATTTATTTAACGGGTAGGTACTGTAGTGACCCGAACTTTTCCATGTTTATATATATTAATTGAGATTGATATTTACATGATTAAATATTTCCAACATGTTAAGCAATCAAACTTGTTAAGACTTGATTAATTGAAATATGTTTCATATAGATAATTGACCACCCAAGTTGACCGGTGATTCACGAACGTTAAAACTTGTAAAAACTATATGATGACATATATATGGATATATATATAGTTAACATGATACTATGATAAGTAAACATATCATTAAGTATATTAACAATGAACTACATATGTAAAAACAAGACTACTAACTTAATGATTTTTAAACGAGACATATATGTAACGATTATCGTTGTAAAGACATTTAATGTATATATATATATCATATTAAGAGATATTCATACATGATAATATCATGATAATATAATAATTTAAAATCTCATTTGATATTATAAACATTGGGTTAACAACATTTAACAAGATCGCTAACCTAAAGGTTTCAAAACAACACTTACATGTAACGACTAACGATGACTTAACGACTCAGTTAAAATGTATATACATGTAGTGTTTTAATATGTATTTATACACTTTTGAAAGACTTCAATACACTTATTAAAATACTTCTACTTAACAAAAATTCTTACAATTACATCCTCGTTCAGTTTCATCAACAATTCTACTCGTATGCACCCGTATTCGTACTCGTACAATACACAGCTTTTAGATGTATGTACTATTGGTATATACACTCCAATGATCAGCTCTTAGCAGCCCATGTGATTCACCTAACACATGTGGGAACCATCATTTGGCAACTAGCATGAAATATCTCATAAAATTACAAAAATATGAGTAATCATTCATGACTTATTTACATAAAAACAAAATTACATATCCTTTATATCTAATCCACACACCAACGACCAAAAACACCTACAAACACTTTCATTCTTCAATTTTCTTCATCTAATTGATCTCTCTCAAGTTCTATCTTCAAGTTCTAAGTGTTCTTCATAAATTCTACAAGTTCTAGTTCTATCTCGAAGGTTTAAACTTGTAATCACTACAACATAGTTTAGTTAATTCTAAACTTGTTCGCAAACAAAAGTTAATCCTTATAACTTGACTTTTAAAATCAACTAAACACATGTTCTATATCTATATGATATGCTAACTTAATGATTTAAAACCTGGAAACACGAAAAACACCGTAAAACCGGATTTACGCCGTCGTAGTAACACCGCGGGCTGTTTTGGGTTAGTTAATTAAAAACTATGATAAACTTTGATTTAAAAGTTGTTATTATGAGAAAATGATTTTTATTATGAACATGAAACTATATCCAAAAATTATGGTTAAACTCAAAGTGGAAGTATGTTTTCTAAAATGGTCATCTAGACGTCGTTCTTTCGACTGAAATGACTACCTTTACAAAAACGACTTGTAACTTATTTTTCCGACTATAAACCTATACTTTTTCTATTTAGATTCATAAAATAGAGTTCAATATGAAACCATAGCAATTTGATTCACTCAAAACGGATTTAAAATGAAGAAGTTATGGGTAAAACAAGATTGGATAATTTTTCTCATTTTAGCTACGTGAAAATTGGTAACAAATCTATTCCAACCATAACTTAATCAACTTGTATTGTATATTATGTAATCTTGAGATACCATAGACACGTATACAATGTTTCGACCTATCATGTCGACACATCTATATATATTTCGGAACAACCATAGACACTCTATATGTGAATGTTGGAGTTAGCTATACAGGGTTGAGGTTGATTCCAAAATATATATAGTTTGAGTTGTGATCAATACTGAGATACGTATACACTGGGTCGTGGATTGATTCAAGATAATATTTATCGATTTATTTCTGTACATCTAACTGTGGATAACTAGTTGTAGGATACTAACGAGGACAGCTGACTTAATAAACTTAAAACATCAAAATATATTAAAAGTGTTGTAAAGATATTTTGAACATACTTTGATATATATGTATATATTGTTATAGGTTCGTGAATCAACCATTGGCCAAGTATTACTTCCCGACGAAGTAAAAATCTGTGAAAGTGAGTTATAGTCCCACTTTTAAAATCTAATATTTTTGGGATGAGAATACATGCAGGTTTTATAAATGATTTACAAAATAGACACAAGTACGTGAAACTACATTCTATGGTTGAATTATCGAAATCGAATATGCCCCTTTTTATTAAGTCTGGTAATCTAAGAATTAGGGAACAGACACCCTAATTGACGCGAATCCTAAAGATAGATCTATTGGGCCTAACAAACCCCATCCAAAGTACCGGATGCTTTAGTACTTCGAAATTTATATCATATCCGAAGGGTGTCCCGGAATGATGGGGATATTCTTATATATGCATCTTGTTAATGTCGGTTACCAGGTGTTCACCATATGAATGATTTTTATCTCTATGTATGGGATGTGTATTGAAATATGAAATCTTGTGGTCTATTGTTACGATTTGATATATATAGGTTAAACCTATAACTCACCAACATTTTTGTTGACGTTTAAAGCATGTTTATTATCAGGTGAATACTAAGAGCTTCCGCTGTTGCATACTAAAATAAGGACAAGATTTGGAGTCCATGTTTGTATGATATTGTGTAAAAACTGCATTCAAGAAACTAATTTCGATGTAACATATTTGTATTGTAAACCATTATGTAATGGTCGTGTGTAAACAGGATCTTTTAGATTATCATTATTTGATAATCTACGTAAAGCTTTTTAAACGTTTATTTATGAAATAAAGGTTATGGTTTGTTTTAAAAATGAATGCAGTCTTTGAAAAACGTCTCATATAGAGGTCAAAACTTCGCAACGAAATCAATTAATATGGAACGTTTTTAATCAATAAGAACGGGACATTTCACCTAAATCCCTTAGACCATGCTCTGATACCACTTGTAACAACCCAAACCACACCCGACAAAACCCCGTTAATTTGCAACAATTTTTTTTTTTGTTGTTTGCCATACCCGCGCGGCGCGCGCTGGGGACTGAGCGGCGCGCAAAAGCCGGCTGTCCCCGGTTACTTTAAATGCGAAAAAGATCGGGTGGTTCCCGGCATTTTTAGCCAAAACGCTTTTAGTCACGCGTTCATATAAGTAAAACTAGTACGTTTCAAACATAAAAATGAAGTTTCACAAGTGGGGCCCACACGACCCAAAATACCAAGTTAATACAAATTACAAGAATTTCGACCACAAAAGTTTAAGTTCCAAACTACACTACGAGCATGGCGTTTGGGATTAAACTACCCATCTATCGGTCAAACTCCAAAACTCAACGCGTCCCAAAAGCATCCCTAGTCAACGACGGGATCTCTAAACCAAAGCAATGCCCTTACCTTTATCCACACCGGAACCTATAAAATGGTAAACAACGAGAGGGTAAGCAAAGCTTAGTAAATGCAATAATTATACATACATATATATAACCTATCTATCCGCATTCACAATACCAAATACCTCATACGAACTTGTAACACAATTAGTATATCAACATACTCGTAAATACTAACAAGTCGTACACCATCCCAAAACCACATTAGCATGTACTCATCACAATATATATATAACATGCTATACAATCACAACACAATATGGTTAACCATAACGCTATGGTGCTACCGGCACGTGGTTCACACCATACGCATTTGAGTCTCACTCGTTTATAGTGCTACCGGCACATGGTTCACACTTCGACGCTACCGGCACGTGGTTCACGCCTCATTTTATAGTGCTACCGGCACGTGGTTCACACTCGATGCTACCGGTACGTGGTTCACATCATTATCATCATAGTGCTACCGGCACGTGGTTCACACTCACAATCCACATCACACACATGTTATGGTACTACTGGCACATGGTTCATACCATAACATTTACAAATAAATACGCCATATACATGAACGCATAATTATTCCACTCACCTTACACCTTTGGTGATTATTAGACCACGCTTGAACTCCAAGGTAACGTACCTATTTCACAAGCATATAATAAATCAATCAACTTGATCCAAACCCACATTACACACCATTCCTAGATCATCTCGACCCATTTGGACACTTAACCCTAAATTGGGTCATCTTCACCAAAAACCCTAACCCTTGGCACTCAAGGCCTTCATACACATTAAATCACTAGGTTTTAACACTAATCATTAACCTTAACCAACCTTGGTCTATTTTGACCCATTTGACCCAATTAAAAGTCAATACACCCATTTGGGTCATCTACACCCAAATAACACCCATTTACACATCATTAAAGTGTTCTAACAATTTATTAGCCAATTAGGGTTCATTAACAACAATTATCACTTTTAAAACCCTAGCTAACCCATTATTGAGTCTACATGACCCAATTTACTCAAGAACAAACAATTTACCTACAAATGGGTCTTAGTGTTCATCTTCAACACAAACCCTAACCCATACACAAAATCAAAGTAAGAAATTAAAGTTAGGACATACCACAACTATCAAAACGTAGCAAATGACGAGATGAACAACTTTAAAGCTTGCGATAAAACCCGAGAGCAACTTCTTCTCCTTCAAAGTGAGCTTTCTCACTCTACAATCACTCTCGCTCTAAATTTGAATTGGAGGGATAAGGTTGGTGGATTTTGGAGTAAATGACACTCCAATATCAGATCCCAAGCATTAAATCCGGCCTTAATGTGTTTTTACCAAAATGCCCTCATTTATAATTAAATAAAACAAAAGGAGCTGTCTGAGCGTACTTGCGCGGTGTGCCCCCAGGCCGCGCGGTGCGCACCTGGGCAAATTCTGATTCCTTGCTCCTTTTTAAATATAAAACGTACCCCGTCACTTTGTTAACATGTATACACTATTTACAATAAATACACGGGTCTTACATCAAAGTGGATCGAGCATAGTAGAGGTGGAGTGCAGGAAAACGTATCACAATTTAGGGTTTCTTTGATTCTTCAATAGATAAATCAAATCAAGATTCATAAATGTTTAATAGGTCTTCATCATCATCATCGTTCAATACCATCATCGGTCTTCATCATCATCGTTACTCATCATCCTTCACCAATTGGTCTTGTAATTGCTTCATCAATCGATCAATTAGGTAATTGGTTCATTGTTATTCTCCTAATTTCCTTATCCATTTAAATATATCCTGTATTTTTAAATGACTTGAACACGAGTAGTAGTTACTAGGGTTACTCGAAGGGTTTGGATTTAGGGCTCGATTGAAACAGAAAAGTAAAAAAAAAATCTAGTAATAGTACATATATAATTTGGGTTAGGTTGTAAAACAGGACGAAACAAGTAGAAGGAAGAATGGGGTGTTTGTTTTGGTTGTTTTCGGTTGGTCAAAAGAAACGGAATCAGTAACCTCAATTGATGATGATAATTTGACAATTGGGTTCGGTTTTAGGTTTACTAAAACAGAAAACAGGTTGGAAACAGCAACAGAAGTGGTGGTTTGGTTCTAATCTTCGTTATCATCAAGACTAGAGCTACAACAAATAAATTAAAGGTATGTGTTGCAACTAAACCTTTGCCTAAGATTGCTTTCATTAATAATATTAAAATCTTTGGTAATGTTCCTGATGACCATTATATGAAAGAGATTGGTGTTGAGGTGAATGCAGACTTCGTTGGTGATACAGAAATATAAAACATTGCAGTGGTTTAATAGGAGATTTAATGGTATGTGTTATTTGATTATGCATAGAAGAAAAAGAAAGAGAGCAGCACATCAGTTAAGGAAAGGTTGCAGTTTAGCAGCTATTTAAAACGTTTGATGGTAGTGTCTTTCTGGATGAGCAACAGAAAAACAGCATGGAAAGAAAGAAAGAAGGAAAGAAAGGTAATGAGTTTGTTAATTCGTGAGTTTGTTATGATGGTCTGTAGTTGTGGTGTTCATGATGGTATGTAGGTGAATAGCAGGAAATGGTGGCTCTCCGGTGAGGTACGAGTGTGGAGTTGTTGTAGCAATCAAGAACAAGGATACGAGAAGTACTTAGGTTCGAATGGTTGAAGAAGCTTGATGGTGCCTCATGGTGTTGTATTGGTTTGTTCTCGACTAACCATATCAATTTCAAATGGGACAGAGACAAAATACTATCAGTATAATGTTATGGTAATGGAGTTGTTATCAAGTGGGTGTTGTTGATTAATCGAGCTGTATTTTGTATATATCCAAGATGTGCATAATATAGAATAGATATTATAGATAAAGGTGTTTGTTAGATGACAGCAATGTGTAACCACTTTGTTTGGTAATTGAGTTGAAATTGATAGATAATAATTTAGAGGCAGGGAATCAAATCATATATAATTCGATAGATAAGTTAAACTGATTGGATTTTGTTATTTGATTTCATATATGTAATACATAATTAATTAGTAAATATATTAATAATATTAATACTTTTAATATTATTAATAATATTAAGATAATAATAATAATAATGTTAATATCAAGTATAATAATAGTTATTAATAAAAATGTTAATACTGATATTAATAATAATATTAATGATAATAATAATTTGTATCATTTTTATAAAAATAAAAATGATAGCTAAATTAATGATTTTTAATAATAATAATAATAATAATATCTAATAATGATACCAGTAATAATGAAGATATAACAAGCTACATGTTTTCATTTTTAATAATAGTTATAATATTGATATCGATATTAAAATTAATATAAATAGTAATAATGAAAGTAATAAAGATATTACTATAACAACAATATTTCAACTTGTAATTACATTTAATATATTAATATTATAATTTATTATTTACATAATATTTACTAATTGTATAATATACATTATACAATAACATATATTTTGAATATTTAATAATTATAATTTTTATATATATTACAATATATATATATTATGACTTATGTATAGAATTCATACATTCTATATATTATTTTACATTTTTAATTCCAATTGATTAAAGTGTATTTTATTAATTTAATATATTATATACACACACTTATATTTATATTTATAAATATATGTATTTATATATACATATTTATTTACAAACATTTGTTCGTGAATCGTCGGGAATGGTCGAAGGTCAATTGCACAGTTCAAACTTTTTGAGACTCAACATTTCAGACTTTGCTTATCGTGTCGAAATCAAAAAACAAAGTTTAAATTTGGTCGAAAATTCCCGGGTCGTCACAGTACCTACCCGTTAAAGAAATTTCGTCCCGAAATTTGATTGGGATGGTCATGACTGACAATAAGTATGTTTTCATGACGCATATGAGCTGGAAATTAGAGTTTTATCATCAGTGGGTAATATAGATAAAACGATTCGATCATGTGAAGCGTACGAGTGAAGCTATCACAAAATGGTGAAGTGAGAAAGACAAGTTTCATCATAACTTTTGACTAGTCAGGGTTGAATTCCGGAATTCAAGGGATTTAAAGAAATCTTTGAAATCTGAGTAAGATATGATTCTTCGGTGAATAAGGAGATTAAGATCTCTTCAATTAAATGCGGTGATCTGCCTCGATTGCTATGTCTGATATTTCCATTATAAATTAAACTCTTCTGTTTCATTGTTTTCACCATTTTCTATACTTTCTTCCTATTCCTACCTCCAAAATATTGTGGAAATGCTCCATCCATTTCTGATTCTTGATATTTTCCTAATTATCATTTCTGTCATTCTTCTTTTCAATCTTCCATCAGAAAAATCTGTTTACTCCTACTACTACCTTGGGGTGATACTATTCTTAATTCTACCGTGTCTTTATATTGCTATTCGTATTAATATCCACAGGTTGTAACCTTCGAGTTGTTATTGGACTTTATATTTTCTCTTATATTTTGGATCTCTTTGCCTTTTTATTGTCTTCTCGACCTCTAGTAAAGCGAGTAACGGTCTAGAATTCGTAAATATGGATTTTCAAATGATCTTAATGTTCTAAACAAGAAAGAACGTAATAGCACGATTTGATTTGTCAAATTACCTGAGTCACTGAGAATAGAACTATCAAGAACATACTTTCTTGATATGTTCAGAAGTTAAGCAGAATGAAAAAGTTATGTAACATGGCACGTGATGACGTTATGGTCTGTGAATCATCACGTCCCATAAGAAACTCAGCATGACTTACTGTAATATAATCACGTTGATCAAGTGTGATTATATTATACTAACTCATGCATCAATTTCCAACACTACTCCAGAAGTCATTCATAATTTAAACTCGAATTTTAAAGAAATTTAGAAATTAAAATGGTTTCCTTTATGATGTAATACGGATAGCACGAAGAGATAACTAATTTCGGACAAGAAAAGTTATGAAAATATCCTCAGAAATATCGAAGATATTTATGATGATATTTTGGGATTTCTAAGTTCGATGGTTGATGAAGAAAGATTTTACGCAAGATTTTAACATGAGTACGGAGCAAGATATTCGTTGAAGGTTTCATCGGATCCAGAATTACCTAGATTCCTTGAATATATGGTATGGTCCTGGTATTTGGCCTTTGTCTCCTTCATGGTTTTCTCAATCTATTTTTCAGTACCAAATTTTCTATCGAGCGTTCCCAACACTCTCTTCTTTATCATCAAACTTTTGACCGTTTAGACCATCTACAATTTTTCTGTTTCCTCTGCATTTAATGCTACGATATCTGAATCATCGATTATCAATCCGAGTTGTTTTCAAGAGAATTGTATTTTTAGATGATTAAACGCGGATGGTAATATGGTGAAATATAAAAGGTTCCCCGGTAATAATAAAAGAGCACGCATATATATCAAGGTTACAATAAGATTGTTTCGAACGAAAAGTCGAAGTTGGCTTGCTAGAGCTGTGACAAAATTGGCTAATTTGGAAATAGATTGCAAAGTTACTTTCGATAATAATAACGCTAAAGGAATTAGCACAGCTACACGTTAAACGTTTACTCAGTTTTTGAGAGTTTTTAGGTGCATAACTATATGCATCGATCTTTTCTTCCGTAGATGAAGTGCGGTTGGTTCATCCTCTCGATTGAGGTGTTTTCAAGAATCATGAAAGGTTTGAACGCAAATTGTAATCGTCAAGATACAACTGAGGTTTAAGATGAAATCAAGTGGTAAACTTGAAGAATTGTTTAGTTTCATATGTTATAATCAATATTTTATTTCATTTTAATTGTCTATTGTAATTAGTCCACAGTCGATAGTCCACAATTAACAGTCCAATAATTCATATAGAATTTAATATATAATATTCGAATTAATTAATACGTATCGTGACCCGTGTACATGTCTCAGACTCGATCACAACTCAAACTATATATATTATTGTAGAATCAACATCAACCCTGTATAGAGAACTCGGTCATTACTGCATATAGAGTGTCTATGGTGATTCCAAATAATATATATAGATGCGTCGATATGATATGTCAAAACCTTGTATACGTGTCCCGATATTTAAAATGCGTAAATAACAGTATTTAAATAACGATAAATAAAGTGCGTAAAGTAAATAACAGAAATTAAATGACGATAAATAAAATTGCGAGAATATAAATTGCGATAAATAAAAATATAACCAGTTAGCTAGGAACAGTTAGCTAGGAACAGTTAGCGTGGATTCTTAATAGAATTTCTCATAGTTAATTTGTTTGTTTCTAACAAATTTTATTTTGTCTCATGTTTTCTTCATTAAGCCACTTGTTGGATTCTGGTAAATCAAAATCTAAATATGAAATTGGATGAAAATGGTTATTCTGCGGTGAACGGATACGTATATCGATGGTTGTAAGTAGGATAGTGAATGACTGTTGATTCAGATTGGAAGAATGTACAGTGTAACTTATTACTGTGAAATCTAAATATTCCTCGGGTATTACCTACCCGTTAAAATATTTTCATCATTAACAGTTTGTACAAAAGAATTTTTAATTACAATCTTTATGAAAACATATATACATATATATTTTCTTCAGATGTAATCATGGATTTAATGAGTTAATATGATACTAATCTCATTTACTTTACCGTTAGAACAAGAATATATACAATCTCTAAAACATTAGAGATTACTTAATCGCTATGTCGAACGAAGATAATTGATGTAGAACGATTCGTAGAACGATGATTATACTTGAGGTACAGAATGAGATGTTGAGGCATGGATTGTTGATGATACTAGTGCTGTTGCTGATGGTACTGTTGGTACCGGTGATGTTGCTGAAGCTGGTAAATTTTGCACCATATTCTCCAAATTTATTTCTCGAGCGCGAAGTTCGTTGACTTCTTCTATTATTCTGGGATGATGGTCAGTCGGAACGAGTGGATGAATAAGGTTTTGAATTTGAGATAGTATATAATCGTGGCGAGATATTCGGAAAATTAGTGTGAAAATGGTGTTTCGAATGAGTTCGCCGGTAAGTGCTTCAGGTTCTTCACCAAGAGGTAAATACGGTTGGTGAAAAGGATCGCCTTCTTCGCATCTCCATTGATTAAAATCGACTACGAACCCATCAGATGATTTGGGGATGGCTGATTGATTGATTCATTCTGGTGACACCGCTTTCGAAGTTTAGGTGAATATCCATGTCGGAATAGCTGTCGGAATAACTATCGGGATAGCTATCGAAATCTGAGGGACTCGAACTGGTGGATGGATTCATCTCGTACGATCAGATGAAGGATTTTCGATAAGAAATAGATTATAGGATGTAGATTAGTACTCTACAATACATAATTTACATATGCATATATAATACTAAAATCCCATAAATTACGGAGGAATCTACGGAAGCTGTCAGGCAAAGGTAACAATAACAGATACGCTAATATATGAATTTATCAATACACTGTCTATGCAATAGAGGCAGTAAGACATGTCTAGACTAAGAATGATAAGCAGGTAATTTTCCTAAGGATGATAAGCAGATGATTTCCGACTAGAAATGATAAGCAAAACTTTTGAAATGCAGACACGGTCGAAGTCCAGACCCACTAATGCATCTAAACAACTATCAGTTTGACACACTAATGCAAGACCTCGTTCGCTAAGACCACCGCTCTGATACCAACTGTAGGAACCCGTCCTAATCCATCCGGACAAAGTCCATATTGATTATAAACGATTCACAACAGTTGATTACATTGCGAGGTACTTGACCTCTATATGATACATTTTACAAACATTGCATTCGTTTTTGAAAAGACAAACTTTCATTACATCAAAAGTTGACGGCATGCATACCATTTCCTAATATATCCAACTATAAATGACTTGATAATAATCTTGATGAACTCAATGACTCGAATGCAACGTCTTTTGAAATATGTCCATGAATGACTCCAAGTAATATCTCTAAAATGAGCAAATGCATAGCGGAAGATTTCTTTCATACCTGAGAATAAACATGCTTTCAAGTGTCAACCAAAAGGTTGGTGAGTTCATAAGTTTATCATAAAACAAAAAAATTCAACATTTTGATAGACCACAAGATTTAAATCCTGCATGGTACAAATGGGCCAGAATCCTAAACCCACCTGTAATGTACATGCGATATCTTTTAAATATAGTACACCTTTCTTGTGTACGAAATCATCTTTCATAAATCTTAGTAACCGTACACATATCTCGTGCACAAAAACTAATACATATAACCTGTGTATAAAAATCATTCTCTCGATACATAACATTCATATCAATTGGTGGCAATTATCATGTCCACATAATTCAATAGTGGCAATTATCATGTCCACATAATTCAACGGTGGCAATTATCATGTTCAAATAATTCAACGGTGGCAATTATCATGTCCACATAATTCAATAATAATCCGCAGAACTTCTATCTGCATAATAATTCATTCGAGGAATGTTTTGCTTGTGTCCATCTCGTCAAACATTTATAAAAGCATTTCATGTATTCGCAGTTCAAAACATATTTCAAAAGCATTTAATAAAGCAGTTGTAAAAACAGCGCATGTATTCTCAGTCCCAAAAATGTAAAGAGTAAAAGGGAGCAAATGAAACTCACCGTATTGTATTTTGTAGTAAAAATACATATAACGACATTGAACAACTAAATGATGCAAGGTTGGCCTCGGATTCATGAACCTATATCATTCGTATATATATTAACACACGTAATTGTAATCGAATAATTATATATATATTATTAGTCGTGATAAAATTTTTATATTACTAATTTAGCTACTTCATTATATATTCATTTTATATATGAAAATATTTATATATTTAAAATATGAGCATTAAATATATTTTTATATAATTAAACTTTTGTTTACAAAGTACCAGTTATAATAGTACCAAAATAAGTATAATGATAATACAAAATAATTTTAATAGTTATAGCAAAAATAATGATAGTATTAATAGTAGTTTTAACAAAATGATAGATTAAAAGTAATGATACTTTTAATAATAGTTATGTTAATCTTTAATAATATAATACCGGTTATGATAATTATATTAATGAAAATGCTAACATTAATAATAATACTTGTGTTAATCCTAATAATACTAATATTTATAACATAATACTAATGATAATATTAATAATATTACTTTCTAATAATACTAATAACAATAATAATATTAGCAATAACAATAATAATAGTAATTATAATTGAAATTTTAATTAGGTTAATAATAACAAATGGTAACTTTTATTAGTAATAATAATGATAATAATTACAATACTAATCCTAATAACAATAGCTAATAATAATAATAATAATAATAATAATAATAATAATAATAATAATAATAATAATAATAATAATAATAATAATAATAATAATAATAATAATAATAATAATAATAATAATAATTTTGAGAACTACCTCATAAAAACGGATCCTAAAAAGAAAAGACCCCCTGCAGGGCTCGAACCCGTGACCTCTCGCTTCAACAACCACACTCCAACTGTCCCTCTGCCTTCCCTTATTCTGATTATAATCATAGTTAATTTTATTTAACTGTTATATTCTGTTTTCATTTATCTTCTACACAACAACAGCAGAAGGACTCGGCTCAGATAAATAATCACGACCCAAATGAAAACATGGCCCAACAACAATAACCCATGATTAATTCTAGCCCAACAGACAAATTAGGCCCACGATCAGTACATTAATCGGGTTACCCGATTCATTTATACTCCAAATATGTCAGTTGTCGGTCATCAAAGTGGATCGAGCATAGTAGAGGTGGAGTGCAGGAAAACGTATCACAATTTAGGGTTTCTTTGATTCTTCAACAGATAAATCAAATCAAGATTCATAAATGTTTAATAGGTCTTCATCATCATCGTTCAATACCATCATCGGGCTTCATCATCATCGTTACTCATCATCCTTCACCAATCGATCGTGTAATCGCTTCATCAATCGATCAATTAGGTAATTGGTTCATTGTTATTCTCCTAATTTCTTTATCCATTTAAATATATCCTGTATTTTTAAATGACTTGAACACGAGTAGTAGTTACTAGGGTTACTCGAAGGGTTTGGATTTGGGGCTCGATTGAAACAGAAAAGTAAAAAAAATCTAGTAATAGTACATATATAATTTGGGTTAGGTTGTAAAATAGGAAGAAACAAGTAGAAGGAAGAATGGGGTGTTTGTTTTGGTTGTTTTCGGTTGGTCAAAAGAAACAGAATCAGTAACCTCAATTGATGATGATAATTTGACAATTGGGTTCGGTTTTAGGTTTACTAAAATAGAAAACAGGTTGGAAACAGCAACAGAAGTGGTGGTTTGGTTCTAATCTTCGTTATCATCAAGACTAGAGCTACAACAAATAAATTAAAGGTATGTGTTGCAACTAAACCTTTGCCTAAGATTGCTTTCATTAACTATATTAAAATCTTTGGTAATGTTCCTGATGACCATTATATGAAAGAGATTGGTGTTGAGGTGAATGCAGACTTCATTGGTGATACAGAAATATAAAACATTGCAGTGGTTTAATAGGAGATTTAATGGTATGTGTTATTTGATTATGCAGAGAAGAAAAAGAAAGAGAGCAGCACATCAGTTAAGGAAAGGTTGCAGTTTAGCAGCTATTTAAAACGTTTGATGGTAGTGTCTTTCTGGATGAGCAACAGAAAAATAGCATGGAAAGAAAGAAAGAAGGAAAGAAAGGTAATGAGTTTGTTAATTCATGAGTTTGTTATGATGGTCTGTAGTTGTGGTGTTCACGATGGTATGTGGGTGAATAGCAGGAAATGGTGGCTCTCCGGTGAGGTACGAGTGTGGAGTTGTTGTAGCAATCAAGAACAAGGATACGAGAAGTACTTAGGTTCGAATGGTTGAAGAAGCTTGATGGTGCCTCATGGTGTTGTATTGGTTTGTTCTCGACTAACCATATCAATTTCAAATGGGACAGAGACAGAATACTATCAGTATAATGTTATGGTAATGGAGTTGTTATCAAGTGGGTGTTGTTGATTAATCGAGCTGTATTTTGTATATATCCAAGATGTGCATAATATAGAATAGATATTATAGATAAAGGTGTTTGTTAGATGACAGCAATGTGTAACCACTTTGTTTGGTAATTGAGTTGAAATTGATAGATAATAATTTAGAGGCAGGGAATCAAATCATATATAATTCGATAGATAAGTTAAACTGATTGGATTTTGTTATTTGATTTCATATATGTAATACATAATTAATTAGTAAATATATTAATAATATTAATACTTTTAATATTATTAATAATATTAAGATAATAATGATAATAATGTTAATATCAAGTATAATAATAGTTATTAATAAAAATGTTAATACTGATATTAATAATATTAATGATAATAATAATTTGTATCATTTTTATAATAATTAAAATGATAGCTAAATTAATGATTTTTAATAATAATAATATCTAATAATGATACCAGTAATAATGAAGATATAACAAGCTACATGTTTTCATTTTTAATAATAGTTATAATATTGATATCGATATTAATATTAATATAAATAGTAATAATGAAAGTAATAAAGATATTACTATAACAACAATATTTCAACTTGTAATTACATTTAATATATTAATATTACAATTTATTATTTACATTATATTTACTAATTGTATAATATACATTATACAATAACATATATTGACTATTTAATAATTATAATTTTTATATATATTACAAGATATATATTATGACTTATGTATAGAATTCATATATATATATATATATATATATATATATATATATATATATATATATATATATATATATATATATATATATTGCAACTTAACTATTCTATATATTATTTTACATTTTTAATTCCAATTGATTAAAGTGTATTTTATTAATTTAATATATTATATACACACTTATATTTATATTTATAAATATATGTATTTATATATACATATTTATTTACAAACATTTGTTCGTGAATCGTCGGGAATGGTCGAAGGTCAATTGCACAGTTCAAACTTTTTGAGACTCAACATTTCAGACTTTGCTTATCGTGTCGAAATCAAAAAACAAAGTTTAAATTTGGTCGGAAATTCCCGGGTCACGTATCAACATAAAGTTGAGTGAATCTACAGGTTTGAGTAAATAGTTCTCGTATGTTTCATAAAACAGTTTCCATAAATCGTTTGTCGAAAATCATTTCTCAAAATCGTTTATCTGAATAAACCGCTAAGGTTTAATCTCAAAATGTAACATCCCAACCCGTTAACCAACCAAAATCGCGGAATAAAAAAAAAATTAAAACTAGGCAGAAGGGTGCGCCAAGCGCACAACACCAAGTGCGCGGCGCGCACTGGTGCCTGGCAGCTTCTGTCCACTTTTTCCATTTTATGCGAAAAGATCTTCGACTTCCCGACACATTTAGACCAAAGGCTTTTCACAACATATTATAATAGTTAAAACTATCACGTTCCAATAATAAAATGAGTTTTACGAGACCGGACCCACATTGGCCGTTCTACGACTTTCGTACAAAATACAAGTTTTCAACCACACGACTTCTAATACAAAATAAAACCGAGCATGGTGATTGGGGATACGCTACCCAATCCTATCCAATCCAAAAGCAAGATCTTCTAAAGCAACTACGCGAGCCACTAGTTCCCACGCTTACCCGAGCCACCGCATCCAAGCAAATCTATAAAAAAAAAGTAAACAACGAGAGGGTAAGCTAACGCTTAGTGAGTGAGAATATACTACATACATATATATGCATAAAATGGACATGCCACACAATATCAAATAACACATACCGGATCATCCGAGCATATAGCAAGCAAAGCTAAGCTTACCGTACAATTGTGATACCACTAGCTACAACATCAATGTAAGTTCACTCACAACGTTATGAACAACACTACCAAGCTACACCCGAAGGGCTAGCTACAACACATCAATATCAAAACATAAGATAATATAATATCCCCGAACCTACAACCCAAGGCTAAACACTTAACCTTAACAATAAGATGACCGTATAAACCGAGTCACCATGAATCCGCTCTAACCGAAATTCACAACTTAACAATAAGATGATCGTGCAAACCGAGCCATCATGAACCTATATGTGAAGTGATCTCTATAACCGAGAACCGCTTCACCCAACCCGCACCCATCCTACACATACATATGCACATAGGATATTAACACTCACCTTGTCGCCTTGATGAATGCTTCCAAGTAATCCGCAACAAGTCAATGGAAAGTACCTATTCCATTATCACGAAACAAGCAACACAATTAGGGTTGACTTACAAACCAACCCAATTCGACACTTAGTGCAATTTCGACCCAAAAGCACTTCCAAGCACAAAACGCGCTCAAACTAACCAATAATCACTAACACTAGTGACAATGGTCCTAATATGCCAAGTTAACCCAATCATAAGTGTAAAACACTTATAATTCTCATAATCACCCACGAACCCTAATTTTGACCCAATTCCAAAATTAATCTTTCAAATACACAAATGGGTTCTAACACATCCATAATCACTAAACCTAGTGATTAAACCCAATTACAAGTTCCAATCATAACCAATTGGTTCACCAACCCATAATCCACCAACAATAACAATAAACCCGATTACTAGCATCACTAAACCCACTCCATGAGTTTAAATGGGTTTCTTAACAATTTAAGTTCAAACCCTAACTTTGAATATCAAATCAAACAATGAAATTCGGAGTTAGAACTTACCACAACAACCAAAACGTAGCTAGGAACGAGGTGAACAACTTTAAAAACCCGAGCTTTGGTGAGAATCCAACTCTTTCTTCTCCAAATGAAGCTTCCTCTCTCTAAAACTCTTCTCTCTCTAGGGTTTGAAGATGAGAGTGATGAATGGATGTGAAAATGATCCAAAGTTAGATCCAAACCAACTGATAAAGCCCACAGATCCGGCCTTAAGTGAAAAGACCAAAAAGCCCCTCATTAAACTCAAAATTAGAAAAAGACAGAGTCTGTCGCTGGGCTAGTGCGCGGCGCGCACCCATGTCTGGGCAGAATCTGAGCTTGGTTTAATTATGCAATACTTCCCGCACTCTATGTAGCATAATTACACGTCCGCATAATAAATATTAGGGTCTTACAACTCTCCCCCACTTAGAATCGATCACGTCCTCGTGATCCTCGTCACTTAACCGAACGGACGACACTCCACGGTCCTCAAACATAAGTCCCAAACCGACTTTCCTAGGCAATTCTTTCCAACGAATCGCTTTTAACAACCAAAATCGTCACACGCGATTTATCAAGTCACAATCCGTGCACTAAACCTTACTCAATCCCTCACATCGGGAAAACTCAGCAAATCTCGAACCGAGATATCAATTCCTTAACGTACCTTTACCAAGGACAACGCTAAAAGCGACCAAGTCTCAACCTAAAGTCAACAATCCGAACATTGAAGATCGAACCACAAAAATCCTTACGGAGTACACTTACCACTAAACATCCTTTGTAGCGCGAAATACAACCAATACGCCACTATCCTAACATCATAAGCAACGGCTACGACCGAAAGCGTCCAAAACGACTATCGCAATGCTAAACCCAAGGTGCACAAAAATCGACTATTGTTACACCCGTAACAACATGTGAGCGAAACACGGCTATCGCCTCACTAATCCCACGACATGGTCCCCACGACCCCACCATCGGCGTATAAAACCACCGTTAGTTCACACAACGTGGTCCTTACGACCCCGCCATTGGCGTATAAAACAACCAATAGATCACACATCCAACAACAAGAATGCTGGCAGAAAACTACACGCGACCCACTTCCCAAATCTCAACACCGAATGAAGTCAGCAGACCCCGTCAACGGTCATGCTTCACCGATATAACACTACACCCATGATGAAGTCAGCGGACCCCGAAGGTCATGCTTCACCAATCAACGATCTCATGATGAAGTCAGCGGACCCCGAAGGTCATGCTCCACCAATCAACGATCCCATGATGAAGTCAGCGGACCCCGAAGGTCATGCTTCACCAATCAATGATCTCATGATGAAGTCAGAGGACCCCGAAGGTCATGCTCCACCAATCCACGATCCCATAATGAAGTCAGCGGACCCCGAAGGTCATGTTTCACCAATCAATGATCTCATGATGAAGTCAGAGGACCCCGAAGGTCATGCTCCACCAATCAACAATCCCATGATGAAGTCAGCGGACCCCGAAGGTCATGCTTCACCAATCAATGATCTCATGATGAAGTCAGAGGACCCCGAAGGTCATGCTCCACCAATCAACGATCCCATGATGAAGTCAGCGGACCCCGAAGGTCATGCTTCACCAATCAATGATCTCATGATGAAGTCAGAGGACCCCGAAGGTCATGCTCCACAAATCCACGATCCCATGATGAAGTCAGCGGACCCCGAAGGTCATGCTTCACCAATCAATGAACTCATGATGAAGTCAGAGGACCCCGAAGGTCATGCTCCACCAATCTACGATCCCATGATGAAGTCAGCGGACCCCGAAGGTCATGCTTCACCAATCAATGATCTCATGATGAAGTCAGAGGACCCCGAAGGTCATGCTCCACCAATCAACGACCCCTTTTGGCCTCGCGTAACATCGCGCTCTGCTACCCCATAGTGAATCCTAACGGATACCACTAACCATTCACACAATCGAGCAAGAACTGCCTATATCAAACATAGGCACAAAACAATAATTCTCTAAAAGAGGATCCGATATGCACATCCCATAACCAAGGGATTTCACCTTGCTCACCATACCCGTCCATTATCTCTCAACGAGATTTACCACATTACTACCTTGGTGATATTTCAAATCCAAAAGCCTAAGTACAATTTAACCGAAATTGTACCCTACCACAAATCGACCAAATCTAGGTCCCGACACAAATTTCGGATCTACCAAAAGCATTGTCCAAAATCTCACACTAAAACCTCCTCGTGCGGGAGTGTAACTCCCCCACTTGGAACTACGTTCCATAACCGCATCTCGTACACCCGCACAATGCTACCAAAGGTAGACTTTACCAATAATTGGGTTCACACGGCCCATCACCACGTCTTGCTTCAACTTTGAGTATACCAAGGATCCTAACCTGTCGTTAAACACTTCGAACAAAAAGTGTACCACAAATTACACGAACTATACACTCGCAATCATCCAATTGTTTTAGTTTGTCGAATTTCACCCGATCGCTCATGAACCTAAGGGTTTCACTTCGGTACCCTAAGTACAATGTAACCGCAACACAATCGGAGTCGAACACCATGCTAGTAGGTATAAAAAGGCACCTAATGTCGCGTCACGTAGACTCCTTTACCAACATGCATCGAGATCAACACTCGATTTCAAGAGTTTCAATCCACCCGACGAACCTCATGGTTCATCAACTTCAACACGAAAGCGAACACGCACTTAACGACCGAACACCAAAACCCATTTCCATGGTTTGGTAGAAACATTTCCCAAATACTAAGGAATGCTTGGTTGCACCAAGTCTTACGCCCTTCGCCCGACAATCAAACGTCACCATAGGGTACTTCCATTAGGAACGTCACCCATATCAATAACATGCACAACACCATTGAGACTTTAAGGGTCTCACTCAAACGAGCTTAATGACCCGATACCAACCAAAATGCTTAAGCACCCAAGGATTCGCACCATAGGATCAAGGCACAACACACCACTTATACGCTCTACTGAGAGCAAACCGGAGCCATAAACGTAAACTGCGCGCTTGCTACGAATTATCTCCAACGAAGAATAAAGTTTAGCTAAGACTTACCCACATACCGCATGTTATTACAAACGAACAACATATAATTTCGTACTAAAGGTACCTGATGTAGCGCTGTTGGGCTTCCGTGCTCCACTACCCATCATGTATTCGCGCTCTAACCTCCTAACCCGATCGTCATGCGATTCGAAACACTCTGACTTCCGGTGTCCCTCCATCCGGCAAATGAAACACCTGATTGAGCCTAAAGGCACCACCTTACAATCTTGTGCCAAATGACCCCGTTCCCCACACTTAAAGCACGTGAGCTTGTAACCCTTCTTACTCTTCTTCTTCACATTCCCGACGCCTTCAGGCGTACTTCGTGCCCTCTTACCATGAGCACCATGTAATCCTAACCTTGCAAGTACATCTTCATCATCACTACCTTAAGGTTTGGGAAACCTCTTTTCAAACTCTTCCTTTACAACATTTGTCACTTGGTCTCGGACCATTTCCGTCATTTGTCCTTCGACCAACTCCTTGGTTACTTCCCAAACTTTGCCGGTGAAAACCGAGACATATTGTTCAAACACGGCCTCAATCTTTAACGTTAACTCATCCTTCTCTTCGTGAATAGGCTCACTCGTTCCGCATCCATCTTCCGTTTTCATTCTAAGGAATGCAAACGATTAGATCACGAACGTATAAACCACACGCACAACACCGTCCCATCTTGCTAAACACTCGTCGTACATCACTTGTTAGACATGATTTGCACCCATAATAAGGTTTGCAAGTCCTTATTACGCCTACACGGCGTATCAACTTGTTAGTACAATGACCGCCTCGCTTGATGTCATAAACAAACACAAACAAATTCCACGCGACAACAACACACGCGAGAATTATTATCACAACACAATAATATATTAATAATATTCGCATTACTAATATAAACGTTAGTCCACTTACAAACAAGGCACTAACTATAACCCATTCCTACCCGTAATCCTACAAGTCCCGCAACAAATAAGCACACACAAAAGTCTAAGTCTAGGCACATATCTCAAGTCACCTAAATCCCTTAGACCATGCTCTGATACCACTTGTAACATCCTAACCCGTTAACCAACCAAAATCGCGGAATAAAAAAAAATTAAAACTGGGCAGAAGGGTGCGCCGAGCGCACCACACCAAGTGCGCGGCGTGCACTGGTGCCTGGCAGCTTCTGTCCACTTTTTCCATTTTACGCGAAAAGATCTTCGACTTCCCGACACATTTAGACCAAAGGCTTTTCACAACATATTATAATAGTTAACTATCACGTTCCAATAATAAAATGAGTTTTACGAGACCGGGCCCACATTGGCCGTTCTACGACTTTCGTACAAAATACAAGTTTTCAACCACACAACTTCTAATACAAAATAAAACCGAGCATGGTGATTGGGGATACGCTACCCAATCCTATCCAATCCAAAAGCAAGATCTTCTAAAGCAACTACGCGAGCCACTAGTTCCCACGCTTACTCGAGCCACCGCATCCAAGCAAATCTATAAAAAAAAGTAAACAACGAGAGGGTAAGCTAACGCTTAGTGAGTGAGAATATACTACATATATATATATATATGCATAAAATGGACACGCCACACAATATCAAATAACACATACCGGATCATCCGAGCATATAGCAAGCAAAACTAAGCTTACCGTACAATTGTGATACCACTAGCTACAACATCAATGTAAGTTCACTCACAACGTTATGAACAACACTACCAAGCTACACCCGAAGGGTTAGCTACAACACATCAATATCAAAACATAAGATAATATAATATCCCCGAACCTACAACCCAAGGCTAAACACTTAACCTTAATAATAAGATGACCGTATAAATCGAGTCACCATGAATCCGCTCTAACTGAAATTCACAACTTAACAATAAGATGATCGTGCAAACCGAGCCATCATGAACCTATATGTGAAGTGATCTCTATAACCGAGAACCGCTTCACCCAACCCGCACCCATCCTACACATACATATGCACATAGGATATTAACACTCACCTTGTCGCCTTGATGAATGCTTCCAAGTAATCCGCAACACGTCAATGGAAATTACCTATTCCATTATCACGAAACAAGCAACACAATTAGGGTTGACTTACAAACCAACCCAATTCGACACTTAGTGCAATTTCGACCCAAAAGCACTTCCAAGCACAAAACGCGCTCAAACTAACCAATAATCACTAACACTAGTGACAATGGTCCTAATATGCCAAGTTAACCCAATCATAAGTGTAAAACACTTATAATTCTCATAATCACCCATGAACCCTAATTTTGACCCAATTCCAAAATTAATCTTTCAAATGCACAAATGGGTTCTAACACATCCATAATCACTAAACCTAGTGATTAAACCCAATTACAAGTTCCAATCATAACCAATTGGTTCACCAACCCATAATCCACCAACAATAACAATAAACCCGATTACTAGCATCACTAAACCCACTCCATGAGTTTAAATGGGTTTCTTAACAATTTAAGTTCAAACCCTAACTTTGAATATCAAATCAAACAATGAAATTCGGAGTTAGAACTTACCACAACAACCAAAACGTAGCTAGGAACGAGGTGAACAACTTTAAAAACCCGAGCTTTGGTGAGAATCCAACTCTTTCTTCTCCAAATGAAGCTTCCTCTCTCTAAAACTCTTCTCTCTCTAGGGTTTGAAGATGAGAGTGATGAATGGATGTAAAAATGATCCAAAGTTAGATCCAAACCAACTGATAAATCCCACAGATCCGGCCTTAAGTGAAAAGACCAAAAAGCCCCTCATTAAACTCAAAATTAGAAAAAGACAGATTCTGTCGCTGGGCTAGTGCGCGGCGCGCACCCATGTCTGGGCAGAATCTGAGCTTGGTTTAATTATGCAATACTTCCTGCACTCTATGTAGCATAATTACACGTCCGCATAATAAATATTAGGGTCTTATACAAAAGTTTGCGTATATCAAATGCTAAGTAATAAACTGTTTGTAAGATGTCAAGCTTCAACTGTGAGTGACATCAAAAAGTTCTTTTTATTTCATCTGTTTATAGACATTGCCATGTCTAGTTTCAAGTTTGTAAACATCATGTTTAAGTAACATTCATCGTAAGTGTCAAGCCCCGTCCTAATCCATCTGGACGAAGTCATCAACATTTGGTCCCATTGCGATGATCGACTCCAAGTAATGTCTTTAAAATGAGTAAATGCACAGCAGAAGATTTCTTTCATACCTGAGAATAAACATGCTTAAAAGTGTCAACCAAAAGGTTGGTGAGTTCATAGGTTTATCATAACAATCATTTCAATATCTTAATAGACCACAAGATTTCATCTTTCATAATTAACTGCAGGAACACTCATCTGCAAAAAAATATAATACAGGAACACTCATCTGTATAAAAATCATTCATATGAAGAACACCTGGTAACCGACATTAACAAATGCATATAGAATATCCCCAAATATACAGGTACACTCATCTGTATATAAAAATCGAAGTACTAAAGCATACATAACCTGGATGGGGTTCGTTAGGCCCATAGATCTATCTGCAGGATTCGCGTCAATTAGTGGCGTTCACTAATTCTTAGATTACCAAGCAAAAGGGTGATATTCAATAAGATAATTCAATCATAGAATGTAGTTTTAAGTACTTGTGTCTATTTCGTAAAACAATTGTAAAAACAACGCATGTATTCTCAGTCCCAAAAATATATATTGCAAAAGTATTGAAAAAGGGAGCAAATGAAACTCACAATACGATATCTTGTAGTAAAAATATGCATACGACTGAACTGAACAATGCAGGGTTGGCCTTGAATTCACGAACCTATATCAAGTAAATATATATTAACACGTATAGTTGTAATCGGACAAATTTATATATAATTAGGGATATGATTTATATATTAAAAAATTATAGGTTTCCTTGATAAAAAACAATATTAATATTGTTAAGTTATATGTATTGAGTATAGTTTTAATAGTTATTTGATAAATTAATAATATTAAATAAAAAGTGGTATTATCTTTTAATAATAATAATAGAAAATATTTTTTTAATAATAATAATTATAGTAATAATAACCCTGATAATGATAATGTTAATAAAAATGAAAATACTTATAATACTAATAATAATGATAATACTAGTAAAAATAAATAGAATGTTATAAGTTAATAATAATAATGATAATCCTTATATTAATTCTTAATGGTACTACTAATACTAATGTTAATAATAATCTTAAAATCATGTTAATACTAATAATAATAATAACTATGATAATACTTATAATACTTATATAAATGATAATAATGTAAATTATACTAATAATAATAATAAAAATCATGATATCAATAAACATAATAATAATAATAATAATAATAATAATAATAATAATAATAATAATAATAATAATAATAATAATAATAATAATAATAATAATAATAATAATAATAATAATAATAATAATAAGAGTAATAATAATAACTACCTCTCAAGAAGAAAAAGTTCCAAAATAAATGCCTATGCCCGGGCTCAAACCCGAGACCTCTCGTTCACCCGAAACACCCTTAAACCACTCGTCCGTTCCATTTATCTAATGAAATCTCATACGCAAAATCATTTACACCGTAATTCTGATTCTATGTCTAGTCTGTCATCGGCCCAACATCATATTCGACCCAACTGAAATAAAATCTCGGCCCAACAGGATTTCTAGTCCTCTGCCCAATAGGAATAAGAACACAGCCCAACATACTTGGCCCAACTTGTGCAGCTATTTGATGATTAAAAAAAATGCAGTAGCACAGGTTCAAACTCAGGACCTCTCGTTCAAGAGAAATACCCCTAACCATTACGGTGATTATTCATTTCTGTTTTATTTAACACCCTAAATCATTTTATCCTAAATCTCCTGCTGCTACTTCTTCTCCTTCATTATTAAACTCACAGACCCAATCATCTCCATCATCGTTGTTATCATCTTCTTCATGATAATTGCAGCATCATCGTCGTCTTTTTTTTTCGTTTAACAGCTTCACACATCACTTTCTTATCTTTAACATCGTATGTCAACAATCATCACCATCATCACTATCGTCGATGTAACATAAAACGGGAGTATGAACAGCAACTGCAACAAACCTTCATCATCGCTATTTCATAATTATTCATCGTCTTCCACTGTTCATCTTCACATCGAATCACCATAATCATCATTCTTCGTTAATCACCAACTATCATCATCAGTATTATAATCTCATCGTCACTTATCATTGAAATCATCATCATTTTCATCGAACACAAGCAGGTGCAGCAGCGGTATTCGAAGAAACAGAAACAAATAGTAATGATCGTGATGTTGTGATGATTGTAAACAGAAAACGCGTAGATGATAGGGACTATTTTCAAGGTGGTTTGAGGGTTTTTTTTAAACAGAAGTAATTATACGCGAGTGGTGGTGGCAGTAATGGTTAGCGTTCTTGGGTGGTTTCTACTTGATCAACCACACCGAGCAAGTATAATAGTTGAAGTGGGTTTTGGTGTGGTCACGTAAAAGGAAAAAATATAATGATAGGTATAGTGGTGGTGATTAGGTGATGGTAGTTCTAATGGGTTCACGATGGCACGTGGTTATCGTGGTTAAAACAGGAGTGTAGCGTTTTGTTGATCGAGGGTGGTGATGAAGCTTTGGTTGCTCCAACTAGGATCATAATGAGATAGAGAGGTGGTTGATGGTGATCGGGTTTTGGTGGTAGTTTTTGGAGGTGATTTATGGAGGTGATTTATGAAGGTGATAATAATCATGGTGGTGTAAGGTGGTGAAGTAGAAGAAGAAAGCCAAGTGGAAAGCTTGATCGGTTGTGAGTTTTATATAACTCCTATGTATGTAAATATATATAGAGATAATTGAGAAAGGAAAAGCATGTACAGTAAATCTCATTAAATATAATTTATAGTTTTGTTGCATTCATTGAAAAATCCCTACTCATGTGATAAAAGAAAGAAAACTAAAAGAAAGGACATAATTAGCCGATAGTCCCTGAGAAAATGTTGATGGTGGGGATACTTTTTGGTAAATATAAGTAGAAAGAAGGTGGGGTGTTGGTTTTAATCTCTGTATTCTAAATCTTTATATAGAAGTATGCTATCTATATTTATATATATTGATAGTGATGTGCAATTGAAAAAGAAGCATTTGAAATAGTAAACTCAATGATATAATTCAATTAAGCACAGTAACTTCATTCAATAATATCAATATCGTGCTTCCTTTCTTTTTACGGGTGAATAATAATAAATAATATAAATATAGATTGAAAGTCATTAATTATACAGTAATATATATATATATATATATATATATATATATATATATATATATATATATATATATATATATTTCAATTGGAATTGCACCGGATACAATTTATCAAATGAAACAAGTGGGGTGGCTTGTAATCGAATAATTAGAAATTTTATGATTCATGATTGGTGTTGTGGGGTTTACAAAAAAAGAAAAAAAAAATGAAAAGGAGGAGACATCACTTTATATATCTCTGTATCCATATGCTATATAGATGGAATCTTAAAGATGTAGTAGACATAGAATAATGGAGTATCAATCATATAACAATCATATACAGTAATAGATTGGATGCGTGCGTATAATTCAGATTGGCATATTATATAAAGTATATGTGATGATAAACATACAAACCCTTTAGTTTAATAATAAGAGTATAATATTATTACTAATCAATTAGAAATTTAAAACGTTTATAACCCTTAGCCGCCCTCAATTATTCTTTTACAGAATGGATTTCAAGCTCCGTTGTTAATCAGTGACGAATAAAAGTATTCCGAAAAATCCCAAATTTTTACAGTAATTATATTTATTTATTTTAGTTATTATGGTATAAAATTTGATCATTAATTTATTAAATAAAAATTACATCAACTGTCCCTCTCAATTCTGGGTAAAATACAAAAAGTGTTAAAATTTATTATTTAGCTTCTAAATATTTTTTTAATAGGCCTATGATTCATATAACTCATTTTCGGATCACCGTTTATTTAAAAATTATATAAGTTTGAATTTAACTTGCTTAATATCAATCGAATGACAATTGAGCGTTACTGTCGTTTACTGAATAGATTCGAAATCACAATATATATATTTAATATACCTTATTTATATATATAGATACGTTTTAAATAATAATTTTCATAATATCATATTTTTATTTTATTTTACATAATTACATTTAATTACAACAACATATAATATTTCAAATTATATTTCCAGTTATTATTTATATATATATATATATACACACACACATATCTAATTACAAATAGTTGTTCGTGAATCGTCGAGAATGGTCGAAGGTCAATTGAATATATGAAACGGTTCAAAAATTTTGAGACTTAACCTAACAGACTTTTCTTATCGTGTCAAAAATACAAAATCGTATTGAGAGTTTGGTTTAAAATTAGTCGAAATTTTTTGGGTCGTCACAGTACCTACCCGTTAAAGAAATTTCGTCCCGAAATTTGATAGAGGTTGTCATGACTAACAATAAAAATGTTTTTCATGACGAATATGAGTTGTAAAATAGAGTTTTATCATTATTGATTAATATAGAAAAAACGATTCGATCATGTGAAGCGTACGAGTGAAGCTATCACAAAAGAGTGAAAAGTTTCGTATTAACTTTTGACGTAGTCATGGTTGAATTCCAGAATTCAAGGAATTTAGAGATAATCTTCGAAATCTATATAAGATTTGATTTTTCGGTAATTAAGGAAATTTAGGATCCTCTTTAATTAAATGCGGTAATCTGCCTCAATTACTACGTCTGATATTTCGCTATAAATTTTTACCACTTCTATTATTTTACGGTAATCTGCCTCAATTACTACGTCTGATATTTCTCTTCCATCCCATTATTTTTACCACTTCTATATTTTCTTCCTCACTTCATACTTCCAAAAGATTGTGAGAATGCTTAATCCAGTTTTGATCATTGACCTCATTCTGAGTATCGCAGCAATCATCCTTCTATTCCAACTCCCATCGAAGGAATTTGTTTACTTCTACCTCCCTATTGGGGTAGTGGTTTTCATAATCTTTTCTTGCATCTGTCTTTCCATAATTATTGGAATCCACAGTTAATAATCTATTCTATTTGCTATGATTTATACTAGAAGCTTCATGAATTTGTTTCCTCTTCCCGACCTGAAGTAAAGAGATCAAGACATCTTGGTTTGTAGGTATGAAGTTTGAAAGAACATAACTAAGTTTATAGGCAGAAAGGAAAAGTAATAGCACGATTTGATTTGTTAAATTACCAGTATCACTTAGGATAGAACTATCAAGAATATATTTTCTTGATATGTTCAGAGGTTAATTAGAATGAAAGAGTTATGTAAAATGACACATGATGACGGTATTGTCTGTGAATTATCACGTTCCATTAGAAATTTAACATGACTTACTGTAATATAATCACGTTAGCCAAGTGTCATTATATTATACTAACTCATGCTTCAATTTCCAACACTTCTCCAAGAATCATTCATAAATTAAACTCAAATTTTACAGAAGGATAGAAACTAACACAGTTTCTTTTATGATGTAACACAGATAGCACGAAGAGATAGATAATTTCGGACAAGAATATTTATGAAAATATCCTCAGAAATATCGAAGATATTTATGATGATATTTTTAGAATTTCTAAGATCGAAGGTTAATGAAGAAAGATTTTCCACAAGATTTAACATGAGTACGGAGCAAGATATTCTCTAAAGATTTCATCGGATACATAATTATCTGGATTCTTTGAATACAGAGTTTGGTCCTTGTATTAGTTCTCGGTCTCCTTCGTGGTTTGCTCAAACCGTTTTTCAGTACCAAATTTTCTATCGAGCGTTCCCAACACTCCATTCTTTATCATCAAACTTTTGGCCATTAAGACCATCTATAGTTTTGCTGCTTCATCGGAATTCAAAGTTATCATAACTGAATCATTGGTTATCAATCCGGGGTGTTTCAAGAATTTCGAAGGATTTGAACGCAGATTGTAATCGTCAAGATACAAAAGATTGTTTAAGATGAAATCAAGTGGCAAACTTGAAGAAATGTTTAGTTTCATATGTTATAATCAATATTTTAATTCATTTTAATTGTTCAATGTTAGTAGTCCACAGTTAGCAGTTCAATAATTCATATATAGTTTAATATATTATATTTGAATTAATTAATACATGTCGTGACCCATTGTATACAAGTCTCAGACTCGATCACAACTCAAAGTATATATATTATTTGAGAATCAATCTCAACCCTTTATAGCTAACTCGAACATTACCGCATATAGAGTGTCTATGATTATTCCAAATAATATATATATATATATATATATATATATATATATGATGTCGATATGATATGTCAAAACATTGTATACGTGTCCCGATTTATCCGACGATATTTAAAGTGCATAAAATAAATAACAGAAATTAAATGACGATAAAAAAAATTACGAGAATTAAAATTGCGATAAATAAAATGCGATAAATAAAATGTAATAAGAAATTAACAGTTAGCTAGGAACAGTTAGCTAGGATTTTGTTAGCGTGGATTCTTAACAAAATTTCTCATAGTTAATTTTTTTGTTTCTTACAAATTTTATTTTGTCAAATGTTTTCTTCATTATGCCACTTGTTGGATTCTGATAGGTCAAAATCCAAATATGAAATTGAATAAAAATGGTTATTCTGCGGTGAACGGATAGGTATATCTGCGAATGCAAATAGAATAGTTCATGATTGTTGAATCAGAATCAAAGAATGTACAATATAATATGTTAATATGAAGTCTAAATATTCCTCGGGTATTACCTACCCGTTAAAATATTTTCATGATTAACAGTTTGTACAAGGAAATTTTTAATTACAATCTTTATGAAAATATACCTACATGTATATTTTCTTCAGATGAAATCATGGATTTAAATGAGTCAATATGATATTAAACTTATATGATTTACAGTTAGAACTATAGTACATAATCTCTAAAACATTAGAGATTACATAATCGCCATGTTGAACGAAGATAAATGAGGTAGAACGATACGTAAAACGAAGATAATCGATGTAGAATGATATGTAGAACGAAGATCATGCTCGAAGTACAGATGGTGATATTGAGGCATGTGATGTTGATGGTATGGGTGCCGATGCTGATGCTACTGTTGGTGCCGGTGATGTTGCTGAAGCTGGTACGTTTTGCACAATATTTTCCAAGGCTACAACTCGGGCACGGAGTTCGTTGACTTCTCTTATTATTCCGGAATGATTGGCGGTTTGAACAAACGGATGAATAAGGTTTAGAATTGTAGATATTATGTAATCATCGCGAGCTATTCTGGAAATGAGGGCGAAATGGTGTTTCGGATTGGTTCGCCGGTAAGTGCTTCAGGTTCTTCGCCAATAGGGCAATATGTTGGGTGGAAAGGATCTCCTTCTTCGCGTCTCCATTGATTAAGTCGACTATGAATCCATCCCCAATTCATCCAGAATTGATGATAGCTAATTGGTTGATCCATTCCGGTTACACTGCTTTCGGAGTTCGAGTGGAAATCCATATCGGAATAGCTATCAGAATTCGAGGAATTTGAACTAGTTGCGAGTTTCATCTTGCACGGTCAGATAAAGTATTTTTGATAAGAAATAGGTTATAGGATTTAGTTTGGTACGCTTCAATACATAACTTACATATGTATATCCAATACCAAAATCCCTTAGATTACGGAGGAATCTTCAGAAGCTGTCAGACAAAGTTTATAGTAACAGATATGCTAAGATATGAATCTGTCTATGCCCTATCTATGCAATAAATGCAGAAAGACGTGTCTATACTTAGGAATGATAAGCAGAAAATTTTCTACTAGGAATGATAAGCAAAACTTATAACATGCAGCTAAGGTCGAAGTCCAGACTTGCTAATGCATTCTTACGATTATTAATCAGACTCACTAATGCAAGACCTGGTTCGCTAAGACCACCGCTCTGATACTACATGTCAAGCCCCGTCCTAATCCATCTGGATGAAGTCATCAACATTTGGTCCCATTGCAATGATCAACTCCAAGTAATGTCTTTAAAATGAGTAAATGCACAGCGGAAGATTTCTTTCATACCTGAGAATAAACATGCTTAAAAGTGTCAACCAAAAGGTTGGTGAGTTCATAGGTTTATCATAACAATTATTTCAATATCTTAATAGACCACAAGATTTCATCTTTCATAATTAACTGCACGAACACTCATCTGCAAAAAAATATAATACAGGAACACTCATCTGTATAAAAATCATTCATATGAAGAACACCTGGTAACCGACATTAAAAAATGCATATAGAATATCCCCAAATATACAGGTACACTCATATGTATATAAAAATCGAAGTACTAAATGTCACGACCCGGAAAATTCCGACTACATTTAAACCAAACTCTCGATACGATTTAATATTTTTAACGCAATAAGAAAAGTCTGTTAGGTTGAGTCTCAAAATTTTTGAACTATTTGACTCTCGACTATTTCCAAAGATTAACGAACAACTATTTGTAATATATATATATATATATATATATATATATATATATATATATATATATATATATATATATATATATATATATATATATATATATATATATATATATATATATATATATGGTACTTGAAATATAAATTAATGTGCATCGTCACAGTAGTAGCTAATTTTAATATTTGGTTAGCACTTAGTATTCAATTAAATGTTATGTTAAGTTAATATACTATATTAGTTTTCTTCATAATTATAACACAAATAAAATTTATAAAGCTATATTAAACATTAATAATAGGTCGCTCAAATTACATAGAAATCATATCACTTGTAATTTAACTTAAGGTAGTAAAAACAAGTAAGGAACTTAATAGCTATTCTCCAAATTAATAACTATTTTTTTTAGAGTTGGTGAAAGGTGGTTATGATTGATTGTTAGTAAATCACAATAATTACACCAAAACTTAATTTATTTTTACAGTGTAAGTGTGTACACATATAACAATTAAATTTACTTAATAGAAAACGACTTCCGTGATTTTTGGGACATAACTCAATTATCAATATCAATATCAATATCATTTATATATATAGAATACCAATCATCTATCTCTGTCACAACTACAACAAACTCTGAGTCATTTATCGCCTAATTTTCTGCATAATACAAAACACTTTTTGTTGCTTTTATTTAGTGGGTTACGTACAGAATTTTTGGATTCTAAATTCATTGCATCCGTAAAAGTAGTTAGTAATATGATTGATACTTATGGCTACTTTTTGTTTGTCTAAGTATAAATGATGTAATATAAATAAACATATAGATAGATAGATTAATAGATAAATATTTTGAACACCCTTTTAACTGAACATACATATTTTCTTCCATCAACCAACCCATTGACCACCTTAACCATTGGAGGCAACCAATCGCCACCCTACGTCATCCACCACGAACACTCCTCTTTCCAGTGTAGTTCTTGTCGACCACCACAAGAAGCTGTTGCCTTGCAACCCATACCGCCACCATCTATAACTTGATCATCAAGAACCATCACCAATTGAGTCACCACTGTTGCAACTATAATTTTTCTGTTTAAACCTTCAACACACCCACACACGACCACCTTAAACCACCCAACAACATTAAAGGCTTCTGTTAACTGATTCTGTTTTTTTGTTGGTTAAAGTATCAAACCAACCTCCACATACGATCATAAACGACTGCCATTATAGCCACGGCTACTGTTGTTCAGTCCCAACCATCGTGATCCTTCACCATACAAACCACACCCACTTCCACCATGAAATTTATGAACGCGTTTACACAAACCTATCGATCACCATAACCATCACCATCACAATTGACAACCATCATCACCACAGTTCATTGCTTGTTACTGCTACTTTTTTGAAGAGCTATAACCCAAAACCGTTAACCCATCACCACCTACGGTCTACTATATAACCATCACCATAACCCATCAAATCCTATTCGTTTCTATCACTGTTGCTGCTGTATTTGCAGCCTATAACTACCATGAACCACTCCAACAACAACCACTACTAGTTCCTACTTCCTTGTACGTTTAAACCATTTCAAATAACAATTAATTTCACGTTTCATTTCTGTTTTAAATATGATTGAAGGAAGTGAAGAAAGTAATGGTGAGCTTTGATGAGGATCGATGAGGATGATTAAAGATGATGATGGAATGATAATGAGAAAGATCAATGATGATAATTGATGGAATTTTTTTTTTATCGAGCTGTCCCCTTTTCCTTTCTGTCGACCTCACAAACCCCACATAACCTAACACACGGCTATTTACCTTTTTAATCCAGAATTATTCAACAAATACAATTGCAATCGGGTCATGTTTATGTTTAGGGCCGAAATTTCTTTTTCTATTGGGCCAACGTTTTTGTGTTGGGCCATAAAATGATATAGACTCTTTGTTGGGCTAGGTTTATATCAAATATCATAAGGAAACCACTAGTATGTGTCTGTTAGAATTAAAACGTGGAAAGTATAGATAATTACATGTTGATGATGCATGGTAACGAGATGTTGCTAGTTGATGACATAATTATTATGATAAAATGATATGCAAAGCTCCATTGATGATGGTTATGTGAATGGCGAATGGGTAATAAAGAAACTTATGATGTTGATTAGCGAACAATTATGGTAATGGTTAAGGAGTGTTATGGGTTAGCGGGACGTCGCGGGTTCAAACCCGGACTTGGGCATTTTTTTAAAGGGCTACTCCTTTGAGGTAGTTTACTTATTTATTATTATTATTATTATTATTATTATTATTATTATTATTATTGAAATGATTTTTATATAAAAACATTATTATTTTTTATATTATTATTATTATTAATTTACATTAATATTAAAAAAATCGTTATTATTTTAATTATCATTTTTATTATTTTTTTTATAACAAATAAATATTATACTTATATTACATATAATTATATACTAAACATATTAACATTATTTTTATAAATATTACAAATAACAAAGTTTTGATAAAATACTAATATACATATTAAGTTAACTACATGTATAAATATTAATCATTTTAAATATATACAAATTAAATACATATACATATATAACATATAAACTAAGATATGATATATATAAATTTGTTTGATTACAAATATATATATTAATATACATTAATGATATAGGTTCGTGAATCCAAGGCCAACCTTACACTTGTTAATATCGTCATATGTATTTTTACTACAAAATATATTATGGTGAGTTTCATTTGCTCCCTTTTTAATTGTTTTTGCAATATATATTTTTGGGCTGAGAATACATGCGCTGCTTTTATAAATGTTTACGAGATAGACACAAGTACTTAAAAATATATTCTACGTTGAGTTGTACCACTGGCATATTTCCCTGTAGCTTGGTAACTAATATTTACATGGGTATTGTAAACGCGAATCCTGTTGATAGATCTATCGGGCCTGACAACCCCAACCGGACTGGACGACCAGTATTCAACGGTTGTACAGTACTTCGTTTCGGTGACTACACTTGGTACAGTGTAGTGAGATTTCATAATAAAGGGAATATGCGACGTTGATTAAATGTTAAGTATGGTTACCAAGTGCTCAACCACTTAGAATATGATTATTAAAACGTTTATGTATATGAAATCTTGTGGTCTATTAACATATTGAAATGATTATTACGATAAACCTATGAACTCACCAACCTTTTGGTTGACACTTTTAAGCATGTTTATTCTCAGGTACGAATTAAGTCTTCCGCTGTGCATTTGCTCATTTTAAGGACATTACTTGGAGTCGATCATCGCAATGGGACCAGATATTGATGACTTCATCCAGGGGGATAAGGACGGGTTGTTACACTAAAGCATCTATAACCTGGATGGGGTTCGTTAGGCCCATAGATCTATCTTCAGGATTCGCGTCAATTAGTAGCGTTCACTGATTCTTAGGTTACCAAGCAAAACGGTGATATTCAATAAGATAATTCAATCATAGAATGTAGTTTTAAGTACTTGTGTCTATTTCGTAAAACAGTTGTAAAAACAGCGCAAGTATTTTTAGTCCCAAAAATATATTGCAAAAGCATTTAAAAAGGGAGCAAATGAAACTCACAATACGATATCTTGTAGTAAAAATATGCATACGACTGAACTGAACAATGCAGGGTTGGCCTTGGATTCACGAACCTATATCAAGTATATATATTAACACGTATAGTTGTAATCGGACAAATTTATATATAATTAGGGATATGATTTATATATTAAAAATTTATAGGTTTCCTTGATAAAAAAACAATATTAATATTGTTAAGTTATATGTATTGAGTATAAATAGTTATTTGATAAATTAATAATATTAAATAAAAAGTGGTATTATCTTTTAATAATAATAATAGAAAATATTTTTTTAATAATAATAATTATAGTAATAATAACCCTGATAATGATAATGCTAATAAAAATGAAAATACTTATAATACTAATAATAATGATAATACTAGTAAAAATAAATAAAATGTTATAAGTTAATAATAATAATAATGATAATCCTTATATTAATTCTTAATGGTAATACTAATACTAATGTTAATAATAATCTTAAAATCATGTTAATTCTAATAATAATAATAACTATGATAATACTTATAATACTTATATAAATGATAATAATGTAAATTATATTAATAATAATAATAAAAATCATGATATCAATCAATAAACATAATAATAATAATAATAATAATAATAATAATAATAATAATAATAATAATAATAATAATAATAATAATAATAATAAGAGTAATAATAATAACTACCTCTCAAGAAGAAAAAGTTCCAAAATAAATGCCTATGCCCGGGCTCAAACCCGAGACCTCTCGTTCACGCGAAACACCCTTAAACCACTCGTCCGTTCCATTTATCTAATGAAATCTCATACGCAAAATCATTTACACCGTAATTCTGATTCTATGTCTAGTCTGTCATCGGCCCAACATCATATTCGACCCAACTGAAATAAAATCTCGGCCCAACAGGACTCTATTCCTCAGCCCAGCAGGAATAAGAACACAGCCCAACACACTTGTCCCAACTTGTGCAGCTATTTGATGATAAAAAAAAAACGCAGTAGCATAGGTTCGAACTCAGGACCTCTCGTTCAAGAGAAACACCCCTAACCATTACGCTGATTATTCATTTCTGTTTTATTTAACACCCTAAATAATTTTACCCTAAATCTCCTACTGCTACTTCTTCTCCTTCATTATTAAACTCACATACCCAATCATCTCCATCATCGTTGTTATCATCTTCTTCATGATAATTGCAACATCATCGTCGTCTTTTTTTTTTTCGTTTAACAGCTTCACACATCACTTTCTTATCTTTAACATCGTATGTCAACAATCATCACCATCATCACTATCGTCGATGTAACATAAAATGGGAGTATGAACAACAACTGCATCAGACCTTCGTCATCGTTATTTCATAATTATTCATCGTCTTCCACTGTTCATCTTCACATCTAATCACCATAATCATCATTCTTCGTTAATCACCAACTATCATCATCAGTATTATAATCTCATCATCACTTATCATTGAAATCATCATCATTTTCATCGGACACAAGCAGGTGCAGCAGCGGTATTCGAAGAAACAGAAACAAATAGTAATGACCGTGATGTTGTGATGATTGTAAACAGAAAACACGTAGATGATAGGGACTATTTTCAAGGTGGTTTGAGGGTTTTTTTAAACATAAGTAATTATACGCGAGTGGTGGCGGCGGTAATGGTTAGCATTCTTGGGTGGTTTCTACTTGATCAACCACAGCGAGCAAGTATAATAGTTGAAGTGGGTTTTGGTGTGGTCACGTAAAAGGGAAAACTATAATGATAGGTATAGTGGTGGTGATTAGGTGATGGTAGTTCTAATGGGTTCACGATGGTACGTGGTTATCGTGGTTAAAACAGGAGTGTAGCGTTTTGTTGATCGAGGGTGGTGATGAAGCTTTGGTTGCTCCAACTAGGATCATAACGAGATAGAGAGGTGGTTGATGGTGATCGGGTTTTGGTGGTAGTTGTTGGAGGTGATTTATGAAGGTGATAATAATCATGGTGGTGTAAGGTGGTGAAGTAGAAGAAGAAAGCCAAGTGGAAAGTTTGATCGGTTGTGAGTTTTATATAACTCCTATGTATGTAAATATATATAGAGATAATTGAGAAAGGAAAAGCATGTACAGTAAATCTCATTAAATATAATTTATAGTTTTGTTGCATTCATTGAAAAATCCCTACTCATGTGATAAAAGAAAGAAAACTAAAAGAAAGGACATAATTAGCCGATAGTCCCTGAGAAAATGTTGATGGTGGGGATACTTTTTGGTAAATAGAAGTAGAAAGAAGGTGGGGTGTTGGTTTTAATCTCTGTATTCTAAATCTTTATATAGAAGTATGCTATCTATATTTATATATATTGATAGTGATGTGCAATTGAAAAAGAAGCATTTGAAATAGTAAACTCAATGATATAATTAAATTAAGCACAGTAACTTCATTCAATAATATCAATATCGTGCTTCCTTTCTTTTCACAGGTGAATAATAATAAACAATATAAATATAGATTGAAAGTCATCAATTGCACAGTAATATATATATATATATATATATATATATATATATATTTCAATTGGAATTGCACCGGATACAATTTATCAAATGAAACAAGTAGGGTGGCTTGTAGTCGAATAATTAGAAATTTTATGATTCATGATTGGTGTTGTGGGGTTTACAAAAAAAAAAAAAAAAAAAAAAAAAAGAAAAGGAGGAGACATCACTTTATATATCTCTGTGCCCATATGCTATATAGATGGAATCTTAAAGATGTAGTAGACATAGAATAATGGAGTATCAATCATATAACAATCATATACAGTAATAGATTGGATGCGTGCATATAATTCAGATTGGCATATTATATAAAGTCTATGTGATGATAAACATACAAACATATTAACCATTTAGTTTAATAATAAGAGTATAATATTATTACTAATCAATTAGAAATTTAAAACGTTTATAACCCTTAGCCGCCCTCAATTATTCTTTTACATAATGGATTTCAAGCTCTGTTGTTAATCAGTGACGAATAAAAGTATTCCGAAAAATCCCAAATTTTTACAGTAATTATATTTATTTATTTTAGTTATTATGGTATAAAATTTGATCATTAATTTATTAAATAAAAATTACATCAACTGTCCCTCTCAATTCTGGGTAAAATATAAAAAGTGTTAAAATTTATTATTTAGCTTCTAAATATATTTTTAATAGGCCTATGATTCATATAACTCATTTTCGGATCACCCTTTATTTAAAAATTATATAAGTTTGAATTTAACTTGCTTAATATCAATCGAATGACAATTGAGCGTTACTGTCGTTTACTGAATAGATTCGAAATCACAATATATATATTTAATATACCTTATTTATATATATAGATACGTTTTAAATAATAATTTTCATAATATCATATTTTTATTTTATTTTACATAATTACATTTAATAACAACAACATATAATATTTCAAATTATATTTCCAGTTATTATATATATATATATATACACATATCTAATTACATATAGTTGTTCGTGAATCGTCGAGAATGGTGATAATGCTAAAAACGAACATATATTTCATAGCATTATTCCTCAAGAAAGACAAGCTTTTAGTTGCAATTGTTCTATTTAAAAGTGATATTCGTTTAAATAATAAAAGGTGAAGACAAAAGACAGATTCGACGAATTGAAGACGCAAACGACCAAAAAGCTCAAAAGTACAAAAGACAATCAAAGAGGTTCCAATTATTGATAAGAAACATCTCGAAATTACAAGAGTACAAGATTCAAAACGCAAAGTACAAAATATAAAATTGTACGCAAGGACGTTCAAAAATCCGAAACCGGGACCCGAGTCAACTCTCAACGCTCGACGCAACGGACTAAAAATTACAAGTTAACTATGTATATAAATATAATATAATATATAATTAATTATATTAATTATATATATATTATATATATATATTATAAACCGTCGGCAAGAAAGACTCCAAAAGGGACTGAGCTGTAATTTCAAACTCCGCGACTAGCGGAGTTTGAAGGCAAAAATGCCGCGAGTCGCGGAGCCCCAAAATTCGAAAATCCCTATAAAAGCAAACGAATTCTTATCGCAAAAACCACAAAAAATCCATCCATCTCTCTATCTATATCGTATATATTTATATTTATATTTTAATTTTAATTTTAATTTTAATCCTAATAATAAGGGTATGTTAGCGAATGTTATAAGGGTGTAAGTCGAAATTCTATCCGTGTAACGCTACGCTATTTTTAATCATTGTAAGTTATGTTCAACCCTTTTATATTAATGTCTCGTAGCTAAGTTATTATTATGCTTATTTAATCCGAAGTGATCATGATGTTGGGCTAATTACTAAAATTGGGTAATTGGGCTTTGTACCATAATTGGGGTTTGGACAAAAGAATGACACTTGTGGAAATTAGACTATGGGCTATTAATGGGTTTTATATTAACTAAAAAATACCTTGTTAATTTAATATACAAACTTATAATTTGACGTATTTATATATAACCACATACGCTTGACTGGGTACGGTGGGCGGGATATCTATAAATACCAATAATTATTCATTTTACTGGATACGGAACTGGATTAATAGTTAATAAACTTGTTGAAACAGGGGTGAATTACATTCAAGGGTAATTGGTGTAATTGTTAACAAAGTAGTAAAACCTTGGTTTACACGCAGTCGATAACCTGGTGTATTCATTAAACAAAGTATTAAAACCTTGTTACAATTCGAATCCCCAATTAGTTGGAATATTTGACTTCGGGAATAAGAATAATTTGACGAAGGCTTTCGCTCTTTATATTTATGACTGATGGACTATTATGGACAAATCCGTATGGACATATTAAATAATCCAGGACAAAGGATAATTAACCCGTGGGCATAAAACTAAAATCAACACGTCAAACATCATGATTACGGAAGTTTAAATAAGCATAATTCTTTTATTTCATATTTAATTTCCTTTATTTTATATTTAATTGCACTTCTAATTATCGCATTTTTATTGTTATTGTATTTAATTGCACTTTTAATTATCGTACTTTTTAATTATCGCAAGTTTATTTTATCGCATTTTTATTATTCGCAATTTCATTATCGTTATTTATTTGCCGCTTTAATTTAAGTCTTGTATTTATTTTTAATATTTTACATTTGGTTTTAACTGCGACTAAAGTTTTAAAATCGATAAACCGGTCATTAAACGGTAAAAACTCCCCTTTATAATAATAATATTACTTATATATATATATTTGTATTTTTATAAAAGTAAACTAATATAGCGTTAAGCTTTGTTTAAAAAGATTCCCTGTGGAACGAACCGGACTTACTAAAAACTACACTACTGTACGATTAGGTACACTGCCTATAAGTGTTGTAGCAAGGTTTAAGTATATCCATTCTATAAATAAATAAATATCTTGTGTAAAATTGTATCGTATTTAATAGTATTTTCTGTAAAAATATAAGCTATTTTATATACTACTCTGCTAAAACATCAAGTTATTTTTGGCGCCGCTGCCGGGGAATCTCTTAAAAGCCGGAAGCGCAACGCTAATATAGAAAAAAATAAAATTATTTTACTTTTATTAAAATTCGTTTTTATAAAAGTACGTTTTAAATATTCGAAAATATAAAAAGAAAAACAAAAATATAAATACTTTTAGGAGTTTGATAAATATTTAAGTTTTATAAAGTTTCTTTAGTTTGTAAAAATATAAGTTTTATTTAATTTATTTTATAAATATATTTTATAAATATAAAAACCGAAAAAAATATATTTATATATATAAATCTATTTTTAAGATATTTTTAAATTTATAAAGAAGTTCTATTTTTATTTAAGTTTTTAAATATAAGTTTTTTTTTTATACAAATATTTTGATATAAACATAAATTATAAAACAGAAAATTATAAAACAGAAAATAAAAAAAATAAAAAAATTAAAGAAAAACGCGTAAATTTTAAACTGTTTCAGAGTTGAATTTCTGAACCCCGCGACTCGTGGGGTTTACTGCCTTGAATACCGCAACTCGCGGAGTAAACCTGACACACGACAGAAGCCCTAATCAGGCATTAATCACGGTGTAATTATTATTATTATTATTATTTAATTAAAAACCCTAAATAGGTTTTATTTATTTATTAATTAGTTTAGTTTATTAATTTAATTTGTTTTATTTAGTTTTAAATAGTTTAATTAATTTGTAAAATTAATAATATAAAAATAATATTGTAATTTTTATAACTTTTTGTATATTTTTATATTTTGTCCCTTTTTAATCGTTTTAGCGTAATATTTGTATTTTTAGCTCATATTTAGTTTTAAACTTAGTTTTTGCAATAGTTATTTTTACTTCTAGATTTTTAGGCTTTGCTGTAGAATTCTTTAAGTGCATTTTCTTTAGACTAAGATTTAGGTGCTTTAGAATTTTGCGACGTCTTTTTAAGTTTTAGTTTCTTTTTAAGTTATTTCCATTTGGGATTTAGTTTTTCCTGTAAGCTTTAATATTTTTAGACGACTTTTACCTATGTATCAATTATCATTCCAATTAGTAATCTCAATTTGCGATTATAATTTTAAATTAGTTGTAGTAATAAGGTTAGGTTAGTCAAGTATTTCTAAGTTTTATAAGTTTCTTTTATTTTTCCGTCACCTTTTATTTTTCAACCATTTTTCTTTTTCGACCTTTTTCGACGAACTCTTTTTCTTTCTTATTTCTCGCTATTCTAGTTTTAGGACATAGATTTTTATTCTACTTCTTATCTAAATTTCTTAAAATTACGAAAATTTGTTTTAAGTAGTTAAATTAATAGACATCAAAATTTTCTGGTTCGTAGTAATAGTTGGATTTGTACATGGACCGGGTTATTGGAGCCAAACAGTCCTCAATTATATTGAGACCAAACGAATCCTGCCCCTCTGCTGCATCTTTTGGCTATTCAAAATGTGGGCAAAATCAGAAAAGTCTATTGGTTGGATAACTTATTATAATTTTTCTTTCCTTTTAAAACTAATAGGATATTCAGTGAATGCACCGAGCAAGACGATCACCACCTTTTGTACGTTCACCACCTGTAACTAGATCAAGACATTTAGCAAATATTACCACCGTTGATTTTTCTTTAGAATCGTCATCCAGTCGACCAAGTACTTCGGTTCAAATTTCCGATAATCCATTTTTTGAACCCGACCTCACAATTGAGAATCCAGAGAATATTCAGGAACGGTTTGTAGATCCTGAACCACTAAACTTTCCTCCGGAACCACCAATCATTCAAACAGAGATTGTTGAGGAACGAACCATTAAATCAGAATCCTCTAGTGATTCCGATTCAACAAATTCAATTATGGAGAATCTGGAACCTTTAAGTATGGAAGACCGAATGAGAGCTAAACGCACTGGCCAAGGTCACGCAATTACTCATCCAGACATTAATGCGCCAGATTATGAAATCAAAGGACAAATTCTACACATGGTGACTAATCAATGCCAATTTAGTGGTGCGCCGAAGGAAGATCCAAATGAACATTTACGTACCTTTAATAGGATCTGCACACTATTTAAAATAAGAGAAGTGGAGGATGAACAGATATATCTCATGTTATTTCCCTGGACTTTAAAGGGAGAAGCCAAAGATTGGTTGGAATCATTACCTGAAGGGCGATCGATACATGGGACGTATTAGTTGACAAATTTCTTAAACAATTCTTTCCTGCATCTAAAGCCGTAAGACTTCAAGCAGAAATTGTTACGTTCACACAGAAACCGAATGAAACTCTATATGAGGCGTGGACTAGATATGGAAAGTTGTTAAGAGGATGTCCGCAACATGGTTTAGACACCTGTCAAATAGTACAAATATTCTACCAAGGATGCGACATCACTACAAGAAAAGACATAGATATAGCAGCTGGTGGTTCTATTATGAAGAAAATCGAAACTGATGCTTACAAAATTATTGATAACACTGCTTCCCACTCACATGAGTGGCACCAAGAAAAAGATATCGTTAGATCATCTAAAGCAGCTAGAGCCGATTCTAGCCATGACTTAGATTCCGTTTCCGCAAAGATAGATGCTGTGGAAAGACGAATGGAAAAGATGACTAAAGATATTCACTCAATACGAATTAGTTGTGAGCAGTGTGGAGGACCACATTTGACAAAAGATTGTCTCAGTATTGAATTAACAATGGAACAAAGAGAGAATATTTCATACATAAACCAAAGGCCTGGAAATAATTATCAGAATAATTATCAACCGCCAAGACCAATTTACAATCAAAACCAGAATTATAACCGAAATATTCCATACAACAACCAACAAGGTCCTAGCAATCAACAAGTATCCAATAATACTTACAACCAGCAAAGACCTAATTTTCAAAACAAACCACCACAACAAACCGATGATAAAAGCCGAATTTAGAAGATATGATGACGAAGCTAGTTGAAACTCAAACGCAGTTTTTCACATCTCAGAAACAAACCAATGAACAAAATGCTCAAGCATTTAGAAATCAACAAGCTTCTATTCAAAATCTAGAACAAGAAGTAAGTAACCTAGCAAGGTTAATAGGTGAAAGAAAACCGGGAAGTCTACCTAGTGATACAAATGCTAACCCCCGGAATGACACAGCTAAAGCTATTACCACAAGAAGTGGTACAACACTTAAACCACCGGAAATACCTGTAACTTCTGATGAAGCTATTCCTACTCCACAAGAACCACAACCTGATCAAGATAAGGAAAAAGAACCGGTAGTTGAAAAGGTTAATGAAGATAACACAGTTAAGGCTAAACCTTATGTTAAACCATACCAACCGCCACTTCCTTACCCGAGTAAAATGAAGAAAGAGAAACTTGAAGCCGAGCAATCCAAATTCTTGGATATGTTTAAACAGATAAATGTAAATCTTCCTTTCATTGATGTGATTTCAGGAATGCCTAGATATGCTAAATTCTTGAAAGATCTAATTTCAAATAGAAAGAAAATGGAAGAACTCTCGGCTGTTACTATGAATGCTAATTGTTCAGCAGTGCTGTTGAATAAGATACCAGAAAAATTATCTGATCCAGGAAGTTTCACAATTCCATATTTTCTGGGTAGTCTTAGTTCAATAGAAGCATTGGCAGACTTAGGTGCTAGTATAAATCTAATGCCGTATTCACTATACGCTAAACTAGACCTTGGAGAATTGAAACCAACCAGAATAAGCATACAACTAGCCGATAGATCAATAAAATATCCTAGAGGGATAATGGAGAACATGCTAGTTAAAGTTGGTACTTTAGTATTTCCAGTAGATTTTGTTGTTCTGGACATGGAAGAAGATTCTCAAGTTCCTCTCATATTAGGAAGACCATTCTTAAACACGGCTAAAGCAATGATAGACGTGTTCGGTAAGAAATTGACCCTAAGTATAGAGGATGAGAGTGTTACCTTTTCAGTTGATAGAGCAATGCAACAACCACAATCTGCAGATGATACATATTATTATATTCAAACTATAGATGCACATGCAGAATTATTAGAAGAATTTCCAGAATTACAAGGAACAGGAGAATGTTCTTTAGGAGAAGGTAATGAACCAATTGATGAAGCTGACATGTTAGCTACACTTATAGCTAATGGATATGAACCAACAACAGAAGAAATTCAAATGCTAAAAGAAGAAGACAGATATCGATATAAATCATCGATAGAAGAACCTCCAAAATTAGAGTTAAAGCCACTTCCAAACCATTTGGAATACGCTTATTTACATGGTGAATCTGAATTACCTGTAATAATATCGTCTTCTCTTACTGAAAATGAGAAATCACAACTCATTTCTGTGTTGAAAGCTCATAAACCAGCCATTGCATGGAAGATTCATGATATTAAAGGAATAAGTCCTTCGTATTGCACACATAAAATCCTTATGGAAGAAGTTCATAAAACGTATGTGCAACGCCAACGAAGACTAAATCCTAATATGCAAGATGTAGTTAAGAAAGAGATTATTAAACTGCTAGACGCAGGTCTAATTTATCCAATCTCTGATAGTCCACGGGTAAGCCCAGTTCAATGCGTGCCTAAGAAGGGTGGCATGACTGTCATTACAAATGAGAAAAATGAGCTTATTCCTACTAGGACTGTAACAGGATGGCGTGTGTGTATTGATTATAGAAAATTAAATGACGCCACCAGAAAAGATCACTTTCCCTTACCTTTCATTGATCAAATGTTGGAAAGATTAGCCGAAAATAGTTACTATTGTTTTCTAGATGGATTTTCCGGATATTTTCAAATTCCAATAGCACCCGAAGATCAAGAGAAAACCACATTCACGTGCCCTTATGGTACTTTTGCTTACAAACGCATGCCATTTGGACTTTGTAAGGCCCCTGCAACCTTTCAAAGGTGTATGATGGCGATTTTTCATGACATGATAGAAGAATGCATGGAAGTATTCATGGATGACTTTTCAGTCTTCGGTGATACATTTGAATCATGTCTAGTTAATCTTGAACGAATGCTTATTAGATGCGAACAATCAAATCTAGTACTTAATTGGGAGAAATGTCATTTCATGGTTAAAGAAGGCATCGTTCTTGGACATAAAATTTCAAAAGAAGGAATTGAAGTGGATAGAGCTAAAGTAGATGTAATTGCTAAACTTCCACATCCCACCAATGTTAGAGGAGTTAGGAGTTTTCTAGGGCATGCCGGTTTTTACCGACGTTTCATAAAAGATTTTTCTAAAATTGCCACTCCTATGAATAAACTCCTAGAAAAGGATGCTCCATTCATCTTTTCAGATGAGTGTATCAAATCTTTTAATATTCTTAAAGAAAAACTCACTAATGCACCGATCATGATAACACCAAATTGGAATCTACCATTTGAACTAATGTGCGATGCAAGTGATTTTGCAATGGGAGCCGTTTTAGGACAAAGGATTGAAAAACGATTTCAACCTATATATTATGCTAGTAAGACGTTACAAGGAGCACAAACAAACTATACAACTACTGAAAAAGAACTCCTTGCTATTGTCTTTGCTTTTGACAAATTTCGATCATATCTCGGTCTAACAAAAACGGTGGTCTATACCGACAATTCTGCTCTTAGATACTTATTTTCAAAACAAGATGCTAAACCAAGATTAATCCGTTGGATCTTACTCTTACAAGAGTTTGATATTGAAATCCGAGATAAAAGAGGAGCAGAAAATCTCGCCGCTGATCATCTTTCTCGTCTTGAAAATTCTGAGTTAGAAGTTCTAAATGAATCGGCCATACAAGACAACTTTCCTGATGAATATCTATTGAAGATAGATTATAATGAAATCCCATGGTTTGCAGACTATGCAAACTACTTAGTTTGTGGATTCCTTGAGAAAGGATTATCGTACCAAAAATGAAAGAAATTCTTCAGTGATATAAAACACTATTTTTGGGAAGATCCACATCTGTTTAAAAGTTGTCCCGATGGAATAATACGCCGATGTGTATTTGGAGATGAAGCTAGTAAAATATTAAACCATTGTCACATAGGACCAACAGGAGGGCATTATGGGCCTCAACTAACAGCAAGAAAAGTTTATGATGCTGGATTCTATTGGCCTACAATTTACAAAGACGCACACCTACTTTGCAAATCCTGTGATGCTTGTCAAAGGGCCGGAAAAATAAGTCAACGTGATGAAATGCCACAAAATGTCATCCAAGTATGTGAAGTATTTGACATTTGGGGTATTGACTTTATGGGTCCATTTCCAAAATCTCATAATAATCTATATATACTCGTAGCCATTGATTATGTATCTAAATGGGCGGAAGCACAAGCTCTCCCAACTAACGATGCACGAGTTGTAGTCAACTTTTTAAAATGTCTTTTTGCAAGGTTTGGAACACCGAAAGCTTTAATAAGTGATCGGGGTACTCATTTCTGTAATAATCAACTTGAGAAAGTTCTTAAAAGATATGGAGTAACTCATAAAATCTCCACCGCATATCATCCACAAACAAGTGGACAAGTTGAAAATACCAACCGAGCTTTAAAACATATTCTAGAGAAAACCGTAGGATCAAATCCAAAGGAATGGTCCATTAAATTGGAGGATGCACTCTGGGCTTTTAGAACAGCCTACAAAACTCCAATTGGAACCACACCTTTTAGACTTGTTTATGGAAAAGCATGTCATCTTCCAGTAGAAATTGAACACAAAGCATTTTGGGCTTTGAAGACATGTAATCTTGATTTACATGAAGCCGGACATCTACGATTAAGTCAACTAAACGAATTAGAAGAATTAAGACATGAAGCATACGAAAATTCGTTAATCTATAAAGAAAGAACGAAGAAATGGCATGATAAAAGAATCAGAAGTTCAAAAGAATTTAAAGAAGGGGACAGAGTTCTTCTTTTCAATTCACGATTCAAGCTATTTCCTGGAAAATTGAAATCAAGATGGTCTGGGCCATTCATAGTCAAAAGAGTTTTCCCATACGGAACGATAGAATTGATAAATTCAAATGGCATTGAATTTAAAGTTAATGGTCACAGAGTTAAACATTACATACATGGTCCGATGGAAGTTGACAATGAAGTTAATCATAATTTCACCACCCAAGAAAACCTTCAAAATGAAAACATAAATATGTTATCAACAACATATGAAAAATCAAAACTGGAATATAGGGAGGATTCAAATTTGAGTGATGAAGAAGAATTCCTATACAAACCTCCCATTCCAAGAAACGAAGAAAAATGTGAACAAGAAATTCAAATAGAAATGAAAGAACCAAGGAAAGAGCACCCGAAAAAGGTTTACAAACCAACTCGACTTACTAAAGCAGGAGACCCGGGTGAATTTATCATTTCTTGCTTACTTAATGATGGTGCTGTATATAATGGACTCGCAGATTTAGGAGCAAGTGCAAATATTATGCCTCTTTCCTTATACAAAAGATTAGGCATGGGTAAATTAAAACCAACCAAAATAGGTGTTCAATCATTTGACCAAACCATTAAACACCCGGTTGGAATAGCAAATAATTTACTTGTTAACGTGGGAAGTTTGACCTTTGTTGCAAACTTCATAGTGATTAATATGGAGGAAAACCTTGATATTCCTCTAATTCTAGGTCGCCCATTTTTAGCAACCACCAAGGCATTCATTGATGTAAGAGAAGGTAGAATAACACTTAGGAATGGTGATACATCGATCACCTTTGTGAACCGAAAGTTTAGATCTCCACAAACCAAAACTGTTAGACCAATAAAAATGCATAAATGTGGGGAAGATGAAGAAACACTTAATGATGATCCAATCACAAAGAATGCCGTTGATGATATGAAATTAGATGAACCCATTTTTAACAGTTCAACGAAGAAACTTTATAAAAGGATTCACGATGCTAAGATTAAAGGAAACTTTAAGTTATATAACCGATTAATATCCAATTTATCGTCAAAAGAAAAGGCAATGTTAGTTGAATTTGTGAAAGTTACGGAGGAAATCAACAAACGGATTGAAGTAAAAGTCAAAGATATACAAGTTGTTGATGATTCAATTGAAAATAATGTTAATCACAATTTCAACACTACAGCTGACTAAGTGTGGGGAGAATCAAAGGGGTTTATGTATTTCTGTTAGAGTTAGATTGTCTGTTTTCGTGTAGTTCTCGAAAATGGAACCCGAATGGTCTTTCCCTAGCAGACCCTAAAGAACTAGTCTTCTCCCCCCATTCTGAATTTTTTATTTTTTTAGGTTTTTACAAAATGAAGACTGCCTGTGAACTAAACCATGGTCTAATGCTACACGCTTTGATCACTAAACAAAATAATGACATACTACCGAGTGAATTAGTATCAGTAATCAGAGAAAGAATGGACGGAGTTAGAAAAGAATCCAGATGCGAAGATAATAAGTTACAATTTGGTAAAGGAAAATCAAAATCCGTAGCGAAAAGAAGAGCACGACACCTAGAAAGATGTCACAAATGCGGAAAATGGTCACATGGAGGTAAATGTTCAAATAATCAAACCTATTCAAATACCGAATTTGTTACTTTATGCAGAGACGGACCTTTCATATGTTTAGAAGAAAAGACACTGAATGCTCGAGGTTACGCCTATGTAGCCATGGAAAACCAATTAAACCGACTATCTTATGAATGGGATAGATCATATAACTAAGAAATCTATTTCACAGGTATGTCTGTACAGTTTTTATTTTTATTTTTATTTTTAACCTTTTGATAATAAACGCTAATTTGTTCGCTAAAAAGTATTAAATTGGTATTGAATAAAATTAGGTTTGGCGATCTAAATTATTGATATCATATAAAAATTTATTACATCACTGCGAAATTTAACGTTTATTCTTAAGGTATAAATATCTTTAATCAATCAACACAAAATATTTCAAAAATTCGTCATGAGTTAAATTAGGTCTTGGAACCGAAATTACTTTACCGAAAAGAGGGGTGCATATTTTTGATAATATTTGATTGATTAAAGTGGGATAAAAAGCCAAAAAGATTTTTAATTTTATTTTTACCATGTTTTTAAAATTAATATTTAAATCTTAAATTAATATTGTAAACTTTGTAAAAACAATATATTTAAAATTGTAAATATTTGAAAAATTAATATAAGTTTGGTGTGAATTTATAATATGAATTTCTAAAATTAAGATTGGTGTGAATTTTTTATTTTATGAATTTTTAATTTTATGCATTTTAAATTTTAGGTTTGGTGTGAATTTTTAATATTAATTTTGAATTTTATATTTAAATTGTGTGAATTTAAAAACAAAAATTTACTTTATCTCATTAAGTTAAAAATATGATTTTTAAAATTCGTCGTAAGTTGAAGACTAGGTCTTTGAACCGAAATTGCTTTACCCAAGGAAGGGACGAGAACTTTTATTATCATTATTTTTAATCTTATTGAATTAAAGTATGCCAAAAACATTAAAAAAAAACCCAAAAATCTTAGCTTTTAAAACAATCGCTACAAAAAGACAAATTTTAAAATTTTGTCGAAGGACGGACTAGGACATCGATCCGAAACGACCTCGTCCTAAATAACAAAGGAAACAAAATTTTAAAATTAATTACTTAATTGTTTTAATAAGTTAAAGATTATAAAAAAAAAAAATACCAAACTCCGCGACTCGCGGAGTTTGAAGGGGAAATCTCCGCGAGTCGCGGAGGGACCGAAATACAGAAAAAAAATAAAACGTAAAGAACTGCTCAGACAACACACACAACTCAAACATACAGCAAAATAACTGCGAAATAACCCACGAAAAACCCGAAAAAAACCCCCCAAAATCACAATTTTTAACCGTTAATCATCAAATCTTTTACTAAAATCATGTTGAGAAGGATGCTATCAAGGAATTACTCAAGAAAAACGGTAAATTTCTACACCTAAACACCATTTAATCCGAAATTAGTGTTCTTGAGCAATTTTTTTTCCCAATTTGATTTTGATGCTTTTTAGTGTAATTAGGCTTAAATTGTTTATGTATTATGCTTGTATAACCTAGATTGATGCTATTTAACATGATTAGAAGCCTTAAACTTCAAAATTTGAGTAATCTAGGGTTTGTGTTCTTGAGCAAATTTGGGGCTTTTTGATATAAACAGGTTATGGCCAATTTTTGTCATGAATTGTTGCTAAATTAAGTAGTGTAACATGTCTAGGTAGTTAAATGATCCAAACTTTGAGCCTAAACATGATTTTGAGAATTAAAGTGGTCTTTTTCAAGTCTAAAATTCATGAACTTGATTTTTGAAAGATAATGCCATTTGAAACTTGTTTAATTGCTAGTAATGATTATTTTGACATGTTATTTGAGTTGAATGCTTATGAACTTGACGAACATTTTCGTATATGCTTATTTGAAAAAGTGTAGATTTGATGAAAATATGAAAATGAGCTTAAGTTTGATATAAATTGATCATGTCATTGTAATTATTTTGATTGATGATTTTGCTGACACTAATGCATATTTGGATGCACAAAAATTGTGTTTGATGTGTTTTGCAGACTGAAAGGGGTGAATCTTCATCCCAAGCCCGCAATGCTCCTGCTGAGAATGCGGAACAACAGGAGGTGGATAACTACTACAAGCAGGATATACCTCATCCAGTCATGACATTTTCTGATATGCACTTGGAAGAGTTGCACCCGAACCTGAGATTTGACAGACTTTGGATAGATTATCCAAAATACCACAGGGGTTTGCATACTCTTCATTCTAAGGTTGTTGAGGTACCGAGGGTCATAGAATGGGGACCCTTAGAAGCTGTAGAATTGGCCGGGCCAATTAGGGAATTACTTGTACAGAGGTATGGTAATTCTACTTTTAATGACTGGGTACGTTTATTCACCATGCGTAGACCTGTATATAAAGTATGGTGTGAAGAATTATTGTGTAGTATAGAGTTGAATGATCGGGTAACTAGTTTAACCGATCGATCTTTTATTAGATTTTTGTTAGGCGGTTCGATGCATCACATGTCTTTACTGGACATGGCTCAGGCTTTACATATATATACGCCTGAGGAGTTAGCATCTGCCGATTGTAGAGGGTTGATACTAAACGGTAGAAAGATAGATGAAAATTTTGATACACACGGTGTGTGGAGTCAAATGACAAGCCATCACCGTTTCAAAGGGGGAAATTACTCTTATTTGGATATAGATAGAGCCGAATTAAGAGTGATTCATAGGTTTTTAGCTAATTCGATTACACAAAGGGGTAAGAACAAGGAAAAGGTAAATGAACAGGATTTGTTTTACCATATGTGTATTCGAGACCCACAAAGCGCTGTAAGTATACTGTATTGTGTGGGTTATTATTTATCAGCTATGGTTCGGGGGATGAGACCGCATAGCATAATAGGAGGTGGTATTTTTATTACTTTGATTGGTGAATATCTCGGTGTGGATATAAGTCGGGGGGGATTATTAGTAGAAGAACCAGAACCCCGAGATACTATAGGTTTAAATGTATACCATGGTGCGAAAGTTTTGAAGAGGCGAAATAACGCCGCAGTACCATACCATGGTAGACATCCACAGGTTGAGAGAAACCAACAGCAAGGTAATGTAGGAGGGGGAAATGAGATGCAAGAAATGCAAAGGTTTATAGCTTCACAGGAGTACGAAAATGCTAGACAGAGAGCATTTGAAGATTGGCAAGTTCATCAGAACCAAATCATAGCTCATTGCCAACATATAGGTAGAAACTATATTCCTACACCGAAACCCATCTTCCCTCCCTGGTCTATAGAGATGCAACCACCTTATCCTACGTATAACCCTGCCGAAGCATTCTATAGCACCTATGGTTATGCTTGGAACCCCTATTGGTACCAGTATCATCCCTAGTATACTTAGTTTTATTTATTTTGTAATTTGTAATGATTGATACGTTTAATACTTTTGTTAATATTGTAATAGTTTTTATAATTGTCTAACTTTTATTCTTAGGTTTTAATAATTTTTGAATGTGGGGTAATATACCAAACTTCAAAAATATGTATATATGTTTGCAGTTTATCTTATGTACACAACAGGGTAAAACAACGCATTTTCAAAGACTGGCATTAAGTTCAGCAAAAGCAACTAATTTTGACGACAAGATGCAAAATATATGTGAAATAACAACAAGACGGAATGAACAAATGATGTGCACCATTTATCATTCAGCAAACAAACGCCAATATATTTGGAAACTTTGGTAAAAATTTAATCATTTTCACACAAATCACCCTCAATAATTTAAATTATTACTGATTTCTTGCAAATGAGGGCATTGCAAGATCTTAAGTGTGGGAAGGGGTTAAATTCTTTCGGATTTTAAATTTGTTTACTTTATACACTTGGTTACCATTAAAAATACTAGTAAAGCAGTAGTTGTATTAGAATCTAGTGCTCTCTGATAAAAAAGAACAGCCCTAGTCTTATATACTGACTACCCAATTCTAGTAAAATTTTTCAAAATTTTCAATTAAATGAACTCAAAATCATGTTTATACATATTTATGAACGATAAAACTAGGTTTTAACACCGAAATTATTGTTACCTCGGAAAGGACGATAAAAAGGAAAATAAAAGCCAAGTGTGGGAAAATTTACCAAGTTATCTTAAACATATGTCACATATTTCTGTAACAAATAACTGAAAATACTTTTGCTTTGGACTAAACTAAACTGTTTTACCCGATGAAAGAAAAGAAAAGATGGATCTACACGATAAATCAATTCCATCATTAAAAGGAAGTAAAGTCTTCCGAAAAAGACACGCGCTTCTTGATTTAGGTCATGAAGTTGTCGTCCAGACCAGCTGTAGGTTGACGAAAAATCTAGAAAAGTCATCACTAAAATCAGCAGGAAATCCACGGACCTCAGCATTAAACAGGGTCGCCAAGTAGTCAGATTTATCCTAACCATGAGAAGGATTTATCTCGTACAATGGGGGGGGCACCATGCAAATTAGCTTGATAAGACTAATGAATCAGATCCCCAGAAAGGATAATCTCCTTAAAAGATCAAAAATCAGCTTTTAAGCCTGATATTACTCAATCCTTGAGATTGACCTTAAAGATTGAGAATTACAAACTCATGGAATTCAATGATATCTAAACTCGAGCTTGAACGAGAAAATATTTTGATCAAATTACAAACCGATTTGTTTTCTGAAAACCCTATTTTCAATGCGTTCATTACCATTGAACGTAAAATCCTAGGAATTCACCTGGAATTCATTAGGTCACCTGAACTAAATCGGGTGTCAACCGTAAGAACGGTGGTTGCATAGCATGGTCAAAGACAGGACCTTGTGCCAGATCGAAAAAATCATAAGGGTGAGCTTTACTATTGCTCCTACCAAGGATAGTAATTGCGTCCGACACGTTATAGACCATAATTAAAAGCATGTCAGGGGACATTGCCTTAACAGTTGCTTGTTCAACGCTTTCCTTTACAACCGGACGGTAGTTTACCGAAAAGTAATATACGGGACAAGTAAACTGGACGTGTTGCTTTCCAAATACAAGGTTAGCAAGTGGGTGACACAAAACCATAAGTTTTGAGCTAAAATTTTCAAATCTGAAACCCACCAAACCCACAAAAATATTTTGCAAACACCGGTAAAGGGTTATTCCGGAAAACTTATCTAGGGTAAAAACTAGATTTAATTTTCAAAAGATCAAATGTTTTCATAAAGATCCAATTTCCTTAATGGATCTAAATTTTTATAGTCATGTGGAACTGTAAACCATATCGTTACTACCATTGTTCATACCACCGTATAGAAATCACTGATGTACAAAGTGTGAAGAATAAATAAGTGATTCTAGTATTTCAAGACGATATTTCTTGAGGACAAGCAACGCTCAAGTGTGGGAATATTTGATAATGCTAAAAACGAACATATATTTCATAGCATTATTCCTCATGAAAGACAAGCTTTTAGTTGCAATTGTTCTATTTAAAAGTGATATTCGTTTAAATAATAAAAGGTGAAGACAAAAGACAGATTCGACGAATTGAAGACGCAAACGACCAAAAAGCTCAAAAGTACAAAAGATAATCAAAGAGGTTCCAATTATTGATAAGAAACGTCTCGAAATTACAAGAGTACAAGATTCAAAACGCAAAGTACAAAATATAAAATTGTACGCAAGGACGTTCGAAAATCCGGAACCGGGACCAGAGTCAACTCTCAACGCTCGACACAACGGACTAAAAATTACAAGTTAACTATGTATATAAATATAATATAATATATAATTAATTATATTAATTATATATATATTATATATATATTATAAACCGTCAGCAAGAAAGACTCCAAAAGGGACTGAGCTGTAATTTCAAACTCCGCGACTCGTGGAGTTTGAAGGCAAAAATGCCGCGAGTCGCGGAGCCCCAAAAGTCGAAAATCCCTATAAAAGCAAACGAATTCTGATCGCAAAAACCACAAAAAATCCATCCATCTCTCTATCTATATCGTATATATTTATATTTATATTTTAATTTTAATTTTAATTTTAATTTTAATCCTAATAATAAGGGTATGTTAGCGAATGTTATAAGGGTGTAAGTCGAAATTCTGTCCGTGTAACGCTACGCTATTTTTAATCATTGTAAGTTATGTTCAACCCTTTTATATTAATGTCTCGTAGCTAAGTTATTATTATGCTTATTTAATCCGAAGTGATCATGATGTTGGGCTAATTACTAAAATTGGGTAATTGGGCTTTGTACCATAATTGGGGTTTGGACAAAAGAACGACACTTGTGGAAATTAGACTATGGGCTATTAATGGGTTTTATATTAACTAAACAATACCTTGTTAATTTAATATACAAACTTATAATTTGACGTATTTATATATAACCACATACGCTTGACTGGGTACGGTGGGCGGGATATCTATAAATACCAATAATTATTCATTTTACCGGATACGGAACTGGATTAATAGTTAATAAACTTGTTGAAACAGGGGTGAATTACATTCAAGGGTAATTGGTGTAATTTTAACAAAGTAGTAAAACCTTGGTTTACACGCAGTCGATAACCTGGTGTATTCATTAAACAAAGTATTAAAACCTTGTTACAATTCGAATCCCCAATTAGTTGGAATATTTGACTTCGAGAATAAGAATAATTTGACGAAGGCTTTCGCTCTTTATATTTATGACTGATGGACTATTATGGACAAATCCGTATGGACATATTAAATAATCCAGGACAAAGGATAATTAACCCATGGGCATAAAACTAAAATCAACACGTCAAACATCATGATTACGGAAGTTTAAATAAGCATAATTCTTTTATTTCATATTTAATTTCCTTTATTTTATATTTAATTGCACTTCTAATTATCGCATTTTTATTGTTATTGTATTTAATTGCACTTTTAATTATCGTACTTTTTAATTATCGCAAGTTTATTTTATCGCATTTTTATTATTCGCAATTTCATTATCGTTATTTATTTGCCGCTTTAATTTAAGTCTTGTATTTATTTTTAATATTTTACATTTGGTTTTAACTGCGACTAAAGTTTTAAAATCGACAAACCGGTCATTAAACGGTAAAAACCTCCCTTTATAATAATAATATTACTTATATATATATATTTGTATTTTTATAAAAGTAAACTAATATAGCGTTAAGCTTTGTTTAAAAAGATTCCCTGTGGAACGAACCGGACTTACTAAAAACTACACTACTGTACGATTAGGTACACTGCCTATAAGTGTTGTAGCAAGGTTTAAGTATATCCATTCTATAAATAAATAAATATCTTGTGTAAAATTGTATCGTATTTAATAGTATTTTCTGTAAAAATATAAGCTATTTTATATACTACTCTGCTAAAACATCAAATGGTCGAAGGTCAATTGAATATATGAAACGGTTCAAAATTTTTGAGACTTAACCTAACAGACTTTTCTTATCGTGTCAAAAATACAAAATCGTATTGAGAGTTTGGTTTAAAATTAGTCAAAATTTTCTGGGTCGTCACAGTAAGTTAGGCCCCGAGATTTTTGAAAAGCTTCGTAATAATATACACTTATCATGAGCACTTGATTATAAAGCTTTAACCTTTGCGTATAGCCGAGCTACACCTCTTCATTTTACCCTATCTAAGCGATACACCGATCATGTGTACGAGTAACAACAAAATAAGCACCAGTTATGTTGCGGTAAGGTTTGTCAAACCTAACGGTACCGTCCCTATAAGTCGAGCTTACATAAAGTAACTAATATAATCAAGCTAAGGGATTTTTGATCTGAACTCATATGTATATTCTTGGTAAGTTACTCGTGCCTAATATGTAATATAGTTGTAAAAACAGTTTACTAAATAGTTTCAAAAGCAGCATGTATCTCATCCCAAAAATGTTAATGAAAAAGGGACTGTAGACTCACCTTAGCAAAAGCACCTGAAATATCTTAGCAAAACGTACCGTAGTCGAACAATCTTGACCGAACAATACAACCTAATAATGTAAGTCATCTTAAGTATACACATATAGGTCATACTATGTCAACCCATAGTGTACGCAAAGTCCTAGTGCTCAGACTGACTCAACAAACAAGTAAAAGTCAACTAATCCAAGCAAGTCAACCAAAGTCAAACCAAAAGTCAACTCGGTCAAAGTGGTCAACTAAAGTCAAACATCTCATTAGGTCAGCCAAACATGTTCAACATGTCAAACCTAGGTCAAGTATCACTTTACAGTTCATAGTTAAGTAAATTGCACATTCGCAGTCTAAAGCATGCCTTCGAAATACGTACATCGTAGAAATATTCAACTATAGCTCATAGCACACAAATCATAAAATTATGACCAACTCCAGATCACAAAATGACTTAAAATCGATTCCAAAAAGTCCGGTCAAAGCCTCATACAATAATAAAAATTCAGATATCAGAAGGGGTCTAGTTACGGTTTACTAAAACAGTTTCTGCTCGTGCGTCAGTTTTAGAACTTTTTTTAAAAAATATAGAAAATAGATTTTGACGAACGGCTAATTGGAGATTACTCCATACATCTCAAAATATTAGTGATAAAATAATCAAAGACATCTCAATAGCCAATTTGTACAGTTTAATACATCTTTGCAGACCTTTCAGTTTTACTCATCAAACATACACGTCATTTGGTCAAGCTTATATCTCATGACAAAACACGTTTTCAGAGGTTAGCATACAAATTAAATATATCAAGTAACATATAAACTAACACATTCCAGAATATCAAGTCCTCAGTCAACTTCTAGTTCACTCTAGGTAATTTTATGTAATCTTGAAAACTGATTCAGCACACTTTGAAAACCAAACCTTCGTTTTGACATAACGAGAGCATTACAAAAGCTTTTGACTCAAATCTTAAATCCAAATCGCATAACTTTTCATAAGGAATACAGTAGTACACTTTTTATAAACCAAATCACAAAGCACACAACTCAGAAAATTCGGATTGCATGTGAAACCCTAACGAAACTTCGATTAACCATAACTTGAGCATACTATAACGAAATCAAGCAAAATAAAAGTCCAAACTTATTAATTTTTCGAGATCTAGATATAATACAAAATCTGTACATAAACTAATTTGATCAGATCCATAGCAAACAAATTCGTGATTCATAGCAACGACAACAATCGAGCAATTTAACGACTAACAACGACTATAATTGCAATCAATTGAGCACTAGACTCTTGTACACTATGTAATTGATTAAAATCAGATCTAATAAGATTATGGTTAGTGTTTATACCTTAAAGCACAAATCACTTGGTACTAGCGTGTAGAGGACGATCAAAGGAAGCACTTTCGTGTTGAAGGTTCAAGCAAACAAGCAATTTTTGATGGTGATTGATGAGGATGAAGATTTTGACATGTAGAGGGTGTTGGGGGCTGATATAGGTCGTGGATATGGGGTAGGGAATGAATGGCAATTTTTGTTTTGATTAAATTAGGTTTAGGGATCTTAAAATGCAAGTGTTATATTGTTTCCTTATATAGTTAGGGCCTATATCAAGTAGGTATTTAGTTAAAAGGCCAAACTTGTCCAATAAATGGGTGGGGTGAGGTAGGTTCCGCCGAATAGGCCCACCTAGGGTGTTCTTGGCTCGTTTTGTCTAAATGCTTGTATGCGCGTGGTCCGTTTCGAGTGCCGTTAACCGTACCGGGTCTCCGGAACGGTAACTAGTCGTTGAAACAAAATCACCGGGTTTAATTTACTAAATAAATAATAAATTAAATAAGTTTTTCATTAATAATTATTAGAAATAATTATTTTATCGTTTTTCTGAGTTCCGTAAACTGAAAAGCTTTCTAGGCGATTATCTTAATCGTAACGTTTTCTAGTTATTTCGTTATCCGAAATAAGTTCATAAATTAATATATCATATTAATCCAAGTAATCCAATAAGATCAAGTATGTATTTAAATCTATTAAACACATAAAGTTATAAGTAATCACCGTTAAATATTTAACGAACAAGTAACGATAGTAACGGAAAAACTCGAGTTGTTACATTAGGTGGAAGAAGTAAAACAACCCAACAACAATAACAAAACTCAATACCACATGAGCAGAGGTGTCTTCGAGCATACGCAAGATAGACAACCGTCTAGGGTCCAAATATTTAAAAAGGCCCAAAAGTTTGAATATGTAAATGTTTTTTCTCAATATATATAATTAAATCAAATAAAAAATTGTTAATTAAAGTTTAAATACTTTGTTTTTAATAGTTAAATACAATGTAAGTAAATAAATATATAAATTGGAGTATTATTTTTTTATCCGTAGTAAAAATTTTTAACGTATATGTGAGCCCATTTTTATTTTCGTCTAGGACCTTTAAATTGTTGAGACGACCCTGCACATGAATGATCTATTAGGAGTTGATATATAGACAATCATTCCCCCATTCGAGAATAAAAACAAGTCATTTATCCACCCAGAGTGAAACACTCTCAAAAGTAGAGAAATTTACCCCTCTCCTTATTCGACGGATAAAGAGATTGCTTCCGAGTGGACTTCCGGCCAATAAGTAAGGAAAAAAATTTAAAAAATAGAAGAATTAAAAATAAAATTGAGACGCCATGAAAATGGTAGAATTAAATTTTCATGAGTTCTAAATGGTGTATGAAATTCAATTTAGACTCTAAACGACAGTGAAAATGTCAATACACTTTATGTTGACTTAAAAATAGAGCCTAAAGGTGGAAGAAGTAAGAGAGATGTGAATTCCGTATTCAAAACATCTTCTAATTCCATCTTTCAATTTAGCGCCTTATTATTGCCGCCAAAATTCCTATTTTCAGATCTCCCTCCCTCCATACATCTCATTTTGTTTCCTTTTAATCTATCTCATTTTTGTTTTTAATCTATCTATTATCTATTATTCCCACCTGCAATTTTACTATTTTCAGATCCATTTTCAAAACCCTAATTATCTGGAAAAAAATCATCACAAACCTATGGAAAGCGATGACGATTATGAATCCTCCTCTTTTATTAACAACGAGCCATCGCCGTCACCGAAACACTGTAGGCTCAAACGCCTCAGGAAAAGCGCAATCGAACCGAATCAATCGGAAGCAATTGAATCAGTAAGTGAGCTTCCTGGCTTGCCTAAAGTTGATTTCGCTAATTTAGAAGCCCTGGAATCTTCTGATATTAAAGCATTCGGTCACGATTCAAGCCCTAGATCACTAGAATTAGAAGATGCTTTGGATAACGGTGACGATGATTGTAGAAAACAAAAGGAACTGACCTCGTGTTATGATGATACTGATAATACGTGTGTCGATATCAATCGGAAGGAAAGTAAATCAGATTCAGAATTCGAAAAAGGTTCTGGTGGTGATGATGATGGTTATGATGATAGTAGTAGTAAAAAGGAAAAGGAATTGAGGTCATGTGTTGATGATACACGTGTGGATGCTGAACTGAAGGCAAATGAAACAGATTTGAAATTTGAAGAAAGTTTTGATGATGATGATGATGACGTGGAAAAGAAATTGAAAACATATAGGAAGGAAACAAAGAGAGCGTTGCATTTTGATGATGATGTTAGTGAGAATTTAGAAGCTACAGATGTGAAGATTAGGGTTGATGAGGTGAATGAATTTGTTGAGGATGTGGCGAATGAGAAAAAGAGGAAGAAGAAGAAGAGAACTGAGAGTTCTGGTGAGGAATCAAAAGCTATTTCAGTCAAAAGAATGGCAAAAGTACGTTTTTTATTCTTTTTTTTATTTATATGTATATATTGTTTGTTTTACTGTTTATTTATCACTCGTTTTGTGGATTTTATCCTGAATAAGTTATTTGTGTCTTTTGATTGTCGATTTATGTGTATGTAAATGTAAATTATTACAGGAAAGAAAAGCTCATCTTGAGCAGCTTCATGCTGAATCTCAGAGACTTTTAAGAGGTGGTGGTTTATTTAAATGTCATTAGTTTGTTTAACTGATTAAAGCAATGCATTTTCATTTAATATTTGGTTACACTGATATATTGTGTATATATATTTGGTTAGAAACTAGAGGTGTTTCATTTAAAGCAGTCCCACTTGTGCAAAAGCCAATATCATCAATTTTGGAAAAGATAAGGCAGAGGAAGCTTGAGGTGTCAAAGAAGTGAGTATTGATCTTGGTTTGTCATAGTTTGATACAAAGGGCCTATGGATGTTGTAGCTTTATTCAGTTTATTTGTATCTTGTTTGCAGGTTTTCTCAGTTGGATGATAATGTTTCGGACAAGGAAGATGATGGATGTGTGAAACAGGATGTGATGGATCATTTAAAGAGTGTAGAAACTGCAGGTGGCGACTTATCAGAGTCAGGGAAAGAGGACAAAGTTTCAAGTGTCTCAAATGCAGATCTAGAACCAGATGGCGTTGGTATGGATCTACCTGATGCGTCTATTAAAAGGAAGCGTCATGATAATGCTTGTTCACAAATGGTATGTTGTGATGGTTGATGAAATTATTTTACCTGAAGAAATATCTGTATTTCTGTGTTTTAATATTATCTTTTTAATATTTGAATTATTACTATTATGATTTTTGGTCAAAATCTTATTTCCTCTTGAAATTGCATGTAGTCAACTGCTCACAGTAATGATTAGTTAGAATATAATGCATTGGAAAATTTTATTGCTTGAATTAACTGGTATCTTTGGCCTTTCTATGTTATTCTTGAATCTGTGGGCTCAGTTAGAAGATTAGCTCTAAATATACTGTGGTTGTATTTGCAGATTTAGTTCGTATTACGTAAGTAGAATCAGAAATGGTTAAAGTCTATTCAATATTCATGAAATAGAATTATGATTTTTATATGTCATCAAGTAGAAGTTTTCATACGAATATTGTTTATATGAATGATGCAGGCTTTGGATGAGGAGTCTACACCTGTTCTTCGAGCTCCAGTTGATGATACTCAGGTTTATGTAACATCTATCTTGAAAGAAAAATACCACATAACTTATTATCATTGTTGTTGACCATGTATACTTGTTTACTTTGCTAATTGTAGGAACTTTTTGGTTCCCAAACAAGCGATGGTAAGGAGTCTGAAAATGAGGAACCTTCTGAGAACACTAGTAGTCATGAAGAGGAAATGCAACCTTCTTTGCTAGCTATGAAACTGAAGTTTGATTCTGCACTCGATGATGATATGTAAGTCAAAGGTCAACTTTGTCCATGTCAGCCACTATGGGACAGATGACACTATAGGTAGCAAACTGGTTGGCAAGGTAGGGGGAGTAATGGGTCAAAATTGGTTCAGGTCAAAACAAGTTGGGCTGGAACAAGTTGACCTGGAATAGTTCATATAAGATCTATTAATTGATTTATAAGTGGATCAAAGTGGTTTAGGAAGTCTATTCATAAAAAAGGAGAGGCTTTTGACCAACCACTCTGACCCATTTGAACTGTTTGATATAAACAAAGCCACAATCTGCCCATTCATAAGTAAAAGGACCTGAATTGGCTTAACTTATCATATCTTTAGCAGTAGTTTATTGAGAATTTTCCAACCATTTGACTGTCATATTAACTGCTGTTTTGTTGTTTTTGCCTATTTTGCAGTTCTGATGAAGAAGAAAATGATAAAGAGAATGTTGCTCCCCAATTTCAACTACACTCTTCTCCAACTGGAGATCCTGTAAAAGCATTTGTTGATGTTGAAGCTGAGGAAGAAGATGATAGTGACAATGACCGAATGCGATTTGGAGATGATGATGAAGAGGAAGATGATGATGACATTGAGGAACTCAATAAAATGATAGCAACTGGTTATAAAGAAAGACCAATCGACTTAGAAACTCGCAATGAACTTCATCAAAAATGGCTTGAAGAAAAAGATGCAGCTGGAACTGATGATCTTTTGAGAAGGTTAAATGTCACTTCTAAACTTAGAGATGCATCTTTACTTGATGATGTTGAAGAAGAAGAAGAAGAAGAAGGTGAAGATCAAGATCAAGATGATGTAGAAATGAACAATGACGCTGAAGAAGATTTAGAACGACCCCGTGTTGGTCGAATTGATTCAAAGACAGCAAAAGAATTGATTGCTCAGATGTTTACTGATAAAGATGATAATTATATATCATCTGATGATGAGGAAATAGAGAAGATTGTAGTTAGAGAGCGTCTGCGGAACAAAGCTGTGAGTGATTTCTTAACCTTTCTGTTTCTATTTTAACTAACCAGGCTTATATGTATTATATCTATATTTAATTGGTCCAATGAATAAATAAGAAGATTTAGCCAAAAAGAATACTAGTCAGCCTTTTTGAATTCATTCAAAGTGACTTTAAAGTTACTCATTTTGCCAATATTAATGTTTTAACATAAATTGTAACTGCGTAGGGAGATAAGGGAAAACTAGTGTCACCGCTTGAGGATGAGGATTCAAGTGAAGTTTTTGGTCTTATAAAAAAGCTAAATACTGTGCCCGAGGTTCGAAAGAAGGCAAAGACAACTTGTAAGTCATTATATTTTTAATATGTTTTGAAGTCTTTGTTGGTCTAACTGGATACCTGTTTTGCAGCATGTTTCGACTCAATGCTTACAGGAGGGAATAGCAACAGCTCTTCTAAGGTAAAATAAGGAATTTATAAAAATATTAGTATTCTTGTTAGATGTGACTGTGACTTATAGTGGTCTGTTTTGTGATCTCAAAATCTTGCAGTCATCTTTCTTGAGTAGAGCATCAAGCCATACTTTTTCATCTTCATCCAAGCAAGGACGCTCCAGTGGGGCCCGGTCGTTTATATTTGGACGAGATGACAGCAATAGCCGAAGTTCAATCTCAGTTTCTGAGGACATCTCCGATACTACTGTAAGTGTTTCATGTTGGGGTGAAATGGACATGTTTGGGTTTTGGGACATATATGGGGTTAATTTCTGGTACTGGTCAAATGGGTTGGGGAACCTAACCTATTAACCAAGAAGCACTTTTCTTGCTCATTTTTACCAACTGTTTGTCTAATTCTGTTTTGTATGTTGACAATACATTCTAACTGTTTTTTGATAACACGGTATAGGAGGTTTTAGAAGATCAAAACGTTACACTTATGGTGAATCCCAACATTTCCCTTTCAGTTGATGACTGTTTGAATTGATTCATTTAGTCATAAAAAGCCTATGTGATCGTTTTGACTAGTTACTATCCAATAAGAGTTAGTATCAATGTTTTTGGAGTTAGTGCATCACATAATTGCTTGACGAATCAATTGGTTATGCCTTGTTTCAATTGTAGACATCAAGAGAAATCCAAACAAAGAAGGTTACAACCAAGTACAGCAGCTCACAGGTACAAGCTAGATCAAGTACCCAGACTACAAAGCTGGTTACAGAAACTAATAGCACGACTTCGTTCTTCGAGATACTGAAGAATGCTGCTGTTCAATCCAGTGTCAAAAAACAGATTCATGAGGTTGAAATAAGCCAATCAGCATTTGCAGCTTTTAAAATCCCAAAAAAGAAGCCTGTAAATCCAAGAGTATAGTAAATTCTTCTTCTAGATCAGGCTAGATGATGACTATACAGATCTTTGTGGCTAATGCTCATACTCAAGAAATTAATATTTATAGTCTGATAAGATCTATGGCTTAATGATTCTTTACTTTTGAAATGTTGAATTGCTACATTTTAAGTGCGGGTTTAGTAATTTGTAGTATAAAAGTTTGTATTTGGTATTTTATGTTTTCTACTAATCACCAATTTGTAGTATAAAAGTTTGTATTTTGTATTCGTTTGACTTTTATAAAGACTGTTTTGGGGGGACTGATGAGTGAAGCGTGGGGTGCGCGAAATACTATTATTTTTTATTACGAAATACGATATAAATTAGACAAGTTTTATATATTTATTTACGGATGAGATATACCTAAACCTTGCTACAACACTATAGGCAGTCTACCTAATCGTAGAGTAGTGTAGTTTTTAGTAAGTACGGTTCGTTCCACAGGGAGCTAGTGATTACGTAATATATTTTTAACAACTATATATATATATATATATATATATATATATATATATATATATATATATATATATATATATATATATAGGGGCAGGATCAATGGGGAAGTAACCAACCGGGGGGAAGGAATTTTTTTTTCTGGCATCAAAATCATACGAAAATATGAACATTTAGAAGAGACACTTCGTGATGAATGTTATTATTTAGGCGGGAAAACGATCGACAAAAATAACATTCAAGATAATATTGTTCGTGAAGAATATGAACGTTTTTTTTCTCCATGTTTTGTGAAGTAAAATTTAGCCCGATTTAGAGTTTAGGGTTTAAGGTTTAGGGTTTGGTGTTTTGGGTTTATTCCATAAACCCAAAACACCAAACCCTAAACCCTAAATCCTAAACTCTAAACCGTTTGTGTTAAAACTCAATCTAAATCCTAAATCTAAACCCTAAACCCTAAATTTCTAAACCCTAATATCTAAACCCTATAAACTCTAATATCTAAACCCTAATATCTAAATCCCAATAGCTAAAACCTCAATATACGCTCGAAAAATACGATAATTGTTATATATTACTTCTTCAAGCGTTTTTCCGCCAAAATAAAAACATTTATTACAAAGTGTCTCTACTAAATGTTCATATTTTCATCTCATCTATAATGTTCGTGAACAAAGTTTTTTCAAAAAACGAAAAAAAAAGTTTTTGCTTCCCCCCGCTTCCCCCCGATTGGTTACTTCCTCTTGATCCTACCACTATATATATATATATATATATATATATATATATATATATATATATATATATATATATATATATATATATATATATATATATATATATAAGTAGTAATATTATTATAAAAGGGGGGTTTACCGTTTAATGACCGGTTTGTCGATTTTATATTTTAAGCGTAAAGATAAATGACAATAATTAAAGAGACGATAAATAAAATGACAGTAAATAAAAGTGCAATGAGAAATACAATAAAAGAATTATGCTTATTTAAACTTCCGTAACCATGATGTTTGACGTTTTGATTTTAATTAATTATCATGGGTTAATTGTCCTTTGTCCTGGATTTATTTGATACCTATCTGGTTTTTGCCCATAATAGTCCATCGATCATAATTATAAAATGCTCGTCAAATTAACCTTATTCCCGAAGTCAAATATTCCAACTAATTAGGGATTCGAACTGTAATAAGGTTTTAATACTTTGTTAATAATTACATCAGGTTATCGACTGCGTGTAATCCAAGGTTTTAATACTTTGTTAATAATTACACCAATTATCCTTGTATGTAATCCACCCCTGTTATAATTAGTCCATGATACATTAATTTATTCACTTGGCCATAATGAATAATAAATTACCCAATCCAATTGATTAAATTAAATGATTTGTAAAAGATGTCGTATAAACGTCACTAAATAGGACATGCATAATCATTTAATAATTATTAGATTAACTAATTTGAAGATAGGTTCGACAGATTCCAACGAGTTGTCATTCGTTATTAGACAATACCCCCCATCTATTAATAGTCCATAGTCCAATGTTCACAAGTGTCGGTCTTTTGTTCAAACCCAAATTATGGTACAAAATCCAATAACCCCGTCTTAATATTTAGTCCAACATCACGATTACTTCGGCTCAAATAAGCATAATAATAACTTAGTTACAAGACATTAATTTAAAAAGGAAGAACATAGCTTACAGTGATTATTTATCGCGTAGCGTTACCCGGACAGAGTTCCGACTTTAAAACCCGTAAAACATTTCTTACAATAACCCAATTATTATTAAACTTAATATTATATAATATATATATATATATATATATATATATATATATATATATATATATATATATATATATATATATATATATATATATATATATATATATATATATATATTTGATTACAGAGGAAGAATGAAATATGGTGTACTCAATCTGGCCGAATTCGATTGCTATTTATAGGACCTGGCCTGGATTTTCCTCTCATGCGATCGCATGATTTTCTTGCTTCCTGGCCATGCGATCGCATGGCCAGCTGGGACAGCTCACATTATTTTGTTTTCTTGCTTGTCGACGTTATATAATAATATATAATATAATATATATAATTTTATATAATTATATATATATATTATATTATATTCTTGTGCATAGTAGACTTGTAATTTTAGGCCCGTTGCGTCGCGCGTTGATAGTTGGCTCAGGTCCCGGTTCCGGATTTTCGAATGTCCTTTCGTACGATTTAATGTCTTGTACTTTTCGTTTCGTAACTTGTACTCTTGTCAATTTTAGACGTTTCTCATCAATAAATTGAACCACTTGGATTGTACTTTTTAGCTTTTTGGTCATTTGCGTCTTCAAATCGTCGTTTTTGCCTTTTGTCTTCGCACTTATTTAATATGAACGATTACAACTTAAAATAGAACAATTACAACTAAATACTTTACATATTGGAAGGATATTGCTACAAAATATATGTTCATTTGGAGCACTATCAAATATCCCCACAATTTATTTAGTGCCCGGATACTATTACTAAGACCATCTTTATCCCTGAAGGGGATGATGGGCGTGTTGCTGGGTGGGGGTGGGGTTAGGGATGGCAATGGATCGGATATGGATCGGGTGAGGCCGTATCTATATCCATATCCATTTTTTTTTTTACTTTTCATCCATCCATATCCATATCCGTCGGGTGAAGCGGGTTAATGGATAATTATCCATATCCGTTTAAATTTATTTTATTTTAAACAATTATAAGCGGTGGTTCACTATATACGATCAAAAGTAATATTTTTAATAGTTTATGAGACCGAAAGTCACATTTTACTAATCTATATAACAAATATTCAATAGATAACCTATTAAACGTGTAAAGATATCGACATGTAAGTTGCTTACTTTTAGTTACATGGAATAACATTTGAACCACCAAAGTACGATAAATATATTTGATTATTTAAACAAAACAAAATGTAAGAAGAAAGTTATATTTTTAAAGAAAATATAAAGAAAGATGAATATGAATATAATTAATGAAATATCACTACAAAAATGATACTAATTTGAGTGATAAATTTATATATTTAGTTATTTCGGGTGAAAGCGGGTTCATCCATGGATGAAATTTTTTCATCCATATCCATATCCATATCCATTTAGATCGTCCATATCCACGAATAATCGGGTGGATCAGATGGATATCCACTGGATCGGGTATCCATTGCCATCCCTAGGTGGGGTGCTTGATGAGCGTGCTGCCATACCGGTGTGTAATGGGGTGGAGTGTTAAGTGGCGTGTTGGGTCATTGTTAAAATCTGATTGGAAGTTGGGTGAAAAGGGGGATAAAAACTAATTAAAAAATGGGAAAAATGCAACACGCCTACAAATATTCGGTGCTCACTTGAAGCACGCCTCACATTTTGCCCTCCAACACGCCTCATTATGCATGCGTTGGAGGCGTGTTGGAGCACACACCCCTCAACACACAAGCGTTAAAGATGGTCTAAGGAGTTGGAAGCGATTAGAGCAAACTTCTTTTGGACCGAGATTGATCATATGAGACGGATTTATCGGGTGAAGTGGGATCACATTTAGGAACCATATGAGAAGGGTGGTCTAAATTGTTGGGTAGTATAGATGCACAAAAACTGGATCCGGATTTAAAAAAGCTGGACAAAAAAATTCGGATTTTTTCAAATTCGGTTCCGGTTCCGGATCCGATTCTCGGGGTCGTTTTTTTTCCAGATTTTTTTTCCGGATCTCGACCGGATTTTTTCGGACTAAGATCTTTGTCAGATTTTGATTTTTACCGGTTATATTTTTACCGGTTCGATTTTTATAACTTTTGGACAACAATAATATAATCAATATAAACAAAAGGTATACCGCTTAAACAACTATAAATAATATAATTATAATTTATAACGCTTAACACTATAAATAATATAAATAACAACATTTTTATTTAAATGATTAACCACTATAAATAATATCAATAACAATAACAATACATTTATTTGAACGATACAACTATAAGTATACAAAAGTTAATACATTATTCAAGCTTCGGCATGGCCATCACCCGATAATGTATTACGAGCAAAGTATATCGAGCTTCGGCGTTGCCATCACCCATTATACATTACTCGTCTTGCCTTCGTTGTTCGTAATATTGTTCACTTGCTTCAAATTCGGGATCATCAACAGTCGCAAATGTTCGTTGGTAATTTGCAATATATTAGTCCATGTTAATGGGATCATATTCACCTTCCTCCACTTCGGTCTCGGTATTTCCTTCGGTTGATGAAGGTGATAATCCCGCTTCCATTTCTTCCATCTCTATAAAATCTTCAACGTCATTATCTAACGGACATTCTAATGACGTTTGATCTTGTATCCTATCTACTCCGTCCAAATAATCCTTCAAACATATACATACTTCCACGGCTTAGGGGTGTAGTGACCCGAACTTTTCCATGTTTATATATATTAATTGAGATTGATATTTACATGATTAAATGTTTCCAACATGTTAAGCAATCAAACTTGTTAAGACTTGATTAATTGAAATATGTTTCATATAGACAATTGACCACCCAAGTTGATCGGTGATTCACGAACGTTAAAACTTGTAAAAACTATATGATGACATATATATGGATATATATATATATATAGTTAACATGATACTATGATAAGAAAACATATCATAAAGTATAGTAACAATGAACTACATATGTAAAAACAAGACTACTAACTTAATGATTTTTAAACGAGATATATATGTAACGATTATCGTTGTAAAGACATTTAATGTATATATATCATATTAAGAGATATTCATACATGATAATATCATGATAATATAATAATTTAAAATCTCATTTGATATTATAAACATTGGGTTAACAACATTTAACAAGATCGTTAACCTAAAGGTTTCAAAACAACACTTACATGTAACGACTAACGATGACTTAACGACTCAGTTAAAATGTATATACATGTAGTGTTTTAATATGTATTTATACACTTTTGAAAGACTTCAATACACTTATCAAAATACTTCTACTTAACAAAAATGCTTACAATTACATCCTCGTTCAGTTTCATCAACAATTCTACTCGTATGCACCCGTATTCGTACTCGTACAATACACAGCTTTTAGATGTATGTACTATTGGTATATACACTCCAATGATCAGCTATTAGCAGCCCATGTGAGTCACCTAACACATGTGGGAACCATCATTTGGCAACTAGCATGAAATATCTTATAAAATTACAAAAATATGAGTAATCATTCATGACTTATTTACATGAAAACAAAATTACATATCCTTTATATCTAATCCATACACCAACGACCAAAAACACTTACAAACACTTTCATTCTTCAATTTTCTTCATCTAATTGATCTCTCTCAAGTTCTATCTTCAAGTTCTAAGTGTTCTTCATAAATTCCAAAAGTTCTAGTTTCATAAAATCAAGAATACTTTCAAGTTTGCTAGCTCACTTTCAATCTTGTAAGGTGATCATCCAACCTCAAGAAATCTTTGTTTCTTACAGTAGGTTATCATTCTAATACAAGGTAATAATCATATTCAAACTTTGGTTCAAATTCTATAACTATAACAATCTTATTTCAAGTGATGATCTTACTTGAACTTGTTTTCGTGTCATGATTCTGCTTCAAGAACTTCGAGCCATCCAAGGATCCATTGAAGCTAGATCCATTTTTCTCTTTTCCAGTAGGTTTATCCAAGGAAATTAAGGTAGTAATGATGTTCATAACATCATTCGATTCATACATATAAAGCTATCTTATTCGAAGGTTTAAACTTGTAATCACTAGAACATAGTTTAGTTAATTCTAAACTTGTTCGCAAACAAAAGTTAATCCTTCTAACTTGACTTTTAAAATCAACTAAACACATGTTCTATATCTATATGATATGCTAACTTAATGATTTAAAACCTGGAAACACGAAAAACACCGTAAAACCGGATTTACGCCGTCGTAGTAACACCGCGGGCTGTTTTGGGTTAGTTAATTAAAAACTATGATAAACTTTGATTTAAAAGTTGTTATTCTGAGAAAATGATTTTTATTATGAACATGAAACTATATCCAAAAATTATGGTTAAACTCAAAGTGGAAGTATGTTTTCTAAAATGGTCATCTAGACGTCGTTCTTTCGACTGAAATGACTACCTTAACAAAAACGACTTGTAACTTATTTTTCTGACTATAAACCTATACTTTTTCTGTTTAGATTCATAAAATAGAGTTCAATATGAAACCATAGCAATTTGATTTACTCAAAACGGATTTAAAATGAAGAAGTTATGGGTAAAACAAGATTGGATAATTTTTCTCATTTTAGCTACGTGAAAATTGGTAACAAATCCATTCCAACCATAACTTAATCAACTTGTATTGTATATTATGAAATCTTGAGATACCATAGACACGTATACAATGTTTCGACCTATCATGTCGACACATCTATATATATTTCGGAACAACCATAGACACTCTATATGTGAATGTTGGAGTTAGCTATACAGGGTTGAGGTTGATTCCAAAATATATATAGTTTGAGTTGTGATCAATACTGAGATACGTATACACTGGGTCGTGGATTGATTCAAGATAATATTTATTGATTTATTTCTGTACATCTAACTGTGGACAACTAGTTATAGGTTACTAACGAGGACAGCTGACTTAATAAACTTAAAACATCAAAATATATTAAAAGTGTTGTAAATATATTTTGAACATACTTTAATATATATGTATATATTGTTATAGGTTCGTGAATCAACAGTGGCCAAGTCTTACTTCCCGACGAAGTAAAAATCTGTGAAAGTGAGTTATAGTCCCACTTTTAAAATCTAATATTTTTGGGATGAGAATACATGCAGGTTTTATAAATGATTTACAAAATAGACACAAGTACGTGAAACTACATTCTATGGTTGAATTATCGAAATCGAATATGCCCCTTTTTATTAAGTCTGGTAATCTAAGAATTAGGGAACAGACACCCTAATTGACGCGAATCCTAAAGATAGATCTATTGGGCCTAACAAACCCCATCCAAAGTACCGGATGCTTTAGTACTTCGAAATTTATATCATATCCGAAGGGTGTCCCGGAATGATGGGGATATTCTTATATATGCGTCTTGTTATTGTCGGTTACCAGGTGTTCACCATATGAATGATTTTTATCTCTATGTATGGGATGTGTATTGAAATATGAAATCTTGTGGTCTATTGTTACGATTTGATATATATAGGTTAAACCTATAACTCACCAACATTTTTGTTGACGTTTAAAGCATGTTTATTCTCAGGTGAATATTAAGAGCTTCCGCTGTTGCATACTAAAATAAGGACAAGATTTGGAGTCCATGTTTGTATGATATTGTGTAAAAACTGCATTCAAGAAACTGATTTCGATGTAACATATTTGTATTGTAAACCATTATGTAATGGTCGTGTGTAAACAGGATATTTTAGATTATCATTATTTGATAATCTACGTAAAGCTTTTTAAACCTTTATTTATGAAATAAAGGTTATGGTTTGTTTTAAAAATGAATGCAGTCTTTGAAAAACGTCTCATATAGAGGTCAAAACCTCGCAACGAAATCAATTAATATGGAACGTTTTTAATCAATAAGAACGGGACATTTCAGTTGGTATCCGAGCGTTGGTCTTAGAGAACTAGAAAATTTGCATTAGTGTGTCTTATCGAGTTTGTTAGGATGCATTAGTAAGTCTGGACTTCGACCGTGTTTTCTTTAAAAATGATTGCTTAACATTTTTGTTGGAAACTATATATTTTTAACATATGAATATTATGTGATATATTAATCTCTTAACGTGTTTGATATTATGTGATAGATGTCTACCTCTAGAACAAGTCCCATTGACTCACCTAATAATAATGAAGAGTCAAATGTAAATTGGAATGATTTGTGGACTGATTCACAAGTTCCCGAAGAGGAACCGGAAGAAGAGTCGGAACCGGAAGAAGAATCGGAACCGGAAGAAGAATCGGAACCGGATGAAGAAATAGAACCGGTGGGGGAAATAATAAAACGGTTAAGTAAAAGAAAATCCTTAACCAACCGACCAAAGTTAATTATGGTCAATGGTGTTTCCGCCAAGGAAGCAAAATATTGGGAGGATTACCAATTCTCCGATGAATCGGATTCCGACGAGAATTCCGATGATGTTATAGAAATTACCCCAACTGAATTTAAAAAGGCAAAAGAAAATAATAAGGGAAAGGGCATAAAAATAGAGAAATCTAATTCCAACCCCGATGAACTTTATATGTATCGTCAACCCCCGAAGTCCTTAAGTTGTAACAATGACCCGGGAACCTCTAAACCACCAGGTTTTTCTAAACCAATGTGGACAACGACGGCTCGTATTAGGGGAACATCATATATCCCTAGAAACTTGGCAAAACGAACCAAAACCGAAGAAGAAGAAACGAGCGAGTCGGAATAAGATAGTTGTATTCGTGTGGTGTAATATATGTAATATAGTGTTCTTATGCTTTATGATATATGTAAAAATTGCTTGTATTAATAAGTATTTTTTTATGAATCTAACTCTTGTCTATTTTACAGTTTAAAAACACAAAATGGATAGACAACCCAATATTTTAAGAGACCTACCCGGAGACATGATTGATGAAATCTTGTCTAGAGTCGGCCAGAATTCTTCGGCACAACTATTTAAGGCGAGATCAGTTTGTAAGACATTCGAAGAACGTTCCAAGAATGTCTTGGTTTATAAGAGACTTTCGTTTGAAAGATGGGGGATATCACATTGGGAAACCCATAAGTTACGATGTGTTTACTTTGACGCATATATTGCGGGGAACCCAAATGCTATTTTACGCAACGGGTTAAGAAATTATTTTGACTCAATATATCCGAATATTGGACTTCGTGATTTAGAAAAAGCGGCTAACATGCAACATAAAGAAGCATGTTATGCTTACGGATTAGTAATGTTCGCTTCTCACCAAAGTGAGAACAAGAACATCGGGCTACAACTATTAAACAAAACGTTTCCACAAGTGACGGAGTCGGTAATTGGGGTAAGAAATGAGGTTTTTAGATTATTACGGGACTGTTGGACATTACGTAACCCTCGTCCCTTTGATGACGTTACAACACGTTGTCTTATCAACGGCCATAACGGTTATGTTGCACAAGACCAAGGATGGGAAGTAGTCCTAGTAAAACCAGAATGCATGACTTGTTTCTGGACGTATGAATTACGTGTCTTTATTGCCTTTGCTGAACGACTTGTGTACTAGCTAGAATTGTCTTCACAACTATCTTGTATCAAAGTTAATGTGTGCTATATTTCATGCTTTATGTAAAATAAGCGGTATTGTAAGTTTGTAAAATATTGTATAAAAGTTTGAACGCGAAATATTATTATAATCAATTTTTCATATAGAATTGTAGTAGTTGAATTGTATATTAGCTACTAAGTATGAACTTAACGGGTAGGTACTACCCGAATTTAAACTTATAAAACGCTAATATGAAGAAAAAGCTTTTATAAATGAGTTCATATTATGCTACGAAATACTATTAACTACTCTTAATATTCTGTATGATTAACTTGTTCCATTTAACTATTTTGAAGGAAATGGCACCGACTACTCGACACACCGTGAATATGAATGAAGAGGAATTCCGTACTTTTCTAGCTTCAAACATAGCCGCAGTACAGGCTGCGCTACATACCAACAATAACCTTGGATCTAGCAGTACAGGAAATCGTGTAGGATGCACCTACAAAGAATTCACTGCCTGCAAACCTTTGGAATTTGATGGAACCGAAGGACCGATCGGATTGAAACGGTGGACCGAGAAGGTTGAATCGGTGTTTGCCATAAGTAAGTGTACTGAAGAGGACAAAGTGAAGTACGCTACGCATACCTTCACAGGTTCTGCGTTAACATGGTGGAATACCTATCTAGAGCAAGTGGGACAAGATGATGCGTACGCACTACCGTGGTCAGCATTCAAGCAATTGATGAACGAGAAGTACCGTCCCAGAACCGAGGTCAATAAGCTCAAGACAGAACTTAGAGGGTTACGAACCCAAGGATTTGATATTACCACGTACGAAAGACGATTCACAGAATTGTGCCTATTGTGTCCGGGAGCATTCGAAGATGAGGAAGAGAAGATCGACGCGTTTGTGAAAGGATTACCGGAAAGAATCCAAGAAGATATAAGTTCACACGAGCCCGCCTCCATACAACAGGCATGTAGAATGGCTCACAAACTAGTGAACCAGATTGAAGAAAGAATTAAAGAACAGACTGCTGAAGAGGCCAATGTGAAGCAAGTCAAAAGAAAGTGGGAGGAAAACGGTGATAAGAATCACCAATACAACAACAACAGCAATTACAACAATAATCGCAACAATTATCCCAACAATCGCAACATCAATCGCAACTACAACAAACGGCCCAACAACAACAACAACAACAACAACAGCAACTACAACAATCATCCCAACAACAATAATAACCGCAACAACAACAACAATCAGAAGCAGCTATGCCAAAGGTGTGAAAAGAATCACTCGGGGTTCTGCACCAAATTTTGCAACAAGTGTAAAAGAAATGGTCATAGCGCGGCGAAGTGTGAGGTCTACGGACCAGGGGTTAATAGAACGAAAGGAACAAATGGTGTCGGAACGAGTAATGGTGGAGCAAGTAGTGTCGGAGCAAGTTATGCCAATGTAGTTTGTTATAAATGTGGAAAACCAGGCCACATTATTAGAAATTGCCCGAACCAGGAGAACACGAATGGACAAGGCCGTGGAAGAGTTTTCAATATTAATGCGGTAGAGGCACAGGAAGACCCGGAGCTTGTTACGGGTACGTTTCTTATTGACAATAAATCTGCTTACGTTTTATTTGATTCGGGTGCGGATAGAAGCTATATGAGTAGAGATTTTTGTGCTAAATTAAGTTGTCCATTGACGCCTTTGGATAGTAAATTTTTACTCGAATTAGCAAATGGTAAATTAATTTCAGCAGATAATATATGTCGGAATCGAGAAATTAAACTGGTTAGCGAAACATTTAAGATTGATTTGATACCAGTAGAGTTAGGGAGTTTTGATGTGATAATCGGTATGGACTGGTTGAAAGAAGTGAAAGCGGAGATCGTTTGTTACAAAAATGCAATTCGCATTATACGAGAAAAAGGAAAACCCTTAATGGTGTACGGAGAAAAGGGCAACACGAAGCTACATCTTATTAGTAATTTGAAGGCACAAAAACTAATAAGAAAAGGTTGCTATGCTGTTCTAGCACACGTCGAGAAAGTACAAACTGAAGAAAAGAGCATCAATGATGTTCCCATTGCAAAAGAATTTCCCGATGTATTTCCGAAAGAATTACCGGGATTACCCCCACATCGATCCGTTGAATTTCAAATAGATCTTGTACCAGGAGCTGCACCAATAGCTCGTGCTCCTTACAGACTCGCACCCAGCGAGATGAAAGAACTGCAAAGCCAATTACAAGAACTTTTAGAGCGTGGTTTCATTCGACCAAGCACATCACCGTGGGGAGCTCCTGTTTTGTTTGTCAAGAAGAAAGATGGTACATTCAGGTTGTGTATCGACTACCGAGAGTTGAACAAACTTACCATCAAGAACCGCTACCCACTACCGAGAATCGACGACTTATTTGATCAACTACAAGGCTCGTCTGTTTATTCAAAGATTGACTTACGTTCCAGGTATCATCAAATGCGGGTGAAAGAAGATGATATTCCAAAGACTGCTTTCAAAACACGTTACGGTCATTACGAGTTTATGGTCATGCCGTTTGGTTTAACTAATGCACCAGCTGTGTTCATGGACCTTATGAACCGAGTGTGTGGACCATACCTTGACAAGTTTGTCATTGTTTTCATTGATGACATACTTATTTACTCAAAGAATGACCAAGAACACGGTGAACATTTGAGAAAGGTGTTAGAAGTATTGAGGAAGGAAGAATTGTACGCTAAGTTTTCAAAGTGTGCATTTTGGTTGGAAGAAGTTCAATTCCTCGGTCACATAGTGAACAAAGAAGGTATTAAGGTGGATCCGGCAAAGATAGAAACTGTTGAAAAGTGGGAAACCCCGAAAACTCCGAAACACATACGCCAGTTTTTAGGACTAGCTGGTTACTACAGAAGGTTCATCCAAGACTTTTCCAGAATAGCAAAACCCTTGACTGCATTAACGCATAAAGGGAAGAAATTTGAATGGAATGATGAACAAGAGAAAGCGTTTCAGTTATTGAAGAAAAAGCTAACTACGGCACCTATATTGTCATTGCCTGAAGGGAATGATGATTTTGTGATTTATTGTGATGCATCAAAGCAAGGTCTCGGTTGTGTATTAATGCAATGAACGAAGGTGATTGCTTATGCGTCTAGACAATTGAAGATTCACGAACAAAATTATACGACGCATGATTTGGAATTAGGCGCGGTTGTTTTTGCATTAAAGACTTGGAGGCACTACTTATATGGGGTCAAAAGTATTATATATACCGACCACAAAAGTCTTCAACACATATTTAATCAGAAACAACTGAATATGAGGCAGCGTAGGTGGATTGAATTATTGAATGATTACGACTTTGAGATTCGTTACCACCCGGGGAAGGCAAATGTGGTAGCCGATGCCTTGAGCAGGAAGGACAGAGAACCCATTCGAGTAAAATCTATGAATATAATGATTCATAATAACATTACTACTCAAATAAAGGAGGCGCAACAAGGAGTTTTAAAAGAGGGAAATTTAAAGGATGAAATACCCAAAGGATCGGAGAAGCATCTTAATATTCGGGAAGACGGAACCCGGTATAGGGCTGAAAGGATTTGGGTACCAAAATTTGGAGATATGAGAGAAATGGTACTTAGAGAAGCTCATAAAACCAGATACTCAATACATCCTGGAACGGGGAAGATGTACAAGGATCTCAAGAAACATTTTTGGTGGCCGGGTATGAAAGCCGATGTTGCTAAATACGTAGGAGAATGTTTGACGTGTTCTAAGGTCAAAGCTGAGCATCAGAAACCATCGGGTCTACTTCAACAACCCGAAATCCCGGAATGGAAATGGGAAAACATTACCATGGATTTCATCACTAAATTGCCAAGGACTGCAAGTGGTTTTGATACTATTTGGGTAATAGTTGATCGTCTCACCAAATCAGCACACTTCCTACCAATAAGAGAAGATGACAAGATGGAGAAGTTAGCACGACTGTATTTGAAGGAAGTCGTCTCCAGACATGGAATACCAATCTCTATTATCTCTGATAGGGATGGCAGATTTATTTCAAGATTCTGGCAGACATTACAGCAAGCATTAGGAACTCGTCTAGACATGAGTACTGCCTATCATCCACAAACTGATGGGCAGAGCGAAAGGACGATACAAACGCTTGAAGACATGCTACGAGCATGTGTTATTGATTTCGGAAACAGTTGGGATCGACATCTACCGTTAGCAGAATTTTCCTACAACAACAGCTACCATTCAAGCATTGAGATGGCGCCGTTTGAAGCACTTTATGGTAGAAAGTGCAGGTCTCCGATTTGTTGGAGTGAAGTGGGGGATAGACAGATTACGGGTCCGGAGATTATACAAGAAACTACCGAGAAGATCATCCAAATTCAACAACGGTTGAAAACCGCCCAAAGTCGACAAAAGAGCTACGCTGACATTAAAAGAAAAGATATAGAATTTGAAATTGGAGAGATGGTCATGCTTAAAGTTGCACCTTGGAAAGGCGTTGTTCGATTTGGTAAACGAGGGAAATTAAATCCAAGGTATATTGGACCATTCAAGATTATTGATCGTGTCGGACCAGTAGCTTACCGACTAGAGTTACCTCAACAACTCGCGGCTGTACATAACACTTTCCACGTCTCGAATTTAAAGAAATGTTTTGCGAAAGAAGATCTCACTATTCCGTTAGATGAAATCCAAATCAACGAAAAACTTCAATTCATCGAAGAACCCGTCGAAAGAATGGATCGTGAGGTTAAAAGACTTAAGCAAAACAAGATACCAATTGTTAAGGTTCGATGGAATGCTCGTAGAGGACCCGAGTTCACCTGGGAGCATGAAGATCAGATGAAGAAGAAATACCCGCATCTATTTCCAGAAGATTCGTCAACACCTTCAACAGCTTAAAATTTCGGGACGAAATTTATTTAACGGGTAGGTACTGTAGTGACCCGAACTTTTCCATGTTTATATATATTAATTGAGATTGATATTTACATGATTAAATGTTTCCAACATGTTAAGCAATCAAACTTGTTAAGACTTGATTAATTGAAATATGTTTCATATAGACAATTGACCACCCAAGTTGATCGGTGATTCACGAACGTTAAAACTTGTAAAAACTATATGATGACATATATATGGATATATATATATATAGTTAACATGATACTATGATAAGAAAACATATCATAAAGTATAGTAACAATGAACTACATATGTAAAAACAAGACTACTAACTTAATGATTTTTAAACGAGATATATATGTAACGATTATCGTTGTAAAGACATTTAATGTATATATATATCATATTAAGAGATATTCATACATGATAATATCATGATAATATAATAATTTAAAATCTCATTTGATATTATAAACATTGGGTTAACAACATTTAACAAGATCGTTAACCTAAAGGTTTCAAAACAACACTTACATGTAACGACTAACGATGACTTAACGACTCAGTTAAAATGTATATACATGTAGTGTTTTAATATGTATTTATACACATTTGAAAGACTTCAATACACTTATCAAAATACTTCTACTTAACAAAAATTCTTACAATTACATCCTCGTTCAGTTTCATCAACAATTCTACTCGTATGCACCCGTATTCGTACTCGTACAATACACAGCTTTTAGATGTATGTACTATTGGTATATACACTCCAATGATCAGCTCTTAGCAGCCCATGTGAGTCACCTAACACATGTGGGAACCATCATTTGGCAACTAGCATGAAATATCTCATAAAATTACAAAAATATGAGTAATCATTCATGACTTATTTACATGAAAACAAAATTACATATCCTTTATATCTAATCCATACACCAACGACCAAAAACACTTACAAACACTTTCATTCTTCAATTTTCTTCATCTAATTGATCTCTCTCAAGTTCTATCTTCAAGTTCTAAGTGTTCTTCATAAATTCCAAAAGTTCTAGTTTCATAAAATCAAGAATACTTTCAAGTTTGCTAGCTCACTTCCAATCTTGTAAGGTGATCATCCAACCTCAAGAAATCTTTGTTTCTTACAGTAGGTTATCATTCTAATACAAGGTAATAATCATATTCAAACTTTGGTTCAAATTCTATAACTATAACAATCTTATTTCAAGTGATGATCTTACTTGAACTTGTTTTCGTGTCATGATTCTGCTTCAAGAACTTCGAGCCATCCAAGGATCCATTGAAGCTAGATCCATTTTTCTCTTTTCCAGTAGGTTTATCCAAGGAAATTAAGGTAGTAATGATGTTCATAACATCATTCGATTCATACATATAAAGCTATCTTATTCGAAGGTTTAAACTTGTAATCACTAGAACATAGTTTAGTTAATTCTAAACTTGTTCGCAAACAAAAGTTAATCCTTCTAACTTGACTTTTAAAATCAACTAAACACATGTTCTATATCTATATGATATGCTAACTTAATGATTTAAAACCTGGAAACACGAAAAACACCGTAAAACCGGATTTACGCCGTCGTAGTAACACCGCGAGCTGTTTTGGGTTAGTTAATTAAAAACTATGATAAACTTTGATTTAAAAGTTGTTATTCTGAGAAAATTATTTTTATTATGAACATGAAACTATATCCAAAAATTATGGTTAAACTCAAAGTGGAAGTATGTTTTCTAAAATGGTCATCTAGACGTCGTTCTTTCGACTGAAATGACTACCTTTACAAAAACGACTTGTAACTTGTTTTTCTGACTATAAACCTATACTTTTTCTGTTTAGATTCATAAAATAGAGTTCAATATGAAACCATAGCAATTTGATTCACTCAAAACGGATTTAAAATGAAGAAGTTATGGGTAAAACAAGATTGGATAATTTTTCTCATTTTAGCTACGTGAAAATTGGTAACAAATCTATTCCAACCATAACTTAATCAACTTGTATTGTATATTATGTAATCTTGAGATACCATAGACACGTATACAATGTTTCGACCTATCATGTCGACACATCTATATATATTTCGGAACAACCATAGACACTCTATATGTGAATGTTGGAGTTAGCTATACAGGGTTGAGGTTGATTCCAAAATATATATAGTTTGAGTTGTGATCAATACTGAGATACGTATACACTGGGTCGTGGATTGATTCAAGATAATATTTATTGATTTATTTCTGTACATCTAACTGTGGACAACTAGTTATAGGTTACTAACGAGGACAGCTGACTTAATAAACTTAAAACATCAAAATATATTAAAAGTGTTGTAAATATATTTTGAACATACTTTAATATATATGTATATATTGTTATAGGTTCGTGAATCAACAGTGGCCAAGTCTTACTTCCCGACGAAGTAAAAATCTGTGAAAGTGAGTTATAGTCCCACTTTTAAAATCTAATATTTTTGGGATGAGAATACATGCAGGTTTTATAAATGATTTACAAAATAGACACAAGTACGTGAAACTACATTCTATGGTTGAATTATCGAAATCGAATATGCCCCTTTTTATTAAGTCTGGTAATCTAAGAATTAGGGAACAGACACCCTAATTGACGCGAATCCTAAAGATAGATCTATTGGGCCTAACAAACCCCATCCAAAGTACCGGATGCTTTAGTACTTCGAAATTTATATCATATCCGAAGGGTGTCCCGGAATGATGGGGATATTCTTATATATGCGTCTTGTTATTATCGGTTACCAGGTGTTCACCATATGAATGATTTTTATCTCTATGTATGGGATGTGTATTGAAATATGAAATCTTGTGGTCTATTGTTATGATTTGATATATATAGGTTAAACCTATAACTCACCAACATTTTTGTTGACGTTTAAAGCATGTTTATTCTCAGGTGAATATTAAGAGCTTCCGCTGTTGCATACTAAAATAAGGACAAGATTTGGAGTCCATGTTTGTATGATATTGTGTAAAAACTGCATTCAAGAAACTGATTTCGATGTAACATATTTGTATTGTAAACCATTATGTAATGGTCGTGTGTAAACAGGATATTTTAGATTATCATTATTTGATAATCTACGTAAAGCTTTTTAAACCTTTATTTATGAAATAAAGGTTATGGTTTGTTTTAAAAATGAATGCAGTCTTTGAAAAACGTCTCATATAGAGGTCAAAACCTCGCAACGAAATCAATTAATATGGAACGTTTTTAATCAATAAGAACGGGACATTTCAAGGGGTAAGTCTTGACCAAGGTTGTAAAAGACGCGAGTCGGGGACGCATCGGCCATGCCTAAAAAACGACGCGTCGGACGCAACGGTGATGCAACGACGACGCAACGGGCGTTGACTAACGTTGAATTTTTAAAATAGTTTTATATATATATATATATATATATATATATATATATATATATATATATATATATATATATATATATATAAAATATAGATCAAATCTTTAAATATAAACTATATTTACAATAAACATGAACAATTAACAATTGTTAACAATATTACAAAAAAAAAAACTTTGACCGACTTTGACTGATTTTGACCGACTTTTACCGACTCTGACCGACTTTTTTCGAGTTTGACCGACTTTTTCCGACTTTGATCGACTTTTTACCTTTGACCGACTTTTTAGCAACGACGCGTCGGTCATGCCTAAAAAACGACGCGTCGGTCGACTCGGCCGACTTTTGCAACACTGGTCTTGACCTTCTTTCCGAAATAATTCGACCGCTAAGAGAAAAAGCCGATTCGGAAGCTACAGTTGAAGCTTGAACGGTTAATAAGTCACGAACCATAGCGGATATTATTGGATAGGTGTCTTCTTTTTGTTTTCCACCAAGCCAAAACATCAAAGTTGTGAAATTGATCGGGATTCATGTTTAGTGCAAAGTTTCCAATCTTGTAATTTCCCAACTCGCTTGTGGGTGCCGATGTTCGGGCACGTTTCGAAGCGTCTTCACGTAATTGGTTAAAAAGACTAATATTAAGGTCTCGGGCCCTTCGAGAAGATGATCCGCTCTCAAATTGGTCAACAATTGGGTTTGCTTGTCGACCATAAGTTGTTGCATAAATTGAAAATAATTGCTCAAAGGTGTTATTAAATTCGTAAATTTGGTTGCTTATATAGTTGGGTTCGTCGTCTTCGGGACCATGAATACAATCCAAATTTTGGTATATTGTTGTCATCAAAAGTTCCACCCCATTAAAATTGATTTTCGGGTCAAGTGCGGCCGCAAATAAAAAAACTTTAGGTATTGTTCCAAAATATTTTTTTTAGTTTTTTTCTTATTTGAAAAACGGTTTGTCTAAAAATACGATTATTTGAGTTCGCAAATTCGTTAATTTTTTCCGTCATTATATAAAGTTGTTGTAAAACTAGTGAGCTAGTTGGGTAATAAACACCTGAAACTTTTGTCGTTGCCTCTTTAAAAACTTGTAAAAAATTTGTTAATGCTTCCAAGTCATCCCATTCGTCGTTATCAATCGGTTCGGAATATACCTTTCTAATTAGTCTATTATTAAAACAGAATAAAGTTTCTTTTTGTCGTAATATATTTTCAAACATAAGCCAAGTAGAATTCCACCTAGTATTATTATCAAAATAAGTACCTAACCAAGTGCCATTACAAGTTTAACGAAACTTTTATAGTTTTTATGTCGTTCGTTGCTCGTACGATATATCGTTACTAATAATTTTCTAAATTTATCTTTTAACACACTACAATAAGTTAAACAATCTTGAAAGACCAAGTTTATAATATGAGCAACACAACGTGTATGTAAAAATGCACCATTTAAAATCGGTTGCATTCGTATTTTTAACATATCCATGGCGCTAGTATTATTAGAAGCATTATCTAGCGAAATATTAAAAACTTTATCGATTAAATTATATTCAATCAAAGTGTCTTGTATAATTTTTCTTAAATTATTACCATTATGCGGATAAGCAAATAATTTAAAAGCGATAGTCCCTTTCATTAATAACCACGAATCGGGATGAAACCAATGAGTGGTAACGGCTAAATAAGAATTTACCGTTCCGTGTGGTGCGGTCCAAACATCACAAGTTATAGAAACTTTATGTCTATATGTTCGAAAACCTTCAATTATATCATTTTTAGCTTTTTTCCATAATTTAAAAGCGTCACGTCTTAGAGTAGTACGACTTACATTGTTATATCGCGGTTGTAGTCGGTTCCAAATTAACTCCGTAAGCTTTGGATTGTCGAAGTGGTTGAAAGGAAGCCCTTGTTGAATGACAAACCTTGCCAAATCTTCACGAAAAGCTTCTTGATCGTATAAAAAAATCGAACCATCCCGACCAAGTGTAGGTTGTTTCGGGTCTTCTTGAACGGTTCCTTTAAAACTTTTTTCAAGATGTTTTCTTAACGTAGAGTTACCCGAAACACGTAGGAACTTAAAACATCTCTTACAACGAGCTCTTTCTTGATTATCGTTCATCACGCACAAGTCGAAATTAGACCAAACGTCACCTTTTCTGTGACGACCCGGAAATTTCAGACCAAATTTAAACTTAACCTTTATATGTTTCCGACACGATAAGCAGAATTTGTAATGTTGAATCTTAAAAAGTTTGGAACTACATTCATGTAATCAATTACCCTTTGACCGTGTTCGACGATTCACGAACAATTATGTGTATATAGATATGTATATATAATATATAATATTAACTTAAAACATTAAGAAAGTATTAGATATATGATACTTTACATGAACATATTTGTTTCGATATATTTATCGACAGAATTAAGAGATAATATCAAATGATTGAATTATCAGATACATTACGATATGATTACGGGCCTATGTTATGAGGTCCACTGTGATTTAAGAAATCTATTCTTTTTGACAACTCATTACTTAACCAGTATGATAAAGATAACGATATTTATATTTTATTTTATTAAATATATATAACAATTTAAATTAATATTATATATTTTTATACGCGTATTATACGTACATAGTTTTATACTTTTACTATACTTTAACTTTACCTTTACTTTACTTTTACTTTACTTTAACTTTAATAATTCATACTTTAATAATTCATACTTTAATAATTCACTTTAATAATTCATACTTTAATAATTCACTTTAATAATTCATACTTTAATAATTCACTTTAATAATTCATACTTTAATAATTCACTTTAATAATTCATACTTTAATAATTCACTTTAATAATTCAAAAATCTATTATAAATAGAATTCAATAGGTTTCATTATTTCATAGAAACTTGAAAATATATTTTTCTAAACTCTCTCAATCGAATTACATATATATATATATTTACTTAATACTATTTCAAGATATTATTAGTATACATAAAATACTACGACGGAGTTATATTCAGACGATTTCAAAATAAGTTTTCAAATGGGATATAGCTAAGGAAATTATGGGTTATAGCTATGAAGGTTATGGGTATTGATCGAGGGTATTGCTCGTGAGGTCAACCTAACGTTTATCATTTTCGTTACGTCTACGTACTTTCCTGCAATATTGAATCACAATATTGATACGTGAGCATTCATATCTTATCTTTTATATATTAATAGTGTATCCCTGACTAGTGCTCGAGTATATATGATTATGCATGTTTGTATGCTTAGTTTCGTCGTTAAATAGTTTATGATAAATCACGAATTTGATACATATGCTACTGAGATAAGTTATATGATATGCATGTCGTTGAAAAGCTGAAGAAAAAATTAATAACATTTCATTTAGAAATCGTGTGGTTTCGATGAACGGATTAAAAGATATGGTCAACTGAATTATCATTAATTTTAATATTATTATTAAAACAATTATTATAACTGTTATCAGTTGATGTTATTACTAAAATTATCTTTATTACTAAAAATTAATATTTTTATTGAAACTATCGTTTTATTATTTTTATCATTATTATTATTATCAATATTATTTTATCAAATAAATATGCGTACAAAGATATTTTTACCACACGTAATGTAATTACATTAATAATACATACCACTATATTTTTATGATATTAAGTGAATTTTATAAATTTTATTACTTGAGATATATAAAAGTATATTTTTATCATATATGAATTTTAATATAAATTTTTATTTATTAATAAATGACTTGTATTATTTAGTATAATAAGATCTGATAAATATATTTAAATATATAAAACTACTATATATAAGTTATATAATAAACATGTATAGATTTTGAAAGTCATTTTGGGTCAAGTTGACTTTTGTTGACTTTTGCATGTCGGTATCGAGGATTAGGATTGTGATACACTACGACTTGACCTAAATTGTTAGACAGAGATTGACCAACATATAAATATATATACTTAATATAGGTTCGTGAATCCGAGACAAAACCTGCACTTGTTCAGTGCCGTCATATACATAATTGCTACGAAATACAGTATTGTGAGTTTCATTTGCTCACTTTTTATATATATTTTTGGGCTGAGAATACATGCGCTGATTTATAAATGTTTTACGAAATAGGCACAAGTACTAAAACTAATTCTATGTGGGTTTAAACCAGAAATATACCCTTAGCTTGGTAACATTAAACTACTTGTCTATGTACGGTAGGCGCGAATCCTAAAGATAGATCTATTGGGTCTGACAAACCCCATCCTGACTATGGGATGCTTTAGTACTTCGAGGTTATTTTAAACACACCTGATCTGGTGTACTTCAGAGGGTAAAACATGAATGTTAAGGCTTGTTACCGGGTGCCTACAACTTATAGAATACTTTTATACACTTGCGAGTGTACGGATATTTATAGAAACTGAAATCTTGCGGTCTATTACTATTACGGAAATGATGGATTATGATAAACTAATGAACTCACCAACCTTTTGGTTGACACTTTAAAGCATGTTTATTCTCAGGTATTAAAGAAATCTTCCGCTGTGCATTAGCTCATTTTAAGGATATTACTTGGAGTCATTCAAGACATACTTTGAAAGACGTTGCATTCGAGTCGTTGAGTTCATCAAGATTAATATTGAGTCAATTATAGTTGGATGTAATATGAAATGGTATGCATGCCGTCAATTTTTGATGTAAAGAAAGTTTGTCTTTTAAAAACGAATGCAATGTTTGTAAAACGTATCATATAGAGGTCAAATACCTCGCGATGTAATCAACTATTGTGAATCGTTTATAATGTATATGAACGGGTCCTTTCATTTTCGACTCGTATTTTTGATCATACGAACATCATTGTTGGTATAATGTTGTGAAGATGTTGCAACAGAAGCGGAATCGGAAGTGGATGCTTGTGAATTATCCATTATATGTTTAGTAAGTAGAGTTTAGTGAGTAATTATAGTGAATTATAGAGTATTTTGAGATTTAGAGAGAATAGAGAGAATTAGATGGTGTGCTTTCAACCAAAACACAATACCATCTATTTATACCACACTTGTAGGGGTAAAATGGTCCATAAAAATTCAAAAACCGCAAAAAAGGTTCAAAACGGCTATTTTTTTTTTGAAAAACGCAGCAACAAAAAAATCCCGATTTTATCCGGATAAAGAAATTCGGATTTTATCTGGTTTTTATCCGGAAAATATCCGGTCGGTTTCAAACGTTGGGATCCGGTCAGATCCGGATCGGATCCAAGAACCAGTTCCGGTTCTGACACAAACTGGATCCTGTCAGATCCGGTTCCGGATTTTTTTCGGATTTTTTCGGATCCGGTTTTTTTGTGCACCTATAGTTGGTAGTCTTAAATTGTTTAATATCGCACTTTTACTAAAATAAGGCGAGTATCGTGACTTATCGTGACTTATGGGCTTCATCTTAAATCGTTTAATATCGCACTTTTACTAAAGTATCGTGACTTATCGTGACTTATCGTGACTTATCGTTTAATATCGTGACTTTTACTAAAATATCGCACCGGGGTGAATCGAGTATCGTGACTTATGGGCTTCATCTAAAATAAGGCTTCGTAGGTCCCCATAACTAGGCACCCAAATCCTTCCGGCGTAATATCGGAGTCCAGTCTCCCTAATTTCGAATCGAGAGACGAGAATGTTCAAGAGCTCGTGTGAAAGGTTTTCATCCTTGAGAGCCTCATCTTGGGCTACCCGAATTTGGCTATTAAGGTTTGTGTGGATGGTGATGTTTAAGGCTCGGACACGAAGAGGCACCGCTCTTTCTTTTCGACTTAAGGCATCGGCTACTACATTTGCCTTCCCGGGATGGTAACGAAGCTCGCAATCGTAATCGTTTAAGGTTTCAATCCACCTTCGTTGTCTCATGTTTAGTTGCTTTTGGTCGAAGATGTGTTGGAGACTTTTGTGATCGGTAAAGATAGTACTCTTGGTTCCATAAAGATAGTGTCTCCACATTTTAAGTGCAAAGACAACGGCTCCGAGTTCGAGATCATGTGTCGTGTAGTTTCGTTCATGAATTTTGAGTTGTCGAGAAGCATAAGAAATGACTTTTGTTCGTTGCATCAACACACACCCAAAACCATGTTTCGAGGCGTCGCAATACACAACAAAATCGTCATTGCCTTCGGGAAGTGACAAGATAGGAGCGGTGGTTAGCTTTGTTTTCAAGATTTGAAATGCGGATTCTTGTTCGGTCGCCCAATTGAATTTCTTTCCCTTGTGAGTTAAAGCGGTTAGAGGACGAGCAACCAAAGAAAAATCCTTGATGAATCTACGGTAGTATCCGGCGAGACCCAAGAATTGACGAATGTGAGTAGGAGTAGTGGGAGTCTCCCATTTACTAATGGCTTTGATTTTCGTTGGATCGACTTTAATACCTTGGTCACTTACAACATGACCAAGAAATTGAACTTCCTTTAACCAAAATTCACACTTGGAGAATTTGGCATAGAGTTGTTCTTGTCTTAAAAGTTCAAGCACAAGTCGGAGGTGTTCCTCGTGTTCTTCTTCGCTTTTTGAATAGACTAAAATATCATCGATGAACACGATAACGAATTTGTCAAGATACGGTTTGCACACGCGGTTCATAAAATCTATGAACACCGCCGGTGCGTTAGTGAGACCAAATGGCATTACAAGAAATTCATAACTACCATAACGAGTTCGGAAAGCGGGTTTGGAGACATCTTCCCCCTTAACCCTCAATTGATGATAAACCGAGCGGAGATCGATTTTTGAATATACACAAGACCCTTGTAGTTGATCAAAGAGGTCATCGATGCGAGGAAGAGGATATCGGTTTTTAACCGTCAATTTGTTTAGTTCACGATAATCAATGCACATTCGTAGGGATCCGTCTTTCTTTTTAACAAACAAAATCGGAGCGCCCCAAGGTGAATGGCTAGGTTGGATAAAACCACGATCAAGTAGTTCTTGGATTTGACTTTGCAATTCTTGCATTTCGGATGGAGCGAGTCTATATGGTGCACGTGCTACGGGTGCGGCTCCCGGAATAAGATCGATTTGGAATTCAACCGGTCGATGAGGTGGAAGACCCGACAATTCGTCGGGAAATACATCGGAATAGTCACTAACAATTGGCACATCATCGATGTGCTTCTCATCGGACTCGACTTTCTTAACGTGAGCAAGGATCGCAAAACAACCCTTATAGAGTAGTTTTCTAACTTTAATGCATGAAACGAGGTTGAGTCCGGTGCAACTCTTATCGCCATAGACGATCAAAGGTTCACCATTCTCGATAGGAATTCGAATTGCGTTAAGATCACAAAGGATGTGAGATTTCGTTTTGGCTAGCCAATTCATACCGATTATTACATCGAAACTTCCTAGTTCCATGGGTATCAAGTCAATTTTAAACTCATTACCCAAAATGTTTAACGTACACCCCCGGTAATATGTGTCGGCACTCAATAGTTTTCCGTTGGCCACTTCAATGGTATAAGTGGTATCTAGTGGAAGTGGTGGAGTATTAAAAGAATGAGTCAAAGTCTTGGATACAAAACTCTTATCGGCACCCGAATCGAATAAACAAGTAACATAAGTGTTGTTGAGGAGAAACGTACCCGTGACTAATTCATTGTCATCTCGGGCTTCCTCGATGTTGATGTTGAAAGCTCGTCCACGCGTGTTGGTGTTGGTTTTCTTCTTCGGACACGCATTTCTAAAATGACCCGTTTGGCCACATTCATAACAAGTACCCGATTTTGGTGCATTGGGCACCTTTTGAGCGACGGGGGCGGCACTTCTACAATCGTTGGCCACATGACCACCCCTTTGGCACCGGTGGCAAAATAGATTGCTACATTCACCATAGTGGTGTTTGTGGCATTTGTTTCAAAATGGTTTATTTTCGCCATAACTTTTCTTGGCGTCGGAGGTGAAAGGCTTTTTGGTGAAGTTGTTGTAGTTGTTGCTTGATTGGGGGGCTTCCCATTTTCTTTTGTTGCCGCCCGATTTATCCTCGGCCTTAGGTGCCGGAACTACGATTTCGTCAACCGTTTCGATCAATTGGCTGGCCATGTTCAAAGCTTGTTGTAGGTTAGCGGGTTTGGATGATATCACTCCTTGTTTGATGCTCTTTGGAAGACCATCCATATAGAGTTCAACCCTTTGAGATTCGGGGTTCACGAGGTTGGGACACATCAAGGATAGCTCGGCGTATCGTTGATTGTAGGCCTTGAGATCATTTCCGACCGCCTTTAAAGTCCTTAGCTCTTGTTCGAGCTTTCGGGTTTCTTCACGAGGGAAAAATTCGACGATCATTCTCTCTCTCAAATCGGCCCAAGAGAGGGCATGAGCTTCATCGGTACCCACCGATTGTACATACGTGTTCCACCACGTGAGGGCGATACCAGCAAAGGTGTGGGTGGAATATTTGACCTTGTCTTGGTCTCGACAACCGCTTATGCTAAAGACGGCTTCCGTTTGCTTAAACCATCGGGTGAGCACGACCGGTCCCCCGGTTCCATCAAAAGTGTGAGGTTTGCACCCCATGAAGGATTTGTAGGAGCACCCTTCGTTTGAGTTACCGGCTCCATTGTTGTTGTTGTTGTGGTTGTTGTTATTGTAGGAGGAGTAATCGGCCATGGCCGCTTCTACGGCGGTGGCTATCATTCGTTGTAGAGCTTGTTCGGGAGTCTCATGGCGTGGCACATGACGAGGAGGCATTGTTCCTTCAAAACACAAGAATACCATTGATTAGTATTCTTAATAATACTAACCGTGATATGGAATAAGGATAGAGAAAAATTTTCCTTGACTCGCCTTAAATTCTTTATGTCATAATGTCGGAATGTTCATATGAGTCACCGTAATATAATCCCGGAAATCATATTACCCTAATTCATATGTGCATTCGACACTAATTCATATAGTCAAGGTGGCGCGTCAATTAAATTAAGAAACGTGAGATTAAGATTGAATAAGAATTTGATGTGATAGACGAGTTCGAGTAAGATGCACAAGTAGTCAAGTAATTCCTACTTCAAGTCTATATGCCGGTTGTAGTCTAGACTCACCAATGTACCCTATGACTCGGGGTTGACACCAATGAACTCTAAATCCCTACAACCAACGCTCTGATACCATCTGTAGCGACCCGACCAAATCATGTTTGACGGCGCCGACTACTTCGGTCCCGTAGCGTGGTCATAAGTCTTTATCATGACGTTTGACCAAAATATGTCGCATCTATTTCATAAGTAAAAGGATGTTTCAAGTTTACAGATGTAGTTCAAAGACTAGTTACATTACAATGTTTAACGTACGAATGAAACCTATGCGACACAATTTAAAGTAGTCAAAAGACGCTCCAACTATGCATGTATACTCGACATCCAAGCAAGTATCAAAAAGAGTGCGGAAGCATGTATCAAGTAGCTTTCAAGGACCTGAGAAAACATACAGAAAACTGTCAACGAAAACGTTGGTGAAATCATAGGTGTTTTAGTAAACGTTGCATTTGAACCACAAGATTTAATATAATATGATTATCAAAATCATTTGCATTCCAAAGTTGTTATATTGTTTCGCGGGCACCCAATTATCAAACTTAACTGTTTTGCACCCTTTGCGCAGTGTTAGAACATACACTAGACTCGAAAATATATTTCATCCGCTAACGGTAGCGAACCGTCCGAATGAGGCTCGTCAAGCCCATGTGATCACATAATATAAGTTCACGTTTACACCCTGCAAGTGTAACTAATGATAATTGAATTGAGGCTTTTTGTTCAAACCCGTACGTGGAATGTTCGTTTTCGTACTTGTGTTCAATGTATAAAAGTATGATACGTATATGTTTCTCATCCCATAGTTTAAAGCATAAAAGTTGTTTGAAAGATGGGACTATGATCTCACCTTGAGTGCACGTATGAAAAGTACTTCACAAAGTAACGTGTGCGAAGGATAGTGCTAGTCTTGACCTAAACAAATAGGTCGTATCAATAACGGTAAACACGATAGGTCAAAGATGTTCAATTAGTCCTACGGCTCGTTACGACTCGATTATGTAGCATGTGAAATCAATTTGTCAAGTTTCATGCAAGATACAAGTATAGAAACAAGTTAGGAAGGTTGCATAATCATTTGGTTAAGTTTGACAAAAAGTCAAACTTTGGTCGGTCAAAGTCAACGAAAAAAGTCAACACGTTCGGGTCGGGTCCCGAACTATTTTTCTGAGGTTTTTAATCATGTATGAGCATGTTAGAACAAGTTACGTGTGAATCGGAGGTGCGTAGCATAGCAAACATTATTCAAAAATTGACAAGGTTGGACAGACCACTTTGGCGCGCCGCGCGGGTATATGGCGCGCCGCGCCATTACCTGTGCAGAGAATTCTGGCAGTTTTTAAGTTTTATGCACGAACCTAACTTCAACCAATCACCATTTATGACTCGCAAACAACCAAAGTATGTATCTTATATCATCGAAAAAGTATTTTGACAAGGAAAACAACTAAACACATTTCATCCATCACATTTACTTTTACAACAACCAAAACCACATTCAAAGCTCCTCATTAAATGCACTCAAGTTCATAAATGAAATTCGATGATTCGGCAACCAATTTACATGAATGATATGCCGTTTCGAAGGTGATCAAGCATACAATACAACCTAACACTTACAAATAACATTTCATGTCATTCAAAGCATCAAAAGTTCATTTCAAGTTCATCAAACCCTAACCCAAATTCACCAAAACCAATAATCAAGTTTATGAAGTTTTCTAAAACAACCTACACATCAAATTGAAGCTAGTGCTACTAGTAACACATTTAATACTTGCACTTTACCATAACAACAACATTTAAGCAACCAAATTTCCAAATCAAACACACCAAAGTTTATGTTCATGCTAGTTATTTCAAATAACGAAATCGAGCATATAAATCATATAATCATGTTAGACTTGAGCCATAGACACTAATTAACAACTTTATAAGTTAAAAACATCAAGAACACGAAATCTAGTGATTTTAGAAAGTTACCCAAACTTGATGAAATCGGTATGGAATCGAAGAGGAAGATGAGAGGATTCCGAATATGCAATTTGTTTAGATGGATGCTTGCTCGATTTGATTTGGATGATGAATCCTTGAAGTGGTGTTTGAGAGATTTGGTGAAAGTATTAGAGAAAATGGAAAAAGAAAAGGAAATAAATGAATGGATGAGAGTGAAGGGTTGACTAGTTGACCTAGTCACCTCTTTGCTCTCTTGGCAACAATGGTCCCTCTAGTTCGGTTGCGGGTGCGTGAATTACCTAAACGAGATATTTTAAAACGCGTATTAACGAGGGATGTCATAATCATATAACGGACTTTAAATAGTTAAACGGAAAAGTAAACGGAAAAAGGCGGGATGTTACATTACCTACTCCTTAAAAGAAATTTCGTCCCGAAATTTAAGCAGGCGTAGTAGTCGTTGTTTCTTCCTCGGGATCTTGCGTTTCCGGAGCAGGGAATAAATGAGGGTATTTCTTTTGCATTTGATCTTGCCTTTCCCAAGTAAACTCGGGTCCCCTTTTGGCGTTCCAACGGACTTTAACAATCGGGATTCGGCTTTGTTTCAATGTCTTGACGGAGGTGTCCACAATTTCAACCGGTTCCTCCACAAAATGAAGTTTGTCATCAATAGTAAGTTCCTCGAGAGGGATGACGATATCGGGTTCGGCAAGACACTTTTTCAAGTTAGATACATGGAAGGTAGGATGAACGGAGTTTAATTGAGGCGGAAGATCTAAACGATAAGCAACGGTTCCAATACGCTCCAAGATTTCGAAAGGACCAATATACCGCGGATTTAGCTTCCCGCGTTTCCCAAAACGGATTACACCTTTCCAAGGTGCGACTTTTAGCATGACGCGGTCACCGACTTGAAATTCAAGGTCGTTGCGTCTTTTGTCAGTATAGCACTTTTGACGACTCCGGGCCGTTCGAAGCCTATCTCGGATTTGAACGATCTTTTCGGTGGTTTCGTGAATGAGTTCGGGTCCGGTGATTTGTACGTCGCCTACTTCGGCCCAACAAAGAGGAGAACGGAATTTTCGGCCATATAATGCTTCGAATGGGGCGGCTTTTATACTCGCGTGATAACTATTGTTGTAAGAGAACTCGGCGAGAGGTAAGTGCTTGTCCCAAGCTTTTCCAAAATCAACCACGCAAGCTCGTAACATGTCCTCTAAGGTTTGAATTGTACGTTCGCTTTGTCCATCGGTTTGAGGATGATATGCGGTGCTCATGTCTAAACGCGTTCCCAACGCTTCTTGCAAGGTACGCCAAAATCTAGAAACAAAACGGCCATCTCGGTCGGAGATAATCGATAAAGGTACACCGTGTCGGGCTACGATCTCCTTGATATAAAGTCGTGCAAGTTTCTCCATTTTGTCGGTCTCCTTCATGGCGAGAAAGTGTGCGGATTTGGTGAGACGGTCAACAATAACCCAAATGGTATCATAACCGCCCGTCGTTTTTGGTAGTTTGGTGTTAAAATCCATTGTTATTCTTTCCCACTTCCATTGCGGGATTTCGGGTTGTTGATGTAATCCGGACGGTCTTTAGTGTTCGGCTTTGACTTTGGAACATGTCAAACACTTGGAAACATAAGTATCTACGTCCATTTTGATGTTCGGCCACCAATATAGTTGTTTAAGGTCGTGGTACATCTTATTGGCACCGGGGTGAATCGAGTATCGTGACTTATGGGCTTCATCTAAAATAAGGCTTCGTAGGTCCCCATAACTAGGCACCCAAATCCTTCCGGCGTAATATCGGAGTCCGGTCTCCCTAATTTCGAATCGAGAGACGAGAATGTTCAAGAGCTCGTGTGAAAGGTTTTCATCCTTAAGAGCCTCATCTTGGGCTACCCGAATTTGGCTATTAAGGTTTGTGTGGATGGTGATGTTTAAGGCTCGGACACGAAGAGGCACCACTCTTTATTTTCGACTTAAGGCATCGGCTACTACTTTTGCCTTCCCGGGATGGTAACGAAGCTCGCAATCGTAATCGTTTAAGGTTTCAATCCACCTTCGTTGTCTCATGTTTAGTTGCTTTTGGTCGAAGATGTGTTGGAGACTTTTGTGATCGGTAAAGATAGTACTCTTGGTTCCATAAAGATAGTGTCTCCACATTTTAAGTGCAAAGACAACGGCTCCGAGTTCGAGATCATGTGTCGTGTAGTTTCGTTCATGAATTTTGAGTTGTCGAGAAGCATAAGAAATGACTTTTGTTCGTTGCATCAACACACACCCAAAACCATGTTTCGAGGCGTCGCAATATGTAGGTTTTTCTTATGCCCAAGAGACATATTAAATTAATGTGGCTAATACGTTATGACCCTAAGTCGGGTCATACCCAATAACAAGCTTACCGACACTCTATATGTATTTAATCTCAACGGTTGGATCGTTAAATAAATACGTAACACTTAAACTTTAGAAAATCGGTTTTCTAAAATATTATCACTTGAGATAAATTATTTGGATAATTTATATTTAATTATTTATAGGTTTAAATAATTATGTTGTGTTATATTTTAAAAAAGGTTTATAAAATAAGCAAGTAACTTAATAAAATACATGGTTTTATATAAATATAACAAGTTTTATATATATTAAGACATTGTTATTTTATTAAACATGTGCAGAATTTTGTGTCTCCAAGGATGACACACCCATGCCTATTTTGTTACTTTTAACACAATATTCCTTATGTACATGCAAGGGTCTTAAAACCAAGGCTTGACTCAAGTTGTAGTACACATAAGTGATAAAAAAAAAACTGCATTCAACTCATTTTTTTGGGCATTTCTGGCTGAACTGTTTTAACAAAAAAAGGGAGCATTTTGCTTGTAAAATCAAGTGATTAAGTGTTCTAAATCCTAACTAATTTGAAGGTTTTGTTGGTGCATCAAAAGCTTGGGGTATTACACACTTGAGGCTTCAAGTTAGAAGCTTTCTTGCCTTCATCTTCATCATCATCTTGCACATTTGTAAACTACCCTCAACAAGCTTGAGGAGGTATAAACTCTAAACCCACTCTTAGTTTGTAAGTATGTTTTACAACTTGATCCTTTTTGGAATTTAACTTTAAATGGTTAAAGATTTACAAGTTCAAAAATGGTAATTTATACGCTTCCGCAAATCTTATTTCTTGAATGATTATAAGTATTATGAAACTTGTTAAATCCCAACAATGGTATCTAGAGCCGAAGTTGTTGAAATATGCTTCGAGATGGTTATTAAACCCACTATAATTTTGCATTCTATGAACATGCATGAAGTAGAATGTAAAATTTTCAGTTTTGGGTGGTTTGTCATTTTGGCCAAAATCACTTGTGATTCTGCATTCTGTATTGCCAATCACTTGTGATTCTGTACTGCCAATCACTTGTGATTCTGTACTGCCAATCACTTGTGATTCTGTACTGCCAATCACTTGTGATTCTGTATTGCCTATCTCTTATGTAGTTAAAGTTCACAATCTAAGCCTTGACCTTGTGTTTGGTTGCATGCATGGTTGATTGATATTTATTCAATTAGTTTGTAATAATATTTATTCATTTGGCATGTAATTATTCATTTGGTTATGTAATTTATTTTATATTTGGTATGTAAAATAGATTAGGTTGTAATTTCATTTTTTAGACAAAATGTATTAGGATATATTTTGTAAAATGATGAAGAATGATGAAGACTTGAAGAACACATGAATAAGCATTTGGATGCAAGGTTAAGTGGGAGATTTGAAATCTCCTACTTTGTGTAATTACCCCTTATCCGGTGGCATTTGTTTTCGACTAAACAAATGTCTACCAAAATGGCTTGATTGTGAACATATTTGTTTTGCATGCATGGTTGTTTATTGTATGATTGTGAATTGTATGTTTGTATGCTACAAGTTAATCACACAAGTTAACAACAAGCAAAATGGCAATTTAATTGGTTAAATTATACATTAATTAACGACATGCAAAACGACAATTTAATTGGTTAAATTAAAAATGGCTAAAAGGACATTAATAAACGGTTATTAAGAACATGATTAGGATCATATATATAAAATGATTTATAGACATGAAAATGGATTTCAAATGAACCATACACTAAATGCATGTTGGTATATGGCATAAAAGTTTTCTCAAACTAGAATTAATGAAAACTTAAAATCCCTTATTAACGAGGCAAACAAGTTAAACGTCATCCTTTTGTGCAACGCTTAAAAATATTAGAGAACTCACAATGGGATAAAGGTCACCTAACCGTTATGAGCAAACTAATATGATTAAGGTAAATTTCGCACACTTGTGGGATAAAGGTCACCTAACCACTTGTATGTTAAGTTTACATGTCTAAACAAGTAGGACGACTTGATTTGGAAATCATGAACTTAGGGTCACCGAAGCATGATGAACAAATAGGCGTTGATGGGATAATATGTCATGCAAAAGGATTGCATGATCCCATAACTTAGAAGTTGCAAAAGGATTGCAATTGTCATATAATGACTACCTAGCTAAATCAAATAACGGGATAAAGGTCACCTAACCGAAATTTGGTATACCGTTGGATTCTAAAATTTAATATATATATATATATATATATATATATATATATATATATATATATATATATATATATATATATATATATATATATATATATATATATATATATCAATTGGATTTAAAGGGTATTGATTGTTAAATTTAAAATCGATACTTAAATGAACTTTGTTAAATTTTGTAGATGGCCGCCAATAACAACAACATGCAAAACGCACCTATTAACTTGAACAACCTATCATTAAGGTCTCTCCTCGAGAAAGACAAACTCAACCATACGAACTTTATGGATTGGTTCCGCAATCTTAGGATTGTCCTCAAACTTGAGGATAAGGCGTATGTGTTGGAAGACCCCATTCCCGATCAACCCGACGAGGATGATACGGAAGGCATGGCTTATTGGGATAAGTATTGCGCCGATTCGGTTCAAGTTGCTTACCTAATGCTTGGGACTATGATACCCGAACTCCAAAAGGATTTCGAGCATCATACTGCATAAGACATGATCACGCAATTGAAGGAGATGTTCCTTCAACAAGCTCGTGTCGAGCACTTTGAAATGGTCCGAGCGCTTCATGCATGTCGTATGGACAACTCCCAATCCGTTTCATCTTATGTCCTTAAGATGAAAAGCCTCATTGATCGCGCAAACCGTATTAATCTCAACATATCTAATGAGCTAGCCACGGATCTTATCCTAAACTCCTTGTCAAAGAGGTTTGACCAATTTGTAATTAATTACAATATGAATGGGATGGATAAGACCATTGGCGAACTTCATGGCATGCTTAGGACGGCAGAAACTAGCATGGGTAAGAGGGCTTCACCCGTGCTAATGATCAATGATGGTGGGTCCAAAGGTAATAACACCTCTAAGCCAAAGGCGGCTAAGAGGAAAGGACCCACCCATCAAGGCAAGGGAAAGGGGAGGATGGTTACCCCAACCAAAAACAAGAACAAGAAGCAAAAGGTTGCCGGACAAGAAAACCCCAAGGAAGACCCGTGCTTCGGTTGCGGTGAAATGGGTCACTGGAAACGAAACTGCCCGGTCTACCTTAAGGAGTTGAAGGAAAAGAGGGATGCGGGGCAAACCTCAGGTAATATATATATGGTATATATAGAGCTTAGTATTACTTCTTCTAATACATAGGTATTAGACACTGGATGTGGAACTCACATTTTCAATTCTTTGCAGGGGTTCAAAAGAAGTAGCAAGCAAACGGGAACATCAAGTCTCTTTATGGGTAATGGAGCCAAAGTGCAAGTGAAGGCTCAAGGAGACTTTGTATTAAAGCTTCCAAGTGGTTTGGAACTTATTTTGAACAATGTTTTGTATGCACCGGATTTATGTCGAAACATTATTTCAGTTTCCCGTTTAAAACAATGTGGTTTTTATCTTAATTTTGTTAATGATGTTATCCACGTTTATTTAGATAATGTATTCTATTTTAAGGCTTCGCCTTCAAATGGAATTTATGAATTGGTTCATGATGACACATCATCTAGTAGCTCAATATACCATACTAGCACCAAGAAACTCAAAAGGGATTTGAGTGATTCCTACTTATGGCATTGTCGCCTTGGTCACATAAACAAAAATCGAATGCATACACTTCAAAAGAATGGCCTTTTGAAATAAAATGAACTAGAGTCGTTTGATGTATGTGAATCTTGTTTACAAGGCAAAATGATAAAGCACCTTTCAAAGGGACCTATGAAAGGGCTAAGGACTTATTGGGATTAATACATTCGGATGTATGTGGACCCTTTAAACCCATAACTAGGAATGGTGAAAGATACTTCGTTACTTTCATTGATGACTTCAGTCGTTTCGGATATGTCTACTTGTTAAGACATAAGGACGAAACTTTTGAAGCATTCAAAGAGTATCAAAGCGAAGTACAAAATCAACTCAATAAGACAATCAAGGTACTTCGTACCGATAGAGGAGGTGAATACCTAAGCGATTCTTTCCAAGATCATCTTAGAAGTTGTGGGATTATCTCGCAACTCACTCCTCCTGGAACACCCCAACTGAATGGAGTTTCCGAAAGGAGGAACCGAACCCTAATGGATATGGTTCGATCTATGATGGCTAGAAGCTCGTTACCTCTATCATTTTGGGGTTATTGTCTATGCTCCACGGCTCGTATTTTAAATATGGCCCCAACCAAGAAAGTGGAACGAACACCTCATGAGATGTGGTTTGGAAAACCTCCATCTCTATCATACTTAAAGGTATGGGGATGTGAAGCTTATCCTAAGCGTTACGTCCCTAATAAGTTGAATGCTCGATCCACGAAGTGTATCTTCATAGGATATCCCAAGGATAATATGGGATATTATTTCTATGATCCATCCGAGCAGAATGTATTTGTTGCTCGGAAGGCGGAATTCCTTGAAACTAAGTTCCTAATGGAAGGAAGTAGTGAAAGGAAGATAGATCTTGAAGAGGTTCAAGATCAAGTAGAAGATACACAATTGGTTGACACTAGCACTCAACATGAAAATGTTGAGAGTGATCAAATGGATATCAAAATACACAAGACGTTCGCAGATCTGGTAGGATTAGTAATCCTCCTGAGAGATATGGGTTTCTCATGGATGGTTGCTATGTGGTCGATTTGGATGAACCAATAAACTACCAAGATGCTTTATCAAGGATTGATAAAGATAAATGGCAGGAAGCCATGAACGCTGAGATGCAATCCATGTATGACAACCAAGTTTGGGAACTTGTTACACAACCTGCTGGCTCAAGGCTAGTTGATTGTAAATGGCTTTTCAAAATGAAAACCGACATACATGGAAACTTGGATACATATAAAGCTAGACTTGTAGCAAAAGGTTTCACTCAAACTCAAGGGGTTGACTATGATGAAACTTTTTCGCCTGTGGCAATGCTAAAGTCTATTAGGATATTACTTGCCATTTCTGCTCATTATGATTATGAAATATGGCAAATGGATGTCAAGACCGCTTTCCTAAATGGATATCTTGTGGAAGATGTCTATATGGTTCAGCCTGAAGGTTTTGTTGATCCGAAATATCCTAAAAAGGTATGCAACTTAAAGAAGTCAATCTACGGATTGAAACAAGCATCTAGAATGTGGAATCATCGTTTTAATGAGGAAGCCGTGAAATTTGGCTTCATTAAAAATGGTGATGAAGCTTGTGTATATAAGTAAGCTAGTGGGAGCACTATCATGTTCCTTGTACTATATGTGGATGATATATTGTTATTTGGAAATGATATTCCGGCAATGCAAAGAGTTAAAACTTGGCTAAGTAAATGCCTCTCCATTAAGGATCTTGGAGAAGCACAATACGTTTTGGGGATTGGGATCTACAGGGATAGATCCAAGAAACTGATAGGTTTGAATCAAAGTGCATACATTGAAAAGATCTTGAAAAGGTTCAAGATGGAGAACTCTAAGAAAGGTTTGGTACCTATTCAAAGAGGAACACTCCTTAGTTCATCTCAGTGCCCCACCACGAAAGATGAACAAGAGAGAATGAAGAAAGTCCCATATGCGTCTGCCATTGGGTCAATCATGTATGCAATGATATGCACTAGACTGGATGTGTCATGCGCTCTTAGCCTGACAAGTAGATACCAGAATAACCCAGGAAATAGTCATTGGACTGCTGTCAAAAGTATATTAAAATACCTTAGGAGGACTAAGGATATGTTTGTGATATATGGGTCTGGTGAGGAGGAACTCGCTGTAAAAGGTTACGTGGATGCGAGCTTCCAAACTGATCGAGATGATTCTCTATCACAATCCGGCTATGTCTTCACATTAAATGGAGGTGCGGTCTCTTGAAAGAGTTCAAAACAGGATGTTGTTGCTCTATCCACTACAGAGTCAGAGTACATCGCCGCATCATTGGCAGCTCAGGAAGCTGCATGGATGAAGAAATTCATCGACGACTTAGGAGTAGTCCCTTCCATTCAGGACCCTCTTGAGATCTTTTGTGACAACGAGGGTGCGATTGCTCAAATCAAGGAACCTCGTGCTCACCAAAAGACCCGTCACATTGAGCGGAGATTCAACTACATAAGGGATGAAGTTGAAAAGGGAAAGATATGTATTCGCAAAGTTCACACAGATCTTAATATAGCGGATCCACTCACGAAACTCTTACATGGTGCAAAACATCAAGGGCATGTTAGTGCATTAGGGCTTCGATATTCTAGTGATTGGTCATGATCTGTTTTAAGTATTGTAACGGAACGAAATTGTTCAAACTCATTAATATAATTATGGTATTAATTTATTTTGAGTTATGTTCCTATTTTGCATATTTTATCCATGAATAAGTAATTATTCTAAATTCCATAGTCGATCACATTTGTGGGAGCAAATGTGAGGTTTAGACTATTGTAAACTTGGATTGGTATACATTCACGGGATGAATGTGGGGCAAGGTTGCAACTAAGGTTCACAGATATTTGTGGGACACAAATATTGGAAGACCCGCCCTCAAGACTTACTAAATGGAGCCTTTGTGGTTGATCACATGTAATCTTGAGTAAAGGCGAATATCATTGTATCCTCTGACCTGAGATACATATTGGGTTCGGATATTCACTAAGTATTATGCCTTGATTCTTTCCTTCGCTATTCTGAAATATGGTAGTTCATAAGGAAGAGCTCAGGTGTAATACAAAGTATATATCTAGGACGTATGTAATCAAGATGGAATTTGTCCCTCTTATTCGTTGAGAGTCAGATGTCTAAGGCCTGATAAAGTTAAATCTAAAAGAGAGTGATCACTCTGTGTCTCTTGGATTTAACATGACATCTAGGACGAAAGGATGTGATGAAAGATTCACCTATTCATATTTGAGATGGAAACTCTAAAGGGATGATGTTATTGAATGGCACATAGTCATAACATATTGGGGGTGATGGACGGTCGTTAGGTGGTATCCGTCACTTGCATTAATTTCTTATGTCCTCGTGCAAGTGGGAGATTGTAGGTTTTTCTTATGCCCAAGAGACATATTAAATTAATGTGGCTAATACGTTATGACCCTAAGTCGGGTCATACCCAATAACAAGCTTACCGACACTCTATATGTATTTAATCTCAACGGTTGGATCGTTAAATAAATACGTAACACTTAAACTTTAGAAAATCGGTTTTCTAAAATATTATCACTTGAGATAAATTATTTGGATAATTTATATTTAATTATTTATAGGTTTAAATAATTATATTGTGTTATATTTTAAAAAGGTTTATAAAATAAGCAAGTAACTTAATAAAATACATGGTTTTATATAAATATAACAAGTTTTATATATATTAAGACATTGTTATTTTATTAAACATGTGCAGAATTTTGTGTCTCCAAGGATGACACACCCATGCCTATTTTGTTACTTTTAACACAATATTCCTTATGTACATGCAAGGGTCTTAAAACCAAGGCTTGACTCAAGTTGTAGTACACATAAGTGATAAAAAAAAAACTGCATTCAGCTCATTTTTTTGGGCATTTCTGGCTGAACTGTTTTAACAAAAAAAGGGAGCATTTTGCTTGTAAAATCAAGTGATTAAGTGTTCTAAATCCTAACTAATTTGAAGGTTTTGTTGGTGCATCAAAAGCTTGGGGTATTACACACTTGAGGCTTCAAGTTAGAAGCTTTCTTGACTTCATCTTCATCATCATCTTGCACATTTGTAAACTACCCTCAACAAGCTTGAGGAGGTATAAACTCTAAACCCACTCTTAGTTTGTAAGTATGTTTCACAACTTGATCCTTTTTGGAATTTAACTTTAAATGGTTAAAGATTTACAAGTTCAAAAATGGTAATTTATACGCTTCCGCAAATCTTCTTTCTTGAATGATTATAAGTATTATGAAACTTGTTAAATCCCAACACAATACACAACAAAATCGTCATTGCCTTCGGGAAGTGACAAGATAGGAGCGGTGGTTAGCTTTGTTTTCAAGATTTGAAATGCGGATTCTTGTTCGGTCGCCCAATTGAATTTCTTTCCCTTGTGAGTTAAAGCGGTTAGAGGACGAGCAACCAAAGAAAAATCCTTGATGAATCTACGGTAGTATCCGGCGAGACCCAAGAATTGACGAATGTGAGTAGGAGTTGAAATGTCCCGTTCTTATTGATTAAAAACGTTCCATATTAATTGATTTCGTTGCGAGGTTTTGACCTCTATATGAGACGTTTTTCAAAGACTGCATTCATTTTTAAACAAACCATAACCTTTATTTCATCAATAAAGGTTTAAAAAGCTTTACGTAGATTATCAAATAATGATAATCTAAAATATCCTGTTTACACACGACCATTACATAATGGTTTACAATACAAATATGTTACAACAAAATAAGTTTCTTGAATGCAGTTTTTACACAATATCATACAAGCATGGACTCCAAATCTTGTCCTTATTTAAGTATGCGACAGCGGAAGCTCTTAATAATCACCTGAGAATAAACATGCTTAAAACGTCAACAAAAATGTTGGTGAGTTATAGGTTTAACCTATATATATCAAATCGTAACAATAGACCACAAGATTTCATATTTCAATACACATCCCATACATAGAGATAAAAATCATTCATATGGTGAACACCTGGTAACCGACAATAACAAGATGCATATATAAGAATATCCCCATCATTCCGGGACACCCTTCGGATATGATATAAATTTCGAAGTACTAAAGCATCCGGTACTTTGGATGGGGTTTGTTAGGCCCAATAGATCTATCTTTAGGATTCGCGTCAATTAGGGTGTCTGTTCCCTAATTCTTAGATTACCAGACTTAATAAAAAGGGGCATATTCGATTTCGATAATTCAACCATAGAATGTAGTTTCACGTACTTGTGTCTATTTTGTAAATCATTTATAAAACCTGCATGTATTCTCATCCCAAAAATATTAGATTTTAAAAGTGGGACTATAACTCACTTTCACAGATTTTTACTTCGTCGGGAAGTAAGACTTGGCCACTGGTTGATTCACGAACCTATAACAATATATACATATATATCAAAGTATGTTCAAAATATATTTACAACACTTTTAATATATTTTGATGTTTTAAGTTTATTAAGTCAGCTGTCCTCGTTAGTAACCTACAACTAGTTGTCCACAGTTAGATGTACAGAAATAAATCGATAAATATTATCTTGAATCAATCCACGACCCAGTGTATACGTATCTCAGTATTGATCACAACTCAAACTATATATATTTTGGAATCAACCTCAACCCTGTATAGCTAACTCCAACATTCACATATAGAGTGTCTATGGTTGTTCCGAAATATATATAGATGTGTCGACATGATAGGTCGAAACATTGTATACGTGTCTATGGTATCTCAAGATTACATAATATATAATACAAGTTGATTAAGTTATGGTTGGAATAGATTTGTTACCAATTTTCACGTAGCTAAAATGAGAAAAATTATCCAATCTTGTTTTACCCATAACTTCTTCATTTTAAATCCGTTTTGAGTGAATCAAATTGCTATGGTTTCATATTGAACTATATTTTATGAATCTAAACAAAAAAAGTATAGGTTTCTAGTCGGAAAAATAAGTTACAAGTCGTTTTTGTAAAGGTAGTCATTTCAGTCGAAAGAACGACGTCTAGATGACCATTTTAGAAAACATACTTCCACTTTGAGTTTAACCATAATTTTTGGATATAGTTTCATGTTCATAATAAAAATCATTTTCTCAGAATAACAACTTTTAAATCAAAGTTTATCATAGTTTTTAATTAACTAACCCAAAACAGCCCGCGGTGTTACTACGACGGCGTAAATCCGGTTTTACGGTGTTTTTCGTGTTTCCAGGTTTTAAATCATTAAGTTAGCATATCATATAGATATAGAACATGTGTTTAGTTGATTTTAAAAGTCAAGTTAGAAGGATTAACTTTTGTTTGCGAACAAGTTTAGAATTAACTAAACTATGTTCTAGTGATTACAAGTTTAAACCTTCGAATAAGATAGCTTTATATGTATGAATCGAATGATGTTATGAACATCATTACTACCTTAAGTTCCTTGGATGAACCTACTGGAAAAGAGAAAAATGGATCTAGCTTCAATGGATCCTTGGATGGCTCAAAGTTCTTGAAGCAAAATCATGACACGAAAACAAGTTCAAGTAAGATCATCACTTGAAATAAGATTGTTATAGTTATAGAAATTGAACCAAAGTTTGAATATGATTATTACCTTGTATTAGAATGATAACCTACTGTAAGAAACAAAGATTTCTTGAGGTTGGATGATCACCTTACAAGATTGGAAGTGAGCTAGCAAACTTGAAAGTATTCTTGATTTTATGAAACTAGAACTTTTGGAATTTATGAAGAACACTTAGAACTTGAAGATAGAACTTGAGAGAGTTCAATTAGATGAAGAAAATTGAAGAATGAAAGTGTTTGTAGGTGTTTTTGGTCGTTGGTGTATGGATTAGATATAAAGGATATGTAATTTTGTTTTCATGTAAATAAGTCATGAATGATTACTCATATTTTTGTAATCTTATGAGATATTTCATGCTAGTTGCCAAATGATGGTTCCCACATGTGTTAGGTGACTCACATGGGCTGCTAAGAGCTGATCATTGGAGTGTATATACCAATAGTACATACATCTAAAAGCTGTGTATTGTACGAGTACGAATACGGGTGCATACGAGTAGAATTGTTGATGAAACTGAACGAGAATGTAATTGTAAGCATTGTTAAGTAGAAGTATTTTGATAAGTGTATTGAAGTCTTTCAAAAGTGTATAAATACATATTAAAACACTACATGTATATACATTTTAACTGAGTCGTTAAGTCATCGTTAGTCGTTACATGTAAGTGTTGTTTTGAAACCTTTAGGTTAACGATCTTGTTAAATGTTGTTAACCCAATGTTTATAATATCAAAAGAGATTTTAAATTATTATATTATCATGATATTATGATGTACGAATATCTCTTAATATGATATATATACATTAAATGTCGTTACAACGATAAACGTTACATATATGTCTCGTTTCAAAATCATTAAGTTAGTAGTCTTGTTTTTACATATGTAGTTCATTGTTAATATAATTAATGATATGTTTACTTATCATAATATCATGTTAACTATATATATAACCATATATATGTCATCATATAGTTTTTTTACAAGTTTTAACGTTCGTGAATCACCGGTCAACTTGGGTGGTCAATTGTCTATATGAAACCTATTTCAATTAATCAAGTCTTAACAAGTTTGATTGCTTAACATGTTGGAAACATTTAATCATGTAAACATCAATCTCAATTAATATATATAAACATGGAAAAGTTCGGGTCACTACAGGAGTAGTGGGAGTCTCCCATTTACTAATGGCTTCGATTTTCGTTGGATCGACTTTAATACCTTGGTCACTTACAACATGACCAAGAAATTGAACTTCCTTTAACCAAAATTCACACTTGGAGAATTTGGCATAGAGTTGTTCTTGTCTTAAAAGTTCAAGCACAAGTCGGAGGTGTTCCTCGTGTTCTTCTTCGCTTTTTTAATAGACTAAAATATAATCAATGAACACGATAACGAATTTGTCAAGATACGGTTTGCACACGCGGTTCATAAAATCCATGAACACCGCCGGTGCGTTAGTGAGACCAAATGGCATTACAAGAAATTCATAACTACCATAACGAGTTCGGAAAGCGGGTTTGGAGACATCTTCCCCCTTAACCCTCAATTGATGATAACCCGAGCGGAGATCGATTTTTGAATATACACAAGACCCTTGTAGTTGATCAAAGAGGTCATCGATGCGAGGAATAGGATATCGGTTTTTAACCGTCAATTTGTTTAGTTCACGATAATCAATGCACATTCGTAGGGATCCGTCTTTCTTTTTAACAAACAAAATCGGAGCGCCCCAAGGTGAATGGCTAGGTTGGATAAAACCACGATCAAGTAGTTCTTGGATTTGACTTTGCAATTCTTACATTTCGGATGGAGCGAGTCTATATGGTGCACGTGCTACGGGTGCGGCTCCCGGAATAAGATCGATTTGGAATTCAACCGGTTGATGAGGTGGAAGACCCGACAATTCATCGGGAAATACATCGGAATAGTCACTAACAATTGGCACATCATCGATGTGCTTCTCATCGGACTCGACTTTCTTAACGTGAGCAAGGATCGCAAAACAACCCTTATAGAGTAGTTTTCTAACTTTAATGCATGAAACGAGGTTGAGTCCGGTGCAACTCTTATCGCCATAGACGATCAAAGGTTCACCATTCTCGATAGGAATTCGAATTGCGTTAAGATCACAAAGGATGTGAGATTTCGTTTTGGCTAGCCAATTCATACCGATTATTACATCGAAACTTCCTAGTTCCATGGGTATCAAGTCAATTTTAAACTCATTACCCAAAATGTTTAACGTACACCCCCGGTAATATGTGTCGGCACTCAATAGTTTTCCGTTGGCCACTTCAATGGTATAAGTGGTATCTAGTGGAAGTGGTGGAGTATTAAAAGAATGAGTCAAAGTATTGGATACAAAACTCTTATCGGCACCCGAATCGAATAAACAAGTAACATAAGTGTTGTTGAGGAGAAACGTACCCGTGACTAATTCATTGTCATCTCGGGCTTCCTCGGTGTTGATGTTGAAAGCTCGTCCGCGCGTGTTGGTGTTGGTTTTCTTCTTCGGACACGCATTTCTAAAATGACCCGTTTGGCCACATTCATAACAAGTACCCGATTTTGGTGCATTGGGCACCTTTTGAGCGACGGGGGCGGCACTTCTACAATCGTTGGCCACATGACCACCCCTTTGGCACCGGTGGCAAAATAGATTGCTACATTCACCATAGTGGTGTTTGTGGCATTTGTTGCAAAATGGTTTATTTCCGCCATAACTTTTCTTGGCGTCGGAGGTGAAAGGCTTTTTGGTGAAGTTGTTGTAGTTGTTGCTTGATTGTGGGGCTTCCTATTTTCTTTTGTTGCCACCCGATTTATCCTCGGCCTTAGGTGCCGGAACTACGATTTCGTCAACCATTTCGATCAATTGGCGGGCCATGTTCAAAGCTTGTTGTAGGTTAGCGGGTTTGGATGACATCACTCCTTGTTTGATGCTCTTTGGAAGACCATCCATATAGAGTTCAACCCTTTGAGATTCGGGGTTCACGAGGTTGGGACACATCAAGGATAGCTCGGCGTATCGTTGATTGTAGGCCTTGAGATCGTTTCCGACCGCCTTTAAAGTCCTTAGCTCTTGTTCGAGCTTTCGGGTTTCTTCACGAGGGAAAAATTCGACGATCATTCTCTCTCTCAAATCGGCCCAAGAGAGGGCATGAGCTTCATCAGTACCCACTGATTGTACATACGTGTTCCACCACGTGAGGGCGATACCGGTAAAGGTGTGGGTGGAATATTTGACCTTGTCTTGGTCTCGACAACCGCTTATGCTAAAGACGGCTTCCGTTTGCTCAAACCATCGGGTGAGCACGACCGGTCCCCCGGTTACATCAAAAGTGTGAGGTTTGCACCCCATGAAGGATTTGTAGGAGCACCCTTCGTTTGAGTTACCGGCTCCATTGTTGTTGTCGTTGTGGTTGTTGTTATTGTTGGAGGAGTGATCGGCCATGGCCGCTTCCACGGCGGTGGCTATCATTCGTTGTAGAGCTTGTTCGGGAGTCTCATGGCGTGGCACACGACGAGGAGGCATTGTTCCTTCAAAACACAAGAATACCGTTGATTAGTATTCTTAATAATACTAACCGTGATATGGAATAAGGATAGAGAAAAATTTTCCTTGACTCGCCTTAAATTCTTTATGTCATAATGTCGGAATGTTCATATGAGTCACCGTAATATAATCCCGGAAATCATATTACCCTAATTCATATGTGCATTCGACACTAATTCATATAGTCAAGGTGGCGCGTCAATTAAATTAAGTAACGTGAGATTAAGATTGAATAAGAATTTGATGTGATAGACGAGTTCGAGTAAGATGCACAAGTAGTCAAGTAATTCCTACTTCAAGTCTATATGCCGGTTGTAGTCTAGACTCACCAATGTACCCTATGACTCGGGGTTGACACCAATGAACTCTAAATCCCTACAACCAACGCTCTGATACCATCTGTAGCGACCCGACCAAATCATGTTTGACGGCGCCGACTACTTCGGTCCCGTAGCGTGGTCATAAGTCTTTATCATGACGTTTGACCAAAATATGTCGCATCTATTTCATAAGTAAAAGGATGTTTCAAGTTTACAGATGTAGTTCAAAGACTAGTTACATTACAATGTTTAACATACGAATGAAACCTATGCGACACAATTTAAAGTAGTCAAAAGACGCTCCAACTATGCATGTATACTCGACATCCAAGCAAGTATCAAAAAGAGTGCGGAAGCATGTATCAAGTAGCTTTCAAGGACCTGAGAAAACATACAGAAAACTGTCAACGAAAACGTTGGTGAAATCATAGGTGTTTTAGTAAACGTTGCATTTGAACCACAAGATTTAATATAATATGATTATCAAAATCATTTGCATTCCAAAGTTGTTATATTGTTTCGCGGGCACCCAATTATCAAACTTAACTGTTTTGCACCCTTTGCGTAGTGTTAGAACATACACTAGACTCGAAAATATATTTCATCCGATAACGGTAGCGAACCGTCCGAATGAGGCTCGTCAAGCCCATGTGATCACATAATATAAGTTCACATTTACACCCAGCAAGTGTAACTAATGATAATTGAATTGAGGCTTTTTGTTCAAACCCGTACGTGGAATGTTCGTTTTCGTACTTGTGTTCAATGTATAAAAGTATGATACGTATATGTTTCTCATCCCATAGTTTAAAGCATAAAAGTTGTTTGAAAGATGGGACTATGATGTCACCTTGAGTGCACGTATGAAAAGTACTTCACAAAGTAACGTGTGCGAAGGATAGTGCTAGTCTTGACCTAAACAAATAGGTCGTATCAATAACGGTAAACACGATAGGTCAAAGATGTTCAATTAGTCCTACGGCTCGTTACGACTCGATTATGTAGCATGTGAAATCAATTTGTCAAGTTTCATGCAAGATACAATTATAGAAACAAGTTAGGAAGGTTGCATAATCATTTGGTTAAGTTTAACAAAAAGTCAAACTTTGGTCGGTCAAAGTCAACGAAAAAAGTCAACACGTTCGGGTCGGGTCCCGAACTATTTTTCTGAGGTTTTTAATCATGTATGAGCATGTTAGAATAAGTTACGTGTGAATCGGAGGTGCGTAGCATAGCAAACATTATTCAAAAATTGACAAGGTTGGACAGACCACTTTGGCGCGCCGCGCGGGTATATGGCGCGCCGCGCCATTACCTGTGCAGAGAATTCTGGCAGTTTTTAAGTTTTATGCACGAACCTAACTTCAACCAATCACCATTTATGACTCGCAAACAACCAAAGTATGTATCTTATATCATCGGAAAAGTATTTTGACAAGGAAAACAACTAAACACATTTCATCCATCACATTTACTTTTACAACAACCAAAACCACATTCAAAGCTCCTCATTAAATGCACTCAAGTTCATAAATGAAATTCGATGATTCGGCAACCAATTTACATGAATGATATGCCGTTTCGAAGGTGATCAAGCATACAATACAACCTAACACTTACAAATAACATTTCATGTCATTCAAAGCATCAAAAGTTCATTTCAAGTTCATCAAACCCTAACCCAAATCCACCAAAACCAATAATCAAGTTTATGAAGTTTTCTAAAACAACCTACACATCAAATTGAAGCTAGTGCTACTAGTAACACATTTAATACTTGCACTTTACCATAACAACAACATTTAAGCAACCAAATTTCCAAATCAAACACACCAAAGTTTATGTTCATGCTAGTTATTTCAAATAACGAAATCGAGCATATAAATCATATAATCATGTTAGACTTGAGCCATAGATACTAATTAACAACTTTATAAGTTAAAAACATCAAGAACACAAAATCTAGTGATTTTAGAAAGTTACCCAAACTTGATGAAATCGGTATGGAATCGAAGAGGAAGATGAGAGGATTCCGAATATGCAATTTGTTTAGATGGATGCTTGCTCGATTTGATTTGGATGATGAATCCTTGAAGTGGTGTTTGAGAGATTTGGTGAAAGTATTAGAGAAAATGGAAAAAGAAAAGGAAATAAATGAATGGATGAGAGTGAAGGGTTGACTAGTTGACCTAGTCACCTCTTTGCTCTCTTGGCAACAATGGTCCCTCTAGTTCGGTTGCGGGTGCGTGAATTACCTAAACAAGATATTTTAAAACGCGTATTAACGAGGGATGTCATAATCATATAACAGACTTTAAATAGTTAAACGGAAAAGTAAACGGAAAAAGGCGGGATGTTACATAAACTCAATAAGCTACGTTCTAGAATTCAAATGTTTTTCTAAATCTTTATATTTTGTGAATTATGACCAAAACAAAACTGACTTCCAAATCAGTCCACTATCGAACGTTGGAGATTTACTACTTATTTACAAATAACACTTAAACATGATTACAAGCATAACTATGATACGTTTACCACTTGACTTTATTTTTAAAGTAACGTATAGATTTTGACCATCCTTTTATGCTTTAGGACGCACACGAAATCCTTTGCATTCATACCACTTGCTTAGTTGCTAGCACACGCTTTGTTACTTGATAGCTTTCAAGGTGAGTTTCATAGCCCTGTTTTTACTGTTTTCAAACATTGGGGTGAGATAACATGCTCATTTTGTTTTACATACTGGACACAAGTGTACTAAACTTATTTTATGCATGAGTTGATAATCACAGATCCCTTAGCTCAGTAATGGTTAATTACCGGTTTGGTAAGCGCGAATCCTATTGATAGATCTATCGAGTTTGAAAACTCCACTCGCGTTGGTCGCGCCAACGTTTAACGGGTGTTTAGTACTTCGAGTTTATGCACGTGATTAGGTGCATAGTTATATACATAGGGTACTTATTTGATACGCTAAGCTTGATTACTGAGTGCTCACTTGCATAAAACTTTTTTTTACTGTTTTTTTGAACAACTGTTAAATCTTGTGCTCCACTTATTTGTTTATTACTTAAACCTATGAACTCACCAACATTAACGTTTTAGCATGTTTTATCTCAGGTACTTAGCTTACGCTTCTGCATCGCATCTAAAGTCAAGCATGGTCGTGTCATAGGATTACACGACGTCTTTTGCTTTTATGAAAAACTTGATACATTCATGTTTCTTTTGCAACTAATACTTACTTATCATGTAATGTGGGTAGAAATACTTTAGTACTTGTTTTGTAAACTTGAAATTATGTCTTTTGAAATGTTAAATGAATGTATCTTTTGAAAACTTTGCACCTTAGAGGTCAGCCATTGTTATCCGGGACAGGTTAAGTCGTGACTTATCTCGAGATCCGAGATTGGGGCACGACAAGGGATTGGAGATTGAATCGATTATGTGCAATAAAGGGTTGAAAATAGGACTAATACTTTCTTTATGTGTTTTTGGTGCATGAGTTATGGAGAAAGGTATACCTTTGACTGAATCTAGAGTACAAGTATTTCTCCTCGTGGAATGAAATTTTATCTTAGGTTTGATATGCACTAGGGAAGAAGAAGTACGTGGTTTCTGTTTGAGTTTTCTTTGGAAGTTTAGGAATTGTTTGTTGCTCAACGACAAGTCCTTGAAGAGATGTACTCTTTTATTTTCGAACATGTTCGTTATTTTTCGTTTTCATTACTTGAATTAGAAGTAATTGTATATGTTCTAATTCTTTATTAGAGAGTTTTTTTTTTTTAAATAAAATTGTCGTTGGTAAAAAATAGTGGAAGTTAAGCTTACTTATGACATGATTGATAACTTATTTTTAACCTACACTAGTGAATCTTTATTGATCTAATCAATATTTTTCGTCTCTTAATTGTGATTTGATTCACTAAAAAAAGTAATTTGGTGGTTTTAAATATTCTTATACAAGACAATTTTAGAAATACAAATACAATGTGGCTAATGGGGTGATATCAACCTCAAAAAGATTCTCAATGTATTATGTACCTAAATACCATGTCACATAAATAACAAGTATCAAAATGGTATTTAAATATGCAAAAAAATTCAAATGCAAAGGTAATAATTATCGTAAAATCTGAAAGTTCAAAATTCACCTTTTAAAAATAGCAAAATGACTTTTTCGGCATTGAAACTAGTTTCAATGGCAGGAACTCTTTAGGAAGTCTTGCTCGTATTGCCTTTATCTAGTTTTCGTGCGAAAATGGATCCAATTTTCAGCCGAAATTGTTCTATCACATGTGCCACATAATTCAGCATAATTATGTGGCAAACGTAATGTGTTCTGCTGCCATGAATTATTATCGAAACGAAATTATAGTCAAATATATTCACGTTCAGTACGAAATTTTAACATAAAAACAATAATAGAGTTATGAATTAAGAGATATCAAAAAGTGCCACTAAATAATTGAACCATTAAACCAATATGTCGCAAAACGTGTAAGGATTTGTGGCTAGTGGAGTGATATGAACCTTAAAAAGATTCTCAATGTACCTAAAAACAATGTTACATAAATAACAAGTATCAAAATGATATTTAAAAATGTATAAAAATTCTAATGCAAAGGTAATAATTATCGTACAATCTGAAAGTTCAAAATTCACATTTTAAAAATAGAAAAATGACTTTTTCGGCGATGAAACTATTTCGAATGACAAGAACTCTTTAGGAAGTCTTGCTCGTAGTGCCTGTGATGACCCGGGAATTTCCGACCAAATTTAAACTTAATCTTTATATGATTTCGATACGATAAGCAAAATCTGTAAAGTTGAATCTCAAAATTTTTGAACTGTTTCATATATTCAATTGATCTTCGACTGCTCTCATCAATTCACGAGCAACTTAAATAGATACGTATATATAAATATATGTGTGTGTGTGTATATATATATATAATTTATATACATAATTGTTTATATGAATATTGTAATAATAATTTATAAATATTATATATAAATTTATAGTATATCTTTTTATGAAAACAATTATGTATTGGAATTAATTTGTTACATTAATACTATCATTACTACTTTCATTATTTTTATTAATAATAAGATTTATATTAGTATTATTCATATTCATATTATTATTATTTGTAATATATAGAAATAAATATAATATAATATATAAATATCTTTAAAAAGAAAAAGGGGAGTTGATATCATATTCAAATAGGTATGAAATTATGTTTTCCCGTGATTTAGTGTCGACATACAAGAATCCAAATCAAAGACTGCTTTCTATCGTATACAGTGTAATTGTGTTAATTATTAACAAGGTTAATGGTTCTTCTTTTTCTTTCCTCACAATCATAATCTCAAATATATATACATGTACATGTGTGCTGCGAATTTGAAAAAGAATATCAATATGAAACTCATCTTCACCACCTTGTTCCTTCTCCTTTCTACTTCCTTCTTATTCTCTTGATTGAATAACCACAACCGAGAATCATCACCCTACAAACCCGTAACCAAACACAGTCACTTTCTTCGTGTTCGTCCGAATCATCGAAACCAATATGGGTTGCTACTTTTGACTCCTACAACATCATCACAAACCCGAACATCTTGTTTAACCCACAACACAATCAAATACCACCATCTTCCTTGTAGTTCTCAACATCAACAAATTCATTACTACCACCCTACATCATCACCATGGTTGCAAACCTCATCACCTGCAATGAAACCCATAACCCACCATCAAACATTCTCATCGAAAACCTGCAACAAACCTTCAATCACTGCTACAACAGCTGCTGTGTATGATTTCTGTTTTCCTTCGTGAACCCTCAAACCAACAATGATCATGGATTACAGATTGTTTTCTTGCCTGTTAAGATTGTAAAACCTACATAAACCGTCACCTTCACCACCCATTTCTTATTTAAAAAAAAAAACAAAATTAAAAAATAAAGAGAACGGGAAAGAGGGCCGATTGTTTTTCTTTGTTAGTGTCCATTTCCTTTTCATGGTAGGCCATCTATTTCTGTTTTCTAATTTTATTTTCAAATATCATCACAATAACAATATGGGACAAAGTGTTGTGAGGCAATTTCATATATGGCAGACAATTAGGAATGGCAAGTGGGACTTGTGATTATTAAAGTAGACTACCATGGTTACTTTTTTGGGCCACAACAGCGAGCTAGTATAATAGTCGTGAACTTTTAGTTTATTTTTTTTTTTGTCGAGTGTGGTGATAACAATAATGTGGAAGGAAGTTACAGCAAAGATGATGTAGATATGATTATAGTTACGATGTTAATGTTAGATGATGATTGGTATATAAGAATGATGATAAAGAGGTGGTGTTAGATGTAATGATGAACGTAAACGGAGACGGGTACAATGAGATGATGATGAAATGATCATGAAGGAATGGTGATCGTGATTTTTTTTTTTGTGGATGATGATACATGACGATGTTGTAAGATGGATGATGATGATGATATAGAGTGTAATGAAAATATACAGTCAGATATAATAAATAATTAAATGATCTAGTTATCACAAGAAAGTCAAAATGGTTCAGCTGGTTTGGGTGTTTGATGGTGAACGTGAAGTCTCGGGTTCGAGCTCGGGCAGTGACGTTTTATTTTTAGAAGCGTATTTCTTCAAAGGTTGTATTCTAAAATCATATTATTATTATTATTATTATTATTATTATTATTATTATTATTATTATTATTATTATTATTATGTTTATTATTATTACTAGTGACATGAGTATAATTACTAATAATATCATCTTTATTATTATTAATACAAACATAAATATTTGTAGTGTATTATTAAACTTATTATTTTTATCATTAGTTGTAAAATGGTTAGTTTTATATAAAAATACATTACAATAATATTAAAATTTACATATCACTATACTGTTATTATTAAAATAATAATTACTAAACTATATATATATATATATATATATATATATATATATATATATATATATATATGTATGTATGTATGTATAAATATATATATATATATATAACGTATCAATTAATACGTAAATATATATTGTTATCATATATAAACCTTAATATATATTTTTGTAACATACTATAAAGAATGATAAATATTAGTTATATTATATATATAGACTAAATATATTAAATTGATCTAAACAACAAATGATATAACAAATATATTATTAATAATTTATATAAACTTGCTCGATCACGATTACAGATTTTAATAAATATACTTGATATAGGTTCGTGAATCCGAGGCCAACCCTACACTTGATAAATGCCGTTATATGTATTTTTACTACAAAATACAGTAGGTGAGTTTTCATTTGCCTTTTTACCCTTTATATTTTTGGGCTGAGAATACATGCGCATTTTTTATAAATGTTTTACGAAATAGACACAGGTATTCGAAACTACATTATATGGTTGAATTATCGAAATCGAATATGCCCCTTTTTATTAAGTCTGGTAATCTAAGAATTAGGGAACAGACACCCTAATTGACGCGAACTCTAAAGATAGATCTATCGGGCCCAACAAGCCCCATCCAAAGTACCGGATGCTTTAGTACTTCGAAATTTATATCATCTCCGAAGGAGGATCCCGGAATGATGGGGATATTCTTATATGCATATTGTGAAAGTCGGTTACCAGGTGTTCAATCCATATGAATGATATTTTGTCTCTATGCATGGGACGTATGTTTATGAGAAATGAAAATCTTGTGGTCTATTAAAATGATGAAAATGATTATTTATGTTAAACTAATGAACTCACCAACCTTTTGGTTGACACTTGAAAGCATGTTTGTTCTCAGGTACGAAAGAAATCTTCCGCTGTGCATTTGCTCATTCTATAAATATTACTTGGAGTCATTCATGGCATATTTCAAAAGATGTTGCATTCGAGTCATCAAGTTCATCAAGATTATTATTAAGTCAATTATAGTTGGATATATTATGAAATGGTATGCATGTCTCCAAATTTCATTGTAAAGAAAAATTGTCTTTTAAAATCGAATGCAATGTTTGTAAAATGTATCATATAGAGGTCAAGTATCTCGCGATGAAATCAACTGTTGTGAATCGTTTATAATCGATATGGACTTCATCCCGATGGATTAGGACGGGTCCTTTCAGTTGGTATCAGAGCGGTGGTCGTAGCGAACCAGGTCTGCATTAGTGTGTCTAACTGATAAGTCGTTAGGATGCTTTAGTGAGTCTGGACTTCGACCGTGTCTGCATGTCCAAAGTTTTGCTTATCATTCTGTGTCGAAAATCATCTGCTTATCATCCTTAGGAAATTACCTACTCATTATTCTTAGTCTAGACACGTTTTACTGCATTGACTGCATGAATAGTGTATAGACAAAATTCAGATCTTAGCGTATCTGACAATTCATATCTTAGCGTATCTGACGATTCATATCTTGGCGTATCTGTTACTGTAGACCTTGCCTGATATCTCTCGTAAATTTCTCCTCAATTTAAGGGATTCTGGTACTATATATATCTATGTAAATTATGCATTGAGAATACCATCCAACTATCAATTACTATCACTAAACTCTTCATATCAAAAATCTTTCCTGAGATCGCGTAAGATGGCCTCTACAATCGATCAAATTCCTCTGACTCCGAAGACAGCGTGACAGGAGCACATCAATCAATCAACTATCGTGATTACTGGAGAAAATGGGGGTGGGTTCGCGACATACTCACTCTATGGAGAAGGGAAGAAGGTACTCCATATCATGAATCGAATCTACCACCTAACCTTGGAGTACTCGACCCGCTCACTGGCGAACCTGTTCGCAACACCGTTTATACCCTTTTTGCCAGAATTTTTCGTCTTGAGACTACCATTAATGGAACTAGAAATGATATCCAATCTTTATCTCACATTGATAACCAACCAGGGTTAGTAGAAGAAGTTAAAGAACTCCGAGCTCGAGTGTTAACTTTAGAGAGCACGGTACACAGTCTGCAAACACCAGCAGTATCACCAACACCAGTCACATCACCAACCTTAGCATCAACAACACTAGTACCACCAACAACAATATCTGCATCACCAGCTTCGACATCTCATTCTATACCTCAAGTATAATCATCGTTCTACGTATCGTTCTATCTATTTTACTTTCGTTCGACATGGCGATTATGTAATCTCTAATGTTTTAGAAATTATATATTCTTGCTCTAATGATAAATCAAATGAGATCAATATCACATTAACTCATTAAATTCATGATTACATCTAAAGAAAATATATACGTATATATGTTTTCATAAAGATTGTAATTAAAAATTCTTTTGTATAAACTGTTAATGGTGAAAATATTTTAACGGGTAGGTAATACCCGAGGAGTATTTAGATATCACATTAATAAGTTACACTGTACATTCTTCGGAATTGATTCAACGATCATTTACTATCCTATTTACAACCACCGATTTATGTATCCGTTCACCAAAGAATAACTATTTTCATTCAAATTCAATTTCATATTTGGATTTTGATCTATCAGAAACCAACAAGTGGAATAATGAAGAAATAATGGACACAATAAAAATTGATTAGAAACAGACTAATTGACAATATGAAATTTTGTTAAGAAACCACGCTAACAAAATCCTAGCTAACTGTTCCTAGCTAACTGTTAATTCCATATTACATTTTATTTATCGCAATTTTAATTCTCGCAATTTTATTTATCGTTATTTAATTTCTGTTATTTACTTTACGCATTTTATTTATCGTCATTTAATTTCTGTATTTACTTTACGCACTTTAAATATCGGGACACATATACAAAGTTTTGACATATCATATCGACACATCTATATATATTATTTGGAATCACCATAGACACTCTATATGCAGTAATGATCGAGTCCTCTATACAGGGTTGAGGTTGATTCTATAATAATATATATACTTTGAGTTGTGATCGAGTCTGAGACATGTACACGGGTCACGATACGTATTAATTAATTCGAATATTATATATTAAATTATATATGAATTATTGGACTGTCAACTATGGACTAATAACATTGGACAATTAAAATGAATTAAAATATTGATTATTATATATGAAACTAAATAATTCTTCAAGTTTGCCACTTGATTTCATCTTAAATTCCATTTGTATCTTAATGATTACAATCTGCGTTCAAACCTTTCGTGATTCTTGAAAACACCTCAATCAAGAGGATGAACCAACCGCACTTCATCCATAGAAGAAAAGATTAATGTATATAACTATGCACATGAAAAATCACGGAACCTGAGTAAAAGTTTAAAACATAGCTGTGCTAATTCCTTTGGCATTGTTATTACCGAAAATAACTTTGCGATCTCTTTTCAAAGTAGCCAATTTTGTCACAGCTCCAGCAAATCAACTTCGACTTTTCATTCGAAGTAGCCTTACTATAAATCCTGATTACCCTTTTGATACCGGAGAATTCTTTTATATTCTACCATATTACCAGCAGACATACCTGTAATCTCGTTGCTCCTTGGTTTAAATCCCTCAGACAAATCACTACATTTATCTATTGAAGTCTCATCACATTCTCATCCACATCTGGTAACGAGAATTGCCATACCAATTGCCGAGAATCAGCAAATCTGTATTGTGAGCCTCGCAACGCTTCCACATCAACAGTTATATGTAAACATATAACATTTATCTCTTAGAATTATGATCTCTCATCTGAAATCCTGAAAAGCACTCAGTCTACAAATCAAATACTCTGAATGTTGAAAAAGCTGAATGAAGCAGCAGAAATCGTAGACAACTGTAAACGACCCTAATCGTCGGAAGTCTTGATGATAAAGAATGGAGTATTGGAAACACTCAATAGAAAATTTAGTACTAAAAAGCAGATTATGCGAAACTATGAAGGAAACCGTAGACAAGTCACAAAGAATAAGTTTGACTTCAAAGAATCCAAATGATTCAATGCCTGCTGAAGCCTTTAGCAAATGTCTTGCTCCTTACTCTAAACCCTTGTGGACGATATTCTTCCTCATCCTCCTATCATAGATATTCCAAGATATCATCGTATCTTATTATAAATATCCTCAATATTTCTGAAGATAATTTTATAACTATTCTTATCTGAAATCAATAATCTCTTCATGTTATCAGTGTTACATCATATAGAAACTATTAGTTTCTATATTCTGTAAACTTTCGAGCTTAAAATATGAATGTTATTGAAGTAATGTTGGGAACTGAAGCATGAGTTAGTATAATATAATGACACTTGATCAACGTGATTATATTACAGTAAGTCATGCTGAGTTCTAATGGGACATGATGGTTCACAGTAGATCATACCACCATCTTGTGTCATGTTACATAACTCTCTCATTCTAATTAACTTCAGAACATATCAAGAAAGTATATTCTTGATAGCTCTATTTTTTTAATGATTCTGGTAATTTGACGAATCAAAACGTGCTATTACGTTCTTTCTTGATTATAACATTAATTTCATTCGAAACTCCATACTTACAAATTCCAGACCATTACTCGTTTTACTAGAGATGGAGAGGAGATTAAAAAGACGAAGAGCTCCGAAACATAAAGGAAGATATAAAACTCGACAACAACACTGAAATTACAATAATTAAAAATTAAAACATCACGATAATTAAAAATTAAAAGATTACAATCAAACTACTCGTCGTCGTCAATTGTCATCTGCAAAGTAGCGTTCACCAGTCATTTCACCATCCGTGAGGTACTCTGGAGACATCGGTATTTCTCTTGATACCTCAACTGCTGTTTCAACTGATTCATCGAGGTAACGATAACCCAACGTCTCTTCATCTTCAAGAACCGCATATAAAGAAATGCGTTTACCGCGATCTTCAATGGTATCTTTTATAAAGTACCATTGATCATCGGTACACAGAAAACTTGCCCTACAATCCGCATCATAATCGTCTCTATAAAAGAACACAGACGTGAATTCACACGAAACTTTTTCCTTCAGAAAGGATAGCAAATCTTGTAAACCAACATCACAAATGTCGATATCTTCAAACAAAATACTGTCGCTCCACTCATATTCCTTCATTTGATTACGGAAATCACCTCCGTAATGAACATCGAATGAAACAATCATTGGGGGAAGTGTTAACATTTTGCAATTTGGGAGTGTTTGATCTTGATCTTAAGAAAGAAGGAAATATAAAAGAAATATATGTTTGAGTGTATAAAATGAAGTATATGGTTGGTGTTTTTGTAGTGTAAAAGTGACCGTTGGGATAGCCGTTGAAAAAATTTTTTATTATTTTTTTTTTTACTAACGGCTAAAAATTTGGGCAAGTTTTTGGGCGAAGGTGGATGACCCCCGTTGGGACCTCTCTCATGATAGCTTCATTCGTGCTCTTCGAATAATCGAATTATTTTATCTGTATTATTATGTAATGATGAAAACTCTATTTATCAGCTCATATTCGTCAAGAAAAACATATTTATTGTTAGCCATGACGACCTCACTCAAATTTCGGGACGAAATTTCTTTAACGGGTAGGTACTGTGATGACCCGGGAATTTCCGACCAAATTTAAACTTAATCTTTATATGATTTCGATACGATAAGCAAAATCTGTAAAGTTGAATCTCAAAATTTTTGAACTGTTTCATATATTCAATTGATCTTCGACTGCTCTCATCAATTCACGAGCAACTTAAATAGATACGTATATATAAATATATATGTGTGTGTGTATATATATATATAATTTATATACATAATTGTTTATATGAATATTGTAATAATAATTTATAAATATTATATATAAATTTATAGTATATCTTTTTATGAAAACAATTATGTATTAGAATTAATTTGTTACATTAATACTATCATTACTACTTTCATTATTTTTATTAATAATAAGATTTATATTAGTATTATTCATATTCATATTATTATTATTTGTAATATATAGAAATAAATATAATATAATATATAAATATCTTTAAAAAGAAAAAGGGGAGTTGATATCATATTCAAATAGGTATGAAATTATGTTTTCCCGTGATTTAGTGTCGACATACAAGAATCCAAATCAAAGACTGCTTTCTATCGTATACAGTGTAATTGTGTTAATTATTAACAAGGTTAATGGTTCTTCTTTTTCTTTCCTCACAATCATAATCTCAAATATATATACATGTACATGTGTGCTGCGAATTTGAAAAAGAATATCAATATGAAACTCATCTTCACCACCTTGTTCCTTCTCCTTTCTACTTCCTTCTTATTCTCTTGATTGAATAACCACAACCGAGAATCATCACCCTACAAACCCGTAACCAAACACAGTCACTTTCTTCGTGTTCGTCCGAATCATCGAAACCAATATGGGTTGCTACTTTTGACTCCTACAACATCATCACAAACCCGAACATCTTGTTTAACCCACAACACAATCAAATACCACCATCTTCCTTGTAGTTCTCAACATCAACAAATTCATTACTACCACCCTACATCATCACCATGGTTGCAAACCTCATCACCTGCAATGAAACCCACAACCCACCATCAAACATTCTCATCGAAAACCTACAACAAACCTTCAATCACTGCTACAACAGCTGCTGTGTATGATTTCTGTTTTCCTTCGTGAACCCTCAAACCAACAATGATCATGGATTACAGATTGTTTTCTTGCCTGTTAAGATTGTAAAACCTACATAAACCGTCACCTTCACCACCCATTTCTTATTTAAAAAAAAAAAAAAATTAAAAAATAAAGAGAACGGGAAAGAGGGCCGATTGTTTTTCTTTGTTAGTGTCCATTTCCTTTTCATGGTAGGCCATCTATTTCTGTTTTCTAATTTTATTTTCAAATATCATCACAATAACAATATGGGACAAAGTGTTGTGAGGCAATTTCATATATGGCAGACAATTAGGAATGGCAAGTGGGACTTGTGATTATTAAAGTAGACTACCATGGTTACTTTTTTGGGCCACAACAGCGAGCTAGTATAATAGTCGTGAACTTTTAGTTTATTTTTATTTTTTTTGTCGAGTGTGGTGATAACAATAATGTGGAAGGAAGTTACAGCAAAGATGATGTAGATATGATTATAGTTACGATGTTAATGTTAGATGATGATTGGTATATAAGAATGATGATAAAGAGGTGGTGTTAGATGTAATGATGAACGTAAACGGAGACGGGTACAATGAGATGATGATGAAATGATCATGAAGGAATGGTGATCGTGATTTTTTTTTGTGTGGATGATGATACATGACGATGCTGTAAGATGGATGATGATGATGATATAGAGTGTAATGAAAATATACAGTCAGATATAATAAATAATTAAATGATCTAGTTATCACAAGAAAGTCAAAATGGTTCAGCTGGTTTGGGTGTTTGATGGTGAACGTGAGGTCTCGGGTTCGAGCTCGGGCAGTGACGTTTTATTTTTAGAAGCGTATTTCTTCAAAGGTTGTATTCTAAAATCATATTATTATTATTATTATTATTATTATTATTATTATTATTATTATTATTATTATGTTTATTATTATTACTAGTGACATGAGTATAATTACTAATAATATCATCTTTATTATTATTAATACAAACATAAATATTTGTAGTGTATTATTAAACTTATTATTTTTATCATTAGTTGTAAAATGGTTAGTTTTATATAAAAATACATTACAATAATATTAAAATTTACATATCACTATACTGTTATTATTAAAATAATAATTACTAAACTATATATATATATATATATATATATATATATATATATATATATATATATATATATATATATATATATATATGTATGTATAAATATATATATATATATAACGTATCAATTAATACGTAAATATATATTGTTATCATATATAAACCTTAATATATATTTTTGTAACATACTATAAAGAATGATAAATATTAGTTATATTATATATATATAGACTAAATATATTAAATTGATCTAAACAACAAATGATATAACAAATATATTATTAATAATTTATATAAACTTGCTCGATCACGATTACAGATTTTAATAAATATACTTGATATAGGTTCGTGAATCCGAGGCCAACCCTACACTTGATAAATGCCGTTATATGTATTTTTACTACAAAATACAGTAGGTGAGTTTTCATTTGCCTTTTTACCCTTTATATTTTGGGCTGAGAATACATGCGCATTTTTTATAAATGTTTTACGAAATAGACACAGGTATTCGAAACTACATTATATGGTTGAATTATCGAAATCGAATATGCCCCTTTTTATTAAGTCTGGTAATCTAAGAATTAGGGAACAGACACCCTAATTGACGCGAACTCTAAAGATAGATCTATCGGGCCCAACAAGCCCCATCCAAAGTACCGGATGCTTTAGTACTTCGAAATTTATATCATGTCCGAAGGAGGATCCCGGAATGATGGGGATATTCTTATATGCATATTGTGAATGTCGGTTACCAGGTGTTCAATCCATATGAATGATATTTTGTCTCTATGCATGGGACGTATGTTTATGAGAAATGAAAATCTTGTGGTCTATTAAAATGATGAAAATGATTATTTATGTTAAACTAATGAACTCACCAACCTTTTGGTTGACACTTGAAAGCATGTTTGTTCTCAGGTACGAAAGAAATCTTCCGCTGTGCATTTGCTCATTCTATAAATATTACTTGGAGTCATTCATGGCATATTTCAAAAGATGTTGCATTCGAGTCATCAAGTTCATCAAGATTATTATTAAGTCAATTATAGTTGGATATATTATGAAATGGTATGCATGTCTCCAAATTTCATTGTAAAGAAAAATTGTCTTTTAAAATCGAATGCAATGTTTGTAAAATGTATCATATAGAGGTCAAGTATCTCGCGATGAAATCAACTGTTGTGAATCGTTTATAATCGATATGGACTTCATCCCGATGGATTAGGACGGGTCCTTTCAGTGCCTTTCTCTAGTCATCGTGCGAAAATGGATTCAATCTTCAACCGAAATTGTTCTATCACATGTGCCACATAATTCAGTATAATTATGTGGCAAACGTAATGTTTAAAGAAATGTGTTCTGCGGCCATGAATAATTATCGAAAATAAACTATAGTCAAATATATTCGCATTCAATATGAAATTTTAAAACAAAAACAATAATAGAGTTATGATTTGAGAAATATCAAAAAGTGCCACTTAATAATTGAACCATTAAACCAAGATGTCGCAAAACGTTTAAGGATTTGTGGTTAGTGGGGTGATATTAACCTCAAAAAGATTCTCAAGGTACCTAAAAATAATGTCACATAAATAACAAGTATCAAAATGGTATTTAAATATGCATAAAAATTCAAATGCGAAGGTAATAATTATCGTAAAATCTGAAAGTTCAAAATTTACCTTTTAAAAATAGCAAAACGACTTTTTCGGCGTTGAAACTATTTCGAATGAAAGGAACTCTTTAGGAAGTCTTGCTTGTAGTGCCTTTCTCTAGTCATCGTGCGAAAATGGATCAAATCATCAGCCGAAATTGTTCTATCGCATTTTCCACATAATTCAACATAATTATGTGGCAAACGTAATGTGTTCAAAAATGTGTTCCGCGTCCATGAATTATTATCGAAACTAAACTATAGTCAAATATATTACCATTCAATACGAACTCCTAAAACAAAAACAATAATAGAGTTATGATTTGAGAGATATCAAAAAGTACCACTAGATAATTGAACCATTAAACCAAGATGTCACAAAACGTGTAAGGATTTGTGGCTAGTGGGTGATATTAACCTCAAAAAGATTCTCAATGTACCTAAATACAATGTTACATAAATAAGAAGTATCAAAATGATATTTAAAAATATACATAAAAAATCAAATGCAAAGGTAATAATTATCGTAAAATCTGAAAGTTTAAAATTCACCTTTTAAAAATAGCAAAACGACTTTTTCGGCATTGAAACTATTTCGAATGGGAGGAACTCTTTAGGAAGTCTTGCTCGTAGTGCCTTTATCTAGTCATCGTGCGAAAATGGATGCAATTTTCAGCCGAAATTGTTCTATCACATGTGCCACATAATTCAGCATAATTAGGTGGCAAACGTAAAGTGTTCAAAAATGTGTTTGATGTGTAAAATCTAATATATAATTTATCTATGGAAAATACCGGTTAAAAGGACTATTACACATTCACGGGCAGTGTACCTGACAGTGTAGCATTATAGATTTTAGGAAATTCCGAATATCGATCCAAGGAGAGCATTACGTAAATCTTAATTGTCAACTAATAAAAATTAAACTAAAGTTAATCTAAGAAATTTGAAAGTACGAAATAGTTTGGTTTGTGGCTATTTAATGATTAGCCAAATCAAGGATAGATCAAAGGTAAATGACAATATTTTTGGTTTTTAGTTATATATAACTCAAATGCAGACTCAACGAAAAATAAAGATAGATTTGAATTCAATAGATAAAGGAATGTTTGCCTAGATCTCCTATTCGCAGTGTGGGATGATTTGTTATGTAGCACTAGTTCTATTTATCAATACATGCAATTACAGAGTCAGTTTACCCAGAGTTCTCTTTTAGCAAACACGTCAAACTAGAATTTATTGGCTTAGAGTTCCCTTTCACCAATGACCTCTTTCGTTTGTGACTTAGTAATTAACTAACTATGAGATTAAGATTCAATTGGTTACGCGTTCGCTCCACACAATTTTCCGCTGTTTTGTTCAATCTATGTTACCCAGTTTACCCCCTTGGTCCAGTAAGCATCCAATTGGTTAAGGCAAATCAATTGGAAATTCGTTCTCTGAATTGAAACAGGATTTCCTTTGTTCAAACAAGATCACCATTCAATCTTAGTAACAATAATCAAATCTCACAAGAATGGTTCTTAATCAAAACTCATAATTATCATGCATTAATCAATTAAAACATTAAAGTATCATTCAAACACATACGAATATTCAATCTAGACAAACATTAAAGACTTAGCCAACAATCATGTCTATAAACAAAATCACAAATAAATTAAGGAATGAATTCATTGTTATTGACAAAGAAATCAACCTAAATAGATTAGCAATCGCGAGTGATGAACAGATCGAAGGTTGATTCCGGAATGGTTGAGATGTTCGGAAGATGATGAAATCCTCCTTGCAGCTCCAAAAATCGCCCTATATGCTCAAGAATTCGTCTCAATGAAAGATTGTAAATTAGGGTAAAAATTCGTGCCTTTTATATGCTTCTAAAAATACGCTGGCCGACTCGAAGCCTCGCCGCGCCTAAAATGGCCGCGCCACGCCTCCTTTGCAATTTCGATCCCCTTTCTTGTTAATCCTTCTGTCTTCTATTTTGTCTACAACCCGTGTTGCGGCATCATACACCCGCGCCGTGGCTCTTCCCTGTAGCTGAAGACATCTCTTTTGTATATCTCCTGATGTCGAAAACAAATAAAAGGCGCGCCGCGCCCCCAATGGCTGCGCCACGGCTCTTCTCTTTTCCAGATTCTGACTTAACCTCAAATGTATCTTCAACTAAAAACTCGAACCAACTGTCAACTTCACCAACATAGGTACTTATGATAACGCGATGTAAATTGTACCACAAAAACCTTCAAATAATGCAAAATAACTCTTCTCGGTTCCCAAACTCGAGTCTTCATAAAAACAACTAGAATACTCCAATTCGTATCCAAATGGACCAAAATATGACCGATATTGCGAGAAGAATAATAGATGAAATGAGCAATATCAGAGTTCTGCGGCCATGAAAATTATCAAAAATAAACTATAGTCAAATATATTCGCTTTCAATACGAAATTTTAAAACAAATACAATAATAAAGTTATGAATTCAGAGATATTAAAAAGTGCAACTAAATAATTGAACCATTAAACCAACATGTCGCAAAACGTGTAAGGATTTGTGGCTAGTGGGGTGATATCAACCTGAAAAAGATTCTCAATGTACCTAAATACAATGTTACATGAATAACAAGTATCAAAATGGTATTTAAATATATACAACAAAATTAAATGCAAAGGTAATAATTATCGTAAAAGCTGAAAGTTCAAAATTCACCTTTTAAAAATAGCAAAATGACTTTTTCGGCGTTGAAACTATTTCGAATTGCCGGAACTCTTTAGGATGTCTTGCTCGTAGTGCCTTTATCTAGTCATCGTGCGAAAATGGATCCAATCTTCAGCCGGAATTGTTCTATCACATGCGCCACATAATTCAGCATAATTATGTGGCAAACGTAATGTGTTCAAAATGTGTTTTGCGGCCATGAATTATTATCGAAACGAAACTATAGTCAAATATATTCGGATTCAATACGAAATTTTAAAACAAAAACAATAATAGAGTTATAAATTGAGATCTAACAAAAAAGTGCCACTAAATAATTGAACCATTAAACCAAGATGTCGCAAAACGTGTAAGGATTTGTGGTTAGTGAAAGGACCCGTCCTAATCCATCTGGACGAATACATTACATTTGGTTACATAGCGAGGTACTTGGCCTCTATATGATACATTTTACAAACATTACATTCGTTTTTAAAAGACAAACTTTCTTTACATCGAAAGTTGACGGCAAGCATACTATTTCATAATACATCCGACTATAATTGACTTAATAATAATCTTGATGAACTCGACGACTCGAATGCATCGTCTTTTGAAATATGTCATGAATGACTCCAAATAATATCTCTAATATGAGCAAATGCATAGCGGAAGATTTCTTTCATACCTGAGAATAAACATGCTTTCAAGTGTCAACCAAAAGGTTGGTGAGTTCATAGGTTTATCATAAAATAATAAAATTCATCATTTTGATAGACCACAAGATTTAAATGCTGCATGGTACAAATGGGCCCAAATCCTATACCCACCTGTAATGTACATGCGATATCTTTTAAATACAGTACACCTTTCTCGTGTACGAAATCCATTTTTCATAAATCTTAGTAACCGTACACATATCTTGTGCACAAAAATAACATACACATAACCTGTGTATAAAATCATTCTCTCGATTCATAACATTCACTTTTCATTGCTTTCATAGCTTGGCTTGGTAACCGACCTTAACATATAATGCGCATAATAATATCCCCAAAACAGAACATCTCGTCTGTATAATAATCATATAAACTTCGAAGTACTAAACACCACGCCCACTAGCTCTTCGGTCTAGTGAACATTCTGGGTGGGGGTGTTAAACCAGGTAGCTACCTTTAGAATTCCCGTAAATTAGGCGTGCACTAATTCTCAAAATTAGTGATGCTACCTAATTCTTAAGTTACCAAGCAATAATAATCAGGGAAAAAATATTCATATCAATTGTGGCAATTATCACGTCCACATAATTCAATGGTGGCAATTATCACGTCCACATAATTCATTCGAGGAATGTTTCGCTTGTGTCTATCTCGTCAAACATTTATAAAAGCATTTCATGTATTCGCAGTTCAAAATGTATTTCAAAAGCATTTAATAAAGCAGTTGTAAAAGTAGCGCATGTATTCCCAGTCCCGAAAATGTAAAGAGTAAAAGGGAATCAAATGAACTCACCATACTATATTTTGTAGTAAAAATACATATGACGTCATTGAACAAAAGTAGGGTTGGCCTTGGATTCACGAACCTATATCAGTCGTATATATATTAAAACATATACTTGTAGTCGAACAAATATATATATTATTATTGGTGATTCACTGTTATTTTAATAAGTTATGAGCTCCATTAGTAACTTAAATATCTTTATTTTTATATATCTTGAATAATTAATTAATATAGTAATAAAGTTAGGTTATATGTATTTGATATGGTTTTATATAGCTAATTTTATTGTAATAATATATTAATAGTAGTATTGATAATAATAATATAGTTAAGTTATGTGTATTTTTTTATATAAATCATCTTTATTTGATATATTACTAATAATAATAATAATAATAATAATAATAATAATAATAATAATAATAATAATAATGATAATAATAATAATGAAACTAATTTTGATAAACTCATGATATATTTCTTAATAATGATAGTAATAACAATTTCAGTCGTAAATTGGTAAGTTTGATAAAAATGTTAATTTCAACGGTAATAATAATTTTAATAAAAATTGTAACTTTAAAAATAATGATACATTTAATAATAATGATAATAATAATAATCTCTATAATACTAATACTTTTAACAATAATGATAATAATACTAGTGATAAAAGTAATGATAATAATAATAATACTAATAACTATAATTGGTACTAATACTCATATTAATGATAATAATAATACTAATAATAATAATAATACTTAATAAGGATACTATTAATAACAATAATCACAATAAAAATAATAATTTTTAATAATAATAATAATAATAATAAATACAATAATAATATTAATAATGATTTTTAAAATTAAAGAACTACCTTAGAAACCCTCTTTAAAAAGAATTGCACAAAGATGGGTTAGAACCCGTGACAACTCGTTCACCCGACAATACCCCAAACCAAAGCTCCAGTTCTCTTTTTCCTAATTAATATTGGACTTTGATTTATTTAACCCATTAATTTTCATCTCGGCCCAACAGCTAATATTACGGCCCAGCGAGCATTAGCAGTTTAAATGATCGAGTTGGGCTTAAGTAGTTGGGCTGCTACAGAAACATGCACCAATATAATCTAAAAAAAAAATTAACTTGTTGTAGCCAACACCTTGAACCATTGAACCGTTTCCTCTTTTCTGTTTAAATGAAAGATTTAAATCTATCTAAGTTGTTTTACGTTATCCCTTTGTTCTTCAAAAATCCAGTTCGATGATAAACATAATCATTATCTTCATATATCAATCTCCTGTATCATCATCTCCCATCATACATCATTCGATCCATCCTACATCATAAACATCATCTATATCCTATCATCATCATCGTTATTTTATTGTGTCATCGAACCCATCATCATCGTCCATAGTATTTACAGGCTAGTAGTGATGGTTTTGTGAGCTTGTCGATCAGGATAATGTGTAGCAGCCTGCTCCATCGCGAAGTTTGTTCAACGAAACCAAAAGAAGAAAAAATAAATAAATAAATAAATAAGCGGCAGTAGCAATATCACTAACCCATTTGCAGCTGTGAAAGATGGTAGCGGTGTTCATGGTGGTTCTCTAATGGTGGTGACAGATGGCGAACAGAAATAAGAAGAAGAACGGCGAGTAGCAGTAGTTAAATAAGGAGATCGATGGGTGTGACCAGCGAATGGTGCAACAGAAAAAGAAAGAAAGAAGGAGGTGGTAAAAGGTGGCGACGGTGGTGGTCCTAACCGATGATGAGGGTGGCTCATGGGTGAGGGTGACCGGTCAAGCTAGCCCGAAGAGTCACATGGTTATACATCTCACCATCAACCGTTACAACGATGGTTTCATCTTTGTTAAAAAAAAAAAACGTTTGATCACCCTAAGCCGGATCAATAATCGCTAGTCGTTGATGTGCCAAATAATTATCACCGTGTTGCTATAATCCACTCCAATCTGGACCACGATGCTTCAATCTACGAGAAAGCTCTAGGACTCGAAATCTTTTGGCCTGAGAATCATCGATACAACCTAAAACACTAAGACTCCACACATGGTTATAAACGTACAAGTATTTAAGCAAGGGTTACAAGTATTGATTTAGAGGGAAAAAAAACATGAGGGAAAAGAAGGTTAAGATGATGGGTTATTGGTTCGAACTACAACAAAAGGTGGTAAGGAGATTGGGTTGTTTATTAATAATGGAATGGGACGTTTTTTATCTTAATAAGATTGATATTGACAATGATACACAAACTTCGGATGAAACTGAGAAGTTTGTTCAAGGGATTACAAACTTTGTTAAATGTCACTAGATTCTCATTTCTTATGATTTAAAATAATGGATCATAATGATGGTGATGATGATGATGTTGTTGCTGATGATATAAGAATACTACGTTGCTCCTATTATAATTTTCACGTATTTATTTTTTGTTAGTTGAAATGTTTATATATATATATATATATATATATATATATATATATATATATATATATATATATATATATATATATATATATATAAGTCTAATTAATAATATGAATATAATAATAATAATTATAACCTACTTTAATAATAACATGTGAATGAGTTGTAACAACACTACCAAACAGTTAATAAGCCTAAATAATTGGATTCTTTCTACCGACTATTATATCGTGCTCCGTTGTTTACTCAAGTGGTGAATAAAAGTCTTCGAAAAAATTCCAAAATTTTAAATTAACTATATTTATTTATTTTGGTCATTATGGTATAAAATTCGATCCTTAATTCAATAAATAAAAATTACATCAACTGTCTCTCTCATTTATGGGTGAAATATAAAAAGTGTTAAAATTAATTTATTAGCTTCTAAATGTGTTTTTAATAAGCCTAAAATTTATATAGCTCATTTTCGAATCACCGTTTATTTTAAAATCACACAAGTTCGTTTATAACTTGTTTATTATCAATCGAATGATAATTGAGTGCTACTATCATTTTCTAAATAAATTCGAAACTATGTATATATATTTAATACACATTATATAGATACATTTAAGTTATAATATCATATATTACTTTATTAATTCAATTAGGATGTCTTGCTCGTAGTGCCTTTATCTAGTCATTGTGCGAAAATGGATCCAATCTTCAGCCGAAATTGTTCTATCACATGCGCCACATAATTCAGCATAATTATGTGGCAAACGTAATGTGTTCAAAATGTGTTTTGCGGCCATGAATTATTATCGAAACGAAACTATAGTCAAATATATTCGGATTCAATACGAAATTTTAAAACAAAAACAATAATCGAGTTATAAATTGAGATCTAAGAAAAAAGTGCCACTAAATAATTGAACCATTAAACCAAGATGTCGCAAAACGTGTAAGGATTTGTGGTTAGTGAAAGGACCCGTCCTAATCCATCTGGACGAATACATTACATTTGGTTACATAGCGAGGTACTTGGCCTCTATATGATACATTTTACAAACTTTACATTCGTTTTTAAAAGACAAACTTTCTTTACATCGAAAGTTGACGGCAAGCATACTATTTCATAATACATCCGACTATAATTGACTTAATAATAATCTTGATGAACTCGACGACTCGAATGCATCGTCTTTTGAAATATGTCATGAATGACTCCAAATAATATCTCTAATATGAGTAAATGCATAGCGGAAGATTTCTTTCATACCTGAGAATAAACATGCTTTCAAGTGTCAACCAAAAGGTTGGTGAGTTCATAGGTTTATCATAAAATAATAAAATTCATCATTTTGATAGACCACAAGATTTAAATGCTGCATGGTACAAATGGGCCCAAATCCTATACCCACCTGTAATGTACATGCGATATCTTTTAAATACAGTACACCTTTCTCGTGTACGAAATCCATTTTTCATAAATCTTAGTAACCGTACACATATCTTGTGCACAAAAATAACATACACATAACCTGTGTATAAAATTATTCTCTAGATTCATAACATTCACTTTTCATTGCTTTCATAGCTTGGCTTAGTAACCGACCTTAACATATAATGCGCATAATAATATCCCCAAAACAGAACATCTCGTCTGTATAATAATCATATAAACTTCGAAGTACTAAACACCATGCCCACTAGCTCTTCGGTCTAGTGAACATTCTGGGTGAGGGTGTTAAACCCGGTAGCTACCTTTAGAATTCGCGTAAATTAGGCGTGCACTAATTCTCAAAATTAGTGATGCTCCCTAATTCTTAGGTTACCAAGCAATAATAATCAGGGAAAAAATATTCATATCAATTGTGGCAATTATCACGTCCACATAATTCAATGGTGGCAATTATCACGTCCACATAATTCATTCGAGGAATGTTTTGCTTGTGTCTATCTCGTCAAATATTTATAAAAGCATTTCATGTATTCGCAGTTCAAAATGTATTTCAAAAGCATTTAATAAAGCAGTTGTAAAAGTAGCGCATGTATTCCCAGTCCCGAAAATGTAAAGAGTAAAAGGGAATCAAATGAACTCACCATACCGTATTTTGTAGTAAAAATACATATGACGTCATTGAACAAAAGTAGGGTTGGCCTTGGATTCACGAACCTATATCAGTCGTATATATATTAAAACATATACTTGTAGTCGAACAAATATATATATTATTATTGGTGATTCACTGTTATTTTAATAAGTTATGAGCTCCATTAGTAACTTAAATATCTTTATTTTTATATATCTTGAATAATTAATTAATATAGCAATAAAGTTAGGTTATATGTATTTGATATGGTTTTATATAGCTAATTTTATTGTAATAATATATTAATAGTAGTATTGATAATAATAATATAGTTAAGTTATGTGTATTTTTTATATAAATCATCTTTATTTGATATATTACTAATAATAATAATAATAATAATAATAATAATAATAATAATAATAATAATAATAATAATAATAATAATAATAATAATAATAATAATAATAATGAAACTAATTTTGATAAACTCATGATATATTTCTTAATAATGATAGTAATAACAATTTCAGTCGTAAATTGGTAAGTTTGATAAAAATGTTAATTTCAACGGTAATAATAATTTTAATAAAAATTGTAACTTTAAAAATAATGATACATTTAATAATAATGATAATAATAATAATCTCTATAATACTAATACTTTTAATAATAATGATAATAATACTAGTGATAAAAGTAATGATAATAATAATAATACTAATAACTATAATTGGTACTAATACTCATATTAATGATAATAATAATACTAATAATAATAATAATACTTAATAAGGATACTATTAATAACAATAATCACAATAAAAATAATAATTTTTAATAATAATAATAATAATAATAAATACAATAATAATATTAATAATGATTTTTAAAATTAAAGAACTACCTTAGAAACCCTCTTTAAAAAGAATTGCACAAAGATGGGTTAGAACCCGTGACAACTCGTTCACCCGACAATACCCCAAACCAAAGCTCCAGTTCTCTTTTTCCTAATTAGTATTGGACTTTGATTTATTTAACCCATTAATTTTCATCTCGGCCCAACAGCTAATATTACGGCCCAGCGAGCATTAGCAGTTTAAATGATCGAGTTGGGCTTAAGTAGTTGGGCTGCTACAGAAACATGCACCAATATAATCTAAAAAAAAAATTAACTTGTTGTAGCCTGGGATAGAACTCACAACCAACTGTGAACTAACCAACACCTTGAACCATTGAACCGTTTCCTCTTTTCTGTTTAAATGAAAGATTTAAATCTATCTAAGTTGTTTTACGTTATCCCTTTGTTCTTCAAAAATCCAGTTCGATGATAAACATAATCATTATCTTCATATATCTATCTCCTGTATAATCATCTCCCATCATACATCATTCGATCCATCCTACATCATAAACATCATCTATATCCTATCATCATCGTTATTTTATTGTGTCATCGAACCCATCATCATCGTCCATAGTATTTACAGGCTAGTAGTGACGGTTTGGTGAGCTTGTCGATCAGGATAATGTGTAGCAGCCTGCTCCATCGCGATGTTTGTTCAACGAAACCAAAAGAAGAAAAAATAAATAAATAAATAAATAAGCGGCAGTAGCAATATCACTAACCCATTTGCAGCTGTGAAAGATGGTAGCGGTGTTCATGGTGGATCTCTAATGGTGGTGACAGATGGCGAACAGAAATAAGAAGAAGAACGGCGAGTAGCAGTAGTTAAATAAGGAGATCGATGGGTGTGACCAGCGAATGGTGCAACAGAAAAAGAAAGAAAGAAGGAGGTGGTAAAAGGTGGCGACGGTGGTGGTCCTAACCGATGATGAGGGTGGCTCATGGGTGAGGGTGACCGGTCAAGCTAGCCCGAAGAGTCACATGGTTATACATCTCACCATCAACCGTTACAACGATGGTTCCATCTTTGTTAAAAAAAAAAACGTTTGATCACCCTAAGCCGAATCAATAATCGCTAGTCGTTGATGTGCCAAATAATTATCACCATGTTGCTATAACCCACTCCAATCTGGACCACGATGCTTCAATCTACGAGAAAGCTCTAGGACTCGAAATCTTTTGGCCTGAGAATCATCGAAACAACCTAAAACACTAAGACTCCACACATGGTTATAAACGTACAAGTATTTAAGCAAGGGTTACAAGTATTGATTTAGAGGGAAAAAAAACATGAGGGAAAAGAAGGTTAAGATGATGGGTTATTGGTTCGAACTACAACAAAAGGTGGTAAGGAGATTGAGTTGTTTATTAATAATGGAATGGGACATTTTTTATCTTAATAAGATTGATATTGACAATGATCCACAAACTTCGGATGAAACTGAGAAGTTTGTTCAAGGGATTACAAACTTTGTTAAATGTCACTAGATTCTCATTTCTTATGATTTAAAATAATGGATCATAATGATGGTAATGATGATGATGTTGTTGCTGATGATATAAGAATACTACGTTGCTCCTATTATAATTTTCACGTATTTATTTTTTGTTAGTTGAAATGTTTATATATATATATATATATATATATATATATATATATATATATATATATATATATATATATATATATAAGTCTAATTAATAATATGAATATAATAATAATAATTATAACCTACTTTAATAATAACATGTGAATGAGTTGTAACAACAGTACCAAACAGTTAATAAGCCTAAATAATTGGATTCTTTCTACCGACTATTATATCGTGCTCCGTTGTTTACTCAAGTGGTGAATAAAAGTCTTCGAAAAAATTCCAAAATTTTAAATTAACTATATTTCTTTATTTTGGTCATTATGGTATAAAATTCGATCCTTAATTTAATAAATAAAAATTACATCAACTGTCTCTCTCATTTATGAGTGAAATATAAAAAGTGTTAAAATTAATTTATTAGCTTCTAAATGTGTTTTTAATAAGCCTAAAATTTATATAGCTCATTTTCGAATCACCGTTTATTTTAAAATCACACAAGTTCGTTTATAACTTGTTTATTATCAATCGAATGATAATTGAGTGCTACTATCATTTTCTAAATAAATTCGAAACTATGTATATATATTTAATACACATTATATAGATACATTTAAGTTATAATATCATATATTACTTTATTAATTCAATTAACTAAATTTTGTAATATTACAAATTACCATTATATATATAATATATATTTAAATATATATATTTCTATTTATAAATAAACGTTCGTGAATCCTCGGGAGTAGTCAAAGGTCAAATGAATACATAAACACAGTTCACAGTTTTTGAGACTTTATCATTACAGACTTTGCTTATCGTGTCGAAATCATAATAAGGTTAAGTTTGAATTTGGTCGGAAATTCCCGGGTCGTCACAGTTAGTTTAGTGATATTAACCTCAAAAAATTCTCAATGTACCTAAAAACAATGTTACATAAATAACAAGTATCAAAACGTTATTTAAATACGCATAAAAATTCAAATGCAAAGGTAATAATTATCGTAAAATCTGAAAGTCCAAAATTCATCTTTTAAAAATAGCAAAATGACTTTTTCGACGTTGAAACTATTTCGAATGGCAGGAACTCTTTAGGAAGTCTTGCTCATAGTGCCTTTATCTAGTCATCGTGCGAAATTGGATCCAATTTTCAGCCGAAATTGTTCTATCACATGTGCCACATAATTCATCATAATTATGTGGCAAACGTAATGTGTTAAAAAATGTGTTATGCTGCCATGAATTATTATCGAAACGAAACTATAGTCAAATATATACACATTCAGTACGAAATTTTAAAACAAAAACAATAATAATGTTATGAATCGAGAGATATCAAAAAGTGCCACTAAATAATTGAACCATTAAACCAAGATGTCGCAAAAGGTGTAAGGATTTTTTGCTAGTGGGGTGATATTAACCTCAAAAAGATTCTCAATGTACCTAAAAACAATGTTACATAAATAACACGTATCAAAATGGTATTTAAATATGCATAAAAATTCAAATGCAAAGGTGATAATTATCGTTAAATCTGAAAGTTCAAAATTCATCTTTTAAAGCTAGGAAAATGACTTTTTCGGCGATGAAACTATTTCGAATGGTAGAAAATTTTTAGGAAGTCTTGCTCGTAGTGCCTTTATTTAGTCATTGTGCGAAAATGGTTCCAATCTTCAGCCGAAATTGTTTTATCAAATGTGCCACATAATTCAACATATTTATGTGGCAAACGTAATGTGTTCTGCGGCTATGAATTATTATCGAAACGAAACTCTAGTCAAATATATTCACAATCAATACGAAATTTGAAAACGAAAACAATAATAGAGTTATGAATTGGGAGATAACAAAAAGTGCCACTAAATAATTGATCCATTAAACCAAGATGTCGCAAAACGTGTATGGATTTGCGGCTAGTGGGGTGTATTAACCTCAAAAAGATTCTCAGTGTACCTAAAAACAATGTTACATAAATAATAGGTATCAAAATGGTATTTAAATATGCATAAAAATTCAAATGCAAAGGTAATAATTATCGTAAAATCTGAAAGTTAAAAATTCACCTTTTAAAAATAGGAAAACTACTTTTTCGGTGTTGAAACTATTTCGAATGGTAGGAACTCTTTAGGAAGTCTTGCCCGCATTGCGTTTATCTAGTCATCGTGCGAAAATGGATCTATTTTTCAGCCGAAATTGTTCTATCACCTGTGCCACCTAATTCAGCATAATTTTGTGACAAACGTAATGTGTTCTGCGACCATGAATTATTATTGAAATGAAACTATAGTCAAATATATTCGCATTCAATACGTAGTTTTAAAACAAAAACAATAATATAGTTATGAATTGAGAGATATCAAAAAGTGCCACTAAATAATTGAACCATTAAACCAAGATGTCGTAAAACATGTAAGAATTTGTGGCTAGTAGGGTGATATTAACCTCAAAAAGATTCTCAATGTACCTAAAAATAATGTTACATAAATAACAAGTATCAAAATGGTATTTAAATATGCATAAAAATTCAAATGCAAAGGTAATAATTATCGTTAAATCTGAAAGTTCAAAATTCACCTTTTAAAACTAGGAAAACGACTTTTTCGACGATGAAACTATTTCGAATGGCAGGAAATCTTTAAGAAGTCTTGCTCGTAGTGTCTTTATCTAGTCATTGTGCGAAAATGGTTCCAATCTTCAGCCGGAATTGTTCTATCACATGTGCCACATAATGTAGTGACTCGAACTTTTCCATGTTTATATATATTAATTGAGATTGATATTTACATGATTAAATGTTTCCAACATGTTAAGCAATCAAACTTGTTAAGACTTGATTAATTGAAATATGTTTCATATAGACAATTGACCACCCAAGTTGACCGGTGATTCACGAAGGTAAAAATTGTAAAAACTATATGATGACATATATATGGATATATATATAGTTAACATGATACTATGATAAGTAAACATATCATTAAGTATATTAACAATGAACTACATATGTAAAAACAAGACTACTAACTTAATGATTTTTAAACGAGACATATATGTAACGATTATCGTTGTAAAGACATTTAATGTATATATATATCATATTAAGAGATATTCATACATGATAATATCATGATAATATAATAATTTAAAATCTCATTTGATATTATAAACATTGGGTTAACAACATTTAACAAGATCGTTAACCTAAAGGTTTCAAAACAACACTTACATGTAACGACTAACGATGACTTAATGACTCAGTTAAAATGTATATACATGTAGTGTTTTAATATGTATTTATAAACTTTTGAAAGAATTCAATACACTTATCAAAATACTTCTACTTAACAAAAATGCTTACAATTACATCCTCGTTCAGTTTCATCAACAATTCTACTCGTATGCACCCGTATTCGTACTCGTACAATACACAGCTTTTAGATGTATGTACTATTGGTATATACACTCCAATGATCAGCTCTTAGCAGCCCATGTGAGTCACCTAACACATGTGGGAACCATCATTTGGCAACTAGCATGAAATATCTCATAAAATTACAAAAATATGAGTAATCATTCATGACTTATTTACATGAAAACAAAATTACATATCCTTTATATCTAATCCATACACCAACGACCAAAAACACCTACAAACACTTTCATTATTCAATTTTCTTCATCTAATTGATCTCTCTCAAGTTCTATCTTCAAGTTCTAAGTGTTCTTCATATATTCTACAAGTTCTAGTTACATAAAATCAAGAATACTTTCAAGTTTGCTAGCTCACTTCCAATCTTGTAAGGTGATCATCCAACCTCAAGAAATCTTTGTTTCTTACAGTAGGTTATCATTCTAATACAAGGTAATAATCATATTCAAACTTTGGTTAAATTTCTATAACTATAACAATCTTATTTCAAGTGATGATCTTACTTGAACTTGTTTTCGTGTCATGATTCTGCTTCAAGAACTTCGAGCCATCCAAGGATCCGTTGAAGCTAGATCCATTTTTCTATTTTCCAGTAGGTTTATCCAAGGAACTTAAGGTAGTAATGATGTTCATAACATCATTCGATTCATATATATAAAGCTATCTTATTCGAAGGTTTAAACTTGTAATCACTAGAACATAGTTTAGTTAATTCTAAACTTGTTCGCAAACAAAAGTTAATCCTTCTAACTTGACTTTTAAAATCAACTAAACACATGTTCTATATCTATATGATATGCTAACTTAATGATTTAAAACCTGGAGACACGAAAAACACCGTAAAACTGGATATACGCCGTAGTAGTAACACCGCAGGCTGTTTTGGGTTAGTTAATTAAAAACTATGATAAACTTTGATTTAAAAGTTGTTATTCTGAGAAAATGATTTTTATTATGAACATGAAACTATATCCAAAAATTATGGTTAAACTCAAAGTGGAAGTATGTTTTCTAAAATGGTCATCTAGACGTCGTTCTTTCGACTGAAATGACTACCTTTACAAAAACGACTTGTAACTTATTTTTCCGACTATAAACCTATACTTTTTCTATTTAGATTCATAAAATAGAGTTCAATATGAAACCATAGCAATTTGATTCACTCAAAACGGATTTAAAATGAAGAAGTTATGGGTAAAACAAGATTGGATAATTTTTCTCATTTTAGCTACGTGAAAATTGGTAACAAATCTATTCCAACCATAACTTAATCAACTTGTATTATATATTATGTAATCTTGAGATACCATAGACACATATACAATGTTTCGACCTATCATGTCGACACATCTATATATATTTCGGAACAATCATAGACACTCTATATGTGAATGTTGGAGTTAGCTATACAGGGTTGAGGTTGATTCCAAAATATATATAGTTTGAGTTGTGATCAATACTGAGATACGTATACACTGGGTCGTGGATTGATTCAAGATAATATTTATCGATTTATTTCTGTACATCTAACTATGGACAACTAGTTGTAGGTTACTAACCAGGACAGCTGACTTAATAAACTTAAAACATCAAAATATATTAAAAGTGTTGTAACTATATTTTGAACATACTTTGATATATATGTATATATTGTTATAGGTTCGTGAATCAACCAGTGGCCAAGTCTTACTTCCCGACGAAGTAAAAATCTGTGAAAGTGAGTTATAGTCCCACTTTTAAAATCTAATATTTTTGGGATGAGAATACATGCAGGTTTTATAAATGATTTACAAAATAGACACAAGTACGTGAAACTACATTATATGGTTGAATTATCGAAATCGAATATGCCCCTTTTTATTAAGTCTAGTAATCTAAGAATTAGGGAACAGACACCCTAATTGACGCGAATCCTAAAGATAGATCTATTGGGCCTAACAAACCCCATCCAAAGTACCGGATGCTTTAGTACTTCGAAATTTATATCATATCCGAAGGGTGTCCCGGAATGATGGGGATATTCTTATATATGCATCTTGTTAATGTCGGTTACCAGGTGTTCACCATATGAATGATTTTTATCTCTATGTATGGGATGTGTATTGAAATATGAAATCTTGTGGTCTATTATTATGATTTGATATATATAGGTTAAACCTATAACTCACCAACATTTTTGTTGATGTTTTAAGCATGTTTATTCTCAGGTGATTATTAAGAGCTTCCGCTGTCGTATACTTAAATAAGGACGAGATTTGGAGTCCATGCTTGTATGATATTGTGTAAAAACTGCATTCAAGAAACTTATTTTGTTGTAACATATTTGTATTGTAAACCATTATGTAATGGTCGTGTGTAAACTGGATATTTTAGATTATCATTATTTGATAATCTACGTAAAGCTTTTTAAAACCTTTATCTATGAAATAAAGGTTATGGTTTGTTTTAAAAATGAATGCAGTCTTTGAAAAACGTCTCATATAGAGGTCAAAACCTCGCAACGAAATCAATTAATATGGAACGTTTTTAATCAATAAGAACGGGACATTTCAGTTGGTATCCGAGCGTTGGTCTTAGAGAACCAGAATTTTGCATTAGTGTGTCTTATCGAGTTTGTTAGGATGCATTAGTGAGTCTGGACTTCGACCGTGTTTACTTGAAAAATGATTGCTTAACAAATTTTGTTGGAAACTATATATTTTTAACATGTGAATATTATGTGATATATTAATCTCTTAACGCGTTTGATATTATGTGATAGATGTCTACCTCTAGAACAAGTCCCATTGACTCGCCTAATAATAATGAAGAGTCAAATGTAAATTGGAATGATTCGTGGACTGATTCACAAGTTCCCGAAGAGGAACCGGAAGAAGAGTCGGAACCGGAAGAAGAATCGGAACCGGAAGAAGAATCGGAACCAGATGAAGAAATAGAACTGGTGGGGGAAATAATAAAACGGTTAAGTAAAAGAAAATCCTCAACCAACCGACCAAGGTTAATTATGGTCAATGGTGTTTCCGCCAAGGAAGCAAAATATTGGGAGGATTACCAATTCTCCGATGAATCGGATTCTGACGAGAATTCCGATGATGTTATAGAAATTACCCCAACTGAATTTAAAAAGGCAAAAGAAAATAATAAGGGAAAGGGCATAAAAATAGAGAAATCTAATACCAACCCCGATGAACTTTATATGTATCGTCAACCCCCGAAGTCCTTAAGTTGTAACAATGACCCGGGAACCTCTAAACCACCAGGTTTTTCTAAACCAATGTGGAAAACGACGGCTCGTATTAGGGGAACATCATATATCCCTAGAAACTTGGCAAAACGAACCAAAACCGAAGAAGAAGAAACAAGCGAGTCGGAATAAGATAGTTGTATTCGTGTGGTGTAATATATGTAATATAGTGTGCTTATGCTTTATGATATATGTAAAAATTGCTTGTATTAATAAGTATTTTTTTTTATAAATCTAACTCTTGTCTATTTTACAGTATAAAAACACAAAATGGATAGACAACCCAATATTTTAAGAGACCTACCCGGAGACATGACTGATGAAATCTTGTCTAGAGTTGGTCAGAATTCTTCGGCACAACTATTTAAGGCGAGATCAGTTTGTAAGACATTCGAAGAACGTTCCAAGAATGCCTTGGTTTATAATAGGCTTTCGTTCGAAAGATGGGGGATATCACATTGGGAAATCCATAAGTTACGATGTGTTTACTTTGACGCATATATTGCGGGGAACCCAAATGCTATTTTACGCAATGGGTTAAGAAATTATTTTGACTCAATATATCCGAATATTGGACTTCGTGATTTAGAAAAAGCGGCTAACATGCAACATAAAGAAGCATGTTATGCTTACGGATTAGTAATGTTCGCTTCTCACCAAAGTGAGAACAAGAACATCGGGCTACAACTATTAAACAAAATGTTTCCACAAGTGACGGAGTCGGTAATTGGGGTAAGAAATGAGGTTTTTAGATTGTTACGGGACTGTTGGACATTACGTAACCCTCGTCCCTTTGACGATGTTATAACACGCTGTCTTATCAACGGCCATAACGGTTATGTTCTACAAGACCAAGGATGGGAAGTAATCCTAGTAAAACCAGAATGCATGACTTGTTTCTGGACGTATGAATTACGTGTCTTTATTGCCTTTGCTGAACGACTTGTGTACTAGCTAGAATTATCTTCACAACCATCTTGTATCAAATTTATTGTGTGCTATATTTCATGCTATATGTAAAATAAGCGGTATTGTAAGTTTGTAAAATATTGTGTAAAAGTTTGAACGAGAAATATTATTATAATCAGTTTTTCATATAGAATTGTAGTAGTTGAATTGTATATTAGCTACTAAGTATGAACTTAACGGGTAGGTATTACCCAAATTTAAACTTATAAAACGCTAATATGAAGAAAAAGCTTTTATAAATGAGTTCATATTATGCTACGAAATACTATTAACTACTCTTAATATTCTGTATGATTAACTTGTTCCATTTGACTATTTTGAAGGAAATGGCACCGACTACTCGACACACCGTGAATATGAATGAAGAGGAATTCCGTACTTTTCTAGTTTCAAACATAGCCGCAGTACAGGTTGCGCTACATACCAACAATAACCTTGGATCTAGCAGTACAGGAAATCGTGTAGGATGCACCTACAAAGAATTCACTGCCTGCAAACCTTTGGAATTTGATGGAACCGAAGGACCGATCGGATTGAAACGGTGGACCGAAAAGGTCGAATCGGTGTTTGCCATAAGTAAGTGTACTGAAGAGGACAAAGTGAAGTACGCTACGCATACCTTCACAGGTTCTGCGTTAACATGGTGGAATACCTATCTAGAGCAAGTGGGACAAGACGATGCGTACGCACTACCATGGTCAGCATTCAAGCACTTGATGAACGAGAAGTACCGTCCCAGAATCGAGGTCAATAAGCTCAAGACAGAACTTAGAGGGTTACGAACCCAAGGATTTGATATTACCACGTACAAAAGACGATTCACAGAATTGTGCCTATTGTGTCCGGGAGCATTTGAAGATGAGGAAGAGAAGATCGACGCGTTTGTGAAAGGATTACCGGAAAGAATCCAAGAAGATATAAGTTCACACGAGCCCGCCTCCATACAACAAGCATGTAGAATGGCTCACAAACTAGTGAACCAGATTGAAGAAAGAATTAAAGAACAGACTGCTGAAGAGGCCAATGTGAAGCAAGTCAAAAGAAAGTGGGAGGAAAACGGTGATAAGAATCACCAATACAACAACAACAGCAATTACAACAATAATCGCAACAATTATCCCAACAATCGCAACATCAATCGCAACTACAACAAACGGCCCAACAATAACAATAACAACAACAGCAACTACAACAATCATCCCAACAACAATAATAACCGCAACAACAACAAAAATCAGAAGCAGCTATGCCAAAGGTGTGAAAAGTATCACTCGGGGTTCTGCACCAAATTTTGCAACAAGTGTAAAAGAAATGGTCATAGCACGGCGAAGTGTGAGGTCTATGGACCAGGGGTTAATAGAACGAAAGGAACAAATGGTGTCGGAACGAGTAATAGCGGAGCAAGTAGTGTCGGAGCAAGTTATGCCAATGTAGTTTGTTATAAATGTGGAAAACCGGGCCACATTATTAGAAATTGCCCGAACCAGGAGAACACGAATGGACAAGGCCGCGGAAGATTTTTCAATATTAATGCGGCAGAGGCACAGGAAGACCCGGAGCTTGTTACGGGTACGTTTCTTATTGACAATAAATCTGCTTACGTTTTATTTGATTCGGGTGCGGATAGAAGCTATATGAGTAGAGATTTTTGTGCTAAATTAAGTTGTCCATTGACGCCTTTGGATAGTAAATTTTTACTCGAATTAGCAAATGGTAAATTAATTTCAGCAGATAATATATGTCGGAATCGAGAAATTAAACTGGTTTGCGAAACATTTAAGATTGATTTGATACCAGTAGAGTTAGGGAGTTTTGATGTGATAATCGGTATGGACTGGTTGAAAGAAGTGAAAGCAGAGATCGTTTGTTACAAAAATGCAATTCGCATTATACGAGAAAAAGGAAAACCCTTAATGGTGTACGGAGAAAAGGGCAACACGAAGCTACATCTTATTAGTAATTTGAAGGCACAAAAACTAATAAGAAAAGGTTGCTATGCTGTTCTAGCACACGTCGAGAAAGTACAAACTGAAGAAAAGAGCATCAATGATATTCCCGTCGCAAAAGAATTACCTGATGTATTTCCGAAAGAATTACCGGGATTGCCCCCACATCGATCCGTTGAATTTCAAATAGATCTTGCACCAGGAGCTGCACCAATAGCTCGTGCTCCTTACAGACTCGCACCCAGCGAGATGAAAGAACTGCAAAGCCAATTACAAGAACTTTTAGAGCGTGGTTTCATTCGACCAAGCACGTCACCATGGGGAGCTCCTGTTTTGTTTGTCAAGAAGAAAGATGGTACATTCAGGTTGTGTATCGACTACCGAGAGTTGAACAAACTTACCATCAAGAACCGCTACCCACTACCGAGAATCGACGACTTATTTGATCAACTACAAGGCTCGTCTGTTTATTCAAAGATTGACTTACGTTCCAGGTATCATCAAATGCGGGTGAAAGAAGATGATATTCCAAAGACTGCTTTCAGAACACGTTACGGTCATTACGAGTTTATGGTCATGCCGTTTGGTTTAACTAATGCACCAGCTGTGTTCATGGACCTTATGAACCGAGTGTGTGGACCATACCTTGACAAGTTTGTCATTGTTTTCATTGATGACATACTTATTTACTCAAAGAATGACCAAGAACACAGTGAACATTTGAGAAAGGTGTTAGAAGTATTGAGGAAGGAAGAATTGTAAGCTAAATTTTCAAAGTGTGCATTTTGGTTGGAAGAAGTTCAATTCCTCGGTCACATAGTGAACAAAAAAGGTCTTAAGGTGGATCCGGCAAAGATAGAAACTGTTGAAAAGTGGGAAACTCCAAAAACTCCGAAACACATATGCCAGTTTTTAGGACTAGCTGGTTACTACAGAAGGTTCATCCAAGACTTTTCCAGAATAGCAAAACCCTTGACTGCATTAACGCATAAAGGGAAGAAATTTGAATGGAAGGATGAACAAGAGAAAGCGTTTCAGTTATTGAAGAAAAAGCTAACTACGGCACCTATATTGTCATTGCCTGAAGGGAATGATGATTTTGTAATTTATTGTGACGCATCAAAGCAAGGTCTCGGTTGTGTATTAATGCAACGAACGAAGGTGATTGCTTATGCGTCTAGACAATTGAAGATTCCCGAGCAAAATTATACGACGCATGATTTGGAATTAGGCGCGGTTGTTTTTGCATTAAAGACTTGAAGGCACTACTTATATGGGGTCAAAAGTATTATATATACCGACCACAAAAGTCTTCAGCACATATTTAATCAGAAACAACTGAATATGAGGCAGCGTAGGTGGATTGAATTGTTGAATGATTACGACTTTGAGATTCGTTACCACCCGGGGAAGGCAAATGTGGTAGCCGACGCCTTGAGCAGAAAGGACAGAGAACCCATTCGAGTAAAATCTATGAATATAATGATTCACAATAACCTTACTACTCAAATAAAGGAGGCGCAACAAGGAGTTTTAAAAGAGGGAAATTTAAAGGTTGAAATACCCAAAGGATCGGAGAAGCATCTTAATATTCGGGAAGACGGAACCCAATATAGGGCTGAAAGAATTTGGGTACCAAAATTTGGAGATATGAGAGAAATGGTACTTAGAGGAGCTCATAAAACCAGATACTCAATACATCCTGGAACGGGGAAGATGTACAAGGATCTTAAGAAACATTTTTGGTGGCCGGGTATGAAAGCCGATGTTGCTAAATACGTAGGAGAATGTTTGACGTGTTCTAAGGTCAAAGCTGAGCATCAGAAACCATCAGGTCTACTTCAACAACCCGAAATCCCGGAATGGAAATGGGAAAACATTACCATGGATTTCATCACTAAATTGCCAAGGACTGCAAGTGGTTTTGATACTATTTGGGTAATAGTTGATCGTCTCACCAAATCAGCACACTTCCTGCCAATAAGAGAAGATGACAAGATGGAGAAGTTAGCACGACTGTATTTGAAGGAAGTCGTCTCCAGACATGGAATACCAATCTCTATTATCTCTGATAGGGATGGCAGATTTATTTCAAGATTCTGGCAGACATTACAGCAAGCATTAGGAACTCGTCTAGACATGAGTACTGCCTATCATCCACAAACTGATGGGCAGAGCGAAAGGACGATACAAACGCTTGAATACATGCTACGAGCATGTGTTATTGATTTCGGAAACAGTTGGGATCGACATCTACCGTTAGCAGAATTTTCCTACAACAACAGCTACCATTCAAGCATTGAGATGGCGCCGTTTGAAGCACTTTATGGTAGAAAGTGCAGGTCTCCAATTTGTTGGAGTGAAGTGGGGGATAGACAGATTATGGGTCCGGAGATTATACAAGAAACTACCGAGAAGATTATCCAAATTCAACAACGGTTGAAAACCGCCCAAAGTCGACAAAAGAGCTACGCTGACATTAAAAGAAAAGATATAGAATTTGAAATTGGAGAGATGGTCATGCTTAAAGTTGCACCTTGGAAAGGCGTTGTTCGATTTGGTAAACGAGGGAAATTAAATCCAAGGTATATTGGACCATTCAAGATTATTGATCGTGTCGGGCCAGTAGCTTACCGACTTGAGTTACCTCAATAACTCGCGGCTGTACATAACACTTTCCACGTCTCGAATTTGAAGAAATGTTTTGCTAAAGAAGATCTCACTATTCCATTAGATGAAATCCAAATCAACGAAAAACTTCAATTCATCGAAGAACCCGTCGAAATAATGGATCATGAGGTTAAAAGACTTAAGCAAAACAAGATACCAATTGTTAAGGTTCGATGGAATGCTCGTAGAGGACCCGAGTTCACCTGGGAGTGTGAAGATCAGATGAAGAAGAAATACCCGCATCTATTTCCAGAAGATTCGTCAACACCTTCAACAACTTAAAATTTCGGGACGAAATTTATTTAACGGGTAGGTACTGTAGTGACCCGAACTTTTCCATGTTTATATATATTAATTGAGATTGATATTTACATGATTAAATGTTTCCAACATGTTAAGCAATCAAACTTGTTAAGACTTGATTAATTGAAATATGTTTCATATAGACAATTGACCACCCAAGTTGACCGGTGATTCACGAACGTTAAAACTTGTAAAAACTATATGATGACATATATATGGATATATATATAGTTAACATGATACTATGATAAGTAAACATATCATTAAGTATATTAACAATGAACTACATATGTAAAAACAAGACTACTAACTTAATGATTTTTAAACGAGACATATATGTAACGATTATCGTTGTCAAGACATTTAATGTATATATATCATATTAAGAGATATTCATACATGATAATATCATGATAATATAATAATTTAAAATCTCATTTGATATTATAAACATTGGGTTAACAACATTTAACAAGATCGTTAACCTAAAGGTTTCAAAACAACACTTACATGTAACGACTAACGATGACTTAACGACTCAGTTAAAATGTATATACATGTAGTGTTTTAATATGTATTTATACACTTTTGAAAGACTTCAATACACTTATCAAAATACTTCTACTTAACAAAAATGCTTACAATTACATCCTCGTTCAGTTTCATCAACAATTCTACTCGTATGCACCCGTATTCGTACTCGTACAATACACAGCTTTTAGATGTATGTACTATTGGTATATACACTCCAATGATCAGCTCTTAGCAGGCCATGTGAGTCACCTAACACATGTGGGAACCATCATTTGGCAACTAGCATGAAATATCTCATAAAATTACAAAAATATGAGTAATCATTCATGACTTATTTACATGAAAACAAAATTACATATCCTTTATATCTAATCCATACACCAACGACCAAAAACACCTACAAACACTTTCATTCTTCAATTTTCTTCATCTAATTGATCTCTCTCAAGTTCTATCTTCAAGTTCTAAGTGTTCTTCATATATTCTACAAGTTCTAGTTACATAAAATCAAGAATACTTTCAAGTTTGCTAGCTCACTTCCAATCTTGTAAGGTGATCATCCAACCTCAAGAAATCTTTGTTTCTTACAGTAGGTTATCATTCTAATACAAGGTAATAATCATATTCAAACTTTGGTTCAATTTCTATAACTATAACAATCTTATTTCAAGTGATGATCTTACTTGAACTTGTTTTCGTGTCATGATTCTGCTTCAAGAACTTCGAGCCATCCAAGGATCCGTTGAAGCTAGATCCATTTTTCTCTTTTCCAGTAGGTTTATCCAAGGAACTTAAGGTAGTAATGATGTTCATAACATCATTCGATTCATATATATAAAGCTATCTTATTCGAAGGTTTAAACTTGTAATCACTAGAACATAGTTTAGTTAATTCTAAACTTGTTCGCAAACAAAAGTTAATCCTTCTAACTTGACTTTTAAAATCAACTAAACACATGTTATATATCTATATGATATGCTAACTTAATGATTTAAAACCTGGAGACACGAAAAATACCGTAAAACCGGATTTACGCCGTCGTAGTAACACCGCGGGCTGTTTTGGGTTAGTTAATTAAAAACTATGATAAACTTTGAGTTAAAAGTTGTTATTCTGAGAAAATGATTTTTATTATGAACATGAAACTATATCCAAAAATTATGGTTAAACTCAAAGTGGAAGTATGTTTTCTAAAATGGTTATCTAGACGTCGTTCTTTTGACTGAAATGACTACCTTTACAAAAACGAATTGTAACTTATTTTTCCGACTATAAACCTATACTTTTTCTATTTAGATTCATAAAATAGAGTTTAATATGAAACCATAGCAATTTGATTCACTCAAAACGGATTTAAAATGAAGAAGTTATGGGTAAAACAAGATTGGATAATTTTTCTCATTTTAGCTACGTGAAAATTGGTAACAAATCTATTCCAACCATAACTTAATCAACTTGTATTATATATTATGTAATCTTGAGATACCATAGACACGTATACAATGTTTCGACCTATCATGTCGACACATCTATATATATTTCGGAACAACCATAGACACTCTATATGTGAATGTTGGAGTTAGCTATACAGGGTTGAGGTTGATTCCAAAATATATATAGTTTGAGTTGTGATCAATACTGAGATACGTATACACTGGGTCGTGGATTGATTCAAGATAATATTTATCGATTTATTTCTGTACATCTAACTGTGGACAACTAGTTGTAGGTTACTAACGAGGACAGCTGACTTAATAAACTTAAAACATCAAAATATATTAAAAGTGTTGTAACTATATTTTGAACATACTTTGATATATATGTATATATTGTTATAGGTTCGTGAATCAACCAGTGGCCAAGTCTTACTTCCCGACGAAGTAAAAATCTGTGAAAGTGAGTTATAGTCCCACTTTTAAAATCTAATATTTTTGGGATGAGAATACATGCAGGTTTTATAAATGATTTACAAAATAGACACTAGTACGTGAAACTACATTATATGGTTGAATTATCGAAATCGAATATGCCCCTTTTTATTAAGTCTGGTAATCTAAGAATTAGGGAACAGACACCCTAATTGACGCGAATCCTAAAGATAGATCTATTGGGCCTAACAAACCCCATCCAAAGTACCAGATGCTTTAGTACTTCGAAATTTATATCATATCCGAAGGGTGTCCCGGAATGATGGGGATATTCTTATATATGCATCTTGTTAATGTCGGTTACCAGGTGTTCACCATATGAATGATTTTTATCTCTATGTATGGGATGTGTATTGAAATATGAAATCTTGTGGTCTATTATTATGATTTGATATATATAGGTTAAACCTATAACTCACCAACATTTTTGTTGACGTTTTAAGCATGTTTATTCTCAGGTGATTATTAAGAGCTTCCGCTGTCGCATACTTAAATAAGGACGATATTTGGAGTCCATGCTTGTATGATATTGTGTAAAAACTGCATTCAAGAAACTTATTTTGTTGTAACATATTTGTATTGTAAACCATTATGTAATGGTCGTGTGTAAATTGGATATTTTAGATTATCATTATTTGATAATCTACGTAAAGCTTTTTAAAACCATTATCTATGAAATAAAGGTTATGGTTTGTTTTAAAAATGAATGCAGTCTTTGTAAAACGTCTCATATAGAGGTCAAAACCTCGCAACGAAATCAATTAATATGGAACGTTTTTAATCAATAAGAACGGGACATTTCACATAATTCAGCATATTTATGTGGCAAACGTAATGTCTTCAAAAATGTGTTCTGCGGTCATGAATTATTATCGAAACGAAACTATAGTCAAATATATTCACATTCAATACGCATTTTTATATAAAAATAATAGAGTTATTAATTGGAAGATAACAAAAAGTGCCACTAAATAATTGAACCATTAAACCAAGATGTCGCAAAACTTGTAAGGATTTGTGGCTAGTGGGGTGATATTAACCTCAAAAATATTCTTAATGTACCTAAATACAATGTTACATGGGCAAATTGCCCATAAAGGTAATATAAGTGACGCTTTTTCCCAATAAAGGTAATATTCGAATTTTTGTTGCCCAGAAGGGTGTTTGATTTTGATTTAACGCTTAAAAAGGAGTCTGATTAGAAAAACACGCCAATGGAGGTAAAATCAAACACGTGTTTTTAATTTCTATTTTTTTAATTTCGTTTTGCTTTCCACATCATCTTTATTGCTTTTTTTTTATTTCCATATCATATATTCATTTAATGAGTAGATCTCAATGTAATGACCCGGAATTTTCCAACCAAATTATACTTATGAGATTAATATTTACATAAATTAAACCATACCAACATGATAAGCAACCCAAATTGTTGAGACTTGTGTTTTTGAAAAGAGTTTTACACAACGTTTGACCGTCCAATATGACCGATGATATCACGAACTATATAACATACGATAATTATATGTTTGTGTATATATATGTATTTATATATATTTAACATGATCTAAGAATGGTTTAACATCTCATTGTGTACTAATGACAATGAGTTATAAGTATATTTTGAAACTACTAACTTAAGTTTTCAAAACGATAACTATACGTAACATTCTTTGATATATATACTTATAATCTATAATGCGTATACATGTATCGTATATATAATCTATTTAATCACTTTTTAAGGACTTAAATACATAAAACAATATAAGTATATTCATAAAAGATAGCTATATTTGAATTCTTGTTCCGTTTCCTCAAGATTTCTATACGTATATCTAGGGTATATGTACCCGTATCATACCCAGCTTCTATACGTATTTACTATTGGTATATACACATCAAATCAACATCCTAATCAACATTATTACTGCCCTAGATATGAGGTAACTAGAATTTATCAAGTAGTATGAATTATTAGAAAGAAAACAAAATTAGGAATCCTTTTCTTTCTTTATAAACTAAAAATGTTTTTATAAATGAACACCATTTCTTCACTCTATTTTCTCATACCTACACCCTAATTTCTCTCTCAAAATACTCCTAACTTCATACTTGATCATCTCCAAGCATTTTCCTCATCATTTAGCTTCAATTACAAGCCTTAAACACCATAAGAAAACTCTTTCAAGAATATATCAAAATAACCACCCATTTGAAGAAGTTTACTTCCAACCTTTTGATCTAACTCCACCACTCTTTGATTCCAAGATTATTTCTTATCTTTTGCAGTAACTTTGTCCAAGTAACTTGAGGTAGTAACCTTGTTCATAATCTTATTCAATTCATATTCATATAGCTATCTTATTTTGTGGTATAAAATTTTAACAACAAGAACATAGTTTGAATGATTTCAAACTTGTTCGCAAACTAAATAGATCCTTCTAACTTGACTTTTAAAACACTTCAAGACCTGTAATATATCATAATGATATGCTAACCTAACAAGATATAACTTGGTTTTACAAAGAACATCTTAAAAACTGAATCTACGTCGTCGGAGTGCAACCGGGGGCTGTTTTGGGTTGGATAATTAAAAACCATCTTGAACTTTGAATTGGAAGTTCATGTTCTGGAAAAATGATATTTCTTATAAATATGTTAACACATAAAAATTTCATGGTTTAACTCAAAGTGTAAGTATTTTTAGAAAAATGATCATTAAATGTTGTTTTTATGATGGAAAATGATCACTTTCATAAGTTTCACCAAAGTTTGACCTATAACCTATGATTTCGAATACAAACTAAGGTATTATCAGTTCATATTCTTAAAATTTGACTCGATCCAAGGAAGTGGCAAGTTGAACCAACAAAAACGGAGTTGTAATGAAGAAACTACGACTAAAACAAGATTGGGTATCCGAAGCTAGTTTAGCTACGAAAATATTTGGAGAAAAAGTAAATTAATCATATCTTTTATAATTAATATGATATTTTATATATAATTACTTATGAGTTGATTTTATATATTTTAGGACCACCCGTAAACAACATGAGAAGATTAATCATAAGACCTCATGATTGTACGCAACACGTCATTTGACAACACGGTACTTTATGTACGCAACACGTCATTTGACAACATGGTACCATGGGTCGAGATTAATTCTGATCAATACGAATACGATGGGGTCTTTATTTATTTTATTTAAGCAACTAATTGTGGACCACTAACATCGGACTGCTAACTACGGACTAAGAAAATATTAAAAGTATATATATATCTAACGATTACTTAAAAAGAAAATATGTTGATATATTATATATATGGTTAGGTTCGTGATATCTATCGGAGACCAAGTCGAATTAAATACCTTCAAGGCAAAAGTGAGTTTCATTTGCTCCCTTTTTAATTGCTTTTGCAATATATATTTTTGGGCTGAGAATACATGCGCTGCTTTTATAAATGTTTACAAAATAGACACAAGTACTTAAAAATATATTCTACGTTGAGTTGTACCACTGGCATATTTCCCTGTAGCTTGGTAACTACTATTTACATGGGTATTGTAAACGCGAATCCTGTTGATAGATCTATCGGGCCTGACAACCCCAATCGGACTGGACGACCAGTATTCAACGGTTGCACAGTACTTCGTTTTGGTGACTACACTTGGTACGGTGTAGTGAGATTTCATAATAAAGGGAATATGCGACGTTGATTAAATGTTAAGTATGGTTACCAAGTGCTCAACCACTTAGAATGCTTTACATACACTTGCGAGTGTATTATGTTTATGATTATGAAATCTTGTGGTCTATTAACATATTGAAATGATTGTTATGATAAACCTATGAACTCACCAACCTTTTGGTTGACACTTTAAAGCATGCTTATTCTCAGGTACGAATTAAGTCTTCCGCTGTGCATTTGCTCAATATAAGGACATTACTTGGAGCCGATCATCGCAATGGGACCAAATGTTGATGACTTCGTCCAGGTGGATTAGGACGGGTCATCACAGGTGGTATCAGAGCTGGTTTAATGCCGTTTATTAGCGGGTTAATCGTAGAGGGGGTTCTCACAGTGTTACCTGTGACGAAGCATTGGCTCTTACTCCCCGCGGTCCCTATTAGGGTTGGCTGTACGTTGCCGAGAGGCGGGCCATAAAATCAGTGTCTGAGGTACGCTCAGTGGTCACCAGGCGGTTAGCTGGGAAGGCACTGAGTGGGATGCGTCCCCACTGTGTCACATGTGGTATCAGAGCGGTGGTCTTAGCGAAACAGGTCTTGCATTAATGTGTTTAACTGATAGTTGTTTAGATGCATTAGTGGATCTGGACTTCGACCGTGTCTGCATGTCAAAAGTTTTGCTTATCATTTTTGTCGGAAATCATCTGCTTATCATCTTTAGGAAATTACATGCTCATTATTCTTAGTCTAGACACATCTTACTGCATTGACTGCAAGATTAGTGTATAGACAAAACTCATATCTTAGCGTATCTGCTAAATCATATCTGAAATGTCCCGTTCTTATTGATTAAAAACGTTCCATATTAATTGATTTCGTTGCGAGGTTTTGACCTCTATATGAGACGTTTTTCAAAGACTGCATTCATTTTTAAAACAAACCATAACCTTTATTTCATAAATAAAGGTTTAAAAAGCTTTACGTAGATTATCAAATAATGATAATCTAAAATATCCTGTTTACACACGACCATTACATAATGGTTTACAATACAAATATGTTACATCGAAATCAGTTTCTTGAATGCAGTTTTTACACAATATCATACAAACATGGACTCCAAATCTTGTCCTTATTTTAGTATGCAACAGCGGAAGCTCTTAATATTCACCTGAGAATAAACATGCTTTAAACGTCAACAAAAATGTTGGTGAGTTATAGGTTTAACCTATATATATATCAAATCGTAACAATAGACCACAAGATTTCATATTTCAATACACATCCCATACATAGAGATAAAAATCATTCATATGGTGAACACCTGGTAACCGACAATAACAAGATGCATATATAAGAATATCCCCATCATTCCGGGACACCCTTCGGATATGATATAAATTTCGAAGTACTAAAGCATCCGGTACTTTGGATGGGGTTTGTTAGGCCCAATAGATCTATCTTTAGGATTCGCGTCAATTAGGGTGTCTGTTCCCTAATTCTTAGATTACCAGACTTAATAAAAAGGGGCATATTCGATTTCGATAATTCAACCATAGAATGTAGTTTCACGTACTTGTGTCTATTTTGTAAATCATTTATAAAACCTGCATGTATTCTCATCCCAAAAATATTAGATTTTAAAAGTGGGACTATAACTCACTTTCACAGATTTTACTTCGTCGGGAAGTAAGACTTGGCCACTGGTTGATTCACGAACCTATAACAATATATACATATATATTAAAGTATGTTCAAAATATATTTAGAACACTTTTAATATATTTTGATGTTTTAAGTTTATTAAGTCAGCTGTCCTCGTTAGTAACCTACAACTAGTTGTCCACAGTTAGATGTACAGAAATAAATTGATAAATATTATCTTGAATCAATCTACGACCCAGTGTATACGTATCTCAGTATTGATCACAACTCAAACTATATATATTTTGGAATCAACCTCAACCCTGTATAGCTAACTCCAACATTCACATATAGAGTGTCTATGGTTGTTCCGAAATATATATAGATGTGTCGACATGATAGGTCGAAACATTGTATACGTGTCTATGGTATCTCAAGATTACATAATATACAATACAAGTTGATTAAGTTATGGTTGGAATAGATTTGTTACCAATTTTCACGTAGCTAAAATGAGAAAAATTATCCAATCTTGTTTTACCCATAACTTCTTCATTTTAAATCCGTTTTGAGTGAATCAAATTGCTATGGTTTCATATTGAACTCTATTTTATGAATCTAAACAGAAAAAGTATAGGTTTATAGTCGGAAAAATAAGTTACAAGTCGTTTTTGTAAAGGTAGTCATTTCAGTCGAAAGAACGACGTCTAGATGACCATTTTAGAAAACATACTTCCACTTTGAGTTTAACCATAATTTTTGGATATAGTTTCATGTTCTTAATAAAAATCATTTTCTCAGAATAACAACTTTTAAATCAAAGTTTATCTTAGTTTTTAATTAACTAACCCAAAACAGCCCGCGGTGTTACTACGACGGCGTAAATCCGGTTTTACGGTGTTTTTCGTGTTTCCAGGTTTTAAATCATTAAGTTAGCATATCATATAGATATAGAACATGTGTTTAGTTGATTTTAAAAGTCAAGTTAGAAGGATTAACTTTTGTTTGCGAACAAGTTTAGAATTAACTAAACTATGTTCTAGTGATTACAAGTTTAAACCTTCGAATAAGATAGCTTTATATGTATGAATCGAATGATGTTATGAACATCATTACTACCTTAATTTCCTTGGATAAACCTACTGGAAAAGAGAAAAATGGATCTAGCTTCAATGGATCCTTGGATGGCTCGAAGTTCTTGAAGCAGAATCATGACACGAAAACAAGTTCAAGTAAGATCATCACTTGAAATAAGATTGTTATAGTTATAGAAATTGAATCAAAGTTTGAATATGATTATTACCTTGTATTAGAATGATAATCTACTGTAAGAAACAAAGATTTCTTGAGGTTGGATGATCACCTTACAAGATTGGAAGTGAGCTAGCAAACTTGAAAGTATTCTTGATTTTATGTAACTAGAACTTTTGGAATTTATGAAGAACACTTAGAACTTGAAGATAGAACTTGAGAGAGATCAATTAGATGAAGAAAATTGAAGAATGAAAGTGTTTGTAGGTGTTTTTGGTCGTTGGTGTATGGATTAGATATAAAGGATATGTTATTTTGTTTTCATGTAAATAAGTCATGAATGATTACTCATATTTTTGTAATTTTATGAGATATTTCTTGCTAGTTGCCAAATGATGGTTCCCACATGTGTTAGGTGACTCACATGGGCTGCTAAGAGCTGATCATTGGAGTGTATATACCAATAGTACATACATCTAAAAGCTGTGTATTGTACGAGTACGAATACGGGTGCATACGAGTAGAATTGTTGATGAAACTGAACGAGGATGTAATTGTAAGCATTTTTGTTAAGTAGAAGTATTTTGATAAGTGTCTTGAAGTCTTTCAAAAGTGTATGAATACATATTAAAACACTACATGTATATACATTTTAACTGAGTCGTTAAGTCATCGTTAGTCGTTACATGTAAATGTTGTTTTGAAACCTTTAGGTTAACGATCTTGTTAAATGTTGTTAACCCAATGTTTATAATATCAAAAGAGATTTTAAATTATTATATTATCATGATATTATGATGTACGAATATCTCTTAATATGATATATATACATTAAATGTCGTTACAACGATAATCGTTACATATATGTCTCGTTTCAAAATCATTAAGTTAGTAGTCTTGTTTTTACATATGTAGTTCATTGTTAATATAATTAATGATATGTTTACTTATCATAATATCATGTTAACTATATATATAACCATATATATGTCATCATATAGTTTTTACAAGTTTTAACGTTCGTGAATCACCGGTCAACTTGGGTGGTCAATTGTCTATATGAAACCTATTTCAATTAATCAAGTCTTAACAAGTTTGATTGCTTAACATGTTGGAAACATTTAATCATGTAAATATCAATCTCAATTAATATATATAAACATGGAAAAGTTCGGGTCACTACAGTACCTACCCGTTAAATAAATTTCGTCCCGAAATTTTAAGCTGTTGAAGGTGTTGACGAATCTTCTGGAAATAGATGCGGGTATTTCTTCTTCATCTGATCTTCACGCTCCCAGGTGAACTCGAGTCCTCTACGAGCATTCCATCGAACCTTAACAATTGGTATCTTGTTTTGCTTAAGTCTTTTAACCTCACGATCCATTATTTCGACGGGTTCTTCGATGAATTGAAGTTTTTCGTTGATTTGGATTTCATCTAACGGAATAGTGAGATCTTCTTTAGCAAAACATTTCTTCAAATTTGAGACGTGGAAAGTGTTATGTACAGCCGCGAGTTGTTGAGGTAACTCAAGTCGGTAAGCTACTGGTCCGACACGATCAATAATCTTGAATGGTCCAATATACCTTGGATTTTATTTCCCTCGTTTACCAAATCGAACAACGCCTTTCCAAGGTGCAACTTTAAGCATGACCATCTCTCCAATTTCAAATTCTATATCTTTTCTTTTAATGTCAGCGTAGCTCTTTTGTCGACTTTGGGCGGTTTTCAACCGTTGTTGAATTTGGATGATCTTCTCGGTAGTTTCTTGTATAATCTCCGGACCCGTAATCTGTCTATCCCCCACTTCACTCCAACAAATCGGAGACCTGCACTTTCTACCATAAAGTGCTTCAAACGGCGCCATCTCAATGCTTGAATGGTAGCTGTTGTTGTAGGAAAATTCTGCTAACGGTAGATGTCGATCCCAAATGTTTCTGAAATCAATAACACATGCTCGTAGCATGTCTTCAAGCGTTTGTATCGTCCTTTCGCTCTGCCCATCAGTTTGTGGATGATAGGCAGTACTCATGTCTAGACGAGTTCCTAATGCTTGCTGTAATGTCTGCCAGAATCTTGAAATAAATCTGCCATCCCTATCAGAGATAATAGAGATTGGTATTCCATGTCTGGAGACGACTTCCTTCAAATACAGTCGTGCTAACTTCTCCATCTTGTCATCTTCTCTTATTGGTAGGAAGTGTGCTGATTTGGTGAGACGATCAACTATTACCCAAATAGTATCAAAACCACTTGCAGTCCTTGGCAATTTAGTGATGAAATCCATGGTAATGTTTTCCCATTTCCATTCCGGGATTTCGGGTTGTTGAAGTAGACCTGATGGTTTCTGATGCTCAGCTTTGACCTTGGAACACGTCAAACATTCTCCTATGTATTTAGCAACATCGGCTTTCATACCCGGCCACCAAAAATGTTTCTTGAGATCCTTGTACATCTTCCCCGTTCCAGGATGTATTGAGTATCTGGTTTTATGAGCTTCTCTAAGTACCATTTCTCTCATATCTCCAAATTTTGGTACCCAAATCCTTTCAGCCCTAAACCGGGTTCCGTCTTCCCGGATATTAAGATGCTTCTCCGATCCTTTGGGTATTTCATCCTTTAAATTTCCCTCTTTTAAAACTCCTTGTTGCGCCTCCTTTATTTGAGTAGTAATGTTATTATGAATCATTATATTCATAGATTTTACTCGAATGGGTTCTCTGTCCTTCCTGCTCAAGGCATCGGCTACCACATTTGCCTTCCCCGAGTGGTAACGAATCTCAAAGTCGTAATCATTCAATAATTCAATCCACCTACGCTGCCTCATATTCAGTTGTTTCTGATTAAATATGTGTTGAAGACTTTTGTGGTCGGTATATATAATACTTTTGACCCCATATAAGTAGTGCCTCCAAGTCTTTAATGCAAAAACAACCGCGCCTAATTCCAAATCATGCGTCGTATAATTTTGTTCGTGAATCTTCAATTGTCTAGACGCATAAGCAATCACCTTCGTTCGTTGCATTAATACACAACCGAGACCTTGCTTTGATGCATCACAATAAATCACAAAATCATCATTCCCTTCAGGCAATGACAATATAGGTGCCGTAGTTAGCTTTTTCTTCAATAACTGAAACGCTTTCTCTTGTTCATCATTCCATTCAAATTTCTTCCCTTTATGCGTTAATGCAGTCAAGGGTTTTGCTATTCTGGAAAAGTCTTGGATGAACCTTCTGTAGTAACCAGCTAGTCCTAAAAACTGGCGTATGTGTTTTGGAGTTTTCGGGGTTTCCCACTTTTCAACAGTTTCTATCTTTGCCGGATCCACCTTAATACCTTCTTTGTTCACTATGTGACCGAGGAATTGAACTTCTTCCAACCAAAATGCACACTTTGAAAACTTAGCGTACAATTCTTCCTTCCTCAATACTTCTAACACCTTTCTCAAATGTTCACCGTGTTCTTGGTCATTCTTTGAGTAAATAAGTATGTCATCAATGAAAACAATGACAAACTTGTCAAGGTATGGTCCACACACTCGGTTCATAAGGTCCATGAACACAGCTGGTGCATTAGTTAAACCAAACGGCATGACCATAAACTCGTAATGACCGTAACGTGTTCTGAAAGCAGTCTTTGGAATATCATCTTCTTTCACCCGCATTTGATGATACCCGGAACGTAAGTCAATCTTTGAATAAACAGACGAGCCTTGTAGTTGATCAAATAAGTCGTCGATTCTCGGTAGTGGGTAGCGGTTCTTGATGGTAAGTTTGTTCAACTCTCGGTAGTCGATACACAACCTGAATGTACCATCTTTCTTCTTGACAAACAAAACAGGAGCTCCCCACGGTGATGTGCTTGGTCGAATGAAACCACGCTCTAAAAGTTCTTGTAATTGGCTTTGCAGTTCTTTCATCTCGCTGGGTGCGAGTCTGTAAGGAGCACGAGCTATTGGTGCAGCTCCTGGTACAAGATCTATTTGAAATTCAACGGATCGATGTGGGGGTAATCCCGGTAATTCTTTCGGAAATACATCGGGAAATTCTTTTGCAATGGGAACATCATTGATGCTCTTTTCTTCAGTTTGTACTTTCTCGATGTGTGCTAGAACAGCATAGCAACCTTTTCTTATTAGTTTTTGTGCCTTCAAATTACTAATAAGATGTAGCTTCGTGTTGCCCTTTTCTCCGTACACCATTAAGGGTTTTCCTTTTTCTCGTATAATGCGAATTGCATTTTTGTAACAAACGATCTCTGCTTTCACTTCTTTCAACCAGTCCATACCGATTATCACATCAAAACTCCCTAACTCTACTGGTATCAAATCAATCTTAAATGTTTCGCTAACCAGTTTAATTTCTCGATTCCGACATATATTATCTGCTGAAATTAATTTACCATTTGCTAATTCGAGTAAAAATTTACTATCCAAAGGCGTCAATGGACAACTTAATTTAGCACAAAAATCTCTACTCATATAGCTTCTATCCGCACCCGAATCAAATAAAACGTAAGCAGATTTATTGTCAATAAGAAACGTACCCGTAACAAGCTCCGGGTCTTCCTGTGCCTCTACCGCATTAATATTGAAAACTCTTCCACGGCCTTGTCCATTCGTGTTCTCCTGGTTCGGGCAATTTCTAATAATGTGGCCTGGTTTTCCACATTTATAACAAACTACATTGGCATAACTTGCTCCGACACTACTTGCTCCGCCATTACTCGTTCCGACACCATTTGTTCCTTTCGTTCTATTAACCCCTGGTCCGTAGACCTCACACTTTGCCGCGCTATGACCATTTCTTTTACACTTGTTGCAAAATTTGGTGCAGAACCCCGAGTGATTCTTTTCACACCTTTGGCATAGCTGCTTCTGATTGTTGTTGTTGTTGCGGTTATTATTGTTGTTGGGATGATTGTTGTAGTTGCTGTTGTTGTTGTTGTTGTTGTTGTTGGGCCGTTTGTTGTAGTTGCGATTGATGTTGCGATTGTTGGGATAATTGTTGCGATTATTGTTGTAATTGCTGTTGTTGTTGTATTGGTGATTCTTATCACCGTTTTCCTCCCACTTTCTTTTGACTTGCTTCACATTGGCCTCTTCAGCAGTCTGTTCTTTAATTCTTTCTTCAATCTGGTTCACTAGTTTGTGAGCCATTCTACATGCCTGTTGTATGGAGGCGGGCTCGTGTGAACTTATATCTTCTTGGATTCTTTCCGGTAAACCTTTCACAAACGCGTCGATCTTCTCTTCCTCATCTTCGAATGCTCCCGGACACAATAGGCACAATTCTGTGAATCGTCTTTCGTACGTGGTAATATCAAATCCTTGGGTTCGTAACCCTCTAAGTTCTGTCTTGAGCTTATTGACCTCGGTTCTGGGACGGTACTTCTCATTCATCAAGTGCTTGAATGCTGACCACGGTAGTGCGTACGCATCATCTTGTCCCACTTGCTCTAGATAGGTATTCCACCATGTTAACGCAGAACCTGTGAAGGTATGCGTAGCGTACTTCACTTTGTCCTCTTCAGTACACTTACTTATGGCAAACACCGATTCAACCTTCTCGGTCCACCGTTTCAATCCGATCGGTCCTTCGGTTCCATCAAATTCCAAAGGTTTGCAGGCAGTGAATTCTTTGTAGGTGCATCCTACACGATTTCCTGTACTGCTAGATCCAAGGTTATTGTTGGTATGTAGCGCAGCCTGTACTGCGGCTATGTTTGAAGCTAGAAAAGTACGGAATTCCTCTTCATTCATATTCACGGTGTGTCGAGTAGTCGGTGCCATTTCCTTCAAAATAGTTAAATGGAACAAGTTAATCATACAGAATATTAAGAGTAGTTAATAGTATTTCGTAGCATAATATGAACTCATTTATAAAAGCTTTTTCTTCATATTAGCGTTTTATAAGTTTAAATTCGGGTAGTACCTACCCGTTAAGTTCATACTTAGTAGCTAATATACAATTCAACTACTACAATTCTATATGAAAAACTGATTATAATAATATTTCGCGTTCAAACTTTTATACAATATTTTACAAACTTACAATACCGCTTATTTTACATAAAGCATGAAATATAGCACACAATAACTTTGATACAAGATAGTTGTGAAGACAATTCTAGCTAGTACACAAGTCGTTCAGCAAAGGCAATAAAGACACGTAATTCATACGTCCAGAAACAAGTCATGCATTCTGGTTTTACTAGGACTACTTCCCATCCTTGGTCTTGTGCAACATAACCGTTATGGCCGTTGATAAGACAGCGTGTTGTAACGTCATCAAAGGGACGAGGGTTACGTAATGTCCAACAGTCCCGTAATAATCTAAAAACCTCATTTCTTACCCCAATTACCGACTCCGTCACTTGTGGAAACGTTTTGTTTAATAGTTGTAGCCCGATGTTCTTGTTCTCACTTTGGTGAGAAGCGAACATTACTAATCCGTAAGCATAACATGCTTCTTTATGTTGCATGTTAGCCGCTTTTTCTAAATCACGAAGTCCAATATTCGGATATATTGAGTCAAAATAATTTCTTAACCCGTTGCGTAAAATAGCATTTGGGTTCCCCGCAATATATGCGTCAAAGTAAACACATCGTAACTTATGGGTTTCCCAATGTGATATCCCCCATCTTTCAAACGAAAGTCTCTTATAAACCAAGACATTCTTGGAACGTTCTTCGAATGTCTTACAAACTGATCTCGCCTTAAATAGTTGTGCCGAAGAATTCTGGCCGACTCTAGACAAGATTTCATCAATCATGTCTCCGGGTAGGTCTCTTAAAATATTGGGTTGTCTATCCATTTTGTGTTTTTAAACTGTAAAATAGACAAGAGTTAGATTCATAAAAAAATACTTATTAATACAAGCAATTTTTACATATATCATAAAGCATAAGAACACTATATTACATATATTACACCACACGAATACAACTATCTTATTCCGACTCGCTCGTTTCTTCTTCTTCGGTTTTGGTTCGTTTTGCCAAGTTTCTAGGGATATATGATGTTCCCCTAATACGAGCCGTCGTTGTCCACATTGGCTTAGAAAAACCTGGTGGTTTAGAGGTTCCCGGGTCATTGTTACAACTTAAGGACTTCGGGGGTTGACGATACATATAAAGTTCATCGGGGTTGGAATTAGATTTCTCTATTTTTATGCCCTTTCCCTTATTATTTTCTTTTGCCTTTTTAAATTCAGTTGGGGTAATTTCTATAACATCATCGGAATTCTCGTCGGAATCCGATTCATCGGAGAATTGGTAATCCTCCCAATATTTTGCTTCCTTGGCGGAAACACCATTGACCATAATTAACCTTGGTCGGTTGGTTGAGGATTCTCTTTTACTTAACCGTTTTATTATTTCCCCCACCGGTTCTATTTCTTCATCCGGTTCCGATTCTTCTTCCGGTTCCGATTCTTCTTCCGGTTCCGACTCTTCTTCCGGTTCCTCTTCGGGAACTTGTGAATCAGTCCACAAATCATTCCAATTTACATTTGACTCTTCATTATTATTAGGTGAGTCAATGGGACTTGTTCTAGAGGTAGACATCTATCACATAATATCAAACACGTTAAGAGATTAATATATCACATAATATTCATATGTTAAAAATATATAGTTTCCAACAAAAATGTTAAGCAATCATTTTTAAAGAAAACACGGTCGAAGTCCAGACTCACTAATGCATCCTAACAAACTCGATAAGACACACTAATGCAAATTTTCTGGTTCTCTAAGACCAACGCTCGGATACCAACTGAAATGTCCCGTTCTTATTGATTAAAAACGTTCCATATTAATTGATTTCGTTGCGAGGTTTTGACCTCTATATGAGACGTTTTTCAAAGACTGCATTCATTTTTAAAACAAACCATAACCTTTATTTCATAAATAAAGGTTTAAAAAGCTTTACGTAGATTATCAAATAATGATAATCTAAAATATCCTGTTTACACACGACCATTACATAATGGTTTACAATACAAATATGTTACATCGAAATCAGTTTCTTGAATGCAGTTTTTACACAATATCATACAAACATGGACTCCAAATCTTGTCCTTATTTTAGTATGCAACAGCGGAAGCTCTTAATATTCACCTGAGAATAAACATGCTTTAAACGTCAACAAAAATGTTGGTGAGTTATAGGTTTAACCTATATATATATCAAATCGTAACAATAGACCACAAGATTTCATATTTCAATACACATCCCATACATAGAGATAAAAATCATTCATATGGTGAACACCTGGTAACCGACAATAACAAGATGCATATATAAGAATATCCCCATCATTCCGGGACACCCTTCGGATATGATATAAATTTCGAAGTACTAAAGCATCCGGTACTTTGGATGGGGTTTGTTAGGCTCAATAGATCTATCTTTAGGATTCGCGTCAATTAGGGTGTCTGTTCCCTAATTCTTAGATTACCAGACTTAATAAAAAGGGGCATATTCGATTTCGATAATTCAACCATAGAATGTAGTTTCACGTACTTGTGTCTATTTTGTAAATCATTTATAAAACCTGCATGTATTCTCATCCCAAAAATATTAGATTTTAAAAGTGGGACTATAACTCACTTTCACAGATTTTACTTCGTCGGGAAGTAAGACTTGGCCACTGGTTGATTCACGAACCTATAACAATATATACATATATATTAAAGTATGTTCAAAATATATTTAGAACACTTTTAATATATTTTGATATTTTAAGTTTATTAAGTCAGCTGTCCTCGTTAGTAACCTACAACTAGTTGTCCACAGTTAGATGTACAGAAATAAATCGATAAATATTATCTTGAATCAATCCACGACCCAGTGTATACGTATCTCAGTATTGATCACAACTCAAACTATATATATTTTGGAATCAACCTCAACCCTGTATAGCTAACTCCAACATTCACATATAGAGTGTCTATGGTTGTTCCGAAATATATATAGATGTGTCGACATGATAGGTCGAAACATTGTATACGTGTCTATGGTATCTCAAGATTACATAATATACAATACAAGTTGATTAAGTTATGGTTGGAATAGATTTGTTACCAATTTTCACGTAGCTAAAATGAGAAAAATTATCCAATCTTGTTTTACCCATAACTTCTTCATTTTAAATCCGTTTTGAGTGAATCAAATTGCTATGGTTTCATATTGAACTCTATTTTATGAATCTAAACAGAAAAAGTATAGGTTTATAGTCGGAAAAATAAGTTACAAGTCGTTTTTGTAAAGGTAGTCATTTCAGTCGAAAGAACGACGTCTAGATGACCATTTTAGAAAACATACTTCCACTTTGAGTTTAACCATAATTTTTGGATATAGTTTCATGTTCTTAATAAAAATCATTTTCTCAGAATAACAACTTTTAAATCAAAGTTTATCTTAGTTTTTAATTAACTAACCCAAAACAGCCCGCGGTGTTACTACGACGGCGTAAATCCGGTTTTACGGTGTTTTTCGTGTTTCCAGGTTTTAAATCATTAAGTTAGCATATCATATAGATATAGAACATGTGTTTAGTTGATTTTAAAAGTCAATTTAGAAGGATTAACTTTTGTTTGCGAACAAGTTTAGAATTAACTAAACTATGTTCTAGTGATTACAAGTTTAAACCTTCGAATAAGATAGCTTTATATGTATGAATCGAATGATGTTATGAACATCATTACTACCTTAATTTCCTTGGATAAACCTACTGGAAAAGAGAAAAATGGATCTAGCTTCAATGGATCCTTGGATGGCTCGAAGTTCTTGAAGCAGAATCATGACACGAAAACAAGTTCAAGTAAGATCATCACTTGAAATAAGATTGTTATAGTTATAGAAATTGAATCAAAGTTTGAATATGATTATTACCTTGTATTAGAATGATAATCTACTGTAAGAAACAAAGATTTCTTGAGGTTGGATGATCACCTTACAAGATTGGAAGTGAGCTAGCAAACTTGAAAGTATTCTTGATTTTATGTAACTAGAACTTTTGGAATTTATGAAGAACACTTAGAACTTGAAGATAGAACTTGAGAGAGATCAATTAGATGAAGAAAATTGAAGAATGAAAGTGTTTGTAGGTGTTTTTGGTCGTTGGTGTATGGATTAGATATAAAGGATATGTTTTTTTGTTTTCATGTAAATAAGTCATGAATGATTACTCATATTTTTGTAATTTTATGAGATATTTCTTGCTAGTTGCCAAATGATGGTTCCCACATGTGTTAGGTGACTCACATGGGCTGCTAAGAGCTGATCATTGGAGTGTATATACCAATAGTACATACATCTAAAAGCTGTGTATTGTACGAGTACGAATACGGGTGCATACGAGTAGAATTGTTGATGAAACTGAACGAGGATGTAATTGTAAGCATTTTTGTTAAGTAGAAGTATTTTGATAAGTGTCTTGAAGTCTTTCAAAAGTGTATGAATACATATTAAAACACTACATGTATATACATTTTAACTGAGTCGTTAAGTCATCGTTAGTCGTTACATGTAAATGTTGTTTTGAAACCTTTAGGTTAACGATCTTGTTAAATGTTGTTAACCCAATGTTTATAATATCAAAAGAGATTTTAAATTATTATATTATCATGATATTATGATGTACGAATATCTCTTAATATGATATATATACATTAAATGTCGTTACAACGATAATCGTTACATATATGTCTCGTTTCAAAATCATTAAGTTAGTAGTCTTGTTTTTACATATGTAGTTCATTGTTAATATAATTAATGATATGTTTACTTATCATAATATCATGTTAACTATATATATAACCATATATATGTCATCATATAGTTTTTACAAGTTTTAACGTTCGTGAATCACCGGTCAACTTGGGTGGTCAATTGTCTATATGAAACCTATTTCAATTAATCAAGTCTTAACAAGTTTGATTGCTTAACATGTTGGAAACATTTAATCATGTAAATATCAATCTCAATTAATATATATAAACATGGAAAAGTTCGGGTCACTACAATATCTTAGCGTATCTATTACGATAGACTTTGCCTGATATCTTCCGTAAATTTCTCCGTAATTTAAGGGATCCTGGTACTATATATATACCTATGCAAATTATGCATTGAGAATACCATCCCACTATCAATTACTGTCACTAAACTCTTCATATCAAAAATCTTTCCTGAGATCGCGTAAGATGGCCTCTACAAATCGACCACGTTCCTCTGATTTCGAAGACAGCGTGACAGGAGCACACCAACCAATCAACTACCGTGATTTCTGGATAAAATGGGGGTGGGTTCGCGACATACTCACCCTATGGAGAAGGGAAGAAGGTACTCCATATCATGAACCGAATCTACCACCTAACTTTGGAGTACTTGACCCGCTAACCGGCGAACCCATTCGCAACACTGTTTATACCCTTTTTGCAAGAATTTTTCATCTTGAGACTACCATTAACGGAACTAGAGAAGATATCCGACCTTTACCTCACACTGATAACTAACCAGGGTTAGTAGAAGAAGTTAGAGAACTCCGAGCTCGAGTATTAACTTTAGAGAGCACTGTACAAAATTTGCAAGCACCAGCAGTATCACCAACACCAGTAACATCACCAGCTTCAGCACCAATGGTACCAGTACCACCAATAACCCAAGTTTCAACAATCCATGCCTCACCATCTCATTCTGTACCTCGAGTATAATCATCGTTCTACGAATCGTTCTACATCAATTACCTTCGTTCGACATGACGATTATGTAATCTTTAATGTTTTAGAGATTATATATTCACATTCTAATGGTAAATTAAATGAGATTAATATCATATCAACTCATTAAATCTATATTACATCTGAAGAAAATATATATGTAAGTGTATTTTCATAAAGATTTTAATTAAAAATTCTTTCGTACAAACTGTTAATGTTGAAAATATTTTAACGGGTAGGTAATACCCGAGGAATATTCAGATTTCACATTAATAAGTATACCGTACATTCTTCCAAATCTAATTCAATAGTCATCTACGATCCTATTTACAACCACCGATATACGTATCCGTTCACCACAGAATAACCATTTTCATTCAATTTCATATTTGGATTTTGATATATCATAATCCAACAAGTGGCATAATGAAGAAAACACTGGACAAAATAAAACTTGTTAGAAACAAACAAATTAACTATGAGAAAAATGTTGTTAAGAATCCACGCTAACTGTTCCTAGCTAATTGTTCCTAGCTAACTGATTACATTTTATTTATCGCAATTTATTTATCGCAATTTACATTCTCGCAAATTTATTTATCATCATTTAATTTCTTTTATTTATTTTTACGCACTTTAAATATCGGGACACGTATATAAGGTTTTGACATATCATATCGACGCATTTATATATATTATTTGGAATAACCATAGACACTCTATATGCAGTAATGCGGGAGTTAGCTATACAGGGTTGAGGTTGATTCTACAATAATATATATAGTTTGAGTTGTGATCGAGTCTGAGACGTATACGGGTCACGATACATATTAATTAATTCGAATATTATATATAAAACTATATATAAATTATTGGACAGTTAACTGTGGACTATCGACTATGGACTGCCAACATTGGACAATTAAAAAGAATTAAAATATTGATTATAACATATGAAACTAAACAATTCTTCAAGTTTGCCACTTGATTTCATCTTAAATCTCATTTGAATCTTGACGATTACAATCTGCGTTCAAACCTTTCATAATTCTTGAAAACACCTCAATCGAGAGGATGAACCAACCGCACTTCATCTACATAAAAAGAGATTTATGCATATAGTTATGCACCCGAAAAAAAAAACTCTCGAAAACCTGAGTAAACGTTTAACACGTATCAGTGCTAATTCCTTTAGTGTTATTATTACCCAAAATAACTTGGTAATTCCTTTCAAAGTAGCAAATTTTGTCACAGCTCCAACAAGTCAACTCCGACTTTTTGTTCGAAACAACCTTATTATAACTTTGATATATATGCGTGCTCGTTATTGTTACCGGGGAACCTTTTATATTCCACCATATTACCATCAGCGTTTAATCATCTAAAAACACAACTCCCTTGAAACCACCTCGGATTGATAACCGACGATTCAGATATGGCTGCATTAAATGCAGACGAAACAGTAAAATTGTAGATGGCCTAAATGGCCAAGAGTTTGATGATAAAGAATGGATTAATGGAAACACTCAATAAAAAAATTTAGTACCGAAAAGCGGATTATGCGAAACTATGAAAAAAGCCGTGGACAAATCACGAAGAATAAGTTTGACTTCAAAGAATCCAAATGATTCAATGCCTACTGAAGTCTTTAGCGAATATCTTGCTCCTTACTCTAAACCCTTGTGGACGATATTTCTTCACCATCCTTCGATATTAGAAATTCCAAGATGTCATCATATCTTTCATTATAAATATCCTCCATATTTCTGAAGATATTTTTATAACTATTCTTATCTGAAATCATTAATCTCTTCGTGCTATCAGTGTTACATCATATAGAAACTGTCAGTTTCTATATTCTGTAAACTTTCGAGCTTAAAATATGAATGTTATTGAAGTAATGTTGGGAACTGATGCATGAATTAATATAATATAATGACACTTGATCAACGTGATTATATTACAGTAAGTCATGCTAAATTTTTAATGGAATGTGATGATGGTTAATAGTAGGTTATACTATCATCATGTGTCATGTTACATGACTCTTTCATTCTACTCAATCTCTAAGCATATCACGGAAATATTTCCTTGATATTCTTGTTCTTCCGTAATTCCAAAAAGATTGCTAATAAATCGTGCTATTTCATTTTCTTTCTGATTAGAAGATTTCCTTAAATTCCTTGAATTCCGGAAATTCACCATGATTATGTCAAAAGTTAAGACGAACCTTAATTTTATCATTTCGCTCTTTTGCAATAGCTTCACTCGTACTCTTCAAGTAATCGAATCGTTTTATCTATATTAATCAAAAATAATAAAACTCTATTTTGTCAACTCCTAATCGTCATGAAAACAATTTTATTGTTAGCCATGACGACCTCGATCAAATTTCGGGGACGAAATTTCTTTAACGGGTAGGTACTGTAATGACCCGAAATTTTCCAACCAAATTATACTTATGAGATTAATATTTACATAAATTAAACCATACCAACATGATAAGCAACCCAAATTGTTGAGACTTGTGTTTTTGAAAAGAGTTTTACACAACGTTTGACCGTCCAATATGACCGATGATATCACGAACTATATAACATACGATAATTATATGTTTGTGTATATATATATGTATTTATATATATTTAACATGATCTAAGGATGGTTTAACATCTCATTGTGTACTAATGACAATGAGTTATAAGTATATTTTGAAACTACTAACTTAAGTTTTCAAAACGATAACTATACGTAACATTCTTTGATATATATACTTATAATCTATAATGCGTATACATGTATCGTATATATAATCTATTTAATCACTTTTTAAGGACTTAAATACATAAAACAATATAAGTATATTCATAAAAGATAGCTATATTTGAATTCTTGTTCCGTTTCCTCAAGATTTCTATACGTATATCTAGGGTATATGTACCCGTATCATACCCAGCTTCTATACGTATTTACTATTGGTATATACACATCAAATCAACATCCTAATCAACATTATTACTGCCCTAGATATGAGGTAACTAGAATTTATCAAGTAGTATGAATTATTAGAAAGAAAACAAAATTAGGAATCCTTTTCTTTCTTTATAAACTAAAAATGTTTTTATAAATGAACACCATTTCTTCACTCTATTTTCTCATACCTACACCCTAATTTCTCTCTCAAAATACTCCTAACTTCATACTTGATCATCTCCAAGCATTTTCCTCATCATTTAGCTTCAATTACAAGCCTTAAACACCATAAGAAAACTCTTTCAAGAATATATCAAAATAACCACCCATTTGAAGAAGTTTACTTCCAACCTTTTGATCTAACTCCACCACTCTTTGATTCCAAGATTATTTCTTATCTTTTGCAGTAACTTTGTCCAAGTAACTTGAGGTAGTAACCTTGTTCATAATCTTATTCAATTCATATTCATATAGCTATCTTATTTTGTGGTATAAAATTTTAACAACAAGAACATAGTTTGAATGATTTCAAACTTGTTGGCAAACTAAATAGATCCTTCTAACTTGACTTTTAAAACACTTCAAGACCTGTAATATATCATAATGATATGCTAACCTAACAAGATATAACTTGGTTTTACAAAGAACATCTTAAAAACTGAATCTACGTCGTCGGAGTGCAACCGGGGGCTGTTTTGGGTTGGATAATTAAAAACCATCTTGAACTTTGAATTGGAAGTTCATGTTCTGGAAAAATGATATTTCTTATAAATATGTTAACACATAAAAATTTCATGGTTTAACTCAAAGTGTAAGTATTTTTAGAAAAATGATCATTAAATGTTGTTTTTATGATGGAAAATGATCACTTTCATAAGTTTCACCAAAGTTTGACCTATAACCTATGATTTCGAATACAAACTAAGGTATTATCAGTTCATATTCTTAAAATTTGACTCGATCCAAGGAAGTGGCAAGTTGAACCAACAAAAACGGAGTTGTAATGAAGAAACTACGACTAAAACAAGATTGGGTATCCGAAGCTAGTTTAGCTACGAAAATATTTGGAGAAAAAGTAAATTAATCATATCTTTTCTAATTAATATGATATTTTATATATAATTACTTATGAGTTGATTTTATATATTTTAGGACCACCCGTAAACAACATGAGAAGATTAATCATAAGACCTCATGATTGTACGCAACACGTCATTTGACAACACGGTACTTTATGTACGCAACACGTCATTTGACAACATGGTACCATGGGTCGAGATTAATTTTGATCAATACGAATACGATGGGGTCTTTATTTATTTTATTTAAGCAACTAATTGTGGACCACTAACATCGGACTGCTAACTACGGACTAAGAAAATATTAAAAGTATATATATATGTAACGATTACTTAAAAAGAAAATATGTTGATATATTATATATATGGTTAGGTTCGTGATATCTATCGGAGACCAAGTCGAATTAAATACCTTCAAGGCAAAAGTGAGTTTCATTTGCTCCCTTTTTAATTGCTTTTGCAATATATATTTTTGGGCTGAGAATACATGCGCTGCTTTTATAAATGTTTACAAAATAGACACAAGTACTTAAAAATATATTCTACGTTGAGTTGTACCACTGACATATTTCCCTGTAGCTTGGTAACTACTATTTACATGGGTATTGTAAACGCGAATCCTGTTGATAGATCTATCGGGCCTGACAACCCAAATCGGACTGGACGATCAGTATTCAACGGTTGCACAGTACTTCGTTTTGGTGACTACACTTGGTACGGTGTAGTGAGATTTCATAATAAAGGGAATATGCGACGTTGATTAAATGTTAAGTATGGTTACCAAGTGCTCAACCACTTAGAATGCTTTACATACACTTGCGAGTGTATTATGTTTATGATTATGAAATCTTGTGGTCTATTAATATATTGAAATGATTGTTATGATAAACCTATGAACTCACCAACCTTTTGGTTGACACTTTAAAGCATGCTTATTCTCAGGTACGAATTAAGTCTTCCGCTGTGCATTTGCTCAATATAAGGACATTACTTGGAGCCGATCATCGCAATGGGACCAAATGTTGATGACTTCGTCCAGGTGGATTAGGACGGGTCATCACACTCAAACGTGTTTATATACGAGTTATCTTCCAGACTAAATTAGGGTTTTTTGTTACGTGCTCTTAAATTAGGGCTTTTATCCCAAACCTTAACCATCTCGTCTGAACCCTAATTGGAGGTCGAAACTCGACTGAAATGGACAACCATGCAAGAGAAAGGTGTAGGTTTGGAGTTTCTGTTGGGATGTGGACATCATGGACAGAAAGCAACCCCGTACGTCATTTCAAGGGTTGCCCAAACTACATGCAACCATGGCCACACAGATGCAATTACTTCAGGTGGGTTGATCCTGATCTTTTAAACGATTAGTATAAGGAGATGGTTTTTAAATTGATTTATGAGAAACGTGTATTAGAAGCAGAGGTTGCAAAATTGAAGTTTAAAGTTCAAGTATTGGTCTTGATCTTGGTGATGATTGAAATGTCCCGTTCATATTGATTATAAACGTTCCATATTAATTGATTTCATTGCGAGGTTTTAACCTCTATATGAGACATTTTTCAAAGACTGCATTCATTTTTAAAACAACCATAACCTTTATTTTATCAATAAAGGTTTAAAAGCATTACGTAGATTATCAAATAATGATAATCTAAAATATACTGTTTACACATGACCATTACATAATGGTTTACAATAAAAATATATTACATCGACATATGTTTCTTGAATGCAGTTTTTACACAATATCATATAAACATGGACTCCAAATCTTGTCCTTATTTTAGTATGCAACAGCGGAAGCTCTTAGTATTCACCTGAGAATAAACATGCTTTAAACGTCAACAAAAATGTTGGTGAGTTATAGGTTTAACCTATATATATCAAATCGTAACAATAGACCACAAGATTTCATATTTCAATACACATCCCATACATAGAGATAAAAATCATTCATATGGTGAACACCTGGTAACCGACATTAACAAGATGCATATATAAGAATATCCCCATCATTCCAGGACACCCTTCGGATATGATATAAATTTCAAAGTACTAAAGCAACCGGTACTTTGGATGAGGTTTGTTAGGCCCAATAGATCTATCTTTAGGATTCGCGTCAATTAGGGTGTCTGTTCCCTAATTCTTAGATTACCAGACTTAATAAAAAGGGGCATATTCGATTTCGATAATTTAACCATAGAATGTATTTTCACGTACTTGTGTCTATTTTGTAAATCATTTATAAAACCTGCATGTATTCTCATCCCAAAAATATTAGATTTTAAAAGTGGGACTATAACTCACTTTCACAGATATTTCCTTCCTCGGTAATAAGACTTGGCCACGGATCGATTCACGAATCTATACAAATATTTACATATATATCAAAGTATGATCAAAATATAATTACAACCATTTTTATTATGTTTTAAAGATTTGAGTGTATTAAGTCAATTGTCCTCGTTAATAACCTACAACTAGTTGTCCACAGTTAGATGTACAGAAATAAATCGATATATATTATCTTGAATCAATCCACGACTCAGTGTATACACGTCTCAGGCTAGATCACAACTCAAAGTATATATATTTTTGGAATCAACCTCAACCCTGTATAGCTAACTCCAACATTACTGCATATAGAGTGTCTATGGTTGTTCCAAATAATATATATACATGGGTCGATATGATATGTCAAAACATTTGCATACGTGTCTATGGTATCCCAAGATTACATAATATATTAGAATACATGTATAATACAATATAAGTTAGCTAGGATATGATTTGTATAGATTTGTTAAACATTTCCCGTAGCTAAAAAGATAAAAAATATCCAATCTTGTTTTACCCATAACTTCTTCATTTTAAATCCGTTTTGAGTGAATCAAATTGCTATGGTTTCATATTGAACTCTAATTTAAGAATCCAAACAGAAAAAGTATAGGTTTATAGTCAGAAATTTAAGTTACATGTCAATTACTAAAGAGGTAGTCATTTCCGTCGAAAGAACGACATCTTGATGACCATTTTGAAAAACATACTTTCACTTTGAGTTTAACCAAGATTTTTGGATATAGTTTCATGTTCATATGAAAAATAATTTTCCCAGAAGAACAACTTTTAAATCAAAGTTTTTCATGGTTTTTAATTATCCAAACCAAAACAGCCCCCGGTTTCACTACGACGGCGTATATCCGATTTTATGGTGTTCATCGTGTTTCCAGGTTTTAAATCATTAAGTTAGCATATCATATAGATATAGAACATGCGTTTAGTTGATTTTAAAAGTCAAGTTAGAAGGATTAACTTTTGTTTACGAACAAGTTTAGAATTAACTAAACTATGTTCTAGTGATTACAAGTTTAAACCTTCGAATAAGATAGCTTTATATGTATGAATCGAATGATGTTATGAACATCATTATTACCTCAAGTTTTCTGGATAAAACTACTGGAAATAAGAAAAATGGATCTAGCTTCAAAGGATCCTTGGATGGCTTGAAAGTTCTTGAAGCAGAATCATGACACGAAAATAGTTCAAGTAAGATTTTAACTCAAAATAAGATTGTTATAGTTGTAGAAATTGAATCAAAGTTTGAATATGAATATTACCTTGAATTAGAAAGATAACCTACTGTAAATAACAAATGTTCCTTGATCTTAGATGATTACTTGGAATGGATTAGAAAGCTTGGAAGTAGACTTGCAAACTTGGAAGTATTCTTGATTTTTATGAAACTATACTTATGAAATTTATGAAGAACACTTAGAACTTAAAGATGGAACTTGAGAGAGATCAATTAGATGAAGAAAATTGAAGAATGAAAGTGTTTGTAGGTGTTTTTGGTCGTTGGTATATGGATTAGATATAAAGGATATGTAATTTTATTTTCATGTAAATAAGTCATGAATGATTACTAATATTTTTGTAATTATATGAGATATTTCATGCTAGTTGCCAAATGATGGTTCCCACATGTGTTAGGTGACTCACATGGGCTACTAAGAGCTGATCATTGGAGTGTATATACCAATAGTACATACATCTAAAAGCTGTGTATTGTACGAGTACGAATACGGGTGCATACGAGTAGAATTGTTGATGAAACTGAACGAGGATGTAATTATAAGCATTTTTGTTAAGTAGAAGTACTTTGATATGTGTCTTGAAGTCTTTCAAAAGTGTAAGAATACATATCAAAACACAACATGTATATACATTCTAATGGAGTCGTTAAGTCTTCGTTAGTCGTTACATGTAAGTGTTGTTTTGAAACCTTTAAGTTAACGATCTCAATTAATGTTGTTAACCCAATGTTTATAATATCAAATGAGATGTTAAATTATTATGGTATCATGATATTATGATGTATGAATATCTCTTAATATGATATATACATTAAAATATCGTTACAACGATAATCGTTACATATAAGTCTCGTTTCGTAATTCTTGAGTTAGTAGTCTTGTTTTTACATATGTAGTTCATTGTTAACACACTTAATGATATATTTAAATATCATTTTATCATGTTAAATATTGTGTATCAATATCTTAATATGATACATATGTATTTAGTAGACGTTATCATAACGATAATCGTTATATATATCATTTCGAGTTTCTTAACTTAGTAATCTCATTTCTTATGTATATCACACATTGTTAATATACTTAGTGAGATACTTACTCATCATAATCTCATGTCAACCATATATATATGTCTATATATACCACAACATGTAGTTTTTACAAATTTGTAACGTTCGTGAATCGCCGGTCAACTTGGGTGATCAATTGTCTATATGAAACTTATTTCATTTAATCAAGTCTTAACAAGTTTGATTGCTTAACACGTTGGAAACATTTAGTCATGTAAATATCAATCTCAATTAATATATATAAACATGGAAAAGTTCGGGTCACTACAGTACCTACCCGTTAAATAAATTTTGTCCCGAAATTTTAAGCTGTTGAAGGTGTTGACGAATCTTCTGGAAATAGATGCGGGTATTTCTTCTTCATCTGATCTTCACACTCCCAGGTGAACTCGGGTCCTCTACGAGCATTCCATCGAACCTTAACAATCGGTATCTTGTTTTGCTTAAGTTTCTTAACCTCACGATCCATTATTTCGACGGGTTCTTCAATGAATTGAAGTTTTTCATTGATTTGGATTTCGTCCAAAGGAATAGTGAGATCTTCTTTAGTAAAATATTTCTTTAAATTAGAGACGTGGAAAGTGTTATGTACAGCCGCAAGTTGTTGAGGTTGCTCCAGTTGGTAAGCTACTGGTCCGACACGATCTATAATCTTGAATGGTCCAATGCAGTCAAGGGTTTTGCTATTTTGGAGAAATCATGGATGAATCTTCTGTAGTAACCAGCCAATCCTAAAAATTGACGTATATGCTTCGAAGTTTTTGGGGTTTCCCACTTTTCAACGGTTTCAATCTTTGCCGGGTCTATCTGGATACCTTCTTTGTTCACTATGTGACCGAGGAATTGAACTTCTTCCAACCAAAATGCACACTTTGAAAACTTAGCGTACAGTTTTTCTTTCCTCAATACTTCTAGCACTTTTCTCAAATGTTCTTCGTGCTCTTGATCATTCTTTGAGTAAATAAGTATGTCATCGATGAAAACAATGACAAACTTGTCAAGATATGGCCCACACACTCGGTTCATAAGGTCCATGAACACAGCTGGTGCGTTAGTCAATCCAAACAGCATAACCATAAACTCGTAATGACCATAACGCGTCCTAAAAGCAGTTTTTGGAATATCATCCTCCTTTACTCGCATTTGATGATATCCAGAACGTAAATCGATTTTCGAATAAACCGACGAGCCTTGTAGTTGATCAAATAAGTCGTCAATTCTTGGCAGTGGATAACGGTTTTTGATGGTAAGTTTATTCAACTCTCTGTAGTCAATACACAACTTAAATGTACCATCCTTCTTCTTGACAAACAAAACAGGAGCTCCCCATAGTGATGTGCTTGGTCGAATGAAACCACGTTCTAATAGTTCTTACAGTTGGCTTTGCAGTTCTTTCATCTCGCTGGGTGCGAGTCTGTAAGGAGCACGAGCTATTGGTGCAGCTCCTGGTACAAGATCTATTTGAAATTCAACAGATCGATGTAGAGGTAGTCCCGGTAATTCTTTCAGAAATACATCGGGAAATTCTTTTGCGACGGGAACATCATTGATGCTCTTTTCTTCAGTTTGTACTTTCTCGACGTGTGCAAGAACAGCATAACAACCTTTTCTTATTAATTTTTGTGCCTTCAAATTACTAATAAGATGTAGCTTCATGTTGCACTTTTCTCCGTACACCATTAAGGGTTCTCCTTCTTCTCGTACAATGCGAATTGCATTTTTGTATCATACGATCTCTGCTTTCATCTCCTTCAGCCAATCCATGCCAACTATTACATCAAAACTCCCTAACTCTACTGGTATCAAATCAATCTTAAATATTTCGCTACCCAGTTTAATTTCTCGATTCCGGCATATATAATCTGCTGAAATTAATTTACCGTTTCCTAATTCGAGTAAAAATTTACTATCCAATGGCGTCAATGGACAACTTAATTTAGCACAAAAATCTCTACTCATATAGCTTCTATCCGCACCCGAATCAAATAAAATGTAAGCAGATTTATTTTCAATAAGAAACGTACCCGTAACAAGCTCCGAGTCTTCCTGTGCCTCTGCCGCATTAATATTGAAAACTCTTCCGCGGCCTTGTCCATTCGTGTTCTCCTGGTTCGGGCAATTTCTAATAATGTGGCCCGGTTTTCCACATTTATAACAAACTACATTGGCATAACTTGCTCCGACACTACTTGCTCCGCCATTACTCGTTCTGACACCATTTGTTCCTTTCGTTCTGTTAACCCCTGGTCCGTATGTAGTGACCCGAACTTTTCCATGTTTATATATATTAATTGAGATTGATATTTACATGATTAAATGTTTCCAACATGTTAAGCAATCAAACTTGTTAAGACTTGATTAATTGAAATATGTTTCATATAGACAATTGACCACCCAAGTTGACCGGTGATTCACGAACGTTAAAACTTGTAAAAACTATATGATGACATATATGGATATATATATAGTTAACATGATACTATGATAAGTAAACATATCATTAAGTATATTAACAATGAACTACATATGTAAAAACAAGACTACTAACTTAATGATTTTTAAACGAGACATATATGTAACGATTATCGTTGTAAAGACATTTAATGTATATATATATCATATTAAGAGATATTCATACATGATAATATCATGATAATATAATAATTTAAAATCTCATTTGATATTATAAACATTGGGTTAACAACATTTAACAAGATCGTTAACCTAAAAGTTTCAAAACAACACTTACATGTAACGACTAACGATGACTTAACGACTCAGTTAAAATGTATATACATGTAGTGTTTTAATATGTATTTATACACTTTTGAAAGACTTCAATACATTTATCAAAATACTTCTACTTAACAAAAATGCTTACAATTACATCCTCGTTCAGTTTCATCAACAATTCTACTCGTATGCACCCGTATTCGTACTCGTACAATACACAGCTTTTAGATGTATGTACTATTGGTATATACACTCCAATGATCAGCTCTTAGCAGCCCATGTGAGTCACCTAACACATGTGGGAACCATCATTTGGCAACTAGCATGAAATATCTCATAAAATTACAAAAATATGAGTAATCATTCATGACTTATTTACATGAAAACAAAATAACATATCCTTTATATCTAATCCATACACCAACGACCAAAAACACCTACAAACACTTTCATTCTTCAATTTTCTTCATCTAATTGATCTCTCTCAAGTTCTATCTTCAAGTTCTAAGTGTTCTTCATAAATTCCAAAAGTTCTAGTTTCATAAAATCAAGAATACTTTCAAGTTTGCTAGCTCACTTCCAATCTTGTAAGGTGATCATCCAACCTCAAGAAATCTTTGTTTCTTACAGTAGATTATCATTCTAATACAAGGTAATAATCATATTCAAACTTTGGTTCAATTTCTATAACTATAACAATCTTATTTTAAGTGATGATCTTACTTGAACTTATTTTCGTGTCATGATTCTGCTTCAAGAACTTCGAGCCATCCAAGGATCCATTGAAGCTAGATCCATTTTTCTCTTTTCCAGTAGGTTTATCCAAGGAACTTAAGGTAGTAATGATGTTCATAACATCATTCGATTCATACATATAAAGCTATCTTATTCGAAGGTTTAAACTTGTAATCACTAGAACATAGTTTAGTTAATTCTAAACTTGTTCGCAAACAAAAGTTAATCCTTCTAACTTGACTTTTAAAATAAACTAAACACATGTTCTATATCTATATGATATGCTAACTTAATGATTTAAAACCTGGAAACACGAAAAATACCGTAAAACCGGATTTACGCCGTCGTAGTAACACCGCGGGCTGTTTTGGGTTAGTTAATTAAAAACTATGATAAACTTTGATTTAAAAGTTTTTATTCTGAGAAAATGATTTTTATTATGAACATGAAACTATATCCAAAAATTATGGTTAAACTCAAAGTGGAAGTATGTTTTCTAAAATGGTCATCTAGACGTCGTTCTTTCGACTGAAATGACTACCTTTACAAAAATGACTTGTAACTTATTTTTCCGTCTATAAACCTATACTTTTTCTGTTTAGATTCATAAAATAGAGTTCAATATGAAACCATAGCAATTTGATTCACTCAAAACGGATTTAAAATGAAGAAGTTATGGGTAAAACAAGATTGGATAATTTTTCTCATTTTAGCTACGTGAAAATTGGTAACAAATATATTCCAACCATAACTTAATCAACTTGTATTGTATATTATGTAATCTTGAGATACCATAGACACGTATACAATGTTTCGACCTATCATGTCGACACATCTATATATATTTCGGAACAACCATAGACACTCTATATGTGAATGTTGGAGTTAGCTATACAGGGTTGAGGTTGATTCCAAAATATGTATAGTTTGAGTTGTGATCAATACTAAGATACGTATACACTGGGTCGTGGATTGATTCAAGATAATATTTATCGATTTATTTCTGTATATCTAACTGTGGACAACTAGTTATAGGTTACTAACGAGGACAACTGACTTAATAAACTTAAAACATCAAAATATATTAAAAGTGTTGTAAATATATTTTGAACATACTTTGATATATATGTATATATTGTTATAGGTTCGTGAATCAACCAGTGGCCAAGTCTTACTTCCCGACGAAGTAAAAATTTGTGAAAGTGAGTTATAGTCCCACTTTTAAAATCTAATATTTTTGGGATGAGAATACATGCAGGTTTTATAAATGATTTACAAAATAGACACAAGTACGTGAAACTACATTCTATGGTTGAATTATTGAAATCGAATATGCCCCTTTTTATTAAGTCTGGTAATCTAAGAATTAGGGAACAGACACCCTAATTGACGCGAATCCTAAAGATAGATCTATTGGGCCTAACAAACCCCATCCAAAGTACCGGATGCTTTAGTACTTCGAAATTTATATCATATCCGAAGGGTGTCCCGGAATGATGGGGATATTCTTATATATATGCATCTTGTTAATGTCGGTTACCAGGTGTTCACCATATGAATGATTTTTATCTCTATGTATGGGATGTGTATTGAAATATGAAATCTTGTGGTCTATTGTTACGATTTGATATATATAGGTTAAACCTATAACTCACCAACATTTTTGTTGACGTTTTAAGCATGTTTATTCTCAGGTGATTATTAAGAGCTTCCGCTGTCGCATACTTAAATAAGGACAAGATTTGGAGTCCATGCTTGTATGATATTGTGTAAAAACTGCATTCAAGAAACTTATTTTGTTGTAACATATTTGTATTGTAAACCATTATGTAATGGTCGTGTGTAAACAGGATATTTTAGATTATCATTATTTGATAATCTACGTAAAGCTTTTTAAACCTTTATTGATGAAATAAAGGTTATGGTTTGTTTAAAAATGAATGCAGTCTTTGAAAAACGTCTCATATCGAGGTCAAAACCTCGCAACGAAATCAATTAATATGGAACGTTTTTAATCAATAAGAACGGGACATTTCAGTTGGTATCAGAGCGTTGGTCCTAGAGAACCAGAATTTTGCATTAGTGTGTCTTATCGAGTTTGTTAGGATGCATTAGTGAGTCTGGACTTCGACCGTGTTTACTTGAAAAATGATTGCTTAACAAATTTTGTTGGAAACTATATATTTTTAACATGTGAATATTATTTGATATATTAATCTCTTAACGCGTTTGATATTATGTGATAGATGTCTACCTCTAGAACAAGTCCCATTGACTCACCTAATAATAATGAAGAGTCAAATGTAAATTGGAATGATTCGTGGACTGATTCACAAGTTCCCGAAGAGGAACCGGAAGAAGAGTCGGAACCGGAAGAAGAATCGGAACCGAAAGAAGAATCGGAACCGGATGAAGAAATAGAACCGGTGGGGGAAATAATAAAACGGTTAAGTAAAAGAAAATCCTCAACCAACCGACCAAGGTTAATTATGGTCAATGGTGTTTCCGCCAAGGAAGCAAAATATTGGGAGGATTACCAATTCTCCGATGAATCGGATTCCGACGAGAATTCCGATGATGTTATAGAAATTACCCCAACTGAATTTAAAAAGGCAAAAGAAAATAATAAGGGAAAGGGCATAAAAATAGAGAAATCTAATTCCAACCCCGATGAACTTTATATGTATCGTCAACCCCCGAAGTCCTTAAGTTGTAACAATGACCCGGGAACCTCTAAACCACCAGGTTTTTCTAAACCAATGTGGAAAATTACGGCTCGTATTAGGGGAACATCATATATCCCTAGAAACTTGGCAAAACGAACCAAAACCGAAGAAGAAACGAGCGAGTCGGAATAAGATAGTTGTATTCGTGTGGTGTAATATATGTAATATAGTGTGCTTATGCTTTATGACATATGTAAAAATTCCTTGTATTAATAAGTATTTTTTTTATGAATCTAACTCTTGTCTATTTTACAGTTTAAAAACACAAAATGGATAGACAACCCAATATTTTAAGAGACCTACCCGGAGACATGATTGATGAAATCTTGTCTAGAGTCGGTCAGAATTCCTCGGCACAACTATTTAAGGCGAGATCAGTTTGTAAGACATTCGAAGAACGTTCCAAGAATGTCTTGGTTTATAAGAGACTTTCGTTTGAAAGATGGGGGATATCACATTGGGAAACCCATAAGTTACGATGTGTTTACTTTGACGCATATATTGCGGGGAACCCAAATGCTATTTTACGGAACGGGTTAAGAAATTATTTTGACTCAATATATCCGAATATTGGACTTCGTGATTTAGAAAAAGCGGCTAACATGCAACATAAAGAAGCATGTTATGCTTACGGATTAGTAATGTTCGCTTCTCACCAAAGTGAGAACAAGAACATCGGGCTACAACTATTAAACAAAACGTTTCCACAAGTGACGGAGTCGGTAATTGGGGTAAGAAATGAGGTTTTTAGATTGTTACGGGACTTTTGGACATTACGTAACCCTCGTCCCTTTGACGACGTTACAACACGCTGTCTTATCAACGGCCATAACGGTTATGTTGCACAAGACCAAGGATGGGAAGTAGTCCTAGTAAAACCAGAATGCATGACTTGTTTCTGGACGTATGAATTACGTGTCTTTATTGCCTTTGCTGAACGACTTGTGTACTAGCTAGAATTATCTTCACAACTATCTTGTATCAAAGTTATTGTGTGCTATATTTCATGCTTTATGTAAAATAAGCGGTATTGTAAGTTTGTAAAATATTGTATAAAAGTTTGAACGCGAAATATTATTATAATCAGTTTTTCATATAGAATTGTAGTAGTTGAATTGTATATTAGCTACTAAGTATGAACTTAACGGGTAGGTACTACCCGAATTTAAACTTATAAAACGCTAATATGAAGAAAAAGCTTTTATAAATGAGTTCATATTATGCTACGAAATACTATTAACTACTCCTAATATTCTGTATGATTAACTTGTTCCATTTGACTATTTTGAAGGAAATGGCACCGACTACTCGACACACAGTGAATATGAATGAAGAGGAATTCCGTACTTTTCTAGCTTCAAACATAGCCGCAGTACAGGCTGCGCTACATACCAACAATAACCTTGGATCTAGCAGTACAGGAAATCGTGTAGGATGCACCTACAAAGAATTCACTGCCTGCAAACCTTTGGAATTTGATGGAACCGAAGGACCGATCGGATTGAAACGGTGGACCGAGAAGGTCGAATCGGTGTTTGCCATAAGTAAGTGTACTGAAGAGGACAAAGTGAAGTACGCTACGCATACCTTCACAGGTTCTGCGTTAACATGGTGGAATACTTATCTAGAGCAAGTGGGACAAGACGATGCGTACGCACTACCGTGGTCAGCATTCAAGCACTTGATGAACGAGAAGTACCATCCCAGAACCGAGGTCAATAAGCTCAAGACAGAACTTAGAGGGTTACGAACCCAAGGATTTGATATTACCACGTATGAAAGACGATTCACAGAATTGTGCCTATTGTGTCCGGGAGCATTCGAAGATGAGGAAGAGAAGATCGACGCGTTTGTGAAAGGATTACCGGAAAGAATCCAAGAAGATATAAGTTCACACGAGCTCGCCTCCATACAACAGGCATGTAGAATGGCTCACAAACTAGTGAACCAGATTGAAGAAAGAATTAAAGAACAGACTGCTGAAGAGGCCAATGTGAAGCAAGTCAAAAGAAAGTGGGAGGATAATGGTGATAAGAATCACCAATACAACAACAACAGCAATCGCAACAATTATCCCAACAATCGCAACATCAATCGCAACTACAACAAACGGCCCAACAACAACAACAACAACAACAACAACAACAACAACAACAGCAACTACAACAATCATCCCAACAACAATAATAACCGCAACAACAACAACAATCAGAAGCAGCTATGCCAAAGGTGTGAAAAGTATCACTCGGGGTTCTGCACCAAATTTTGCAACAAGTGTAAAAGAAATGGTCATAGCGCGGCGAAGTGTGAGGTCTACAGACCAGGGGTTAATAGAACGAAAGGAAAAAATGGTGTCGGAACGAGTAATGGCGGAGCAAGTAGTGTCGAAGCAAGCTATGCCAATGTAGTTTGTTATAAATGTGGAAAACCGGGCCACATTATTAGAAATTGCCCGAACCAGGAGAACACGAATGGACAAGGCCGCGGAAGAGTTTTCAATATTAATGCGGCAGAGGCACAGGAAGACCCGGAGCTTGTTACGGGTACGTTTCTTATTGATAATAAATCTGCTTACGTTTTATTTGATTCGGGTGCGGATAGAAGCTATATGAGTAGAGATTTTTGTGCTAAATTAAGTTGCCCATTGACGCCTTTGGATAGTAAATTTTTACTCGAATTAGCAAATGGTAAATTAATTTCAGCAGATAATATATGTCGGAATCGAGAAATTAAACTGGTTAGCGAAACATTTAAGATTGATTTAATACCAGTAGAGTTAGGGAGTTTTGATGTGATAATCGGTATGGACTGGTTGAAAGAAGTGAAAGCAGAGATCGTTTGTTACAAAAATGCAATTCGCATTATACGAGAAAAAGGAAAACCCTTAATGGTGTACGGAGAAAAGGGCAACACGAAGCTATCTCTTATTAGTAATTTGAAGGCACAAAAACTAATAAGAAAAGGTTGCTATGCTGTTCTAGCACACGTCGAGAAAGTACAAACTGAAGAAAAGAGCATCAATGATGTTCCCATTGCAAAAGAATTTCCCGATGTATTTCCGAAAGAATTACCGGGATTACCCCCACATCGATCCGTTGAATTTCAAATAGATCTTGTACCAGGAGCTGCACCAATAGCTCGTGCTCCTTACAGACTCGCACCCAGCGAGATGAAAGAACTGCAAAGCCAATTACAAGAACTTTTAGAGCGTGGTTTCATTCGACCAAGCACATCACCGTGGGGAGCTCCTGTTTTGTTTGTCAAGAAGAAAGATGGTACATTCAGATTGTGTATCGACTACCGAGAGTTGAACAAACTTACCATCAAGAACCGCTACCCACTACCGAGAATCGACGACTTATTTGATCAACTACAAGGCTCGTCTGTTTATTCAAAGATTGACTTACGTTCCGGGTATCATCAAATGCGGGTGAAAGAAGATGATATTCCAAAGACTGCTTTCAGAACACGTTATGGTCATTACGAGTTTATGGTCATGCCGTTTGGTTTAACTAATGCACCAGCTGTGTTCATGGACCTTATGAACCGAGTGTGTGGACCATACCTTGACAAGTTTGTCATTGTTTTCATTGATGACATACTTATTTACTCAAAGAATGACCAAGAACACGGTGAACATTTGAGAAAGGTGTTAGAAGTATTGAGAAAGGAAGAATTGTACGCTAAGTTTTCAAAGTGTGCATTTTGGTTGGAAGAAGTTCAATTCCTCGGTCACATAGTGAACAAAGAAGGTATTAAGGTGGATCCGACAAAGATAGAAACTGTTGAAAAGTGGGAAACCCCGAAAACTCCGAAACACATACGCCAGTTTTTAGGACTAGCTGGTTACTACAGAAGGTTCATCCAAGACTTTTCCAGAATAGCAAAACCCTTGACTGCATTAACGCATAAAGGGAAGAAATTTGAATGGAATGATGAACAAGAGAAAGCGTTTCAGTTATTGAAGAAAAAGCTAACTACGGCACCTATATTGTCATTGCCTGAAGGGAATGATGATTTTGTGATTTATTGTGATGCATCAAAGCAAGGTCTCGGTTGTGTATTAATGCAACGAACGAAGGTGATTGCTTATGCGTCTAGACAATTGAAGATTCACGAACAAAATTATACGATGCATGATTTGGAATTAGGCGCGGTTGTTTTTGCATTAAAGACTTGGAGGCACTACTTATATGGGGTCAAAAGTATTATATATACCGACCACAAAAGTCTTCAACACATATTTAATCAGAAACAACTGAATATGAGGCAGCGTAGGTGGATTGAATTATTGAATGATTACGACTTTGAGATTCGTTACCACCCGGGGAAGGCAAATGTGGTAGCCGATGCCTTGAGCAGGAAGGACAGAGAACCCATTCGAGTAAAATCTATGAATATAATGATTCATAATAACCTTACTACTCAAATAAAGGAGGCGCAACAAGGAGTTTTAAAAGAGGGAAATTTAAAGGATGAAATACCCAAAGGATCGGAGAAGCATCTTAATATTCGGGAAGACGGAACCCGGTATAGGGCTGAAAGGATTTGGGTACCAAAATTTGGAGATATGAGAGAAATGGTACTTAGAGAAGCTCATAAAACCAGATACTCAATACATCCTGGAACGGGGAAGATGTACAAGGATCTCAAGAAACATTTTTGGTGTCCGGGTATAAAAGCCGATGTTGCTAAATACGTAGGAGAATGTTTGACGTGTTCTAAGGTCAAAGCTGAGCATCAGAAACCATCAGGTCTACTTCAACAACCCGAAATCCCGGAATGGAAATGGGAAAACATTACCATGGATTTCATCACTAAATTGCCAAGGACTGCAAGTGGTTTTGATACTATTTGGGTAATAGTTGATCGTCTCACCAAATCCGCACACTTCCTACCAATAAGAGAAGATGACAAGATGGAGAAGTTAGCACGACTGTATTTGAAGGAAGTCATCTCCAGACATGGAATACCAATCTCTATTATCTCTGATAGGGATGGCAGATTTATTTCAAGATTCTGGCAGACATTACAGCAAGCATTAGGAACTCGTCTAGACATGAGTACTGCCTATCATCCACAAACTGATGGGCAGAGCGAAAGGATGATACAAACGCTTGAAGACATGCTACGAGCATGTGTTATTGATTTCGGAAACAGTTGGGATCGACATCTACCGTTAGCAGAATTTTCCTACAACAACAGCTACCATTCAAGCATTGAGATGGCGCCGTTTGAAGCACTTTATGGTAGAAAGTGCAGGTCTCCGATTTGTTGGAGTGAGGTGGGGGATAGACAGATTACGGGTCCGGAGATTATACAAGAAACTACTGAGAAGATCATCCAAATTCAACAACGGTTGAAAACTGCCCAAAGTCGACAAAAGAGCTACGCTGACATTAAAAGAAAAGATATAGAATTTGAAATTGGAGAGATGGTCATGCTTAAAGTTGCACCTTGGAAAGGCGTTGTTCGATTTGGTAAACGAGGGAAATTAAATCCAAGGTATATTGGACCATTCAAGATTATTGATCGTGTCGGACCAGTAGCTTACCGACTTGAGTTACCTCAACAACTCGCGGCTGTACATAACACTTTCCACGTCTCGAATTTGAAGAAATGTTTTGCTAAAGAAGATCTCACTATTCCGTTAGATGAAATCCAAATCAACGAAAAACTTCAATTCATCGAAGAACCCGTCGAAATAATGGATCGTGAGGTTAAAAGACTTAAGCAAAACAAGATACCAATTGTTAAGGTTCGATGGAATGCTCGTAGAGGACCCGAGTTCACCTGGGAGCGTGAAGATCAGATGAAGAAGAAATACCCGCATCTATTTCCAGAAGATTCATCAACACCTTCAACAGCTTAAAATTTCGGGATGAAATTTATTTAACGGGTAGGTACTGTAGTGACCCGAACTTTTCCATGTTTATATATATTAATTGAGATTGATATTTACATGATTAAATGTTTCCAACATGTTAAGCAATCAAACTTGTTAAGACTTGATTAATTGAAATATGTTTCATATAGACAATTGATCACCCAAGTTGACCGGTGATTCACGAACGTTAAAACTTGTAAAAACTATATGATGACATATATATGGATATATATATAGTTAACATGATACTATGATAAGTAAACATATCATTAAGTATATTAACTGAAATGTCCCGTTCTTATTGATTAAAAACGTTCCATATTAATTGATTTCGTTGCGAGGTTTTGACCTCTATATGAGACGTTTTTCAAAGACTGCATTCATTTTTAAACAAACCATAACCTTTATTTCATCAATAAAGGTTTAAAAAGCTTTACGTAGATTATCAAATAATGATAATCTAAAATATCCTGTTTACACACGACCATTACATAATGGTTTACAATACAAATATGTTACAACAAAATAAGTTTCTTGAATGCAGTTTTTACACAATATCATACAAGCATGGACTTCAAATCTTGTCCTTATTTAAGTATGCGACAGCGGAAGCTCTTAATAATCACCTGAGAATAAACATGCTTAAAACGTCAACAAAAATGTTGGTGAGTTATAGGTTTAACCTATATATATCAAATCGTAACAATAGACCACAAGATTTCATATTTCAATACACATCCCATACATAGAGATAAAAATCATTCATATGGTGAACACCTGGTAACCGACAATAACAAGATGCATATATAAGAATATCCCCATCATTCCGGGACACCCTTCGGATATGATATAAATTTCGAAGTACTAAAGCATCCGGTACTTTGGATGGGGTTTGTTAGGCCCAATAGATCTATCTTTAGGATTCGCGTCAATTAGGGTGTCTGTTCCCTAATTCTTAGATTACCAGACTTAATAAAAAGGGGCATATTCGATTTCGATAATTCAACCATAGAATGTAGTTTCACGTACTTGTGTCTATTTTGTAAATCATTTATAAAATCTGCATGTATTCTCATCCCAAAAATATTAGATTTTAAAAGTGGGACTATAACTCACTTTCACAGATTTTTACTTCGTCGGGAAGTAAGACTTGGCCACTGGTTGATTCACGAACCTATAACAATATATACATATATATCAAAGTATGTTCAAAATATATTTACAACACTTTTAATATATTTTGATGTTTTAAGTTTATTAAGTCAGCTGTCCTCGTTAGTAACCTACAACTAGTTGTCCACAGTTAGATGTACAGAAATAAATCGATAAATATTATCTTGAATCAATCCACGACCCAGTGTATACGTATCTCAGTATTGATCACAACTCAAACTATATATATTTTGGAATCAACCTCAACCCTGTATAGCTAACTCCAACATTCACATATAGAGTGTCTATGGTTGTTCCGAAATATATATAGATGTGTCGACATGATAGGTCGAAACATTGTATACGTGTCTATGGTATCTCAAGATTACATAATATATAATACAAGTTGATTAAGTTATGGTTGGAATAGATTTGTTACCAATTTTCACGTAGCTAAAATGAGAAAAATTATCCAATCTTGTTTTACCCATAACTTCTTCATTTTAAATCCGTTTTGAGTGAATCAAATTGCTATGGTTTCATATTGAACTCTATTTTATGAATCTAAACAAAAAAAGTATAGGTTTCTAGTCGGAAAAATAAGTTACAAGTCGTTTTTGTAAAGGTAGTCATTTCAGTCGAAAGAACGACATCTAGATGACCATTTTAGAAAACATACTTCCACTTTGAGTTTAACCATAATTTTTGGATATAGTTTCATGTTCATAATAAAAATCATTTTCTCAGAATAACAACTTTTAAATCAAAGTTTATCATAGTTTTTAATTAACTAACCCAAAACAGCCCGCGGTGTTACTACGACGGCGTAAATCCGGTTTTACGGTGTTTTTCGTGTTTCCAGGTTTTAAATCATTAAGTTAGCATATCATATAGATATAGAACATGTGTTTAGTTGATTTTAAAAGTCAAGTTAGAAGGATTAACTTTTGTTTGCGAACAAGTTTAGAATTAACTAAACTATGTTCTAGTGATTACAAGTTTAAACCTTCGAATAAGATAGCTTTATATGTATGAATCGAATGATGTTATGAACATCATTACTACCTTAAGTTCCTTGGATGAACCTACTGGAAAAGAGAAAAATGGATCTAGCTTCAATGGATCCTTGGATGGCTCAAAGTTCTTGAAGCAAAATCATGACACGAAAACAAGTTCAAGTAAGATCATCACTTGAAATAAGATTGTTATAGTTATAGAAATTGAACCAAAGTTTGAATATGATTATTACCTTGTATTAGAATGATAACCTACTGTAAGAAACAAAGATTTCTTGAGGTTGGATGATCACCTTACAAGATTGGAAGTGAGCTAGCAAACTTGAAAGTATTCTTGATTTTATGAAACTAGAACTTTTGGAATTTATGAAGAACACTTAGAACTTGAAGATAGAACTTGAGAGAGTTCAATTAGATGAAGAAAATTGAAGAATGAAAGTGTTTGTAGGTGTTTTTGGTCGTTGGTGTATGGATTAGATATAAAGGATATGTAATTTTGTTTTCATGTAAATAAGTCATGAATGATTACTCATATTTTTGTAATCTTATGAGATATTTCATGCTAGTTGCCAAATGATGGTTCCCACATGTGTTAGGTGACTCACATGGGCTGCTAAGAGCTGATCATTGGAGTGTATATACCAATAGTACATACATCTAAAAGCTGTGTATTGTACGAGTACGAATACGGGTGCATACGAGTAGAATTGTTGATGAAACTGAACGAGAATGTAATTGTAAGCATTTTTGTTAAGTAGAAGTATTTTGATAAGTGTATTGAAGTCTTTCAAAAGTGTATAAATACATATTAAAACACTACATGTATATACATTTTAACTGAGTCGTTAAGTCATCGTTAGTCGTTACATGTAAGTGTTGTTTTGAAACCTTTAGGTTAACGATCTTGTTAAATGTTGTTAACCCAATGTTTATAATATCAAAAGAGATTTTAAATTATTATATTATCATGATATTATGATGTACGAATATCTCTTAATATGATATATATACATTAAATGTCGTTACAACGATAAACGTTACATATATGTCTCGTTTCAAAATCATTAAGTTAGTAGTCTTGTTTTTACATATGTAGTTCATTGTTAATATAATTAATGATATGTTTACTTATCATAATATCATGTTAACTATATATATAACCATATATATGTCATCATATAGTTTTTACAAGTTTTAACGTTCGTGAATCACCGATCAACTTGGGTGGTCAATTGTCTATATGAAACATATTTCAATTAATCAAGTCTTAACAAGTTTGATTGCTTAACATGTTGGAAACATTTAATCATGTAAACATCAATCTCAATTAATATATATAAACATGGAAAAGTTCGGGTCACTACAGTACCTACCCGTTAAATAAATTTCGTCCCGAAATTTTAAGCTGTTGAAGGTGTTGACGAATCTTCTGGAAATAGATGCGGGTATTTCTTCTTCATCTGATCTTCACGCTCCCAGGTGAACTCGGGTCCTCTACGAGCATTCCATCGAACCTTAACAATTGGTATCTTGTTTTGCTTAAGTCTTTTAACCTCACGATCCATTATTTCGACGGGTTCTTCGATGAATTGGAGTTTTTCGTTGATTTGGATTTCATCTAACGGAATAGTGAGATCTTCTTTAGCAAAACATTTCTTCAAATTCAAGACGTGGAAAGTGTTATGTACAGCCGCGAGTTGTTGAGGTAACTCAAGTCGGTAAGCTACTGGTCCGACACGATCAATAATCTTGAATGGTCCAATATACCTTGGATTTAATTTCCCTCGTTTACCAAATCGAACAACGCCTTTCCAAGGTGAAACTTTAAGCATGACCATCTCTCCAATTTCAAATTCTATATCTTTTCTTTTAATGTCAGCGTAGCTCTTTTGTCGACTTTGGGCGGTTTTCAACCGTTGTTGAATTTGGATGATCTTCTCGGTAGTTTCTTGTATAATCTCCGGACCCGTAATCTGTCTATCCCCCACTTCACTCCAACAAATCGGAGACCTGCACTTTCTACCATAAAGTGCTTCAAACGGCGCCATCTCAATGCTTGAATGGTAGCTGTTGTTGTAGGAAAATTCTGCTAATGGTAGATGTCGATCCCAACTGTTTCCGAAATCAATAACACATGCTCGTAGCATGTCTTCAAGCGTTTGTATCGTCCTTTCGCTCTGCCCATCAGTTTGTGGATGATAGGCAGTACTCATGTCTAGACGAGTTCCTAATGCTTGCTGTAATGTCTGCCAGAATCTTGAAATAAATCTGCCATCCCTATCAGAGATAATAGAGATTGGTATTCCATGTCTGGAGATGACTTCCTTCAAATACAGTCGTGCTAACTTCTCCATCTTGTCATCTTCTCTTATTGGCAGGAAGTGTGCTGATTTGGTGAGACGATCAACTATTACCCAAATAGTATCAAAACCACTTGCAGTCCTTGGCAATTTAGTGATGAAATCCATGGTAATGTTTTCCCATTTCCATTCTGGGATTTCGGGTTGTTGAAGTAGACCTGATGGTTTCTGATGCTCAGCTTTGACTTTAGAACACGTCAAACATTCTCCTACGTATTTAGCAACATCGGCTTTCATACCCGGCCACCAAAAATGTTTCTTGAGATCCTTGTACATCTTCCCTGTTCCAGGATGTATTGAGTATCTGGTTTTATGAGCTTCTCTAAGTACCATTTCTCTCATATCTCCAAATTTTGGTACCCAAATCCTTTCAGCCCTATACCGGGTTCCGTCTTCCCGAATATTAAGATGCTTCTCCGATCCTTTGGGTATTTCATCCTTTAAATTTCCCTCTTTTGAAACTCCTTGTTGCGCCTCCTTTATTTGAGTAGTAAGGTTATTATGAATCATTATATTCATAGATTTTACTCGAATGGGTTCTCTGTCCTTCCTGCTCAAGGCATCGGCTACCACATTTGCCTTCCCCGGGTGGTAACGAATCTCAAAGTCGTAATCATTCAATAATTCAATCCACCTACGCTGCCTCATATTCAGTTGTTTCTGATTAAATATGTGTTGAAGACTTTTGTGGTCGGTATATATAATACTTTTGACCCCATATAAGTAGTGCCTCCAAGTCTTTAATGCAAAAACAACCGCGCCTAATTCCAAATCATGCGTCGTATAATTTTGTTCGTGAATCTTCAATTGTCTAGACGCATAAGCAATCACCTTCGTTCGTTGCATTAATACACAACCGAGACCTTGCTTTGATGCATCACAATAAATCACAAAATCATCATTCCCTTCAGGCAATGACAATATAGGTGCCGTAGTTAGCTTTTTCTTCAATAACTGAAACGCTTTCTCTTGTTCATCATTCCATTCAAATTTCTTCCCTTTATGCGTTAATGCAGTCAAGGGTTTTGCTATTCTGGAAAAGTCTTGGATGAACCTTCTGTAGTAACCAGCTAGTCCTAAAAACTGGCGTATGTGTTTCGGAGTTTTCGGGGTTTCCCACTTTTCAACAGTTTCTATCTTTGCCGGATCCACCTTAATACCTTCTTTGTTCACTATGTGACCGAGGAATTGAACTTCTTCTAACCAAAATGCACACTTTGAAAACTTAGCGTACAATTCTTCCTTCCTCAATACTTCTAACACCTTTCTCAAATGTTCACCGTGTTCTTGGTCATTCTTTGAGTAAATAAGTATGTCATCAATGAAAACAATGACAAACTTGTCAAGGTATGGTCCACACACTCGGTTCATAAGGTCCATGAACATAGCTGGTGCATTAGTTAAACCAAACGGCATGACTATAAACTCGTAATGACCGTAACGTGTTCTGAAAGCAGTCTTTGGAATATCATCTTCTTTCACCCGCATTTGATGATACCCGGAACGTAAGTCAATCTTTGAATAAACAGACGAGCCTTGTAGTTGATCAAATAAGTCGTCGATTCTCGGTAGTGGGTAGCGGTTCTTGATGGTAAGTTTGTTCAACTCTCGGTAGTCGATACACAACCTGAATGTACCATCTTTCTTCTTGACAAACAAAACAGGAGCTCCCCACGGTGATGTGCTTGGTCGAATGAAACCACGCTCTAAAAGTTCTTGTAATTGGCTTTGCAGTTCTTTCATCTCGCTGGGTGCGAGTCTGTAAGGAGCACGAGCTATTGGTGCAGCTCCTGGTACAAGATCTATTTGAAATTCAACGGATCGATGTGGGGGTAATCCCGGTAATTCTTTCGGAAATACATCGGGAAATTCTTTTGCAATGGGAACATCATTGATGCTCTTTTCTTCAGTTTGTACTTTCTCGACGTGTGCTAGAACAGCATAGCAACCTTTTCTTATTAGTTTTTGTGCCTTCAAATTACTAATAAGATGTAGCTTCGTGTTGCCCTTTTCTCCGTACACCATTAAGGGTTTTCCTTTTTCTCGTATAATGCGAATTGCATTTTTGTAACAAACGATCTCCGCTTTCACTTCTTTCAACCAGTCCATACCGATTATCACATCAAAACTCCCTAACTCTACTGGTATCAAATCAATCTTAAATGTTTCGCTAACCAGTTTAATTTCTCGATTCCGACATATATTATCTGCTGAAATTAATTTACCATTTGCTAATTCGAGTAAAAATTTACTATCCAAAGGCGTCAATGGACAACTTAATTTAGCACAAAAATCTCTACTCATATAGCTTCTATCCGCACCCGAATCAAATAAAACGTAAGCAGATTTATTGTCAATAAGAAACGTACCCGTAACAAGCTCCGGGTCTTCCTGTGCCTCTACCGCATTAATATTGAAAACTCTTCCACGGCCTTGTCCATTCGTGTTCTCCTGGTTCGGGCAATTTCTAATAATGTGGCCTGGTTTTCCACATTTATAACAAACTACATTGGCATAACTTGCTCCGACACTACTTGCTCCGCCATTACTCGTTCCGACACCATTTGTTCCTTTCGTTCTATTAACCCCTGGTCCGTAGACCTCACACTTCGCCGCGCTATGACCATTTCTTTTACACTTGTTGCAAAATTTGGTGCAGAACCCCGAGTGATTCTTTTCACACCTTTGGCATAGTTGCTTCTGATTGTTGTTGTTGTTGCGGTTATTATTGTTGTTGGGATGATTGTTGTAGTTGCTGTTGTTGTTGTTGTTGTTGTTGTTGTTGTTGGGCCGTTTGTTGTAGTTGCGATTGATGTTGCGATTGTTGGGATAATTGTTGCGATTATTGTTGTAATTGCTGTTGTTGTTGTATTGGTGATTCTTATCACCGTTTTCCTCCCACTTTCTTTTGACTTGCTTCACATTGGCCTCTTCAGCAGTCTGTTCTTTAATTCTTTCTTCAATCTGGTTCACTAGTTTGTGAGCCATTCTACATGCCTGTTGTATGGAGGCGGGCTCGTGTGAACTTATATCTTCTTGGATTCTTTCCGGTAATCCTTTCACAAACGCGTCGATCTTCTCTTCCTCATCTTCGAGTGCTCCCGGACACAATAGGCACAATTCTGTGAATCGTCTTTCGTACGTGGTAATATCAAATCCTTGGGTTCGTAACCCTCTAAGTTCTGTCTTGAGCTTATTGACCTCGGTTCTGGGACGGTACTTCTCGTTCATCAAGTGCTTGAATGCTGACCACGGTAGTGCGTACGCATCATCTTGTCCCACTTGCTCTAGATAGGTATTCCACCATGTTAACGCAGAACCTGTGAAGGTATGCGTAGCGTACTTCACTTTGTCCTCTTCAGTACACTTACTTATGGCAAACACCGATTCAACCTTCTCGGTCCACCGTTTCAATCCGATCGGTCCTTCGGTTCCATCAAATTCCAAAGGTTTGCAGGCAGTGAATTCTTTGTAGGTACATCCTACACGATTTCCTGTACTGCTAGATCCAAGGTTATTGTTGGTATGTAGCGCAGCCTGTACTGCGGCTATGTTTGAAGCTAGAAAAGTACGGAATTCCTCTTCATTCATATTCACGGTGTGTCGAGTAGTCGGTGCCATTTCCTTCAAAATAGTTAAATGGAACAAGTTAATCATACAGAATATTAAGAGTAGTTAATAGTATTTCGTAGCATAATATGAACTCATTTATAAAAGCTTTTTCTTCATATTAGCGTTTTATAAGTTTAAATTCGGGTAGTACCTACCCGTTAAGTTCATACTTAGTAGCTAATATACAATTCAACTACTACAATTCTATATGAAAAACTGATTATAATAATATTTCGCGTTCAAACTTTTATACAATATTTTACAAACTTACAATACCGCTTATTTTACATAAAGCATGAAATATAGCACACAATAACTTTGATACAAGATAGTTGTGAAGACAATTCTAGCTAGTACACAAGTCGTTCAGCAAAGGCAATAAAGACACGTAATTCATACGTCCAGAAACAAGTCATGCATTCTGGTTTTACTAGGACTACTTCCCATCCTTGGTCTTGTGCAACATAACCGTTATGGCCGTTGATAAGACAGCGTGTTGTAACGTCATCAAAGGGACGAGGGTTACGTAATGTCCAACAGTCCCGTAATAATCTAAAAACCTCATTTCTTACCCCAATTACCGACTCCGTCACTTGTGGAAACGTTTTGTTTAATAGTTGTAGCCCGATGTTCTTGTTCTCACTTTGGTGAGAAGCGAACATTACTAATCCGTAAGCATAACATGCTTCTTTATGTTGCATGTTAGCCGCTTTTTCTAAATCACGAAGTCCAATATTCGGATATATTGAGTCAAAATAATTTCTTAACCCGTTGCGTAAAATAGCATTTGGGTTCCCCACAATATATGCGTCAAAGTAAACACATCGTAACTTATGGGTTTCCCAATGTGATATCCCCCATCTTTCAAACGAAAGTCTCTTATAAACCAAGACATTCTTGGAACGTTCTTCGAATGTCTTACAAACTGATCTCGCCTTAAATAGTTGTGCCGAAGAATTCTGGCCGACTCTAGACAAGATTTCATCAATCATGTCTCCGGGTAGGTCTCTTAAAATATTGGGTTGTCTATCCATTTTGTGTTTTTAAACTGTAAAATAGACAAGAGTTAGATTCATAAAAAAATACTTATTAATACAAGCAATTTTTACATATAACATAAAGCATAAGAACACTATATTCCATATATTACACCACACGAATACAACTATCTTACTCCGACTCGCTCGTTTCTTCTTCTTCGGTTTTGGTTCGTTTTGCCAAGTTTCTAGGGATATATGATGTTCCCCTAATACGAGCCGTCGTTGTCCACATTGGTTTAGAAAAACCTGGTGGTTTAGAGGTTCCCGGGTCATTGTTACAACTTAAGGACTTCGGGGGTTGACGATACATATAAAGTTCATCGGGGTTGGAATTAGATTTCTCTATTTTTATGCCCTTTCCCTTATTATTTTCTTTTGCCTTTTTAAATTCAGTTGGGGTAATTTCTATAACATCATCGGAATTCTCGTCGGAATCCGATTCATCGGAGAATTGGTAATCCTCCCAATATTTTGCTTCCTTGGCGGAAACACCATTGACCATAATTAACTTTGGTCGGTTGGTTGAGGATTTTCTTTTACTTAACCGTTTTATTATTTCCCCCACCGGTTCTATTTCTTCATCCGGTTCCGATTCTTCTTCCGGTTCCGATTCTTCTTCCGGTTCCGACTCTTCTTCCGGTTCCTCTTCGGGAACTTGTGAATCAGTCCACAAATCATTCCAATTTACATTTGACTCTTCATTATTATTAGGTGAGTCAATGGGACTTGTTCTAGAGGTAGACATCTATCACATAATATCAAACACGTTAAGAGATTAATATATCACATAATATTCATATGTTAAAAATATATAGTTTCCAACAAAAATGTTAAGCAATCATTTTTAAAGAAAACACGGTCGAAGTCCAGACTCACTAATGCATCCTAACAAACTCGATAAGACACACTAATGCAAATTTTCTGGTTCTCTAAGACCAACGCTCGGATACCAACTGAAATGTCCCGTTCTTATTGATTAAAAACGTTCCATATTAATTGATTTCGTTGCGAGGTTTTGACCTCTATATGAGACGTTTTTCAAAGACTGCATTCATTTTTAAACAAACCATAACCTTTATTTCATCAATAAAGGTTTAAAAAGCTTTACGTAGATTATCAAATAATGATAATCTAAAATATCCTGTTTACACACGACCATTACATAATGGTTTACAATACAAATATGTTACAACAAAATAAGTTTCTTGAATGCAGTTTTTACACAATATCATACAAGCATGGACTTCAAATCTTGTCCTTATTTAAGTATGCGACAGCGGAAGCTCTTAATAATCACCTGAGAATAAACATGCTTAAAACGTCAACAAAAATGTTGGTGAGTTATAGGTTTAACCTATATATATCAAATCGTAACAATAGACCACAAGATTTCATATTTCAATACACATCCCATACATAGAGATAAAAATCATTCATATGGTGAACACCTGGTAACCGACAATAACAAGATGCATATATAAGAATATCCCCATCATTCCGGGACACCCTTCGGATATGATATAAATTTCGAAGTACTAAAGCATCCGGTACTTTGGATGGGGTTTGTTAGGCCCAATAGATCTATCTTTAGGATTCGCGTCAATTAGGGTGTCTGTTCCCTAATTCTTAGATTACCAGACTTAATAAAAAGGGGCATATTCGATTTCGATAATTCAACCATAGAATGTAGTTTCACGTACTTGTGTCTATTTTGTAAATCATTTATAAAATCTGCATGTATTCTCATCCCAAAAATATTAGATTTTAAAAGTGGGACTATAACTCACTTTCACAGATTTTTACTTCGTCGGGAAGTAAGACTTGGCCACTGGTTGATTCACGAACCTATAACAATATATACATATATATCAAAGTATGTTCAAAATATATTTACAACACTTTTAATATATTTTGATGTTTTAAGTTTATTAAGTCAGCTGTCCTCGTTAGTAACCTACAACTAGTTGTCCACAGTTAGATGTATAGAAATAAATCGATAAATATTATCTTGAATCAATCCACGACCCAGTGTATACGTATCTCAGTATTGATCACAACTCAAACTATATATATTTTGGAATCAACCTCAACCCTGTATAGCTAACTCCAACATTCACATATAGAGTGTCTATGGTTGTTCCGAAATATATATAGATGTGTCGACATGATAGGTCGAAACATTGTATACGTGTCTATGGTATCTCAAGATTACATAATATATAATACAAGTTGATTAAGTTATGGTTGGAATAGATTTGTTACCAATTTTCACGTAGCTAAAATGAGAAAAATTATCCAATCTTGTTTTACCCATAACTTCTTCATTTTAAATCCGTTTTGAGTGAATCAAATTGCTATGGTTTCATATTGAACTCTATTTTATGAATCTAAACAGAAAAAGTATAGGTTTCTAGTCGGAAAAATAAGTTACAAGTCGTTTTTGTAAAGGTAGTCATTTCAGTCGAAAGAACGACGTCTAGATGACCATTTTAGAAAACATACTTCCACTTTGAGTTTAACCATAATTTTTGGATATAGTTTCATGTTCATAATAAAAATCATTTTCTCAGAATAACAACTTTTAAATCAAAGTTTATCATAGTTTTTAATTAACTAACCCAAAACAGCCCGCGGTGTTACTACGACGGCGTAAATCCGGTTTTACGGTGTTTTTCGTGTTTCCAGGTTTTAAATCATTAAGTTAGCATATCATATAGATATAGAACATGTGTTTAGTTGATTTTAAAAGTCAAGTTAGAAGGATTAACTTTTGTTTGCGAACAAGTTTAGAATTAACTAAACTATGTTCTAGTGATTACAAGTTTAAACCTTCGAATAAGATAGCTTTATATGTATGAATCGAATGATGTTATGAACATCATTACTACCTTAAGTTCCTTGGATGAACCTACTGGAAAAGAGAAAAATGGATCTAGCTTCAATGGATCCTTGGATGGCTCAAAGTTCTTGAAGCAAAATCATGACACGAAAACAAGTTCAAGTAAGATCATCACTTGAAATAAGATTGTTATAGTTATAGAAATTGAACCAAAGTTTGAATATGATTATTACCTTGTATTAGAATGATAACCTACTGTAAGAAACAAAGATTTCTTGAGGTTGGATGATCACCTTACAAGATTGGAAGTGAGCTAGCAAACTTGAAAGTATTCTTGATTTTATGAAACTAGAACTTTTGGAATTTATGAAGAACACTTAGAACTTGAAGATAGAACTTGAGAGAGTTCAATTAGATGAAGAAAATTGAAGAATGAAAGTGTTTGTAGGTGTTTTTGGTCGTTGGTGTATGGATTAGATATAAAGGATATGTAATTTTGTTTTCATGTAAATAAGTCATGAATGATTACTCATATTTTTGTAATCTTATGAGATATTTCATGCTAGTTGCCAAATGATGGTTCCCACATGTGTTAGGTGACTCACATGGGCTGCTAAGAGCTGATCATTGGAGTGTATATACCAATAGTACATACATCTAAAAGCTGTGTATTGTACGAGTACGAATACGGGTGCATACGAGTAGAATTGTTGATGAAACTGAACGAGAATGTAATTGTAAGCATTTTTGTTAAGTAGAAGTATTTTGATAAGTGTATTGAAGTCTTTCAAAAGTGTATAAATACATATTAAAACACTACATGTATATACATTTTAACTGAGTCGTTAAGTCATCGTTAGTCGTTACATGTAAGTGTTGTTTTGAAACCTTTAGGTTAACGATCTTGTTAAATGTTGTTAACCCAATGTTTATAATATCAAAAGAGATTTTAAATTATTATATTATCATGATATTATGATGTACGAATATCTCTTAATATGATATATATACATTAAATGTCGTTACAACGATAAACGTTACATATATGTCTCGTTTCAAAATCATTAAGTTAGTAGTCTTGTTTTTACATATGTAGTTCATTGTTAATATAATTAATGATATGTTTACTTATCATAATATCATGTTAACTATATATATAACCATATATATGTCATCATATAGTTTTTACAAGTTTTAACGTTCGTGAATCACCGATCAACTTGGGTGGTCAATTGTCTATATGAAACATATTTCAATTAATCAAGTCTTAACAAGTTTGATTGCTTAACATGTTGGAAACATTTAATCATGTAAACATCAATCTCAATTAATATATATAAACATGGAAAAGTTCGGGTCACTACATTAACAATGAACTACATATGTAAAAACAAGACTACTAACTTAATGATTTTTAAACGAGACATATATGTAACGATTATCGTTGTAAAGACATTTAATGTATATATATATATCATATTAAGAGATATTCATACATGATAATATCATGATAATATAATAATTTAAAATCTCATTTGATATTATAAACATTGGGTTAACAACATTTAACAAGATCGTTAACCTAAAAGTTTCAAAACAACACTTACATGTAACGACTAACGATGACTTAACGACTCAGTTAAAATGTATATACATGTAGTGTTTTAATATGTATTTATACACTTTTGAAAGACTTCAATACATTTATCAAAATACTTCTACTTAACAAAAATGCTTACAATTACATCCTCGTTCAGTTTCATCAACAATTCTACTCGTATGCACCCGTATTCGTACTCGTACAATACACAGCTTTTAGATGTATGTACTATTGGTATATACACTCCAATGATCAGCTCTTAGCAGCCCATGTGAGTCACCTAACACATGTGGGAACCATCATTTGGCAACTAGCATGAAATATCTCATAAAATTACAAAAATATGAGTAATCATTCATGACTTATTTACATGAAAACAAAATAACATATCCTTTATATCTAATCCATACACCAACGACCAAAAACACCTACAAACACTTTCATTCTTCAATTTTCTTCATCTAATTGATCTCTCTCAAGTTCTATCTTCAAGTTCTAAGTGTTCTTCATAAATTCCAAAAGTTCTAGTTTCATAAAATCAAGAATACTTTCAAGTTTGCTAGCTCACTTCCAATCTTGTAAGGTGATCATCCAACCTCAAGAAATCTTTATTTCTTACAGTAGATTATCATTCTAATACAAGGTAATAATCATATTCAAACTTTGGTTCAATTTCTATAACTGTAACAATCTTATTTTAAGTGATGATCTTACTTGAACTTGTTTTCGTGTCATGATTCTGCTTCAAGAACTTCGAGCCATCCAAGGATCCATTGAAGCTAGATCCATTTTTCTCTTTTCCAGTAGGTTTATCCAAGGAACTTAAGGTAGTAATGATGTTCATAACATCATTCAATTCATACATATAAAGCTATCTTATTCGAAGGTTTAAACTTGTAATCACTAGAACATAGTTTAGTTAATTCTAAACTTGTTCGCAAACAAAAGTTAATCCTTCTAACTTGACTTTTAAAATAAACTAAACACATGTTCTCTATCTATATGATATGCTAACTTAATGATTTAAAACCTGGAAACACGAAAAACACCGTAAAACCGGATTTACGCCGTCGTAGTAACACCGCGGGCTGTTTTGGGTTAGTTAATTAAAAACTATGATAAACTTTGATTTAAAAGTTGTTATTCTAAGAAAATGATTTTTATTATGAACATGAAACTATATCCAAAAATTATGGTTAAACTCAAAGTGGAAGTATGTTTTCTAAAATGGTCATCTAGACGTCGTTCTTTCGACTGAAATGACTACCTTTACAAAAATGACTTGTAACTTATTTTTCCGACTATAAACCTATACTTTTTCTGTTTAGATTCATAAAATAGAGTTCAATATGAAACCATAGCAATTTGATTCACTCAAAACGGATTTAAAATGAAGAAGTTATGGGTAAAACAAGATTGGATAATTTTTCTCATTTTAGCTACGTGAAAATTGGTAACAAATATATTCCAACCATAACTTAATCAACTTGTATTGTATATTATGTAATCTTGAGATACCATAGACACGTATACAATGTTTCGACCTATCATGTCGACACATCTATATATATTTCGGAACAACCATAGATACTCTATATGTGAATGTTGGAGTTAGCTATACAGGGTTGAGGTTGATTCCAAAATATGTATAGTTTGAGTTGTGATCAATACTGAGATACGTATACACTGGGTCGTGGATTGATTCAAGATAATATTTATCGATTTATTTCTGTATATCTAACTGTGGACAACTAGTTATAGGTTACTAACGAGGACAGCTGACTTAATAAACTTAAAACATCAAAATATATTAAAAGTGTTGTAACTATATTTTGAACATACTTTGATATATATGTATATATTGTTATAGGTTCGTGAATCAACCAGTGGCCAAGTCTTACTTCCCGACGAAGTAAAAATCTGTGAAAGTGAGTTATAGTCCCACTTTTAAAATCTAATATTTTTGGGATGAGAATACATGCAGGTTTTATAAATGATTTACAAAATAGACACAAGTACGTGAAACTACATTCTATGGTTGAATTATTGAAATCGAATATGCCCCTTTTTATTAAGTCTGGTAATCTAAGAATTAGGGAACAGACACCCTAATTGACGCGAATCCTAAAGATAGATCTATTGGGCCTAACAAACCCCATCCAAAGTACCGGATGCTTTAGTACTTCGAAATTTATATCATATCCGAAGGGTGTCCCGGAATGATGGGGATATTCTTATATATGCATCTTGTTAATGTCGGTTACCAGGTGTTCACCATATGAATGATTTTTATCTCTATGTATGGGATATGTATTGAAATATGAAATCTTGTGGTCTATTGTTACGATTTGATATATATAGGTTAAACCTATAACTCACCAACATTTTTGTTGACGTTTTAAGCATGTTTATTCTCAGGTGATTATTAAGAGCTTCCGCTGTCGCATACTTAAATAAGGACAAGATTTGGAGTCCATGCTTGTATGATATTGTGTAAAAACTGCATTCAAGAAACTTATTTTGTTGTAACATATTTGTATTGTAAACCATTATGTAATGGTCGTGTGTAAACAGGATATTTTAGATTATCATTATTTGATAATCTACGTAAAGCTTTTTAAACCTTTATTGATGAAATAAAGGTTATGGTTTGTTTAAAAATGAATGCAGTCTTTGAAAAACGTCTCATATAGAGGTCAAAACCTCGCAACGAAATCAATTAATATGGAACGTTTTTAATCAATAAGAACGGGACATTTCACCGTAGACCTCACACTTCGCCGCGCTATGACCATTTCTTTTACACTTGTTGCAAAATTTGGTGCAGAACCTCGAGTGATACTTTTCACACCTTTGGCATAGCTGCTTTTGATTGTTGTTGTTGTTGCGGTTGTTATTGTTGTTGGGATGATTGTTGTAGTTGTTGTTGTGCCGTTTGTTGTAGTTGCGATTGATGTTGCGATTGTTGGGATAGTTGTTGTTGTTTTGGTGACTCTTATCACCGTTTTCCTCCCACTTTCTTTTGACTAGCTTCACGTTGGCCTCTTCGGCCGCCTGTTCTTTAATTCTTCCCTCAATCTGGTTCACTAGTTTGTGAGCCATTCTACATGCCTTTTGTATGGAGGCAGGCTCGTGTGAACTTATATCTTCTTGGATTCTCTCCGGTAACCCTTTCACAAATGCATCGATCTTCTCTTCCTCATCTTCGAACGCTCTCGGACACAATAGGCACAACTCTGTGAATCGTCTTTCGTACGAAGTAATATCGAATCCCTGTGTTCGTAACCCTCTAAGTTATGACTTGAGCTTATTGACCTTGGTTCTGGGACGGTACTTCTCGTTCATCAAGTGCTTGAATGCTGACCACGGTAGCGCGTAAGCAGCATCTTGTCCCACTTGCTCTAGATAGGTATTCTACCATGTTAACGTAATACCTATGAAGGTATGCGTAGCGTACTTCACTTTGTCTCCTTCAGCACACTTACTTATGGAAAACACCGATTCAACTTTCTCGGTCCACCGTTTCAATCCGATTGGTCCTTCGATCCCATCAAATTCTGAAGGTTTGCAGGCAGTGAATTCCTTGTAGGAGCATCCTACACGATTTATTGCGCCGTTAGCTGTATTGCTAGATTCAGAGTTATTGTTGGTATATAGCGCGGCCTGTACTGCGGCTATGTTTGAAGCAAGAAAGACACGAAATTCCTCTTCGCTCATATTCAAGGTGTGTCGAGTAGTCGGTGCCATTTCCTTCAAAATAGTCAAATGAAACAAGTTAATCATACAGAATATTAAGAGTAGTCAATAGTATCTCGTAGCATAATATGAACTCATTTATAAAAGCTTTTTCTTCATATTAGCATTTTATAAGTTTAAATTCGGGTACTACCTACCCGTTAAGTTCATACTTAGTAGCTAATATACAATTCAACTACTACAATTCCATATGAAAAACTGATTATAATAATATATCACATACAAATATTCTTCAAACTTACAACATCGCTATATTACATATAACATGAAATATAGTACACTTTGATACATGACAGTTTTAAAGATAAATCTAGTTAATACGCAAGTTGTTCAGCAAAGGAAATAAAGACACGTAATTCATAAGTCCAGAAACAAGTCATGCATTCTGGTTTTACTAAGACGACTTCCCATCCTTGGTCTTGTGGAAAATAACCGTTATGACCATTGGCTAGGCAACATGTTGAAATGTTGTCAAAAGGACGAGGGTTTCGTAATGTCCAACAGCCCCGTAATAATTTAAAAACCTTGTTTCTCACCCCAACTACCGAATCCATAACTTGTGGGAAAGTTTTATTTAAAAGCTGCAATCCGATGTTCTTTTTCTCACTTTGGTAAGAAGCGAACATCACTAACCCGTAAGCATAACATGCTTCTTTATGTTGCATGTTAGAAGCTCTTTCTAATTCACGAAATCCTATGTTGGGATATGTTGAGTCAAAATAGGTTCTTAACACGTAGCGTAAAATTGCATTTGGGTTCCCCGCATTTAACGCTTTAAAGAAAACACGGCGTAGCTTACGGTCTCCCCAATGTGATATATCCCACCTATCAAAGGAAAGCCTTTTATAAACTAAGGCATTTCTGGAAAGTCTTTCAAATGTTTGACAAGTTAATTTATCCATAATTAATTGTGCTGATGAATTCTGACCGACTCTAGACAAGATTTCCTCAATCATATCCTCTGGTAGATCTTCTAAAATATTCGGTTGTCTACCCTTAACGTCCATTTTGTTTTTATACTGTAAAATAGACAAGGATTAGATTCGTAAAAGATAATTAACAAACAATACAAGCAATTTTTTACATAGAACATAAAAGTACAAGCACACTACAATACATTTATTACACAATATGCTCACACCCCTCTAATCTGAATCACTGATTTCTTCTTCTTCGGACTTGGTTCTTTTTCCTAATCTTCTAGGGATATAAGATGTTCCTCTAATACGATTCGTCATTTTCCACATTGGTTTAGAGGTTCCCGGGTTATTGTCACGATATTGAAAATACGGGTGTTGACGGTACATATAAAGTTCATCGGGTTCGGAATCAGATTTCTCTATTTTGATGCCTTTTCCCTTATTATTTTCTTTTGCCCCATTAAATTGGGTCGGGGTAATTTCTATAACATCATCGGAATCCTCATCAGGATCCGATTCATCAGAAAATTGGTAATTTTCCCAATATTTTGCTTCCTTAGCGGAAACACCATTGACCATTATTAACTTTGGTCCATTGGTTGAGGATTTTATTTTATTTGACCGGTTTTCTGTGGTTCCTACTATTCCCCTGATGATGTAGCGTGAGGGTACGAAAATAGCTTATATTTTTGCAGAAAATACTATGAAATACGATACAATTTTACACAAGATATTTATTTATTTATAGAATGGATATACTTAAACCTTGCTACAACACTTATAGGCAGTGTACCTAATCGTACAGTAGTGTAGTTTTTAGTAAGTCCGGTTCGTTCCACAGGGAATCTTTTTAAACAAAGCTTAACGCTATATTAGTTTACTTTTATAAAAATACAAATATATATATATATATATATATATAAGTAATATTATTATTATAAAGGGGGGTTTTTACCGTTTAATGACCGGTTTGTCGATTTTAAAACTTTAGTCGCAGTTAAAATAAAATAAATACAAGACTTAAATTAAAGCATAAAGTAAATAACGATAATGAAATTTCGAATAATAAAAGTGCGATAAAATAAACTTGCGATAATTAAAAAAGTACGATAATTAAAAGTGCAATTAAATACAATAACAATAAAAATGCGATAATTAGAAGTGCAATTAAATATAAAATAAAGGAAATTAAATATGAAATAAAAGAATTATGCTTATTTAAACTTCCGTAATCATGATGTTTGACGTGTTGATTTTAGTTTTATGCCCATGGGTTAATTGTCCTTTGTCCTGGATTATTTAATATGTCCGTCTGGTTTTTGTCCATAACAGTCCATCAGTCATAAATATAAAGTGCGAGTGTCCTCGTCAAATTATCCTTATACCCGAAGTTAAATATTCCAACTAATTGGGGACTTAAACTGTAACAAGATTTTAATACTTTGTTTAATAATTACACCAGGATGTCGACTGAGTGTAACCCAAGGTTTTAATATTTTGTTATCAATTATACCAAGTGTCCTTGTACATAATTTCACCCCTGTTTTAATTATTCTAGTGGCTATTAATCCATTCCCGTGTCCGGTTAAATGAACGATTATTCGTACATATAAATACCCCGCCCATCGTGTCCGATTGAGTGTATATGGTAATTTATAGGGACGCCCAATTGTAAATCTTTATATTAACATTAACAAACTATCATTTAGTTAAACAAATATAAAGCCCATTAATAGCTCATAGTCTAATTTCCACAAGTGTCGTTCTTTTGTCCAAACCCCAATTATGGTACAAAGCCCAATTACCCAATTTTAGTAATTAGCCCAACATCATGATTACTTCGTTTTAAATAAGCATAATAATAACTTAGCTACGAGACATTAATGTAAAAAGGTTGAACATAACTTACAATGATTAAAAATAGCGTAGCGTTACACGGACAGAATTTCGACTTACACCCTTACAATATTCGCTAACATACCCTTATTATTAGAATTATAATTAAAATTAAAATATAAAATATAAATATATATATATATATATATATATATATATATATATATATATATATATATATATATATATATATATATATATATATATATATATATATATATATATGTTACGTATGAATGAGGAGAAGAAAAAGATTATCATTTTACGATCAGAATGCGCGAGCTTTATAGGGATTTTCAGAAATTGGGGCTCTGCGACTCGCGGCATTTTTGGCCTTCAAACTCCGCGAGTCGCGGAGATTGAAATTACAGCTCAAACCAATTTGGAGTCTTTCTTGCCGACGGTTTTTATTATTTATTATAATATATAAATAATTATAAGAATTATTTAAATATTATATTATATTTATGTGCATAGTTGACTTGTAATTTTTAGTCCGTTGCGTCGAGCGTTGAGAGTTGACTCTGGTCCCGGTTCCGGATTTTCGAACGTCCTTGCGTACAATTTAATATCTTGTACTTTGCGTTTTGAATCTTGTACTCTTGTAATTTCGAGACGTTTCTTATCAATAATTGGAACCTCTTTGATTGTATTTTGTACTTTTGAGCTTTTTGGTCGTTTGCGTCTTCAATTCGTCGAATCTGTCTTTTGTCTTCACCTTTTATTATTTAAACGAATATCACTTGTAAATAGAACAATTGCAACTAAAAGCTTGTCTTTCTTGAGGAATAATGCTATGAAATATATGTTCGTTTTTAGCATTATCAAATATTCCCTCACTTGAGCGTTGCTTGTCCTCAAGCAATATCGTCTTGAAATACAAGAATCACTTCTTTATTCTTCACACTTTGTACATCAGTGATTTCTTTACGGCGGTATAAACAATGGTAGTAACGATAAGGTTTACAGTCCCACATGACTATAAAAATTTAGATCCATTAAGGAAACTTGATCTTTATGAAAACATTTGATCTTTTGAAAATTAAATCTAGTTTTTACCCTAGATAAGTTTTCCGGAATAAACCTTTACCGGTGTTTGCAAAATATTTTTGTGGTTTTGGTGGGTTTCAAATTTGAAAATTTTAGCTCAAAACTTATGGTTTTGTGTCACCCACTTGCTAACCTTGTATTTGGAAAGCAACACGTCCAGTTTACTTGTCCCGTATATTACCTTTCGGTAAACTACCGTCCGGTTGTAAAGGAAAGCGTTGAACAAGCAACTGTTAAGGCAATGTCCCCTGACATGTTTTTAATTATGGTCTATAACGTGTCGGACACAATTACTATCCTTGGTAGGAGCAATAGTAAAGCTCACCCTTATAATTTTTCGGTCTGGCACAAGGTCCTGTCTTTAACCACTATGCAACCACCGTTCTTACGGTTGACACCCGTTTTAGTTCAGGTGACCTAATGAATTCCAGGTGAATTCCTAGGATTTTACGTTCAATGGTAATGAACGCATTGAAAATAGGGTTTTCAGAAAACAAATCGGTTTGTAATTTTGATCAAAATATTTTCTCGTTCAAGCTCGAGTTTAGATATCATTGAATTCCATGAGTTTGAATTCTCAATCTTTAAGGTCAATCTCTAGGATTGAGTAATATCAGTCTTAAAAGCTGATTTTTAATCTTTAAGGAGATTATCCTTTCTGGGGATCTGATTCATTAGTCTTATCCAGCTAATTTGCATGGTGCCCCCCCATTGTACGAGATAAGTCCTTCTCATGGTTAGGATAAATCTGACCACTTGGCGACCCTGTTTAATGCTGAGGTCCGTGGATTTCCTGCTGATTTTAGTGATGACTTTTCTAGATTTTTCGTCAACCTACAGCTGGTCTGGATGACAACTTCATGACCTAAATCAAGAAGCGCGTTTCTTTTTCGGAAGACTTTACTTCCTTTTAATGATGGAATTGATTCATCGTGTAGATCCATATCTTCTTTTCTTTCATCGGGTAAAACAGTTTAGTTTAGTCCAAAGCAAAAATATTTTCAGTTATTTGTTACAGATATATGTGACATATGTTTGAGATAACTTGGTAAATTTTCCCACACTTGGCTTTTATTTTCCTTTTTATCGTCCTCTATTCCATTTTAAATGAATTTTAACATTTTGGTTTGTTTCTCAATTTATGTCCTTTCCGAGGTAACAATAATTTCGGTGTTAAAACCTAGTTTTATCGTTCATAAATATGTATAAACATGATTTTGAGTTCATTTAATTGAAAATTTTGAAAAATTTTACTAGAATTGGGTAGTCAGTATATAAGACCAGGGCTGTTCTTTATTATCAGAGAGCACTAGATTCTAATACAACTACTGCTTTACTAGTATTTTTAATGGTAACCAAGTGTATAAAGTAAAAAATTTTAAAATCCGAAAGAATTTAACCCCTTCCCACACTTAAGATCTTGTAATGCCCTCATTTGCAAGAAATCAGTAATAATTTAAATTATTGAGGGTGATTTGTGTGAAAATGATTAAATTTTTACCAAAGTTTCCAAATATATTGGCGTTTGTTTGCTGAATGATAAATGGTGCACATCATTTGTTCATTCCGTCTTGTTGTTATTTCACATATATTTTGCATCTTGTCGTCAAAATTAGTTGCTTTTGCTGAACTTAATGCCAGTCTTTGAAAATGCGTTGTTTTACCCTGTTGTGTACATAAGATAAACTGCAAACATATATACATATTTTTGAAGTTTGGTATATTACCCCACATTCAAAAATTATTAAAATCTAAGAATAAAAGTTAGACAATTATAAAAACTATTACAATATTAACAAAAGTATTAAACGTATCTTTCATTACAAATTACAAAATAAATAAAACTAAGTATACTAGGGATGATACTGGTACCAATAGGGGTTCCAGGCATAACCATAGGTGCTATAGAATGCTTCGGCAGGGTTATACGTAGGATACGGTGGTTGCATCTCTATAGTCCAGGGAGGGAAGATGGGTTTCGGTGTAGGAATATAGTTTCTACCTATATGTTGGCAATGAGCTATGATTTGGTTCTGATGAACTTGCCAATCTTCAAATGCTCTCTGTCTAGCATTTTCGTACTCCTGTGAAGCTATAAACCTTTGCATTTCTTGCATCTCATTTCCCCCTCCTACATTACCTTGCTGTTGGTTTCTCTCAACCTGTGGATGTCTACCATGGTATGGTACTGCGGCGTTATTTCGCCTCTTCAAAACTTTCGCACCATGGTATACATTTAAACCTATAGTATCGCGGGGTTCTGGTTCTTCGACTAATAATCCCCCCCGACTTATATCCACACCGAGATATTCACCAATCAAAGTAATAAAAATACCACCTCCTATTATGCTATGCGGTCTCATCCCCCGAACCATAGCTGATAAATAATAACCCACACAATATGGTATACTTACAGCGCTTTGTGGGTCTCGAATACACATATGGTAAAACAAATCCTGTTCATTTACCTTTTCCTTGTTCTTACCCCTTTGTGTAATCAAATTAGCTAAAAGCCTATGAATCACTCTTAATTCGGCTCTATCTATATCTAAATAAGAGTAATTTCCCCCTTTGAAACGGTGATGGCTTGTCATTTGACTCCACATACCGTGTGTATCAAAATTTTCATCTATCTTTCTACCGTTTAGTATCAACCCTATACAATCGGCAGATGCTAACTCCTCAGGCGTATATATACGTAAAGCCTGAGCCATGTCCAGTAAAGACATGTGGCGCATCGAACCGCCTAACAAAAATCTAATAAAAGAACGATCGATTAAACTAGCTACCCGATCATTCAATTCTATACTACACAACAATTCTTCACACCATACTTTATATACAGGTCTACGCATGGTGAATAAACGTACCCAGTCATTAAAAGTAGAATTACCATACCTCTGTACAAGTAATTCCCTAATTGGCCCGGCCAATTCTACAGCTTCTAAGGGTCCCCATTCTATGACCCTCGGTACCTCAACAACCTTAGAATGAAGCGTATGCAACCCCCTTTGGTATTTTGGATAATCTATCCAAAGTCTGTCAAATCTCAGGTTCGGGTGCAACTCTTCCAAGTGCATATCAGAAAAGGTCATGACTGGATGAGGTATATCCTGCTTGTAGTAGTTATCCACCTCCTGTTGTTCCGCATTCTCAGCAGGAGCATTGCGAGCTTGGGATGAAGATTCACCCCTTTCAGTCTGCAAAACACATCAAACACAATTTTTGTGCATCCAAATATGCATTAGTGTCAGCAAAATCATCAATCAAAATAATTACAATGACATGATCAATTTATATCAAACTTAAGCTCATTTTCACATTTTTATCAAATCTACACTTTTTCAAATAAGCATATATGAAAATGTTCGCCAAGTTCATAAGCATTTAACTCAAATAACATGTCAAAATAATCATTACTAGCAATTAAACAAGTCTCAAATGGCATTATCTCTCAAAAATCAAGTTCATGAATTTTAGACTTTGAAAAAGTCCACTTTAATTCTCAAAATCATGTTTAGGCTCAAAGTTTGGATCATTTAACTACCTAAACATGTTACACTACTTAATTTAGCAACAATTCATGACAAAAATCGGCCATAACCTGTTTATATCAAAAAGCCCCAAATTTGCTCAAGAACACAAACCCTAGATTACTCAAAATTTGAAGTTTAAGGCTTCTAATCATGTTAAACAGCATCAATCTAGGTTATACAAGCATAATACATAAACAATTTAAGTCTAATTACACTAAAAAGCATCAAAATCAAATTTGAAAAAATAGCTCAAGAACACTAATTTCGGATTAAATGGTGTTTAGGTGTAGAAATTTACCGTTTTTCTTGAGTAATTCCTAGATAGCATCCTTCTCAACATGATTTTAGTAAAAGATTTGGTGATTAACGGTTAAAAATTGTGATTTTGGGGGTGTTTTTGGGTGTTTTTTTCGGAGTATTTCGCAGGTTTTTCGCTGTGTTTTCTGTTGTGGGGAGTGAAACTGAGCTGTTTCAGCTCTTTTTATTTTTTCTGTAATCCGGTCCTCCCGCGACTCGCGGGGATTAAACCTCCAAACTCCGCGAGTCGCGGAGTTTGGTATATATATATATATATATATATATATATATATATATATATATATATATATATATATTTTTTTTTTTTAATCTTTAACTTATAAAACAATTAAGTAATTAATTTTAAAATTTTGTTTCCCTTGTTATTTAGGACGAGGTCGTTTCGGATCGATGTCCTAGTCTGTCCCTCGACAAAATTTTAAAATTTGTCTTTTTGTAGCGATTGTTTTAAAAGCTAAGATTTTTGGTTTTTTTTAATGTTTTTGGCATACTTTAATTCAGTAAGATTAAAAATAATGATAATAAAAGTTCTCGTCCCTCCCTTGGGTAAAGCAATTTCGGTTCAAAGACCTAGTCTTCAACTTACGACAAATTTTTAAAATTCATATTTTTAAATTAATGAGATAAAGTAAATTTTTGTTTTTAAATTCACACAACTTAAATATAAAATTCAAAATTAATATTAAAAATTCACACCAAACTTAAAATTTGAAATGCATAAAAGTAAAAATTCATATTTTAAAAATTAAAAATTCACACCAAACTTAATTTAAAAATTCATATTATAAATTCACACCAAACTTATATTAATTTTTCAAATATTTACAATTTTAAATATATTGTTTTTACAAAGTTTACAATATTAATTTAAGATTTAAATATTAATTTTAAAAACATGGTAAAAATAAAATTAAAAATCTTTTTGGCTTTTTATCCCACTTTAATCAATCAAATATTATCAAAAATATGCGCCCCTCTTTTCGGTAAAGTAATTTCGGTTCCAAAACCTAATTTAACAAATGACGAATTTTTGAAATATTTTGGGTTGATTGATTAAAGATATTTATACCTTAAGAATAAACGTTAAATTTTGCAGTGATGTAATAAATTTTTGAATGATATCAATAATTTCGGTCGCCAAACCTAATTTTATTTAATACCAATTTAATACTTTATAGCGAACAAATTAGCGTTTATCATCAAAAGGTTTAAAAATAAAAATAAATAAAATAAAAACTGTACAAACATACCTGTGAAATAGATTTCTTAGTTATATGATCTATCCCATTCATAAGATAGTCGGTTTAATTGGTTTTCCATAGCTACATAGGCGTAACCTCGAGCATTCAGTGTCTTTTCTTCTAAACATATGAACGGTCCGTCTCTGCATAAAGTAACAAATTCGGTATTTGAATAGGTTTGATTATTTGAACATTTACCTCCATGTGACCATTTTCCGCATTTGTGACATCGTTCTAGGTGTCGTGCTCTTCTTTTCGCTGCGGATTTTGATTTTCCTTTACCAAATTGTAATTTATTATCTTCGCATCTGGATTCTTTTCTAACTCCGTCCATTCTTTCTCTGATTACTGATACTAATTCACTCGGTAGTATGTCATTATTTCGTTTAGTGATCAAAGCGTGTAGCATTAGACCATGGTTTAGTTCACAGGCAGTCTTCATTTTGTAAAAACCTAAAAAAAATAAAAATTCAGAATGGGGGGAGAAGACTAGTTCTTTAGGGTCTGCTAGGGAAAGACCATTCGGGTTCCATTTTCGAGAACTACACGAAAACAGACAATCTAACTCTAACAGAAATACATATTATCCTTTAAAGACTTGATTCTCCCCACACTTAGTTAGCTGTGGTGTCGAAATTGTGATTAACTTCGTTGTCGACTTCCATCGGACTATGTATGTAGTGTTTAACTCTGTGACCATTAACTTTAAATTCAATCCCATTTGAATTTATCAATTCTACTGTTCCGTATGGGAAAACTCTTTTAACTATGAATGGTCCAGACCATCTTGATTTCAATTTTCCAGGAAATAGCTTGAATCGTGAATTGAAAAGAAGAACTATGTCTCCTTCTTTAAATTCTTTTGAAATTCTGATTCTTTTATCATGCCATTTCTTCGTTCATTCTTTATAGATTAATGAATTTTCGTATGCTTCATGTCTTAATTCTTCTAATTCGTTTAGTTGACTTAATCATAGACGTCCAGCTTCATGTAAATCAAGATTACATGTCTTCAAAGCCCAAAATGCTTTGTGTTCAATTTCTACTGGAAGATGACATGATTTTCCATAAACAAGTGTAAAAGGTGTGGTTCCAATTGGAGTTTTGTAGGCTGTTCTAAAAGTCCAGAGTGCATCCTCCAATTTAATGGACCATTCCTTCGGATTTGATCCTACGGTTTTCTCTAGAATACGTTTTAAGGCTCGGTTGGTATTTTCAACTTGTCCACTTGTTTGTGGATGATATGCGGTGGAGATTTTATGAGTTACTCCATATCTTTTAAGAACTTTCTAAAGTTGATTATTACAGAAATGAGTACCCCGATCACTTATCAAAGCTTTCGGTGTTCCAAACCTTGCAAAAAGACGTTTTAAAAAGTTGACTACAACTCGTGCATCGTTAGTTGGGAGAGCTTGTGCTTCCGCCCATTTAGATACATAATCAATGGCTACGAGTATATATAGATTATTATGAGATTTTGGAAATGGACCCATAAAGTCAATACCCCAAATGTCAAATACTTCACATACTTGGATGACATTTTGTGGCATTTCATCACGTTGACTTATTTTTCCGGCCCTTTGACAAGCATCACAGGATTTGCAAAGAAGGTGTGCATCTTTGTAAATTGTAGGCCAATAGAATCCAGCATCATAAACTTTTCTTGCTATTAGTTGAGGCCCATAATGCCCTCTTGTTGGTCCTGTGTGACAATGGTTTAAAATTTTACTAGCTTCATCTCCAAATACACATCGGCGTATTATTCCATCGGGACAACTTTTAAACAGATGTGGATCTTCCCAAAAATAGTGTTTTATATCACTGAAGAATTTCTTTCGTCTTTGGTACGATAATCCTTTTTCAAGGAATCCACAAACTAAGTAGTTTGCATAGTCTGCAAACCATGGGATTTCTTTATAATCTATCTTCAATAGATTTTCATCAGAAAAGTTGTCTTGTATGGCTGATTCATTTAGAACTTCTAATTCGGGATTTTCAAGACGAGAAAGATGATCAGCGGCGAGATTTTCTGCTCCTCTTTTATCTCGGATTTCAATATCAAACTCTTGTAAGAGTAAGATCCAACAGATTAATCTTGGTTTAGCATCTTATTTTGAAAATAGGTATCTAAGAGCAGAATGGTCGGTATAGACCACCGTTTTTGCTAGAACGAGATATGATCGAAATTTGTCAAAAGCAAAGACAATAGCAAGGAGTTCTTTTTTAGTAGTTGTATAGTTCGTTTGTGCTCCTTGTAACGTCTTACTAGCATAATATATAGGTTGAAATCGTTTTTCAATCCTTTGTCCTAAAACGGCTCCCATTGAAAAATCACTTGCATCGCACATTAGTTCAAATGGTAGATTCCCATTTGGTGTTATCATGATCGGCGCATTAGTGAGTTTCTCTTTAAGAATATTAAAGGATTTGATACACTCATCTGAAAAGATGAATGGAGCATCCTTTTCTAGGAGTTTATTCATAGGAGTGGCAATTTTTGAAAAATCTTTTATGAAACGTCGGTAAAAACCGGCATGCCCTAGAAAACTCCTAACTCCTCTAACATTGGTGGGATGTGGAAGTTTAGCAATTACATCTACTTTAGCTCTATCCACTTCAATTCCTTCTTTTGAAATTTTATGTCCAAGAACGATGCCTTCTTTAACCATGAAATGGCATTTCTCCCAATTAAGTACTAGATTTGATTGTTCGCATCTAAGAAGCATTCGTTCCAGATTAACTAGACATGATTCAAATGTATCACCGAAGACTGAAAAGTCATCCATGAAAACTTCCATGCATTCTTCTATCATGCCGTGAAAAATCGCCATCATACACCTTTGAAAGGTTGCAGGGGCGTTGCAAAGTCCAAATGGCATGCGTTTGTAAGCAAAAGTACCATAAGGGCACGTGAATGTGGTTTTCTCTTGGTCCTCGGGTGCTATTGGAATTTGAAAATATCCGGAAAATCCATCTAGAAAACAATAGTAACTATTTTCGGCTAATCTTTCCAATATTTGATCAATGAAAGGTAAGGGAAAGTGATCTTTTCTGGTGGCGTCATTTAATTTTCTATAATCAATACATACACGCCATCCTGTTACAGTCCTAGTAGGAATAAGCTCATTTTTCTCATTTGTAATGACAGTCATGCCACCTTTCTTAGGCACGCATTGAACTGGGCTTACCCATGGACTATCAGAGATTGGATAAATTAAACCTGCATCTAGCAGTTTAATAATCTCTTTCTTAACTACATCTTGCATATTAGGATTTAGTCTTCGTTGGCGTTGCACATACGTTTTATGACCTTCTTCCATAAGGATTTTATGTGTGCAATACGAAGGACTTATTCCTTTAATATCATGAATCTTCCATGCAATGGCTGGTTTATGAGCTTTCAACACAGAAATGAGTTGTGATTTCTCATTTTCAGTAAGAGAAGACGATATTATTACAGGAAATTCAGATTCACCATGTAAATAAGCGTATTCCAAATGGTTTGGAAGTGGCTTTAACTCTAATTTCGGAGGTTCTTCTATCGATGATTTATATCGATATTTGTCTTCTTCTTTTAGCATTTGAATTTCTTCTGTTGTTGGTTCATATCCATTAGCTATAAGTGTAGCTAATATTTCAGCTTCATCAATTGGTTCATTACCTTCTCCTAAAGAACATTCTCCTGTTCCTTGTAATTCTGGAAATTCTTCTAATAATTCTGCATGTGCATCTATAGTTTGAATATAATAACATGTATCATCTACAGATTGTGATTGTTGCATTGCTCTATCAACTGAAAAGGTAACACTCTCATCCTCTATACTTAGGGTCAATTTCTTACCGAACACGTCTATCATTGCTTTAGCCGTGTTTAAGAATGGTCTTCCTAATATGAGAGGAACTTGAGAATCTTCTTCCATGTCCAGAACAACAAAATCTACTGGAAATACTAAAGTACCAACTTTAACTAGCATGTTCTCCATTATCCCTCTAGGATATTTTATTGATCTATCGGCTAGTTGTATGCTTATTCTGGTTGGTTTCAATTCTCCAAGGTCTAGTTTAGCGTATAGTGAATACGGCATTAGATTTATACTAGCACCTAAGTCTGCCAATGCTTCTATTGAACTAAGACTACCCAGAAAACATGGAATTGTGAAACTTCCTGGATCAGATAGTTTTTCTGGTATCTTATTCAACAACACTGCTGAACAATTAGCATTCATAGTAACAGCCGAGAGTTCTTCCATTTTCTTTCTATTTGAGATTAGATCTTTCAAGAATTTAGCATATCTAGGCATTCCTGAAATCACATCAATGAAAGGAAGATTTACATTTATCTGTTTAAACATATCCAAGAATTTGGATTGCTCAGCTTCAAGTTTCTCTTTCTTCATTTTACTCGGGTAAGGAAGTGGTGGTTGGTATGGTTTAACATAAGGTTTAGCCTTAACTATGTTATCTTCATTAACCTTTTCAACTACCGGTTCTTTTTCCTTATCTTGATCAGGTTATGGTTCTTGTGGAGTAGGAATAGCTTCATCAGAAGTTACAGGTATTTCAGGTGGTTTAAGTGTTGTACCACTTCTTGTGGTAATGGCTTTAGCTGTTTCATTCCGGGGGTTAGCATTTGTATCACTAGGTAGACTTCCCGGTTTTCTTTCACCTATTAACCTTGCTAGGTTACTTACTTCTTGTTCCAGATTTTGAATAGAAGCTTGTTGATTTCTAAATGCTTGAGCATTTTGTTCATTGGTTTGTTTTTGAGATGTGAAAAACTGTGTTTGAGTTTCAACTAGCTTTGTCATCATATCTTCTAAATTCGGCTTTTTATCATCGGTTTGTTGTGGTGGTTTGTTTTGAAAATTAGGTCTTTGCTGATTGTAAGTATTATTGGATACTTGTTGATTTCTAGGACCTTGTTGGTTGTTGTATGGAATATTTCTGTTATAATTCTGGTTTTGATTGTAAATTGGTCTTGGCGGTTGATAATTATTCTGATAATTATTTCCAGGCCTTTGGTTTATGTATGAAATATTCTCTCTTTGTTCCATTGTTAATTCAATACTGAGACAATCTTTTGTCAAATGTGGTCCTCCACACTGCTCATAACTAATTCGTATTGAGTGAATATCTTTAGTCATCTTTTCCATTCGTCTCTCCACAGCATCTATCTTTGCGGAAATGGAATCTAAGTCATGGCTAGAATCGGCTCTAGCTGCTTTAGATGATCTAACGATGTCTTTTTCTTGGTGCCACTCATGTGAGTGGGAAGCAGTGTTATCAATAATTTTGTAAGCATCAGTTTCGGTTTTCTTCATAATAGAACCACCAGCTGCTATATCTATGTCTTTCCTTGTAGTGATGTCGCATCCTTGGTAGAATATTTGTACTATTTGACAGGTGTCTAAACCATGTTGCGGACATCCTCTTAACAATTTTCCATATCTAGTCCATGCCTCATATAGAGTTTCATTCGGTTTCTGTGTAAACGTAACAATTTCTGCTTGAAGTCTTACGGCTTTAGATGCAGGAAAGAATTGTTTAAGAAATTTGTCAACTAAAACATCCCATGTATCGATCGCCCCTTCAGGTAACGATTCCAACCAATCTTTGGCTTCTCCCTTTAAAGTCCAGGGAAATAACATGAGATATATCTGTTCATCCTCCACTTCTCGGATTTTAAATAGTGTGCAGATCCTATTAAAGGTACGTAGATGTTCATTTGGATCTTTCTTCGGCGCACCACTAAATTGGCATTGATTAGTCACCATGTGTAGAATTTGTCCTTTGATTTCATAATCTGGCGCATTAATGTCTGGATGAGTAATTGCGTGACCTTGGCCAGTGCGTTTAGCTCTCATTCGGTCTTCCATACTTAAAGGTTCCAGATTCTCCATAATTGAATTTGTTGAATCGAAATCACTAGAGGATTCTGATTTAATGGTTCCTTCCTCAACAATCTCTGTTTGAATGATTGGTGGTTCCGGAGGAAAGTTTAATGGTTCAGGATCTACGAACCGTTCCTGAATATTCTCCGGATTCTCAATTGTGAGGTCGGGTTCAAAAAATGGATTATCGAAAATTTGAACTGAAGTACTTGGTCGACTGGATGACGATTCTAAAGAAAAATCAACGGCGGTTATATTTGCTAAATGTCTTGATCTAGTTACAGGTGGTGAACGTACAAAAGGTGGTGATCGTCTTGCTCGGTGCATTCACTGAATATCCTATTAGTTTTTAAAAGGAAAGAAAAATTATAATAAGTTATCCAATTAATAGACTTTTCTGATTTTGCCCACGTTTTGAATAGCCAAAAGATGCAGCAGAGGGGCAGGATTCGTTTGGTCTCAATATAATTGAGGACTGTTTGGCTCCAATAACCCGGTCCACGTACAAATCCAACTATTACTACGAACCAGAAAATTTTGATGTCTATCAATTTAACCACTTAAAATAAATTTTCGTAATTTTAAGAAATTTAGATAAGAAGTAGAATAAAAATCTATGTCCTAAAACTAGAAAAGCGAGAAATAAGAAAGAAAAAGAGTTCGTCGGAAAAAGGTTGAAAAAGAAAAATGGTTGAAAAATAAAAGGTGACGGAAAAATTAAAGAAACTTATAAAACTTAAAAGTACATGACTAACCTAACCTTATTACTATAACTAACTTAAAATTATAATCGCAAATTGAAATTACTAATTGGAATGATAATTGATACATAGGTAAAAGGTGTCTAAAAATTTTAAAGCTTACAGGAAAAACTAAATCCCAAATGGAAATAACTTAAAAAAAAAACTAAAACTTAAAAAGGCATCACAAAATTCTAAAGCACCTAAATCTTATTCTAAAGAAAAAGCACTTAAGGAATTCTACGGCAAAGCCTAAAAATCTAGAAGTAAAAATAACTATGGCAAAAACTGAGTTCAAAACTAAAAACTAGCTAAAAATACAAATATTACGTTAAAACGATTGAAAAGGGACAAAATATAAAAATATACAAAAAGTCGTAAAAAGTACAATTTTTATAAAAATATTATTTTTATATTATTTATTTATTAAAACTACTAATTTTACAAATTAATTAAACTAATTAATACTAAATAATACAAATTAATTAAAACTTAAATTAAATACTAAATTAATTAAATATTTAACCCTAATTACAAATTAATTAATAATAATTAATAATACTCCGTAATAAATGTAGGATTAGGGCTTCCTGTTGGTGTCAGGTCCCCTCCGCGAGTTGCGGTATTCAAGGCACCAAACCCCGTGAGTTGCGGGGTTCAGAAATTCAACTGACAGGTTTAAAATTCGACGCGTTTTTCTTTATTATTAATTTTTTTTTGTTTTTAATTTTTATGTTTCTATATATATAAAAGATATTTAAATAAAACTTTATATCTTTATAAACTAAAATAAAAATATAGAAACTTATAAAACTTAAATATTTAACGAAATCTTAAAAATACATAAATTTTTTTTTATTAGCGTTGCGCTTCCGGCGTTTAAGAAGTTCCCCGGCAGTGGCGCCAAAATTACTTGATGATGTAGCGTGAGGGTACGAAAATAGCTTATATTTGTAGTGACCCGAACTTTTCCATGTTTATATATATTAATTGAGATTGATATTTACATGATTAAATGTTTCCAACATGTTAAGCAATCAAACTTGTTAAGACTTGATTAATTGAAATATGTTTCATATAGACAATTGACCACCCAAGTTGACCGGTGATTCACGAACGTTAAAACTTGTAAAAACTATATGATGACATATATATGGATATATATATAGTTAACATGATACTATGATAAGTAAACATATCATTAAGTATATTAACAATGAGCTACATATGTAAAAAACAAGACTACTAACTTAATGATTTTTAAACGAGACATATATGTAACGATTATCGTTGTAAAAACATTTAATGTATATATATCATATTAAGAGATATTCATACATGATAATATCATGATAATATAATAATTTAAAATCTCATTTGATATTATAAACATTGGGTTAACAACATTTAACAAGATCGTTAACCTAAAGGTTTCAAAACAACACTTACATGTAACGACTAACGATGACTTAACGACTCAGTTTAAATGTATATACATGTAGTGTTTTAATATGTATTTATACACTTTTGAAAGACTTCAATACACTTATCAAAATACTTCTACTTAACAAAAATGCTTACAATTACATCATCGTTCAGTTTCATCAACAATTCTACTCGTATGCACCCGTATTCGTACTCGTACAATACATAGCTTTTAGATGTATGTACTATTGGTATATACACTCCAATGATCAGCTCTTAGCAGCCCATGTGAGTCACCTAACACATGTGGGAACCATCATTTTGTAGTGACCCGAACTTTTCAATGTTTATATATATTAATTGAGATTGATATTTACATGATTAAATGTTTCCAACATGTTAAGCAATCAAACTTGTTAAGACTTGATTAATTGAAATAGGTATCATATAGACAATTGACCACCCAAGTTGACCGGTGATTCACGAACGTTAAAACTTGTAAAAACTATATGATGACATATATATGGTTATATATATGGTTAACATGATATTATGATAAGTAAACATATCATTAAGTATATTAACAATGAACTACATATGTAAAAACAAGACTACTAACTTAATGATTTTGAAACGAGACATATATGTAACGATTATCGTTGTAACGACATTTAATGTATATATATCATATTAAGAGATATTCGTACATCATAATATCATGATAATATAATAATTTAAAATCTCTTTTGATATTATAAACATTGGGTTAACAACATATAACAAGATCGTTAACCTAAAGGTTTCAAAACAACATTTACATGTAACGACTAACGATGACTTAACGACTCAGTTAAAATGTATATACATGTAGTGTTTTAATATGTATTCATACACTTTTTAAAGACTTCAAGACACTTATCAAAATACTTCTACTTAACAAAAATGCTTACAATTACATCCTCGTTCAGTTTCATCAACAATTCTACTCGTATGCACCCGTATTCGTACTCGTACAATACACAGCTTTTAGATGTATGTACTATTGGTATATACACTCCAATGATCAGCTCTTAGCAGCCCATGTGAGTCACCTAACACATGTGGGAACCATCATTTGGCAACTAGCATGAAATATCTCATAAAATTACAAAAATATGAGTAATCATTCATGACTTATTTACATGAAAACAAAATTACATATCCTTTATATCTAATCCATACACCAACGACCAAAAACACCTACAAACACTTTCATTCTTCAATTTTCTTCATCTAATTGATCTCTCTCAAGTTCTATCTTCAAGTTCTAAGTGTTCTTCATATATTCTACAAGTTCTAGTTACATAAAATCAAGAATACTTTCAAGTTTGCTAGCTCACTTCCAATCTTGTAAGGTGATCATCCAACCTCAAGAAATCTTTGTTTCTTACAGTAGGTTATCATTCTAATACAAGGTAATAATCATATTCAAACTTTGGTTCAATTTCTATAACTATAACAATCTTATTTCAAGTGATGATCTTACTTGAACTCGTTTTCGTGTCATGATTCTGCTTCATGAACTTCGAGCCATCCAAGGATCCGTTGAAGCTAGATCCATTTTTCTCTTTTCCAGTAGGTTTATCAAAGGAACTTAAGGTAGTAATGATGTTCATAACATCATTCAATTCATACATATAAAGCTATCTTATTCGAAGGTTTAAACTTGTAATCACTAGAACATAGTTTAGTTAATTCTAAACTTGTTCGCAAACAAAAGTTAATCCTTCTAACTTGACTTTTAAAATCAACTAAACACATGTTCTATATCTATATGATATGCTAACTTAATGATTTAAAACCTGGAAACACGAAAAATACTCTAAAACCGGATTTACGCCGTCGTAGTAACACCTCGGGCTGTTTTGGGTTAGTTAATTAAAAACTATGATAGACTTTGATTTAAAAGTTGTTATTCTGAGAAAATGATTTTTATTATGAACATGAAACTATATCCAAAAATTATGGTTAAACTCAAAGTGGAAGTATGTTTTCTAAAATGGTCATCTAGACGTCGTTCTTTCGACTAAAATGACTACATTTACAAAAACGACTTGTAACTTATTTTTCTGACTATAAACCTATACTTTTTCTGTTTAGATTCATAAAATATAGTTCAATATGAAACCATAGCAATTTGATTCACTCAAAACGGATTTAAAATGAAGAAGTTATAGGTAAAACAAGATTAGATAATTTTTCTCATTTTAGCTACGTGAAAATTGGTAACAAATCTATTCCAACCATAACTTAATCAACTTGTATTGTATATTATGTAATCTTGAGATACCATAGACACGTATACAATGTTTTGACCTATCATGTCGACACATCTATATATATTTCGGAACAACCATAGACACTCTATATGTGAATGTTGGAGTTAGCTATACAGGGTTGAGGTTGATTCCAAAATATGTATAGTTTGAGTTGTGATCAATACTGAGATACGTATACACTGGGTCGTGGATTGATTCAAGATAATATTTATCGATTTATTTCTGTATATCTAACTGTGGACAACTAGTTGTAGGTTACTAACGAGGACAGCTGACTTAATAAACTTAAAACATCAAAATATATTAAAAGTGTTGTAAATATATTTTGAACATACTTTGATATATATGTATATATTGTTATAGGTTCGTGAATCAACCAGTGGCCAAGTCTTACTTCCCGATGAAGTAAAAAAAAATCTGTGAAAGTGAGTTATAGTCCCACTTTTAAAATCTAATATTTTTGGGATGAGAATACATGCAGGTTTTATAAATGATTTACAAAATAGACACAAGTACGTGAAACTACATTCTATGGTTGAATTATCGAAATCGAATATGCCCCTTTTTATTAAGTCTGGTAATCTAAGAATTAGGGAACAGACACCCTAATTGACGCGAATCCTAAAGATAGATCTATTGGGCCTAACAAATCCCATCCAAAGTACCGGATGCTTTAGTACTTCGAAATTTATATCATATCCGAAGGGTGTCCCGGAATGATGGGGATATTCTTATATATGCATCTTGTTAATGTCGGTTACCAGGTGTTCACCATATGAATGATTTTTATCTCTATGTATGGGATGTGTATTGAAATATGAAATCTTGTGGTCTATTATTATGATTTGATATATATAGGTTAAACCTATAACTCACCAACATTTTTGTTGACGTTTTAAGCATGTTTATTCTCAGGTGATTATTAAGAGCTTCCACTGTCGCATATTTAATTAAGGACAAGATTTGGAGTCCATGCTTGTATGATATTGTGTAAAAACTGCATTCAAGAAACTTATTTTGTTGTAACATATTTGTATTGTAAACCATTATGTAATGGTCGTGTGTAAACAGGATATTTTAGATTATCATTATTTGATAATCTACGTAAAGCTTTTTAAACCTTTATTGATGAAATAAAGGTTATGGTTTGTTTTAAAAATGAATGCAGTCTTTGAAAAACGTCTCATATAGAGGTCAAAACCTCGCAACGAAATCAATTAATATGGAACGTTTTTAATCAATAAGAACGGGACATTTCAGTTGGTATCCGAGCGTTGGTCTTAGAGAACCAGAATTTTGCATTAGTGTGTCTTATCGAGTTTGTTAGGATGCATTAGTGAGTCTGGACTTCGACCGTGTTTACTTGAAAAATGATTGCTTAACAAATTTTGTTGGAAACTATATATTTTTAACATGTGAATATTATGTGATATATTAATCTCTTAACGCATTTGATATTATGTGATAGATGTCTACCTCTAGAACAAGTCCCATTGACTCACCTAATAATAATGAAGAGTCAAATGTAAATTGGAATGATTCGTGGACTGATTCACAAGTTCCCAAAGAGGAACCGGAAGAAGAATCGGAACCGGATGAAGAAATAGAACCGGTGGGGGAAATAATAAAACGGTTAAGTAGAAGAAAATCCTCAACCAACCGACCAAGGTTAATTATGGTCAATGGTGTTTCCGCCAAGGAAGCAAAATATTGGGAGGATTACCAATTCTCCGATGAATCGGATTCCGACGAGAATTCCGATGATGTTATAGAAATTACCCCAACTGAATTTAAAAAGGCAAAAGAAAATAATAAGGGAAAGGGCATAAAAATAGAGAAATCTAATTCCAACCCCGATGAACTTTATATGTATCGTCAACCCCCGAAGTCCTTAAGTTGTAACAATGACCCGGGAACCTCTAAACCACCAGGTTTTTCTAAACCAATGTGGAAAACGACGGCTCGTATTAGGGGAACATCATATATCCCTAGAAACTTGGCAAAACGAACCAAAACCGAAGAAGAAGAAACAAGCGAGTCGGAATAAGATATTTGTATTCGTGTGGTGTAATATATGTAATATAGTGTGCTTATGCTTTATGATATATGTAAAAATTGCTTATATTAATAAGTATTTTTTTTATGAATCTAACTCTTGTCTATTTTACAGTATAAAAACACAAAATGGATAGACAACCCAATATTTTACGAGACCTATCCGGAGACATGATTGATGAAATCTTGTCTAGAGTCGGTCAGAATTCTTCGGCACAACTATTTAAGGCGAGATCAGTTTGTAAGACATTCGAAGAACGTTCCAAGAATGCTTGGTTTATAAAAGGCTTTCGTTCGAAAGATGGGGGATATCACATTGGGAAATCCATAAGTTACGATGTGTTTACTTTGACGCATATATTGCGGGGAACCCAAATGCTATTTTACGCAATGGGTTAAGAAATTATTTTGACTCAATATATCCGAATATTGGACTTCGTGATTTAGAAAAAGCGGCTAACATGCAACATAAAGAAGCATGTTATGCTTACGGATTAGTAATGTTCGCTTCTCACCAAAGTGAAAACAAGAACATCGGGCTACAACTATTAAACAAAACGTTTCCACAAGTGACGGAGTCGGTAATTGGGGTAAGAAATGAGGTTTTTAGATTGTTACGGGACTGTTGGACATTACGTAACCCTCGTCCCTTTGACGACGTTACAACACGCTGTCTTATCAACGGCCATAACGGTTATGTTCCACAAGACCAAGGATGGGAAGTAATCCTAGTAAAACCAGAATGCATGACTTGTTTCTGGACGTATGAATTACGTGTCTTTATTGCCTTTGCTGAACGACTTGTGTACTAGCTAGAATTATCTTCACAACCATCTTGTATCAAATTTATTGTGTGCTATATTTCATGCTATATGTAAAATAAGCGGTATTGTAAGTTTGTAAAATATTGTGTAAAAGTTTGAACGCGAAATATTATTATAATCAGTTTTTCATATAGAATTGTAGTAGTTGAATTGTATATTAGCTACTAAGTATGAACTTAACGGGTAGGTACTACCCGAATTTAAACTTATAAAACGCTAATATGAAGAAAAAGCTTTTATAAATGAGTTCATATTATGCTACGAAATACTATTAACTACTCTAAATATTCTGCATGATTAACTTGTTCCATTTGACTATTTTGAAGGAAATGGCACCGACTACTCGACACACCGTGAATATGAATGAAGAGGAATTCCGTACTTTTCTAGCTTCAAACATAGCCGCAGTACAGGCTGCGCTACATACCAACAATAACCTTAGATCTAGCAGTACAGGAAATAGTGTAGGATGCACCTACAAAGAATTCACTGCCTGCAAACCTTTAGAATTTGATGGAACCGAAGGACCGATCGGATTGAAACGGTGGACCGAGAAGGTCGAATCGGTGTTTGCCATAAGTAAGTGTACCGAAGAGGACAAAGTGAAGTACGCTACGCATACCTTCACAGGTTCTGCGTTAACATGGTGGAATACCTATCTAGAGCAAGTGGGACAAGACGATGCGTACGCACTACCGTGGTCAGCATTCAAGCACTTGATGAACGAGAAGTACCGTCCCAGAACCGAGGTCAATAAGCTCAAGACAGAACTTAGAGGGTTACGAACCCAAGGATTTGATATTACCACGTACGAAAGACTATTCACAGAATTGTGCCTATTGTGTCCGGGAGCATTCGAAGATGAGGAAGAGAAGATCGACGCGTTTGTGAAAGGATTACCGGAAAGAATCCAAGAAGATATAAGTTCACACGAGCCTGCCTCCATACAACAGGCATGCAGAATGGCTCACAAACTAGTGAACCAGATTGAAGAAAGAATTAAAGAACAGACTGCTGAAGAGGCCAATGTGAAGCAAGTCAAAAGAAAGTGGGAGGAAAACGGTGATAAGAATCACCAATACAACAACAACAGCAATTACAACAATAATCGCAACAATTATCCCAACAATCGCAACATCAATCGCAACTACAACAAACGGCCCAACAACAATAACAACAACAACAACAACAACAACAGCAACTACAACAATCATCCCAACAACAATAATAACCACAACAACAACAACAATCAGAAGCAGCTATGACAAAGGTGTGAAAAGTATCACTCGGGGTTCAGCACCAAATTTTGCAACAAGTGTAAAAGAAATGGTCATAGCGCGGCGAAGTGTGAGGTCTACGGACCAGGGGTTAATAGAACGAAAGGAACAAATGGTGTCGGAACGAGTAATGGCGGAGCAAGTAGTGTCGGAGCAAGTTATGCCAATTTAGTTTGTTATAAATGTGGAAAACCGGGCCACATTATTAGAAATTGCCCGAACCAGGAGAACACGAATGGACAAGGCCGCGGAAGAGTTTTCAATATTAATGCGGCAGAGGCACAGGAAGACCCGGAGCTTGTTACGGGTACGTTTCTTATTGACAATAAATCTGCTTACATTTTATTTGATTCGGGTGCGGATAGAAGCTATATGAGTAGAGATTTTTGTGCTAAATTAAGTTGTCCATTGACGCCTTTGGATAGTAAATTTTTACTCGAATTAGTAAATGGTAAATTAATTTCAGCAGATAATATATGTCGGAATCGAGAAATTAAACTGGTTAGCGAAATATTTAAGATTGATTTGATACCAGTAGAGTTAGGGAGTTTTGATGTGATAATCGGTATGGACTGGTTGAAAGAAGTGAAAGCAGAGATCGTTTGTTACAAAAATGCAATTCGTATTATACGAGAAAAAGGAAAACCCTTAATGGTGTACGGAGAAAAGGGCAACACGAAGCTACATCTTATTAGTAATTTGAAGGCACAAAAACTAATAAGAAAAGGTTGCTATGTTGTTCTAGCACACGTCGAAAAAGTACAAACTGAAGAAAAGAGCATCAATGATGTTCCCATTGCAAAATAATTTCCCGATGTATTTCCGAAAGAATTACCGGGATTACCCCCACATCGATCCGTTGAATTTCAAATAGATCTTGTACCAAGAGCTGCACCAATAGCTCGTGCTCCTTACAGACTCGCACCCAGCGAGATGAAAGAACTGCAAAGCCAATTACAAGAACTTTTAGAGCGTGGTTTCATTCGACCAAGCACATCACCGTGGGGAGCTCCTGTTTTGTTTGTCAAGAAGAAAGATGGTACATTCAGGTTGTGTATCGACTACCGAGAGTTGAACAAACTTACCATCAAGAACCGCTACCCACTACCGAGAATCGACGACTTATTTGATCAACTACAAGGCTCGTATATTTATTCAAAGATTGACTTACGTTCCGGATATCATCAAATGCGGGTGAAAGAAGATGATATTCCAAAGACTGCTTTCAGAACACGTTACGGTCATTACGAGTTTATGGTCATGCCGTTTGGTTTAACTAATACACCAGCTGTGTTCATGGACCTTATGAACCGAGTGTGTGGACCATACCTTGACAAGTTTGTCATTGTTTTCATTGATGACATACTTATTTACTCAAAGAATGACCAAGAACACGATGAACATTTGAGAAAGGTGTTAGAAGTATTGAGGAAGGAAGAATTGTACGCTAAGTTTTCAAAGTGTGCATTTTGGTTGGAAGAAGTTCAATTCCTCGGTCACATAGTGAACAAAGAAGGTATTAAAGTGGATCCGGCAAAGATAGAAACTGTTGAAAAGTGGGAAACCCAGAAAACTCCGAAACACATACGCCAGTTTTTAGGACTAGCTGGTTACTACAGAAGGTTCATCCAAGACTTTTCCAGAATAGCAAAACCCTTGACTGCATTAACGCATAAAGGGAAGAAATTTGAATGGAATGATGAACAAGAGAAAGCGTTTCAGTTATTGAAGAAAAAGCTAACTACGGCACCTATATTGTCATTGCCTGAAGGGAATGATGATTTTGTGATTTATTGTGACGCATCAAAGCAAGGTCTCGGTTGTGTATTAATGCAACGAACGAAGGTGATTGCTTATGCGTCTAGACAATTGAAGATTCATGAACAAAATTATACGACGCATGATTTGGAATTAGGCACAGTTGTTTTTGCATTAAAGACTTGGAGGCACTACTTATATGGGGTCAAAAGTATTATATATACCGACCACAAAAGTCTTCAACACATATTTAATCAGAAACAACTGAATATGAGGCAGCGTAGGTGGATTGAATTATTGAATGATTACGACTTTGAGATTCGTTACCACCCGGGGAAGGCAAATGTTGTAGCCGATGCCTTGAGCAGGAAGGACAGAGAACCCATTCGAGTAAAATCTATGAATATAATGATTCATAATAACATTACTACTCAAATAAAGGAGGCACAACAAGGAGTTTTAAAAGAGGGAAATTTAAAGGATGAAATACCCAAAAGATCGGAGAAGCATCTTAATATTCGGGAAGACGGAACCCGGTATAGGGCTGAAAGGATTTGGGTACCAAAATTTGGAGATATGAGAGAAATGGTACTTAGAGAAGCTCATAAAACCAGATACTCAATACATCCTAAAACGGGGAAGATGTACAGGGATCTCAAGAAACATTTTTGGTGGCCGGGTATGAAAGCCGATGTTGCTAAATACGTAGGAGAATGTTTAACGTGTTCTAAGGTCAAAGCTGAGCATCAGAAACCATCAGGTCTACTTCAACAACCCGAAATCCCGGAATGGAAATGGGAAAATATTACCATGGATTTCATCACTAAATTGCCAAGGACTGCAAGTGGTTTTGATACTATTTGGGTAATAGTTGATCGTCTCACCAAATCAGCACACTTCCTGCCAATAAGAGAAGATGACAAGATGGAGAAGTTAGCACGACTGTATTTGAAGGAAGTCGTCTCCAGACATGGAATACCAATCTCTATTATCTCTGATAGGGATGGCAGATTTATTTCAAGATTCTGGCAGACATTACAGCAAGCATTATGAACTCGTCTAGACATAAGTACTGCCTATCATCCACAAACTGAAGGGCAGAGCGAAAGGACGATACAAATGCTTGAAGACATGCTACGAGCATGTGTTATTGATTTCGGAAACAGTTGGGATCGACATCTACCGTTAGCAGAATTTTCCTACAACAACAGCTACCATTCAAGCATTAAGATGGCGCCGTTTGAAGCACTTTATGGTAGAAAGTGCAGGTCTCCGATTTGTTGGAGTAAAGTGGAGGATAGACAAATTACGGGTCCGGAGATTATACAAGAAACTACCGAGAAGATCATCCAAATTCAACAACGGTTGAAAACCGCCCAAAGTCGACAAAAGAGCTACACTGACATTAAAAGAAAAGATATAGAATTTGAAATTGGAGAGATGGTCATGCTTAAAGTTGCACCTTGGAAAGGCGTTGTTCGATTTGGTAAACGAGGGAAATTAAATCCAAGGTATATTGGACCATTCAAGATTATTGATCGTGTCGGACCAGTAGCTTACCGACTTGAGTTACCTCAACAACTCGCGGCTGTACATAACACTTTCCACGTCTCGAATTTGAAGAAATGTTTTGCTAAAGAAGATCTCACTATTCCGTTAGATGAAATCCAAATCAACGAAAAACTTCAATTCATCGAAGAACCCGTCGAAATAATGGATCGTGAGGTTAAAAGACTTAAGCAAAACAAGATACCAATTGTTAAGGTTCGATGGAATGCTCGTAGAGGACCCGAGTTCACCTGGGAGTGTGAATATCAGATGAAGAAGAAATACCCACATCTATTTCCAGAAGATTCTTCAACACCTTCAACAGCTTAAAATTTCGGGACGAAATTTATTTAACGGGTAGGTACTGTAGTGACCCGAACTTTTCAATGTTTATATATATTAATTGAGATTGATATTTACATGATTAAATGTTTCTAACATGTTAAGCAATCAAACTTGTTAAGACTTGATTAATTGAAATAGGTATCATATAGACAATTGACCACCCAAGTTGACCGGTGATTCACGAACGTTAAAACTTGTAAAAACTATATGATGACATATATATGGTTATATATATGGTTAACATGATATTATGATAAGTAAACATATCATTAAGTATATTAACAATGAACTACATATGTAAAAACAAGACTACTAACTTAATGATTTTGAAACGAGACGTATATGTAACGATTATCGTTGTAACGACATTTAATGTATATATATCATATTAAGAGATATTCGTACATCATAATATCATGATAATATAATAATTTAAAATCTCTTTTGATATTATAAACATTGGGTTAACAACATATAACAAGATCGTTAACCTAAAGGTTTCAAAACAACATTTACATGTAACGACTAACGATGACTTAACGACTCAGTTAAAATGTATATACATGTAGTTTTTTAATATGTATTCATACACTTTTTAAAGACTTCAAGACACTTATCAAAATACTTCTACTTAACAAAAATGCTTACAATTACATCCTCGTTCAGTTTCATCAACAATTCTACTCGTATGCACCCGTATTTGTACTCGTACAATACACAGCTTTTAGATGTATGTACTATTGGTATATACACTCCAATGATCAGCTATTAGCAGCCCATGTGAGTCACCTAACACATGTGGGAACCATCATTTGGCAACTAGCATGAAATATCTCATAAAATTAAAAAAAAAATGAGTAATCATTCATGACTTATTTACATGAAAACAAAATTACATATCCTTTATATCTAATCCATAAACCAACGACCAAAAACACCTACAAACACTTTCATTCTTCAATTTTCTTCATCTAATTGATCTCTCTCAAGTTCTATCTTCAAGTTCTAAGTGTTCTTCATATATTCTACAAGTTCTAGTTACATAAAATCAAGAATACTTTCAAGTTTGCTAGCTCACTTCCAATCTTGTAAGGTGATCATCCAACCTCAAGAAATCTTTGTTTCTTACAGTAGGTTATCATTCTAATACAAGGTAATAATCATATTCAAACTTTGGTTCAATTTCTATAACTATAACAATCTTATTTCAAGTGATGATCTTACTTGAACTTGTTTTCGTGTCATGATTCTGCTTCAAGAACTTTGAGCCATCCAAGGATCCGTTGAAGCTAGATCCATTTTTCTCCTTTTTAGTAGGTTTATCCAAGGAACTTAAGGTAGTAATGATGTTCATAACATCATTCGATTCATACATATAAAGCTATCTTATTCGAAGGTTTAAACTTGTAATCACTAGAACATAGTTTAGTTAATTCTAAACTTGTTCGCAAACAAAAGTTAATCCTTCTAACTTGACTTTTAAAATCAACTAAACACATGTTCTATATCTATATGATATGCTAACTTAATGATTTAAAACCTGGAAACACGAAAAATACTGTAAAACCGGATTTACGCCGTCGTAGTAACACCGCGGGCTGTTTTGGGTTAGTTAATTAAAAACTATGATAGACTTTGATTTAAAAGTTGTTATTCTGAGAAAATGATTTTTATTATGAACATGAAACTATATCCAAAAATTATGGTTAAACTCAAAGTGGAAGTATGTTTTCTAAAATGGTCATCTAGACGTCGTTCTTTCGACTAAAATGACTACATTTACAAAAACGACTTGTAACTTATTTTTCTGACTATAAACCTATACTTTTTCTGTTTAGATTCATAAAATATAGTTCAATATGAAACCATAGCAATTTGATTCACTCAAAACGGATTTAAAATGAAGAAGTTATAGGTAAAACAAGATTGGATAATTTTTCTCATTTTAGCTACGTGAAAATTGGTAACAAATCTATTTCAACCATAACTTAATCAACTTGTATTGTATATTATGTAATCTTGAGATACCATAGACACGTATACAATGTTTCGACCTATCATGTCGACACATCTATATATATTTCGGAACAACCATAGACACTCTATATGTGAATGTTGGAGTTAGCTATACAGGGTTGAGGTTGATTCCAAAATATGTATAGTTTGAGTTGTGATCAATACTGAGATACGTATACACTGGGTCGTGGATTGATTCAAGATAATATTTATCGATTTATTTCTGTATATCTAACTGTGGACAACTAGTTGTAGGTTACTAACGAGGACAGCTGACTTAATAAACTTAAAACATCAAAATATATTAAAAGTGTTGTAAATATATTTTGAACATACTTTGATATATATGTATATATTGTTATAGGTTCGTGAATCAACCAGTGGCCAAGTCTTACTTCCCGACGAAGTAAAAAAAACTGTGAAAGTGAGTTATAGTCCCACTTTTAAAATCTAATATTTTTGGGATGAGGATACATGCAGGTTTTATAAATGATTTACAAAATAGACACAAGTACGTGAAACTACATTCTATGGTTGAATTATCGAAATCGAATATGCCCCTTTTTATTAAGTCTGGTAATCTAAGAATTAGGGAACAGACACCCTAATTGACGCGAATCCTAAAGATAGATCTATTGGGCCTAACAAACCCCATCCAAAGTACCGGATGCTTTAGTACTTCGAAATTTATATCATATCCGAAGGGTGTCCCGGAATGATGGGGATATTCTTATATATGCATCTTGTTAATGTCGGTTACCAGGTGTTCACCATATGAATGATTTTTATCTCTATGTATGGGATGTGTATTGAAATATGAAATCTTGTGGTCTATTATTATGATTTGATATATATAGGTTAAACCTATAACTCACCAACATTTTTGTTGACGTTTTAAGCATGTTTATTCTCAGGTGATTATTAAGAGCTTCTGCTGTCGCATATTTAAATAAGGACAAGATTTGGAGTCCATGCTTGTATGATATTGTGTAAAAACTGCATTCAAGAAACTTATTTTGTTGTAACATATTTGTATTGTAAACCATTATGTAATGGTCGTGTGTAAACAGGATATTTTAGATTATCATTATTTGATAATCTACGTAAAGCTTTTTAAACCTTTATTGATGAAATAAAGGTTATGGTTTGTTTTAAAAATGAATGCAGTCTTTGAAAAACGTCTCATATAGAGGTCAAAACCTCGCAACGAAATCAATTAATATGGAACGTTTTTAATCAATAAGAACGGGACATTTCACATTTGGCAACTAGCATGAAATATCTCATAAAATTACAAAAATATGAGTAATCATTCATGACTTATTTACATGAAAACAAAATTACATATCCTTTATATCTAATCCATACACCAATGACCAAAAACACCTACAAACACTTTCATTCTTCAATTTTCTTCATCTAATTGATCTCTCTCAAGTTCTATCTTCAAGTTCTAAGTGTTCTTCATAAATTCTACAAGTTCTAGTTACATAAAATCAAGAATACTTTCAAGTTTGCTAGCTCACTTCCAATCTTGTAAGGTGATCATCCAACCTCAATAAATCTTTGTTTCTTACAGTAGGTTATCATTCTAATACAAGGTAATAATCATATTCAAACTTTGGTTCAATTTCTATAACTATAACAATCTTATTTCAAGTGATGATCTTACTTGAACTTGTTTTCGTGTCATGATTCTGCTTCAAGAACTTCGAGCCATCCAAGGATCCGTTGAAGCTAGATCCATTTTTATCTTTTCCAGTAGGTTTATCCAAGGAACTTAAGGTAGTAATGATGTTCATAACATCATTCGATTCATACATATAAAGCTATCTTATTCGAAGGTTTAAACTTGTAATCACTAGAACATAGTTTAGTTAATTCTAAACTTGTTCGCAAACAAAAGTTAATCCTTCTAACTTGACTTTTAAAATCAACTAAACACATGTTCTATATCTATATGATATGCTAACGTAATGATTTAAAACCTGGAAACACGAAAAACACCGTAAAACCGGATTTACGCCGTCGTAGTAACACCGCGGGCTATTTTGGGTTAGTTAATTAAAAACTATGATAAACTTTGATTTAAAAGTTGTTATTATGAGAAAATGAGTTTTATTATGAACATGAAACTATATCCAAAAATTATGGTTAAACTCAAAGTGGAAGTATGTTTTCTAAAATGGTCATCTAGACGTCGTTCTTTCGACTGAAATGACTACCTTTACAAAAACGACTTGTAACTTATTTTTCCGACTATAAACCTATACTTTTTCTGTTTAGATTCATAAAATAGAGTTCAATATGAAACCATAGCAATTTGATTCACTCAAAACGGATTTAAAATGAAGAAGTTATGGGTAAAACAAGATTGGATAATTTTTCTCATTTTAGCTACGTGAAAATTGGTAACAAATCTATTCCAACCATAACTTAATCAACTTGTATTGTATATTATGTAATCTTGAGATACCATAGACACGTATACAATGTTTCGACCTATCATGTCAACACATCTATATATATTTCGGAACAACCATAGACACTCTATATGTGAATGTTGGAGTTAGCTATACAGGGTTGAGGTTGATTCCAAAATATATATAGTTTGAGTTGTGATCAATACTGAGATACGTATACACTGGGTCGTGGATTGATTCAAGATAATATTTATCGATTTATTTCTGTACATCTAACTGTGGACAACTAGTTGTAGGTTACTAACGAGGACAGCTGACTTAATAAACTTAAAACATCAAAATATATTAAAAGTGTTGTAAATATATTTTTAACATACTTTGATATATATGTATATATTGTTATAGGTTCGTGAATCAACCAGTGGCCAAGTCTTACTTCCCGACGAAGTAAAAAAATCTGTGAAAGTGAGTTATAGTCCCACTTTTAAAATCTAATATTTTTGTGATGAGAATACATGCAGGTTTTATAAATGATTTACAAAATAGACACAAGTACGTGAAACTACATTCTATGGTTGAATTATCGAAATCGAATATGCCCCTTTTTATTAAGTCTGGTAATCTAAAAATTAGGGAACAGACACCCTAATTGACGCGAATCCTAAAGATAGATCTATTGGGCCCAACAAGCCCCATCCAAAGTACCGGATGCTTTAGTACTTCGAAATTTATATCATATCCGAAGGGTGTCCCGGAATGATGGGGATATTCTTATATATGCATCTTGTTAATGTCGGTTACCAGGTGTTCACCATATGAATGATTTTTATCTCTATGTATGGGATGTGTATTGAAATATGAAATCTTGTGGTCTATTATTATGATTTGATATATATAGGTTAAACCTATAACTCACTAACATTTTTGTTGACGTTTTAAGCATGTTTATTCTCAGGTGATTATTAAGAGCTTCCGCTGTCGCATATTTAAATAAGGATGAGATTTGAAGTCCATGCTTGTATGATATTGTGTAAAAACTGCATTCAAGAAACTTATTTTGTTGTAACATATTTGTATTGTAAACCATTATGTAATGGTCGTGTGTAAACAGGATATTTTAGATTATCATTATTTGATAATCTACGTAAAGCTTTTTAAACCTTTATTGATGAAATAAAGGTTATGGTTTGTTTTAAAATGAATGCAGTCTTTGAAAAACGTCTCATATAGAGGTCAAAACCTCGCAACGAAATCAATTAATATGGAACGTTTTTAATCAATAAGAACGGGACATTTCAGTTGGTATCAGAGCGTTGGTCTTAGAGAACCAGAATTTTGCATTAGTGTGTCTTATCGAGTTTGTTAGGATGCATTAGTGAGTCTGGACTTCGACCGTGTTTACTTGAAAAATGATTGCTTAACAAATTTTGTTGGAAACTATATATTTTTAACATGTGAATATTATGTGATATATTAATCTCTTAACGCGTTTGATATTATGTGATAGATGTCTACCTCTAGAACAAGTCCCATTGACTCACCTAATAATAATGAAGAGTCAAATGTAAATTGGAATGATTCGTGGACTGATTCACAAGTTCCCGAAGAGGAACCGAAAGAAGAGTCGGAACCGGAAGAAGAATCGGAACCGGAAGAAGAATCGGAACCGGATGAAGAAATAGAACCGGTGGGGGAAATAATAAAATGGTTAAGTAAAAGAAAATCCTCAACCAACCGACCAAGGTTAATTATGGTCAATGATGTTTCCGCCAAGGAAGCAAAATATTGGGAGGATTACCAATTCTGCGATGAATCGGATTCCGACGAGAATTCCGATGATGTTATAGAAATTACCCCAACTGAATTTATAAAGGCAAAACAAAATAATAAGGGAAATGGCATAAAAATAGAGAAATCTAATTCTAACCCCGATGAACTTTATATGTATCGTCAACCCCCGAAGTCCTTAAGTTGTAATAATGACCCGGGAACCTCTAAACCACCAGGTTTTTCTAAACCAATGTGGATAACGATGGCTCGTATTAGGGGAACATCATATATCCCTAAAAACTTGGCATAAGATAGTTGTATTCGTGTGGTGTAATATATGTAATATAGTGTGCTTATGCTTTATGATATATGTAAAAATTGCTTGTATTAATAAGTATTTTTTTTTATGAATCTAACTCTTGTCTATTTTACAGTATAAAAACACAAAATGGATAGACAACCCAATATTTTAAGAGACCTACCCGGAGACATGATTGATGAAATCTTGTCTAGAGTCGGTCAGAATTCTTCGACACAACTATTTAAGGCGAGATCAGTTTGTAAGACATTCGAAGAACGTTCCAAGAATGCCTTGGTTTATAAAAGGTTTTCGTTCGAAAGATGGGGGATATCACATTGGGAAATCCATAAGTTACGATGTGTTTACTTTGACGCATATATTGCGGGGAACCCAAATGCTATTTTACGCAATGGGTTAAGAAATTATTTTGACTCAATATATCCGAATATTGGACTTCATGATTTAGAAAAAGCTTCTAACATGCAACATAAAGAAGCATGTTATGCTTACGGATTAGTAATGTTCGCTTCTCACCAAAGTGAGAACAAGAACATCGGGCTACAACTATTAAACAAAACGTTCCCACAAGTGACGGAGTCGGTAATTGGGGTAAGAAATGAGGTCTTTAGATTGTTACGGGACTGTTGGACATTACGTAACCCTCGTCCCTTTGACGACGTTACAACACGCTTTCTTATCAACGGCCATAATGGTTATGTTCCACAAGACCAAGGATGGGAAGTAATCCTAGTAAAACCAGAATGCATGACTTGTTTCTGGACGTATGAATTACGTGTCTTTATTGCCTTTGCTGAACGACTTGTGTACTAGCTAGAATTATCTTCACAACCATCTTGTATCAAATTTATTGTGTGCTATATTTCATGCTATATGTAAAATAAGCGGTATTGTAAGTTTGTAAAATATTGTGTAAAAGTTTGAACGCGAAATATTATTATAATCAGTTTTTCATATAGAATTGTAGTAGTTGAATTGTATATTAGCTACTAAGTATGAACTTAACGGGTAGGTACTACCCGAATTTAAACTTATAAAACGCTAATATGAAGAAAAAGCTTTTATAAATGAGTTCATACTATGCTACGAAATACTATTAACTACTCTTAATATTCTGTATGATTAACTTGTTCCATTTGACTATTTTGAAGGAAATGGCACCGACTACTCGACACACCGTGAATATGAATGAAGAGGAATTCCGTACTTTTCTAGCTTCAAACATAGCCGCAGTACAGGCTGCACTACATACCAACAATAACCTTGGATCTAGCAGTACAGGAAATCATGTAGGATGCACCTACAAAGAATTCACTGCCTGCAAACCTTTGGAATTTGATGGAACCGAAGGACCGATCGGATTGAAACGGTGGACCGAGAAGGTCGAATCGGTGTTTGCCATAAGTAAGTGTACTGAAGAGGACAAAGTGAAGTACGCTACGCATACCTTCACAGGTTCTGCGTTAACATGGTGGAATACCTATCTAGAGCAAGTGGGACAAGACGATGCGTACGCACTACCGTGGTCAGCATTCAAGCACTTGATGAACGAAAAGTATCGCCCCAGAACCGAGGTCAATAAGCTCAAGACAGAACTTAGAGGGTTACGAACCCAAGGATTTGATATTACCACGTACGAAAGACGATTCACAGAATTGTGCCTATTGTGTCCGGGAGCATTCGAAGATGAGGAAGAGAAGATCGACGCGTTTGTGAAAGGATTACCGGAAAGAATCCAAGAAGATATAAGTTCACACGAGCCCGCCTCCATACAACAGGCATGTAGAAAGGCTCACAAACTAGTGAACCAGATTGAAGAAAGAATTAAAGAACAGACTGCTGAAGAGGCCAATGTGAAGCAAGTCAAAAGAAAGTGGGAGGAAAACGGTGATAAGAATCACCAATATAACAACAACAGCAATTACAACAATAATCGCAACAATTATCCCAACAATCGCAACATCAATCACAACTACAACAAACGGCCTAACAACAACAACAACAACAGCAACTACAACAATCATCCCAACAACAATAATAACTGCAACAACAACAACAATCAGAAGCAGCTATGCCAAAGGTGTGAAAAGTATCACTCGGGGTTCTGCACCAAATTTTGCAATAAGTGTAAAAGAAATGGTCATAGCGCGGCGAAGTGTGAGGTCTACGGACCAGGGGTTAATAGAACGAAAGGAACAAATGGTGTCGGAACGAGTAATGGTGGAGCAAGTAGTGTCGGAGCAAGTTATGCCAATGTAGTTTGTTATAAATGTGGAAAACCGGGCCACATTATTAGAAATTGCCCGAACCAGGAGAACACGAATGGACAAGGTCGCGGAAGAGTTTTCAATATTAATGCGGCAGAGGCACAGGAAGACCCGGAGCTTGTTACGGGTACGTTTCTTATTGACAATAAATCTGCTTACGTTTTATTTGATTCAGGTGCGGATAGAAGCTATATGAGTAGAGATTTTTGTGCTAAATTAAGTTGTCCATTGACGCCTTTGGATAGTAAATTTTTACTCGAATTAGCAAATGGTAAATTAATTTCAGCAGATAATATATGTCGGAATCGAGAAATTAAACTAGTTAGCGAAACATTTAAGATTGATTTGATACCAGTAGAGTTAGGGAGTTTTGATGTGATAATCGGTATGGACTGGTTGAAAGAAGTGAAAGCAGAGATCGTTTGTTACAAAAATGCAATTCGCATTATACGAGAAAAAGGAAAACCCTTAATGATGTACGGAGAAAAGGGCAACACGAAGCTACATCTTATTAGTAATTTGAAGGCACAAAAACTAATAAGAAAAGGTTGCTATGCTATTCTAGCACATGTCGAGAAAGTACAAACTGAAGAAAAGAGCATCAATGATGTTCCCGTCACAAAAGAATTTCCCGATGTATTTCCGAAAGAATTACCGGGATTACCCCCACATCGATCCGTTGAATTTCAAATAGATCTTGTACCAGGAGCTGCACCAATAGCTCGTGCTCCTTACAGACTCGCTCCCAGCGAGATGAAAGAACTGCAAAGCCAATTACAAGAACTTTTAGAGCGTGGTTTCATTCGACCAAGCACATCACCGTGGGGAGCTCCTGTTTTGTTTGTCAAGAAAAAAGATGGTACATTCAGGTTGTGTATCGACTACTGAGAGTTGAACAAACTTACCATCAAGAACCGCTACCCACTACCGAGAATCGACGACTTATTTGATCAACTACAAGGCTCGTCTATTTATTCAAAGATTGACTTACGTTCCGGGTATCATCAAATGCGGGTGAAAGAAGATGATATTCCAAAGACTGCTTTCAGAACACGTTACGGTCATTACGAGTTTATGGTCATGCCGTTTGGTTTAACTAATGCACCAGCTGTGTTCATGGACCTTATGAACCGAGTGTGTGGACCATACCTTGACAAGTTTGTCATTGTTTTCATTGATGACATACTTATTTACTCAAAGAATGACCAAGAACACGGTGAACATTTGAGAAAGGTGTTAGAAGTATTGAGGAAGGAAGAATTGTAAGCTAAGTTTTCAAAGTGTGCATTTTGGTTGGAAGAAGTTCAATTCCTCGGTCACATAGTGAACAAAGAAGGTATTAAGGTGGATCCGGCAAAGATAGAAACTGTTGAAAAGTGGGAAACCCCAAAAACTCCGAAACACATACGCCAGTTTTTAGGACTAGCTGGTTACTACAGAAGGTTCATCCAAGACTTTTCCAGAATAGCAAAACCCTTGACTGCATTAACGCATAAAGGGAAGAAATTTGAATGGAATGATGAACAAGAGAAAGCGTTTCAGTTATTGAAGAAAAAGCTAACTACGGCACCTATATTGTCATTGCCTGAAGGGAATGATGATTTTGTAATTTATTGTGACGCATCAAAGCAAGGTCTCGGTTGTGTATTAATGCAACGAACGAAGGTGATTGCTTATGCGTCTAGACAATTGAAGATTCACGAACAAAATTATACGACGCATGATTTGGAATAAGGCGCGGTTGTTTTTGCATTAAAGACTTGGAGGCACTACTTATATGGGGTCAAAAGTATTATATATACCGACCACAAAAGTCTTCAACACATATTTAATCAGAAACAACTGAATATGAGGCAGCGTAGGTGGATTGAATTGTTGAATGATTACGACTTTGAGATTCGTTACCACCCGGGGAAGGCAAATGTGGTAGCCGATGCCTTGAGCAGGAAGGACAGAGAACCCATTCGAGTAAAATCTATGAATATAATGATTCATAATAACCTTACTACTCAAATAAAGGAGGCGCAACAAGGAGTTTTAAAAGAGGAAAATTTAAAGGATGAAATACCCAAGGGATCGGAGAAGCATCTTAATATTCGGGAAGACGGAACCCGGTATAGGGCTGAAAGGATTTGGGTACCAAAATTTGGAGATATGAGAGAAATGGTACTTAGAGAAGCTCATAAAACCAGATACTCAATACATCCTGGAACGGGGAAGATGTACAAAGATCTCAAGAAATATTTTTGGTGGCCGGGTATGAAAGCCGATGTTGCTAAATACGTAGGAGAATGTTTGACGTGTTTTAAGGTCAAAGCTGAGCATCAGAAACCATCAGGTCTACTTCAATAACCCGAAATCCCGGAATGGAAATGGGAAAACATTACCATGGATTTCATCACTAAATTGCCAAGGACTGCAAGTGGTTTTGATACTATTTGGGTAATAGTTGATCGTCTCACCAAATCAGCACACTTCCTGCCAATAAGAGAAGATGACAAGATGGAGAAGTTAGCACGACTGTATTTGAAGGAAGTCGTCTCCAGACATGGAATACCAATCTCTATTATCTCTGATAGGGATGGCAGATTTATTTCAAGATTCTGGCAGACATTACAGCAAGCATTAGGAACTCGTCTAGACATGAGTACTGCCTATCATCCACAAACTGATGGGCAGAGCGAAAGGACGATACAAACGCTTGAAAACATGATACGAGCATGTGTTATTGATTTCGGAAACAGTTGGGATCGACATCTACCGTTAGCAGAATTTTCCTACAACAACAGCTACCATTCAAGCATTGAGATGGCGCCGTTTGAAGCACTTTATGGTAGAAAGTGCAGGTCTCCGATTTGTTGGAGTGAAGTGGGGGATAGACAGATTACGGGTCCGGAGATTATACAAGAAACTACCGAGAAGATCATCCAAATTCAACAACGGTTGAAAACCGCCCAAAGTCGACAAAAGAGCTACGCTGACATTAAAAGAAAAGATATAGAATTTGAAATTGGAGAGATGGTCATGCTTAAAGTTGCACCTTGGAAAGGCGTTGTTCGATTTGGTAAACGAGGGAAATTAAATCCAAGGTATATTAGACCATTCAAGATTATTGATCGTGTCGGACCAGTAGCTTACCGACTTGAGTTACCTCAACAACTCGCGGCTGTACATAACACTTTCCACGTCTCGAATTTGAAGAAATGTTTTGCTAAAGAAGATCTCACTATTCCGTTAGATGAAATCCAAATCAACGAAAAACTCCAATTCATCGAAGAACCCGTCGAAATAATGGATCGTGAGGTTAAAAGACTTAAGCAAAACAAGATACCAATTGTTAAGGTTCAATGGAATGCTCGTAGAGGACCCGAATTCACCTGGGAGCGTGAAGATCAGATGAAGAAGAAATACCCGCATCTATTTCCAGAAGATTCGTCAACACCTTCAACGGCTTAAAATTTCGGGACGAAATTTATTTAACGGGTAGGTACTGTAGTGACCCGAACTTTTCCATGTTTATATATATTAATTGAGATTGATATTTACATGATTAAATGTTTCCAACATGTTAAGCAATCAAACTTGTTAAGACTTGATTAATTGAAATATGTTTCATATAGACAATTGACCACCCAAGTTGACCGGTGATTCACGAACGTTAAAACTTGTAAAAACTATATGATGACATATATATGGATATATATATAGTTAACATGATACTATGATAATTAAACATATCATTAAGTATATTAACAATGAACTACATATGTAAAAAACAAGACTACTAACTTAATGATTTTTAAACGAGACATATATGTAACGATTATCGTTGTAAAAACATTTAATGTATATATATCATATTAAGAGATATTCATACATGATAATATCATGATAATATAATAATTTAAAATCTCATTTGATATTATAAACATTGGGTTAACAACATTTAACAAGATCGTTAACCTAAAGGTTTCAAAACAACACTTACATGTAACGACTAACGATGACTTAACGACTCAGTTAAAATGTATATACATGTAGTGTTTTAATATGTATTTATACACTTTTGAAAGACTTCAATACACTTATCAAAATACTTCTACTTAACAAAAATGCTTACAATTACATCATCGTTTAGTTTCATCAACAATTCTACTCGTATGCACCCGTATTCGTACTCGTACAATACACAGCTTTTAGATGTATGTACTATTGGTATATACACTCCAATGATCAGCTCTTAGCAGCCCATGTGAGTCACCTAACATATGTGGGAACCATCATTTGGCAACTAGCATGAAATATCTCATAAAATTACAAAAATATGAGTAATCATTCATGACTTATTTACATGAAAACAAAATTACATATCCTTTATATCTAATCCATACACCAATGACCAAAAACACCTACAAACACTTTCATTCTTCAATTTTATTCATCTAATTGATCTCTCTCAAGTTCTATCTTCAAGTTCTAAGTGTTCTTCATAAATTCTACAAGTTCTAGTTACATAAAATCAAGAATACTTTCAAGTTTGCTAGCTCACTTCCAATCTTGTAAGGTGATCATCCAACCTCAAGAAATCTTTGTTTCTTACAGTAGGTTATCATTCTAATACAAGGTAATAATCATATTCAAACTTTGGTTCAATTTCTATAACTATAACAATCTTATTTCAAGTGATGATCTTACTTGAACTTGTTTTCGTGTCATGATTCTGCTTCAAGAACTTTGAGCCATCCAAGGATCCGTTGAAGCTAGATCCATTTTTCTCTTTTTTAGTAGGTTTATCCAAGGAACTTAAGGTAGTAATGATGTTCATAACATCATTCGATTCATACATATAAAGCTATCTTATTCGAAGGTTTAAACTTGTAATCACTAGAACATAGTTTAGTTAATTCTAAACTTGTTCGCAAACAAAAGTTAATCCTTCTAACTTGACTTTTAAAATCAACTAAACACATGTTCTATATCTATATGATATGCTAACGTAATGATTTAAAACCCGGAAACACGAAAAACACCGTAAAACCGGATTTACGCCGTCGTAGTAACACCGCGGGCTATTTTGGGTTAGTTAATTAAAAACTATGATAAACTTTGATTTAAAAGTTGTTATTATGAGAAAATGAGTTTTATTATGAACATGAAACTATATCCAAAAATTATGGTTAAACTCAAAGTGGAAGTATGTTTTCTAAAATGGTCATCTAGACGTCGTTCTTTCGACTGAAATGACTACCTTTACAAAAACGACTTGTAACTTATTTTTCCGACTATAAACCTATACTTTTTCTGTTTAGATTCATAAAATAGAGTTCAATATGAAATCATAGCAATTTGATTCACTCAAAACGGATTTAAAATGAAGAAGTTATGGGTAAAACAAGATTGGATAATTTTTCTCATTTTAGCTACGTGAAAATTGGTAACAAATCTATTCCAACCATAACTTAATCAACTTGTATTGTATATTATGTAATCTTGAGATACCATAGACACGTATACAATGTTTCGACCTATGATGTCGACACATCTATATATATTTCGGAACAACCATAGACACTCTATACGTGAATGTTGGAGTTAGCTATACAGGGTTGAGGTTGATTCCAAAATATATATAGTTTGAGTTGTGATCAATACTGAGATACGTATACACTGGGTCGTGGATTGATTCAAGATAATATTTATTGATTTATTTCTGTACATCTAACTGTGGACAACTAGTTGTAGGTTACTAACGAGGACAGCTGACTTAATAAACTTAAAACATCAAAATATATTAAAAGTGTTGTAAATATATTTTGAACATACTTTGATATATATGTATATATTGTTATAGGTTCGTGAATCAACCAGTGGCCAAGTCTTACTTCCCAACGAAGTAAAAAAATCTGTGAAAGTGAGTTATAGTCCCACTTTTAAAATCTAATATTTTTGGGATGAGAATACATGCAGGTTTTATAAATGATTTACAAAATAGACACAAGTACGTGAAACTACATTCTATGGTTGAATTATCGAAATCGAATATGCCCCTTTTTATTAAGTCTGGTAATCTAAAAATTAGGGAACAGACACCCTAATTGACGCGAATCCTAAAGATAGATCTATTGGGCCCAACAAGCCCCATCCAAAGTACCGGATGCTTTAGTACTTTGAAATTTATATCATATCCGAAGGGTGTCCCGGAATGATGGGGATATTCTTATATATGCATCTTGTTAATGTCGGTTACCAGGTGTTCACCATATGAATGATTTTTATCTCTATGTATGGGATGCGTATTGAAATATGAAATCTTGTGGTCTATTATTATGATTTGATATATATAGGTTAAACCTATAACTCACCAACATTTTTGTGGACGTTTTAAGCATGTTTATTCTCAGGTGATTATTAAGAGCTTCCGCTGTCGCATACTTAAATAAGGACGAGATTTGAAGTCCATGCTTGTATGATATTGTGTAAAAACTGCATTCAAGAAACTTATTTTGTTGTAACATATTTGTATTGTAAACCATTATGTAATCGTCGTGTGTAAACAGGATATTTTAGATTATCATTATTTGATAATCTACGTAAAGCTTTTTAAACCTTTATTGATGAAATAAAGGTTATGGTTTGTTTTAAAATGAATGCAGTCTTTGAAAAACGTCTCATATAGAGGTCAAAACCTCGCAACGAAATCAATTAATATGGAACGTTTTTAATCAATAAGAACGGGACATTTCAATATTTTTGCAGAAAATACTATTAAATACGATACAATTTTACACAAGATATTTATTTATTTATAGAATGGATATACTTAAACCTTGCTACAACACTTATAGGCAGTGTACCTAATCGTACAGTAGTGTAGTTTTTAGTTAGTCCGGTTCGTTCCACAGGGAATCTTTTTAAATAAAGCTTAACGCTATATTAGTTTACTTTTATAAAAATACAAATATATATATATATATATATATATATATATATATATATATATATATATATATATATATATATATATATATATATATATATATATATATATATATATATATATATATATATATATATATAAGTAATATTATTATTATAAAGGGGGGTTTTTACCGTTTAATGACCGGTTTGTCGATTTTAAAACTTTAGTCGCAGTTAAAATAAAATAAATACAAGACTTAAATTAAAGCATAAAGTAAATAACGATAATGAAATTTCGAATAATAAAAGTGCGATAAAATAAACTTGCGATAATTAAAAAGTACGATAATTAAAAGTGCAATTAAATACAATAACAATAAAAATGCGATAATTAGAAGTGCAATTAAATATAAAATAAAGGAAATTAAATATGAAATAAAAGAATTATGCTTATTTAAACTTCCGTAATCATGATGTTTGACGTGTTGATTTTAGTTTTATGCCCATAGGTTAATTGTCCTTTGTCCTGGATTATTTAATATGTCCGTCTGGTTTTTGTCCATAACAGTCCATCAGTCATAAATATAAAGTGCGAGTGTCCTCGTCAAATTATCCTTATACCCGAAGTTAAATATTCCAACTAATTGGGGACTTAAACTGTAACAAGATTTTAATACTTTGTTTAATAATTACACCAGGATGTCGACTGAGTGTAACCCAAGGTTTTAATATTTTGTTATCAATTATACCAAGTGTCCTTGTACATAATTTCACCCCTGTTTTAATTATTCTAGTGGCTATTAATCCATTTCCGTGTCCGGTTAAATGAACGATTATTCGTACATATAAATACCCCGCCCATCGTGTCCGATTGAGTGTATATGGTAATTTATAGGGACGCCCAATTGTAAATCTTTATATTAACATTAACAAACTATCATTTAGTTAAACAAATATAAAGCCCATTAATAGCTCATAGTCTAATTTCCACAAGTGTCGTTCTTTTGTCCAAACCCCAATTATGGTACAAAGCCCAATTACCCAATTTTAGTAATTAGCTCAACATCATGATTACTTCGTTTTAAATAAGCATAATAATAACTTAGCTACGAGACATTAATGTAAAAAGGTTGAACATAACTTACAATGATTAAAAATAGCGTAGCGTTACACGGACAGAATTTCGACTTACACCCTTACAATATTCGCTAACATACCCTTATTATTAGAATTATAATTAAAATTAAAATATAAATTATAAATATATATATATATATATATATATATATATATATATATATATATATATATATATGTTACGTATGAATGAGGAGAAGAAAAAGATTATCATTTTACGATCAGAATGCGCGAGCTTTATAGGGATTTTCAGAAATTGGGGCTCCGCGACTCGCGACATTTTTGGCCTTCAAACTCCGCGAGTCGCGGAGATTGAAATTACAGCTCAAACCAATTTGGAGTCTTTCTTGCCGACGGTTTTTATTATTTATTATAATATATAAATAATTATAAGAATTATTTAAATATTATATTATATTTATGTGCATAGTTGACTTGTAATTTTTAGTCCGTTGCGTCGAGCGTTGAGAGTTGACTCTGGTCCCGGTTCCGGATTTTCGAACGTCCTTGCGTACAATTTAATATCTTGTACTTTGCGTTTTGAATCTTGTACTCTTGTAATTTCGAGACGTTTCTTATCAATAATTGGAACCTCTTTGATTGTATTTTGTACTTTTGAGCTTTTTGGTCGTTTGCGTCTTCAATTCGTCGAATCTGTCTTTTGTCTTCACCTTTTATTATTTAAACGAATATCACTTGTAAATAGAACAATTGCAACTAAAAGCTTGTCTTTCTTGAGGAATAATGCTATGAAATATATGTTCACTTTTAGCATTATCATCCCCCCTCCTGAACCTCTTCTTCTTCCGGTTCCTCTTCTTCTGGTTCCTCTTCTTCCGGTTCCTCTTCTTTCGGTTCCGTTTCCTCTTCTTCCGGTTCTTCGGGAACTTGTGAATCTTGCCAATATATATTTGACTCTTCATTATTATTAGGTGAGTCAATGGGATTTGTGCTAGAGGTAGACATCTATCACACAAAATCAAACATGTTAAGAGATTAATATATCACATAATATTTACATGTTAATAATATATAGTTTCCAACAAAAATGTTAAGCAATCATTTTTAAAGAAAACACGGTCGAAGTCCAGACTCACTAATGCATCCTAACAAACTCGATAAGACACACTAATGCAAATTTTCTGGTTCTCTAAGACCAACGCTCGGATACCAACTGAAATGTCCCGTTCATATTGATTATAAACGTTCCATATTAAATGATTTCGTTGCGAGGTTTTGACCTCTATATGAGACGTTTTTCAAAGACTGCATTCATTTTTAAAACAACCATAACCTTTATTTTATCAATAAAGGTTTTAAAATCATTACGTAGATTATCAAATAATGATAATCTAAAATATACTATTTACACATGACCATTACATAATGGTTTACAATAAAAATATATTACATCGACATATGTTTCTTGAATGCAGTTTTTACACAATATCATACAAACATGGACTCCAAATTTTGTCCTTATTTTAGTATGCAACAGCGGAATCTCTTAGTATTCACCTGAGAATAAACATGCTTTAAACGTCAACAAAAATGTTGGTGAGTTATAGGTTTAACCTATATATATCAAATCGTAACAATAGACCACAAGATTTCATATTTCAATACACATCCCATACATAGAGATAAAAATCATTCATATGGTGAACACCTGGTAACCGACATTAACAAGATGCATATATAAGAATATCCCCATCATTCTGGGACACCCTTCGGATATGATATAAATTTCGAAGTACTAAAGCATCCAGTACTTTAGATGGGGTTTGTTAGGTCCAATAGATCTATCTTTAGGATTCGCGTCAATTAGGGTGTCTGTTCCCTAATTCTTAGATTACCAGACTTAATAAAAAGGGGCATATTCGATTTCGATAATTCAACCATAGAATGTAGTTTCATGTACTTGTGTCTATTTTGTAAATCATTTATAAAACCTGCATGTATTCTCATCCCAAAAATATTAGATTTTAAAAGTGGGACTATAACTCACTTTCACAGATATTTCCTTAATCGGAAATAAGACTTGGCCACGGATCGATTCACGAACCTATAAAAATATGTACATATATATCAAAGTATGATCAAAATATAATTACAACCATTTTTATTATGTTTTAAAGATTTGAGTGTATTAAGTCAGCTGTCCTCGTTGATAACCTACAACTAGTTGTCCACAGTTAGATGTGTAGAGACCCGTCCTAATCGATATGGACGATACCAACTGTGAAGACCCGTCCTAATCCATCCGAATGAAGTCCATATCGATTATAAACGATTCACAACAGTTGATTACATCGCGAGGTACTTGACCTCTATATGATACATTTTACAAACATTGCATTCGTTTTTGAAAAGACAATCTTTCATTACATCGAAAGTTAACGGCATGCATACCATTTCATAATACATCTAACTATAATTGACTTAATAATAATCTTGATGAACTCAACGACTCGAATGCAACGTCTTTTGAAATATGTCATGAATGACTCCAAGTAATGTCTCTAATATGAGCTAATGCACAGCGGAAGATTTATTTCATACCTGAGAATAAACATGCTTTCAAGTGTCAACCAAAAGGTTGGTGAGTTCATTAGTTTAACATAAATAATCATTTTCATTATTTTAATAGACCACAAGATTTTCATTTTTCCATTTCTCATAAACATACGTCCCATGCATAGAGACAAAAATATCATTCATAGGATTGAACACCTGGTAACCGACATTCACAATATGCATATAAGAATATCCCCATCATTCCGGGATCCTCCTTCGGACATGATATAAATTTCGAAGTACTAAAACATCCGGTACTTTGGATGGGGCTTGTTGGGCCCGATAGATCTATCTTTAGAGTTCGCGTCAATTAGGGTGTCTGTTCCCTAATTCTTAGATTACCATACTAAAAAGGGGCATATTCGGTTTAATAATCCAACCATAGAATGTAGTTTCGATCACTTGTGTCTATTTCGTAAAGCATTTATAAAAGCAACGCATGTATTCTCAGTCCCAAAAATATATATTGCAAAAGCATTTAAAAAGGGAGCAAATGAAACTCACCTAATGTATTTTGTAGTAAAAATACATAGAATGACATTGAACAAGTAAAGGGTTGGCCTCAGATTCACGGACCTATAATATTTGTATACTTATTAATATACATAATTGAAATCGAACAAATATATATATATATATATATATATATATATATATATATATATATATATATATATATATATATATATATATATCAAAAGATTTCGTAGATTACGGAGGACTTTGCGGGATATGTCAGGCAAAGTTTAAAGTAACAGATACGATAAGATATGATTTAGCAGATATGCTAAGATATGAATTTTTGTCTATACACTATTCATGCAATCAATGCAGCAAGACGTGTCTTAGACTAAAAATGATAAGCAGGTAATTTCCTGAGGATGATAAGTAGTTAATTTTTGACACAAAATGATAAGCAAAACTTTTGACATGCAGACACGGTCGAAGTCCAGACTCACTAATGCATCCTATCGACTTATCAGTTAGACACACTAATGCAGACCTGGTTCGCTAAGACCACCGCTCTGATACCAAATAATTAACTATATAATTATTATACTAAGTCTAACATAGTCAAACATCTAAATCTCGTTCCTGCAGTTCCTGTAACCACATACAAACACGGATAGTATAATAACGAACAATCATGGTGGCCTGTAAACTGTTGTACCTGCAATGGACGTGGGTAGATGTCTAGGGACTTGCATAAAATGCATCAACAGAAGGTGTGAGTTGTAAGGAAACGAAGGAGGTGAATTTATAAGAAAATCTTCGACAGAACAATTAAAATGGACGATCGCATTTAAAGCGGATCCTAATTCTCTTGATTACCGGAGAGTCAAATCTTATTAAGAAGATTTTCTTCAAATCCCTTGAAATCTGGGAATCAATCATATCTACGTCAAATGATAAGATGAATCTACACTTACTCATTTCACTCTTCTATGTTAGCTTCATTCGTACTCTTCATATAAATGGATTGTTTATCCAAATTATTCGCTGATAATAAAACTCTAATTTTCAGCCCGTATGCATCATGAAAACATACTTATTATCATTCACGACCTTTCCACTCAAATTTCAGGACGAAATTTCTTTAACGGGTAGGTACTGTGACAACCCGAAAATTTCCAACCAAATTTAAACTTTAATCTTTATATGTTTCCGACACGATAAGAAATATTTGTTAAGTTAAATTTCAAGAATTTTAAACTATGTTCATACATTCATTCAACCTCGACCAAGTTCCAACGATTCACGAACCATTAAACGAATATGATTATATATGTATATGTGTATATATATTATAACTTGAAACGTAAACAAAATATTAGATTAAATACTTTATATGATTGTATCCGTTTCAAAATGTTTATCAATGGAATTAGAAGATAAGATCAAATGATTGAATTATCAGATATATTGAATTATGATTACAAGTCTCTGTTGAAAGGCCCACGTTGATTTGAGAAATCTTTCTATTTTAACAATATTCGGAAAATGGTAAAGTGATTTATAAATAAGAACAAATTGTTAATCATTGAGAACTAGACAAAGGATAGTGGAAGATTGAATCTCATAAAGACTTGATTGATCTATTTAGTTTCAAACGTACAAAAACGTTTTCAGTTTAAAAAGAACTTTATTATTAAAACGTATATAACTTTTATAAATATCTAGAACCACTTTTGACAACTCATTACTTAACTAGTATGATAAAGATAACGATATTTATATTTTATTTTATTAAATATATATAATGATTTAAATTAATATTATATATATTTATACGCGTATTATACGTATTATGTAGTTTTATACTTTTACTATACTTAAACTTTACCTTTACTTTATTTTTACTTTACTTTAACTTTAATAATTCACTTTAATAATTCATACTTTAATAATTCACTTTAATAATTCATACTTTAATAATTCACTTTAATAATTCATACTTTAATAATTCACTTTAATAATTCATACTTTAATAATTCACTTTAATAATTCATACTTTCTGTTTGTATGCATTTTATGCAAGTCCCTAGACATCTACCCACGTCCATTGCAGGTACAACAGTTTACAGGCCACCATGATTGTTCGTGATTATACTATCCGTGTTTGTATGTGGTTACAGGAACTGCAGGAACGAGATTTAGATGTTTGACTATGTTAGACTTAGTCAGACATACGAGTGAAGCCTCACTAGTACAGCTGACAGGCTCATACGCATGGTTGATGCTGAGCTAAGTCACAATTACGACCTAAATAAGAAGACACGAGTGAGTGATCACCCGTACGGCTGATGAAGCCAACTCGTACGTGTGATGAATGAATCGTATGGGTGAGTCAACAGCAGGGGTATATAAAGTCTTATGTTCTTCATTTTAGGTTAAGCCTCTCATCTGTTACACACACTCAGTTCTAGTGAGCTCCTCCGATTCTCTCTCAGTCCAAATCACCCAGGTGGTGAATAATAGCTCTAGGTGTTGATCTAATCACACTTGATTTAGCTGTGATTTGACTAAATTAATCAAAAAAAACTTAACCTATTCACTAGAGGATTTGATTCACTTATTCCGCCATTGTGTGAGTTAAATCTGTTGATTTCTAAGTTCCTAGTCATGTTTCATCACCTTCTATTCTTTTCCCCTCAACTCATATTTTAAAGTATTCATCAATATGCTCCATCCAGTTTTGATTCTCGATATACTTCTAACTTTCATATCGGTCATTCTTCTTTTTCATACCGCCGGAAGAATCTATTTACTTCTACTATACTCTTGGGTTTATAGTGTTTCTAGTTCTCTCGTGTCTTTATTGTGATGACTCGGGAATTTCCGACCAAATTTAAACTTAATCTTTATATATTTCCGACACGATAAGCAAAGTTTGTTAGGTTGAGTCTCAAAATTTTGAACTGTTTTCATATATTCAATTGACCTTCGACTGTTCTCGACGATTCACGAACAACTAATTGTAAATAGATACATGTATATTTAATTATATATATATATATATATATATATATATATATATATATATATATATATATATATATATATATATATATATATATATATATATATATATATATATATATATATATAATAATAATAATAATTTGAAATATTAATTGAAATAATATATGAGTTAATTGTTGGAATTAATTATGTAAAATAGTATGCGATACAATAAAAATTGTTATTACAAATGTGCATATATATATATGTATGTATATAAATATGTATATAAATACTATTTGTAAATATATAAAATAATATTAAATCTTTTTTTTAAAAAAATATATAACATATATGTATGCGATAAAACTTGTTATTTAAAACTGATTATAATTAGAGAGAAAGTAAATGGAAAATGATTGATCTCGAGCTTAATTAGTAAACGTCAGTAACACTCGGTTGATGTTTTGTTAGTTTTAATATAGATATTGTACATGTCCATGAAGGATTGAAATAAAAGTTGAACTGTAAATTGATTACGAAGATTTTAGATTTGTCAAAAATATTTTTACCCTTTTAAGATTAAATATTAGCACTCCGTACATATAAATTGGAACATAAAATAAATAATTATTGAACCTTTTTGATCAGGTTTCAAACAGTTAATGAGTGAAATAATTAAATATATTTAATCTAAAAGTTTGGGATTTTTTAGGAACACTTTTATCCGTAACTGTTTAGCAATGGACACACCCGTGAAAACTGTCGGTATAACAATCCAAATCTTGCGGCTGCTTAACTGTATATACTTTTAAATTCAATGATTCCTAATTCCTAATTATTATTATTATTATAATTATAATTATTTTATTATTATTATTATCTTTAATATTATAATTATTATCTATTAGTTATATGTATACAAGTAGAGTTTTGAGATGGATTTCACCAAGCCAATCTCGCTGTCACCATAACCGTCACCGGAACACCACTCCGGCAAACACTACCGCCACCCTTTCACCACGACAACCATCGTAAACCCCCTTGAATTCCCTCTCTTAAATATGATCGTGATCCCTCACCACCACATCATTTCTATTCTTGTTCGATCCAACATATACAATCATCACCGGAGTAAACCCACTTGAGTTTCTTCTCCTTGCTAACTAACGAGAACAACTCCATCACCTCACAACCGCCACACTCCACCACCCAAAACCGATTAACACCACTTGCTCTCCTCTCTCACTCTATTTTCTCTTTCTGTTTTAGAGATGAACAAACGAATACCATCTTCATTTCATCAACCACCCTTAACCACCTCTTAACTCAAACCAACGTCACCCATTAAAAATTATTATTGCTGCTACACGTGGTTGCTGCTACTCACTGGCGGGGTCCAAGGGGTGGCAACCCCTGGCGGGGTCCAAGGGGCAGAGCCCCTGGCTGGGGTCGAGCTGCCAGGTCAGCTTGGGAATTTTTTTTTTGGGCTAACATTGCTTTATTAAAAATGTCTTAAAATTTTATTTTGGCCCGGTTTGACCCAAAAATAAAAGCCCAGTTTTGAGCCTCTTTTACAGTTATAAACCCGTCCATATTTGAATTCTCGTTCCGATTCCTCAAAATTTCTACAAGTATATCAAGGGTATATGTAACCGTATCATACATAGCTTCTATACGTATTTACTATTGGTATATACCAACAATAAACTTCAATGATCAGCCACTAGACATGATGTTACATGTGGGAACCAGCCATTTAACCTCATGTGTGACTTTTGTGCAAGAAAACAAACTAAATCTCCTATATATCCAACCCATAATCATGCTATTTTGCACACACACACATACAATTTCATTTCCAATTTTCTTTCAAGTTAATTCACTCCCTAATCTCTCTTCATTTACCTACTCAAGAACGTATCAATATAGTCATCCGATTTCAAGGAGATTACTTCCAATCTTTCAATCCCACTCCACCACTCTTTTGATTCCAAGATTTTTCTTACCTTTCCCAGTAGCTTTGTCCAAGTAACCTGAGGTAGTAACCTTATTCATAACCTTATTCGATTCATATTTATATGGCTATTTTATTTTGTGTTATAAAATTTTAACAACAAGAACATAGTTTGAGTGATTTCAAACTTGTTCGCAAACTAAATAGATCCTTCTAATTTGATTTTTAAAAACACTTCAAGACCTGTAATATATCATATTATGACAAAATCGGGTTAATCATATCTTGGCTAATTAACATAATATTTAATATATATTTACTTATGATTTTATTTTGTATATTTCAGGACCACCCGTAAACAACACGAGAAGATTAATCATAAGACCTCATGATTGTACGCAACACGTCATTTGACAACACGGTACTTTATGTACGCAACACGTCATTTGACAACATGGTACCATGGGTCAAGATTAATTCTGATCAACACGAATACGATGGGGTCTTTATTTATTTTATTTAAGCAACTAATTGTGAAACACTAACATCGGACTGCTAACTACGGACTAAGAAAATATTAAAAGTATTAAAAGTATATATATATATATATATATATATATATATATATATATATATATATATATATATATATATATATATATATATATATATATATATGTATATATGTAACGATTACTTGAAAAGAAAATATGTTGATATATTATATATATGGTTAGGTTCGTGATATCTATCGGAGACCAAGTCGAGTTAAATACCTTCAAGACAAAAGTGAGTATATAGTCCCACTTTTAAACTCTAAATATTTCGGGATGAGAATACATGCATTTTATGATTTACGTTATGGACACAAGTGATTAAAAATATATATTCTACGTTGAGTTGTACCACTGGCATATTTCCCTGTAGCTTGGTAACTACTATTTACATGGGTATTGTAAACGCGAATCCTGTTGATAGATCTATCGGGCCTGACAACCCCAACCGGACTGGACGACCAATATTCAACGGTTGCACAGTACTTCGTTTCGGTGACTACACTTGGTACGGTGTAGTAAGATTTCATAATAAAGGGAATATGCGACGTTGATTAAATGTTAAGTATGGTTATCAAGTGCTCAACAACTTAGAATATTTTTATTAAAACGTTTATATATGAAATCTTGTGGTCTATATTCATAACGCTGCCGGCTTTAAACCTATATCTCACCAACTTTATGTTGACGTTTTAAGCATGTTTATTCTCAGGTGATAACTAAAAGCTTCCGCTGCAACATGTTGAATTTAAGCAAGATCTTGAGTATGCATATTTGTGTCAAAAATAAAACTGCATATCGGAGGATTTGTAATGTAAAATATGTTGGAGGTCGTATTGTTATTATCACATGTAAAGTTTGTAAGTCTAAGATTATCGCTAAACGATAATCATTATTAAGTTATTTAAACCTTGTATTTGTAATAAAAGCTATGGTTTGTATTGTAAAAACGAATGCAGTTTTTAAAAAATATCGCATATAGAGGTCAATACCTCGCGATGAAATCATATGTTATTGTATTCATCCTTATGGTTAAGGTCGGGTTATGACAATGATGTTACACGATGATGGAAAAATGACGATGATGATGATAGTTTAAGCATGATGATGATGAGGAAGCTATGATGATCACGATGATATCGATGCATTGATGATGAAGATATTAGATTGAAGAAGATGAACCATGATTTTATGTTATGATAAATGGTGATGAAAGACGACGATGATACTTCAATTATCATGAGGAAGATGATAACAATAATGATGGAGATGATTGGGTCTGAGAGTTTAATAATGAAGAAGAAGAAGTAGCAGCAGGAAATCTAGGATAAAATAATTTAGGATGTTAGATAGAATATGAATGAATGATCAGCGTAATGGTTGGGTGTTTGTATGCTAACCGAGAGGTCACAAGTTCGAAACTAGACCACGACATATTATTTTTAATTAGCAATAAAAGCTGTTGGGCTCCTAGTTTGCAAGTTGGGCTGCCATTTTCCTGTCGGGCCGAGTTCTTTTCTTAATTCAGTTGGGCCGAACGGTTGTAGCTGTTGGGCTGTGACCCAATAGAGATGGTGATGAGATGACGATCTTGAAATGATGGTTGATGATACACGAAATAACAATGGGTTATAAGCATTAAATTCGCTAGTTGAATTAGAAAGTAATAAATGGAGTAATGGTTTAGGGTGTGGTTGTGTGAGTAGGAGGTCGCGGGTTCGAATCTCGTTTGAGGCATTTCTTTTTAGGAAAAGCTCTTAAGAGGGTATACACTTATTTTTAATTTCCATCATTATTATTATTAGTTATTAATATGTTTATTATTATTATTATTATTATTATTATTATTATTATTATTATTATTATTATTATTATTATTATTATTATTATTATTATTATTATTATTATTATTATTATTATTATTATTATTATTATTATTATTATTGTTAAATTTACTTATTATTATCACTATCATAATGCAAATTAATATTATTATCATTAATATTAGTATTATTATTATTAATATTATTATTATTAAAACTATTATCATTAGTAGTAAAATTATAATTATTATTATCAGTATTATTATTATTCGCATAAGTATCTTTATTAACAATATCGTTATTATTAGTATTATCATTATCAATAAAGCTATTACTATTGTTATTATTAGTAAACCATTATTATCAAAACTATATTTTTTTTATATATAATTATTATGTACATAAAGTATACATATTATATATATTATAATTATATTAGCATTTCATATAACTGTATATCAAACATATTATCATTTTTCTTATAAATACCTTCGTATAACAAACTACTGATTTTAAAAATAATATTAATCATATATATAACTATATGTATACATATATTAATATAACTAAATGAATAGATATTAATTATATCAAATATAAATGTATATAAAATAATTATATATAACATGTAATTTAAAAATATAATATAAGTATACCTTTTTAAATGGGATTTAATATAAACTCTATATAACCACAAATATATAAATAATATATTAATAAATGAAATTATGTAATTTTCCGTCATATGTGTTGATAGATATATAATTGATATAGGTTCGTGAATCTGAGGTCAACCCTGCATTGTTCAGTTATGTCATGTGTATTTTTACTACAAAATACAGTATGGTGAGTTTCATTTTCCTTTTTACCCTTTATATTTTTGGGCTGAGAATACATGCGCAATTTTTATAAATGTTTTACGAAATAGACACGAGTAATCGAAACTACATTATATGGTTGAATGATCGAAATCGAATATGCCCCTTTTTATTAAGTCTGGTAATCTAAGAATTAGGGAACAGACACCCTAATTGACGCGAACTCTAAAGATAGATCTATCGGGCCCAACAAGCCCCATCCAAAGTACCGGATGCTTTAGTACTTCGAAATTTATATCATGTCCGAAGGAGGATCCCGGAATGATGGGGATATTCTTATATGCATAATGTGAATGTCGGTTACCAGGTGTACAATCCATATAAATGATATTTTGTCTCTATGCATGCAACGTATGTTTATGAGAAATGGAAATATGAAATCTTGTGGTCTATTAAAATTTTGAAATGATTATTTATGCTAAACTAATGAACTCACCAACCTTTTGGTTGACACTTGAAAGCATGTTTATTCTCAGGTACGAAAGAAATCTTCCGCTGTGCAATTGATCATTTAAAAGATATTACTTGGAGTCATTCATGACATATTTCAAAAGACGTTGCATTCGAGTCGTTGAGTTCATCAAGATTATTATTAAGCCAATTATATTTGGATGTATTATGAAATGGTATGCATGTCTATCAACTGTCAATGTAAATGAAAGTTTGTCTTTTAAAAACGAATGCAAAGTTTGTAAAATGTATCATATAGAGGTCAAGTACCTCGCGATGTAATCAACTGTTGTGAATCATTTATAATCGATATGGACCTCGTCCGGATGGATTAGGACGGGGCATTTCTGTTGGTATCAGAGCGGTGGTCTTAGCGAACCAGGTCTGCATTAGTGTGTACAACTGATAAGTCGTTAGGATGCATTAGTGAGTCTGGACTTCGACCGTGTCTGCATGTCAAAAGTTTTGCTTATCAATTCTAGTCGGAAATCATCTGCTTATCATCTTTAGGAAATTACCTGTTTATCATTCTTAGTCTAGACATGTCTTACTGCCTCTATTGCGTAGACAGTGTATAGATGAATTCATATCTTAGCGTATCTGTTATTGTTACCTTTGCCTGACAGCTTCCGTAGATTCTTCCGTAACTTATGAAATTTTAGTATTATATATGCATATGTAAATTATGTATTGCAGGGTACTAATCTATAACCTATAATCTATTATTTATCGAAAATCCTTCATCTGATCGTACGAGATGAATCCCTCAACCAGTTCGAGTCCCTCAGATTTCGATAGCTATTCCGATAGTTATTCCGATAGTTATTCCGACAACTATTCCGACATGAATATTCACCTAAGCTCCGAAAGCGGTGTCACCAGAATGAATCAATCAATCAGCCATCCCTAATTCATCTGATGAGATCGTAGTCGACTTAATCAACGGAAACGAGAAGAAGGCAATTCCTTTCCACCAACTAAATTTCCCTTTTGGCGAAGAACCTGAAGCACTTACCGGCGAATCTATTTGAAACACCATTTTCTCCCTCATTTCCAGTGTATCTCGACACAATTATATTCTATACATAATTCTAAACCTTACACATCCACTCATTCCAACTAAAAATCAACCCGGAATAATAGAAGAAGTCAACGAGCTTCGCGCCTGAGTAATGATTTTTGGAGAATATGGTGAAAAATTTACCAGCTTCAGCAACAACACCGGCACCAACAGTATCATCAGTAACAGTACCAGTACCATCAACAATCCATACCTCAATAACTCATTATGTACCTCGAGTATAATTATCGTTCTACGTATCATTCTACATCATTTATCTTCGTTCGACATGGCGATTATGTAATCTCTAATGTTCTAGAGATTATATATTCTTGTTCTAACGGTAAATCAAATGAGTTTAATATCATATTGACTCATTAAAACCATGATTACATCTGACGAAAATATATATGTATATATGTTTTCATAAAGATTGTAATTAAAAATTCTTTTGTACAAACTGTTAATGGTGAAAATATTTTAACGGGTAGGTAATACCCGAGGAATATTTAGATTTCACATTAATAAGTTACATTGTACGTTCTTCGAATTTGATTCAATAATCATATACTAACCTACTTACATCCATCGATATACGTATCCGTTCACCAAAGAATAACTATTTTCATTCAAATTCAAATTTCATATTAGGATTTTGACATATCAGAATCCAACAAGTGGCATAATGAAGAAAAAATGGACACAATAAAAATTGATTAGAAACAGACTAATTAACAATATGAAATTTTGTTAAGAATCCACGCTAACAAAATCCTAGCTAACTGTTCCTAGCTAACTGTTAATTCCGTATTACATTTTATTTATCGCAATTTAATTATCGCAATTTATTTTATCGCAATTTAATTCTCGCACTTTATTTATCGTTATTTAATTTCTGTTATTTATTTTACGCACTTTAAATATCGAGACACGTATTCAAGGTTTTGACATATCATATCGACGCATCTATATATATTATTTGGAATCACCATAGACACTCTATATGCAGTAATGATCGAGTTCTCTATACAGGGTTGAGGTTGATTCTACAATAATATATATAGTTTGAGTTGTGATCGAGTCTGAGACGTATACGGGTCACGACACGTATTAATTAATTCGAATATTATATATTAAACTATATATATATATATGAATTATTGGACTGTCAACTGTAGACTATCGACTGTGGACTAATAACATTAAACAATTAAAATGAATTAAAATATTGATTATAATATATGAAACTAAACAATTCTTCAAGTTTGCCACTTGATTTCATCTTAAACTTCATTTGTATCTTGACGATTACAAATCTGCGTTCAAAATCTTTCACGATTCTTGAAAACACCTCAATCGAAAGGATGAACCAAATGCACATTACCTACGGAAGAAAAGATCGATGCATATTGTTGTGCACCTGAAAACTCTCGAAAATTGAGTAAACATTTAATGCGTAGCTGTGCTAATTCCTTTGCGTTATTATTATCGAAAATAACTTTGCAATCTTTTTCCAAATAGCCAATTTTGTCACAGCTCCAACAAGTTAACTTCGACTTTTCGTTCGAAACAACCTTATTATAACCTTGATATATATATACGTGCTGTTTTATTGTTACCGGGGAACCTTTCATATTTTACCATATTACCAGCAGACGTACCAGCAACCTCGTTGCTTCTTGGTTTAAATCTCTCTGATAAATCATTATATTTATTCATTGAAACCCTATCATATACTCATCTGTATCTTGTAACAAGAACTGCCATACCAATTACCGGGAATCAGCTATCAGTACTTTGAAAACTCACAGCATATCTACATCAACAGTTATATGTATGACATTTATCTCTTAGAATTATGATCTCTCTTTCTGGAATTCTGAAAAGCACTCAGTCACAAATCAATACTCAGAATATTGAAAAAGCTGAATGAAGCAGCGGAAATCATAGACAACCGTAAACGACCATAATCATTGAAAGTTTGATGATAAAGAATAGTATGTTGGAAAAGCTCAGAAAAGTTGGAACTGGAAAATGGATTGAGCTAACCACGAAGGTGAAATGTCCCGTTCTTATTGATTAAAAACGTTCCATATTAATTGATTTCGTTGCGAGGTTTTGACCTCTATATGAGACGTTTTTCAAAGACTGCATTCATTTTTAAAACAAACCATAACCTTTATTTCATAAATAAAGGTTTAAAAAGCTTTACGTAGATTATCAAATAATGATAATCTAAAATATCCTGTTTACACACGACCATTACATAATGGTTTACAATACAAATATGTTACATCGAAATCAGTTTCTTGAATGCAGTTTTTACACAATATCATACAAACATGGACTCCAAATCTTGTCCTTATTTTAGTATGCAACAGCGGAAGCTCTTAATATTCACCTGAGAATAAACATGCTTTAAACGTCAACAAAAATGTTGGTGAGTTATAGGTTTAACCTATATATATCAAATCGTAACAATAGACCACAAGATTTCATATTTCAATACACATCCCATACATAGAGATAAAAATCATTCATATGGTGAACACCTGGTAATCGACAATAACAAGATGCATATATAAGAATATCCCCATCATTCCGGGACACCCTTCGGATATGATATAAATTTCGAAGTACTAAAGCATCCGGTACTTTGGATGGGGTTTGTTAGGCCCAATAGATCTATCTTTAGGATTCGCGTCAATTAGGGTGTCGGTTCCCTAATTCTTAGATTACCAGACTTAATAAAAAAGGGCATATTCGATTTCGATAATTCAACCATAGAATGTAGTTTCACGTACTTGTGTCTATTTTGTAAATCATTTATAAAACCTGCATGTATTCTCATCCCAAAAATATTAGATTTTAAAAGTGGGACTATAACTCACTTTCACAGATTTTTACTTCGTCGGGAAGTAAGACTTGGCCACTGTTGATTCACGAACCTATAACAATATATACATATATATTAAAGTATGTTCAAAATATATTTACAACACTTTTAATATATTTTGATGTTTTAAGTTTATTAAGTCAGCTGTCCTCGTTAGTAACCTATAACTAGTTGTCCACAGTTAGATGTACAGAAATAAATCGATAAATATTATCTTGAATCAATCCACGACCCAGTGTATACGTATCTCAGTATTGATCACAACTCAAACTATATATATTTTGGAATCAACCTCAACCCTGTATAGCTAACTCCAACATTCACATATAGAGTGTCTATGGTTGTTCCGAAATATATATAGATGTGTCGACATGATAGGTCGAAACATTGTATACGTGTCTATGGTATCTCAAGATTACATAATATACAATACAAGTTGATTAAGTTATGGTTGGAATAGATTTGTTACCAATTTTCACGTAGCTAAAATGAGAAAAATTATCCAATCTTGTTTTACCCATAACTTCTTCATTTTAAATCCGTTTTGAGTGAATCAAATTGCTATGGTTTCATATTGAACTCTATTTTATGAATATAAACAGAAAAAGTATAGGTTTATAGTCGGAAAAATAAGTTACAAGTCGTTTTTGTAAAGGTAGTCATTTCAGTCGAAAGAACGACGTCTAGATGACCATTTTAGAAAACATACTTCCACTTTGAGTTTAACCATAATTTTTGGATATAGTTTCATGTTCATAATAAAAATCATTTTCGCAGAATAACACCTTTTAAATCAAAGTTTATCATAGTTTTTAATTAACTAACCCAAAACAGCCCGCGGTGTTACTACGACGGCGTAAATCCGGTTTTACGGTGTTTTTCGTGTTTCCAGGTTTTAAATCATTAAGTTAGCATATCATATAGATATAGAACATGTGTTTAGTTGATTTTAAAAGTCAAGTTAGAAGGATTAACTTTTGTTTGCGAACAAGTTTAGAATTAACTAAACTATGTTCTAGTGATTACAAGTTTAAACCTTCGAATAAGATAGCTTTATATGTATGAATCGAATGATGTTATGAACATCATTACTACCTTAATTTCCTTGGATAAACCTACTGGAAAAGAGAAAAATGGATCTAGCTTCAATGGATCCTTGGATGGCTCGAAGTTCTTGAAGCAGAATCATGACACGAAAACAAGTTCAAGTAAGATCATCACTTGAAATAAGATTGTTATAGTTATAGAAATTGAACCAAAGTTTGAATATGATTATTACCTTATATTAGAATGATAACCTACTGTAAGAAACAAAGATTTCTTGAGGTTGGATGATCACCTTACAAGATTGGAAGTGAGCTAGCAAACTTGAAAGTATTCTTGATTTTATGAAACTAGAACTTTTGGAATTTATGAAGAACACTTAGAACTTGAAGATAGAACTTGAGAGAGATCAATTAGATGAAGAAAATTGAAGAATGAAAGTGTTTGTAGGTGTTTTTGGTCGTTGGTGTATGGATTAGATATAAAGGATATGTAATTTTGTTTTCATGTAAATAAGTCATGAATGATTACTCATATTTTTGTAATTTTATGAGATATTTCATGCTAGTTGCCAAATGATGGTTCCCACATGTGTTAGGTGACTCACATGGGCTGCTAAGAGCTGATCATTGGAGTGTATATACCAATAGTACATACATCTAAAAGCTGTGTATTGTACGAGTACGAATACGGGTGCATACGAGTAGAATTGTTGATGAAACTGAACGAGGATGTAATTGTAAGCATTTTTGTTAAGTAGAAGTATTTTGATAAGTGTATTTAAGTCTTTCAAAAGTGTATAAATACATATTAAAACACTACATGTATATACATTTTAACTGAGTCGTTAAGTCATCGTTAGTCGTTACATGTAAGTGTTGTTTTGAAACCTTTAGGTTAACGATCTTGTTAAATGTTGTTAACCCAATGTTTATAATATCAAATGAGATTTTAAATTATTATATTATCATGATATTATCATGTATGAATATCTCTTAATATGATATATATACATTAAATGTCTTTACAACGATAATCGTTACATATATGTCTCGTTTAAAAATCATTAAGTTAGTAGTCTTGTTTTTACATATGTAGTTCATTGTTAATATACTTTATGATATGTTTTCTTATCATAGTATCATGTTAACTATATATATATATATCCATATATATGTCATCATATAGTTTTTACAAGTTTTAACGTTCGTGAATCACCGATCAACTTGGGTGGTCAATTGTCTATATGAAACATATTTCAATTAATCAAGTCTTAAAAAGTTTGATTGCTTAACATGTTGGAAACATTTAATCATGTAAATATCAATCTCAATTAATATATATAAACATGGAAAAGTTCGGGTCACTACAGTACCTACCCGTTAAATAAATTTCGTCCTGAAATTTTAAGCTGTTGAAGGTGTTGACGAATCTTCTGGAAATAGATGCGGGTATTTCTTCTTCATCTGATCTTCACGCTCCCAGGTGAACTCGGGTCCTCTTCGAGCATTCCATCGAACCTTAACAATTGGTATCTTGTTTTGCTTAAGTCTTTTAACCTCACGATCCATTATTTCGACGGGTTCTTCGATGAATTGAAGTTTTTCGTTGATTTGGATTTCATCTAACGGAATAGTGAGATCTTCTTTAGCAAAACATTTCTTTAAATTCGAGACGTGGAAAGTGTTATGTACAGCCGCGAGTTGTTGAGGTAACTCTAGTCGGTAAGCTACTGGTCCGACACGATCAATAATCTTGAATGGTCCAATATACCTTGGATTTAATTTCCCTCGTTTACCAAATCGAACAACGCCTTTCCAAGGTGCAACTTTAAGCATGACCATCTCTCCAATTTCAAATTCTATATCTTTTCTTTTAATGTCAGCGTAGCTCTTTTGTCGACTTTGGGCGGTTTTCAACCGTTGTTGAATTTGGATGATCTTCTCGGTAGTTTCTTGTATAATCTCCGGACCCGTAATCTGTCTATCCCCCACTTCACTCCAACAAATCGGAGACCTGCACTTTCTACCATAAAGTGCTTCAAACGGCGCCATCTCAATGCTTGAATGGTAGCTGTTGTTGTAGGAAAATTCTGCTAACGGTAGATGTCGATCCCAACTGTTTCCGAAATCAATAACACATGCTCGTAGCATGTCTTCAAGCGTTTGTATCGTCCTTTCGCTCTGCCCATCAGTTTGTGGATGATAGGCAGTACTCATGTCTAGACGAGTTCCTAATGCTTGCTGTAATGTCTGCCAGAATCTTGAAATAAATCTGCCATCCCTATCAGAGATAATAGAGATTGGTATTCCATGTCTGGAGACGACTTCCTTTAAATACAGTCGTGCTAACTTCTCCATCTTGTCATCTTCTCTTATTGGTAGGAAGTGTGCTGATTTGGTGAGACGATCAACTATTACCCAAATAGTATCAAAACCACTTGCAGTCCTTGGCAATTTAGTGATGAAATCCATGGTAATGTTTTCCCATTTCCATTCCGGGATTTCAGGTTGTTGAAGTAGACCTGATGGTTTCTGATGCTCAGCTTTGACCTTAGAACACGTCAAACATTCTCCTACGTATTTAGCAACATCGGCTTTCATACCCGGCCACCAAAAATGTTTCTTGAGATCCTTGTACATCTTCCCCGTTCCAGGATGTATTGAGTATCTGGTTTTATGAGCTTCTCTAAGTACCATTTCTCTCATATCTCCAAATTTTGGTACCCAAATCCTTTCAGCCCTATACCGGGTTCCGTCTTCCCGAATATTAAGATGCTTCTCCGATCCTTTGGGTATTTCATCCTTTAAATTTCCCTCTTTTAAAACTCCTTGTTGCGCCTCCTTTATTTGAGTAGTAATGTTATTATGAATCATTATATTCATAGATTTTACTCGAATGGGTTCTCTGTCCTTCCTGCTCAAGGCATCGGCTACCACATTTGCCTTCCCCGGGTGGTAACGAATCTCAAAGTCGTAATCATTCAATAATTCAATCCACCTACGCTGCCTCATATTCAGTTGTTTCTGATTAAATATGTGTTGAAGACTTTTGTGGTCGGTATATATAATACTTTTGACCCCATATAAGTAGTGCCTCCAAGTCTTTAATGCAAAAACAACCGCGCCTAATTCCAAATCATGCGTCGTATAATTTTGTTCGTGAATCTTCAATTGTCTAGATGCATAAGCAATCACCTTCGTTCGTTGCATTAATACACAACCGAGACCTTGCTTTGATGCATCACAATAAATCACAAAATCATCATTCCCTTCAGGCAATGACAATATAGGTGCCGTAGTTAGCTTTTTCTTCAATAACTGAAACGCTTTCTCTTGTTCATCATTCCATTCAAATTTCTTCCCTTTATGCGTTAATGCAGTCAAGGGTTTTGCTATTCTGGAAAAGTCTTGGATGAACCTTCTGTAGTAACCAGCTAGTCCTAAAAACTGGCGTATGTGTTTCGGAGTTTTCGGGGTTTCCCACTTTTCAACAGTTTCTATCTTTGCCGGATCCACCTTAATACCTTCTTTGTTCACTATGTGACCGAGGAATTGAACTTCTTCCAACCAAAATGCACACTTTGAAAACTTAGCGTACAATTCTTCCTTCCTCAATACTTCTAACACCTTTCTCAAATGTTCACCGTGTTCTTGGTCATTCTTTGAGTAAATAAGTATGTCATCAATGAAAACAATGACAAACTTGTCAAGGTATGGTCCACACACTCGGTTAATAAGGTCCATGAACACAGCTGGTGCATTAGTTAAACCAAACGGCATGACCATAAACTCGTAATGACCGTAACGTGTTCTGAAAGCAGTCTTTGGAATATCATCTTCTTTCACCCGCATTTGATGATACCCGGAACGTAAGTCAATCTTTGAATAAACAGACGAGCCTTGTAGTTGATCAAATAAGTCGTCGATTCTCGGTAGTGGGTAGCGGTTCTTGATGGTAAGTTTGTTCAACTGTCGGTAGTCGATACACAACCTGAATGTACCATCTTTCTTCTTGACAAACAAAACAGGAGCTCCCCACGGTGATGTGCTTGGTCGAATGAAACCACGCTCTAAAAGTTCTTGTAATTGGCTTTGCAGTTCTTTCATCTCGCTGGGTGCGAGTCTGTAAGGAGCACGAGCTATTGGTGCAGCTCCTGGTACAAGATCTATTTGAAATTCAACGGATCGATGTGGGGGTAATCCCGGTAATTCTTTCGGAAATACATCGGGAAATTCTTTTGCAATGGGAACATCATTGATGCTCTTTTCTTCAGTTTGTACTTTCTCGACGTGTGCTAGAACAGCATAGCAACCTTTTCTTATTAGTTTTTGTGCCTTCAAATTACTAATAAGATGTAGCTTCGTGTTGCCCTTTTCTCCGTACACCATTAAGGGTTTTCCTTTTTCTCGTATAATGCGAATTGCATTTTTGTAACAAACGATCTCCGCTTTCACTTCTTTCAACCAGTCCATACCGATTATCACATCAAAACTCCCTAACTCTACTGGTATCAAATCAATCTTAAATGTTTCGCTAACCAGTTTAATTTCTCGATTCCGACATATATTATCTGCTGAAATTAATTTACCATTTGCTAATTCGAGTAAAAATTTACTATCCAAAGGCGTCAATGGACAACTTAATTTAGCACAAAAATCTCTACTCATATAGCTTCTATCCGCACCCGAATCAAATAAAACGTAAGCAGATTTATTGTCAATAAGAAACGTACCCGTAACAAGCTCCGGGTCTTCCTGTGCCTCTACCGCATTAATATTGAAAACTCTTCCACGGCCTTGTCCATTCGTGTTCTCCTGGTTCGGGCAATTTCTAATAATGTGGCCTGGTTTTCCACATTTATAACAAACTACATTGGCATAACTTGCTCCGACACTACTTGCTCCGCCATTACTCGTTCCGACACCATTTGTTCCTTTCGTTCTATTTACCCCTGGTCCGTAGACCTCACACTTCGCCGCGCTATGACCATTTCTTTTACACTTGTTGCAAAATTTGGTGCAGAACCCCGAGTGATTCTTTTCACACCTTTGGCATAGTTGCTTCTGATTATTGTTGTTGTTGCGGTTATTATTGTTGTTGGGATGATTGTTGTAGTTGATGTTGTTGTTGTTGTTGTTGTTGGGCCGTTTGTTGTAGTTGCGATTGATGTTGCGATTGTTGGGATAATTGTTGCGATTATTGTTGTAATTGCTGTTGTTGTTGTATTGGTGATTCTTATCACCGTTTTCCTCCAACTTTCTTTTGACTTGCTTCACATTGGCCTCTTCAGCAGTCTGTTCTTTAATTCTTTCTTCAATCTGGTTCACTAGTTTGTGAGCCATTCTACATGCCTGTTGTATGGAGGCGGGCTCGTGTGAACTTATATCTTCTTGGATTCTTTCCGGTAATCCTTTCACAAACGCGTCGATCTTCTCTTCCTCATCTTCGAATGCTCCCGGACACAATAGGCACAATTCTGTGAATCGTCTTTCGTACGTGGTAATATCAAATCCTTGGGTTCGTAACCCTCTAAGTTCTGTCTTGAGCTTATTGACCTCGGTTCTGGGACAGTACTTCTCGTTCATCAAGTGCTTGAATGCTGACCACGGTAGTGCGTACGCATCATCTTGTCCCACTTGCTCTAGATAGGTATTCCACCATGTTAACGCAGAACCTGTGAAGGTATGCGTAGCGTACTTCACTTTGTCCTCTTCAGTACACTTACTTATGGCAAACACCGATTCAACCTTCTCGGTCCACCGTTTCAATCCGATCGGTCCTTCGGTTCCATCAAATTCCAAAGGTTTGCAGGCAGTGAATTCTTTGTAGGTGCATCCTACACGATTTCCTGTACTGCTAGATCCAAGGTTATTGTTGGTATGTAGCGCAGCCTGTACTGCGGCTATGTTTGAAGCTAGAAAAGTACGGAATTCCTCTTCATTCATATTTACGGTGTGTCGAGTAGTCGGTGCCATTTCCTTCAAAATAGTTAAATGGAACAAGTTAATCATACAGAATATTAAGAGTAGTTAATAGTATTTTGTAGCATAATATGAACTCATTTATAAAAGCTTTTTCTTCATATTAGCGTTTTATAAGTTTAAATTCGGGTAGTACCTGTAGTGACCCGAACTTTTCCATGTTTATATATATTAATTGAGATTGATATTTACATGATTAAATGTTTCCAACATGTTAAGCAATCAAACTTGTTAAGACTTGATTAATTGAAATATGTTTCATATAGACAATTGACCACCCAAGTTGACCGGTGATTCACGAACGTTAAAACTTGTAAAAACTATACGATGACATATATATGGTTATATATATAGTTAACATGTTTTTATTATAAGTATGTATCTCATTAGGTATTTTAACAATGAGTTATATACATAAAAATGAGACTATTAATTTAAGAAACTCGAAAACGATATATATAACGATTATCGTTATAACAACGTCTTACTAGGTACATATGAATCATATTAAGATATTGATACACTTGGTTAATTATGTTAAATGATAAGTAAATATATTATTAAGTGTATTAACAATGAAATACATATGTAAAAATAAGACTACTAACTTAATGATTTCGAAACGAGACATATATGTAACGATTATCGTTGTAACGACATTTAACTGTATATACATCATACTGAGATATATTATATATCATAATATCATGATAATATAACAATTTAATATCTCATTTGTTATAATAAACAATGGGTTAACAACATTCAACAAGATCGTTAACCTAAAGGTTTCAAAACAATATTTACATGTAACGACTAACGATGACTTAACGACTCAGTTAAAATGTATATACATGTAGTATTTTAATATGTATTCATACACTTTTGAAAGACTTCAAGACACTTATCAAAATACTTCTACTTAACAAAAATGCTTACAATTACATCCTCGTTCAGTTTCATCAACAATTCTACTCGTATGCACCCGTATTCGTACTCGTACAATACACAGCTTTTAGATGTATGTACTATTGGTATATACACTCCAATGATCAGCTCTTAGCAGCCCTTGTGAGTCACCTAACACATGTAGGAACCATCATTTGGCAACTAGCATGAAATATCTCATAAAATTACAAAAATATGAGTAATCATTCATGACTTATTTACATGAAAACAAAATTACATATCCTTTATATCTAATCCATACACCAACGACCAAAAACACCTACAAACACTTTCATTCTTCAATTTTCTTCATCTAATTGATCTCTCTCAAGTTCTATCTTCAAGTTCTAAGTGTTCTTCATAAATTTCAAAAGTTCTAGTTTCATAAAATCAAGAATACTTTCAAGTTTGCTAGCTCACTTCCAATCTTGTAAGGTGATCATCCAACCTCAAGAAATCTTTGTTTCTTACAGTAGGTTATCATTCTAATACAAGGTAATAATCATATTCAAACTTTGGTTCAATTTCTATAACTATAACAATCTTATTTCAAGTGATGATCTTACTTGAACTTGTTTTCGTGTCATGATTCTGCTTCAAGAACTTCGAGCCATCCAAGGATCCATTGAAGCTAGATCCATTTTTCTCTTTTCCAGTAGGTTTATCCAAGGAACTTAAGGTAGTAATGATGTTCATAACATCATTCGATTCATACATATAAAGCTATCTTATTTGAAGGTTTAAACTTGTAATCACTAGAACATAGTTTAGTTAATTCTAAACTTGTTCGCAAACAAAAGTTAATCCTTCTAACTTGACTTTTAAAATCAACTAAACACATGCTCTATATCTATATGATATGCTAACTTAATGATTTAAAACCTGAAAACACGAAAAACACCGTAAAACCGGATTTACGCCGTCGTAGTAACACCGCGGGCTGTTTTGGGTTAGTTAATTAAAAACTATGATAAACTTTGATTTAAAAGTTGTTATTCTGGGAAAATGATTTTTATTATGAACATGAAACTATATCCAAAAATTATGGTTAAACTCAAAGTGGAAGTATGTTTTCTAAAATGGTCATCTAGACGTCGTTCTTTCGACTGAAATGACTAACTTTACAAAAACGACTTGTAACTTATTTTTCCGACTATAAACCTATACTTTTCTGTTTAGATTCATAATATAGAGTTCAATATGAAACCATAGCAATTTGATTCACTCAAAACGGATTTAAAATGAAGAAGTTATGGGTAAAACAAGATTGGATAATTTTTCTCATTTTAGCTACGTGAAAATTGGTAACAAATCTATTCCAACCATAACTTAATCAACTTGTATTGTATATTATGTAATCTTGAGATACCATAGACACGTATACAATGTTTCGACCTATCATGTCGAAACATCTATATATATTTCGGAACAACCATAGACACTCTATATGTGAATGTTGGAGTTAGCTATACAGGGTTGAGGTTGATTCCAAAATATATATAGTTTGATTGTGATCAATACTGAGATACGTATACACTGGGTCGTGGATTGATTCAAGATAATATTTATCGATTTATTTCTGTACATCTAACTGTGGACAACTAGTTGTAGGTTACTAACGAGGACAGCTGACTTAATAAACTTAAAACATCAAAATATATTAAAAGTGTTGTAAATATATTTTGAACATACTTTGATATATATGTATATATTGTTATAGGTTCGTGAATCAACCAGTGGCCAAGTCTTACTTCCCGACGAAGTAAAAATCTGTGAAAGTGAGTTATAGTCCCACTTTTAAAATCTAATATTTTTGGGATGAGAATACATGCAGGTTTTATAAATGATTTACAAAATAGACACAAGTACGTGAAATTACATTCTATGGTTGAATTATCAAAATCGAATATGCCCCTTTTTATTAAGTCTGGTAATCTAAGAATTAGGGAACAGACACCCTAATTGACGCGAATCCTAAAGATAGATCTATTGGGCCTAACAAACCCCATCCAAAGTACCGGATGCTTTAGTACTTCGAAATTTATATCATATCCGAAGGGTGTCCCGGAATGATGGGGATATTCTTATATATGCATCTTGTTATTGTCGGTTACCAGGTGTTCACCATATGAATGATTTTTATCTCTATGTATGGGATGTGTATTGAAATATGAAATCTTGTGGTCTATTGTTACGATTTGATATATATAGGTTAAACCTATAACTCACCAACATTTTTGTTGACGTTTAAAGCATGTTTATTCTCAGGTGAATATTAAGAGCTTCCGCTGTTGCATACTAAAATAAGGACAAGATTTGGAGTCCATGTTTGTATGATATTGTGTAAAAACTGCATTCAAGAAACTGATTTCGATGTAACATATTTGTATTGTAAACCATTATGTAATGGTCGTGTGTAAACAGGATATTTTAGATTATCATTATTTGATAATCTACGTAAAGCTTTTTAAACCTTTATTTATGAAATAAAGGTTATGGTTTGTTTTAAAAATGAATGCAGTCTTTGAAAAACGTCTCATATAGAGGTCAAAACCTCGCAACGAAATCAATTAATATGGAACGTTTTTAATCAATAAGAACGGGACATTTCAGTTGGTATCCGAGCGTTGGTCTTAGAGAACCAGAATTTTGCATTAGTGTGTCTTATCGAGTTTGTTAGGATGCATTAGTGAGTCTGGACTTCGACCGTGTTTACTTGAAAAATGATTGCTTAACAAATTTTGTTGGAAACTATATATTTTTAACATGTGAATATTATGTGATATATTAATCTCTTAACGCGTTTGATATTATGTGATAGATGTCTACCTCTAGAACAAGTCCCATTGACTCACCTAATAATAATGAAGAGTCAAATGTAAATTGGAATGATTTGTGGACTGATTCACAAGTTCCCGAAGAGGAACCGGAAGAAGAGTCGGAACCGGAAGAAGAATCGGAACCGGAAGAAGAATCGGAACCGGATGAAGAAATAGAACCGGTGGGGGAAATAATAAAACGGTTAAGTAAAAGAAAATCCTCAACCAACCGACCAAGGTTAATTATGGTCAATGGTGTTTCCGCCAAGGAAGCAAAATATTGGGAGGATTACCAATTCTCCGATGAATCGGATTCCGACGAGAATTCCGATGATGTTATAGAAATTACCCCAACTGAATTTAAAAAGGCGAAAGAAAATAATAAGGGAAAGGGCATAAAAATAGAGAAATCTAATTCCAACCCCGATGAACTTTATATGTATCGTCAACCCCCGAAGTCCTTAAGTTGTAACAATGACCCGGGAACCTCTAAACCACCAGGTTTTTCTAAACCAATGTGGATCACGACGGCTCGTATTAGGGGAACATCATATATCCCTAGAAACTTGGCAAAACGAACCAAAACCGAAGAAGAAGAAACGAGCGAGTCGGAATAAGATAGTTGTATTCGTGTGGTGTAATATATGTAATATAGTGTTCGTATTCTTTATGATATATGTAAAAATTGCTTGTATTAATAAGTATTTTTTTATGAAACTAACTCTTGTCTATTTTACAGTTTAAAAACACAAAATGGATAGACAACCTAATATTTTAAGAGACCTACCCGGAGACATGATTGATGAAATCTTGTCTAGAGTCGGCCAGAATTCTTCGGCACAACTATTTAAGGCGAGATCAGTTTGTAAGACATTCGAAGAACGTTCCAAGAATGTCTTGGTTTATAAGAGACTTTCGTTTGAAAGATGGGGGATATCACATTGGGAAACCCATAAGTTACGATGTGTTTACTTTGACGCATATATTGCGGGGAACCCAAATGCTATTTTACGCAACGGGTTAAGAAATTATTTTGACTCAATATATCCGAATATTGGACTTCGTGATTTAGAAAAAGCGGCTAACATGCAACATAAAGAAGCATGTTATGCTTACGGATTAGTAATGTTCGCTTCTCACCAAAGTGAGAACAAGAACATCGGGCTACAACTATTAAACAAAACGTTTCCACAAGTGACGGAGTCGGTAATTGGGGTAAGAAATGAGGTTTTTAGATTATTACGGGACTGTTGGACATTACGTAACCCTCGTCCCTTTGATGACGCTACAACACGCTGTCTTATCAACGGCCATAACGGTTATGTTGCACAAGACCAAGGATGGGAAGTAGTCCTAGTAAAACCAGAATGCATGACTTGTTTCTGGACGTATGAATTACGTGTCTTTATTGCCTTTGCTGAACGACTTGTGTACTAGCTAGAATTGTCTTCACAACTATCTTGTATCAAAGTTATTGTGTGCTATATTTCATGCTTTATGTAAAATAAGCGGTATTGTAAGTTTGTAAAATATTGTATAAAAGTTTGAACGCGAAATATTATTACAATCAGTTTTTCATATAGAATTGTAGTAGTTGAATTGTATATTAGCTACTAAGTATGAACTTAACGGGTAGGTACTACCCGAATTTAAACTTATAAAACGCTAATATGAAGAAAAAGCTTTTATAAATGAGTTCATATTATGCTACGAAATACTATTAACTACTCTTAATATTCTGTATGATTAACTTGTTCCATTTAACTATTTTGAAGGAAATGGCACCGACTACTCGACACACCGTGAATATGAATGAAGAGGAATTCCGTACTTTTCTAGCTTCAAACATAGCCGCAGTACAGGCTGCGCTACATACCAACAATAACCTTGGATCTAGCAGTACAGGAAATCGTGTAGGATGCACCTACAAAGAATTCACTGCCTGCAAACCTTTGGAATTTGATGGAACTGAAGGACCGATCGGATTGAAACGGTGGACCGAGAAGGTTGAATCGGTGTTTGCCATAAGTAAGTGTAATGAAGAGGACAAAGTGAAGTACGCTACGCATACCTTCACAGGTTCTGCGTTAACATGGTGGAATACCTATCTAGAGCAAGTGGGACAAGACGATGCGTACGCACTACCGTGGTCAGCATTCAAGCACTTGATGAACGAGAAGTACCGTCCCAGAACCGAGGTCAATAAGCTCAAGACAGAACTTAGAGGGTTACGAACCCAAGGATTTGATATTACCACGTACGAAAGACGATTCACAGAATTGTGCCTATTGTGTCCGGGAGCATTCGAAGATGAGGAAGAGAAGATCGACGCGTTTGTGAAAGGATTACCGGAAAGAATCCAAGAAGATATAAGTTCACACGAGCCCGCCTCCATACAACAGGCATGTAGAATGGCTCACAAACTAGTGAACCAGATTGAAGAAAGAATTAAAGAACAGACTGCTGAAGAGGCCAATGTGAAGCAAGTCAAAAGAAAGTGGGAGGAAAACGGTGATAAGAATCACCAATACAACAACAACAGCAATTACAACAATAATCGCAACAATTATCCCAACAATCGCAACATCAATCGCAACTACAACAAACGGCCCAACAACAACAACAACAACAACAACAACTACAACAATCATCCCAACAACAATAATAACCGCAACAACAACAACAATCAGAAGCAGCTATGCCAAAGGTGTGAAAAGAATCACTCGGGGTTCTGCACCAAATTTTACAACAAGTGTAAAAGAAATGGTCATAGCGCGGCGAAGTGTGAGGTCTACGGACCAGGGGCTAATAGAACGAAAGGAACAAATGGTGTCGGAACGAGTAATGGCGGAGCAAGTAGTGTCGGAGCAAGTTATGCCAATGTAGTTTGTTATAAATGTGGAAAACCAGGCCACATTATTAGAAATTGCCCGAACCAGGAGAACACGAATGGACAAGGCCGTGGAAGAGTTTTCAATATTAATGCGGTAGAGGCACAGGAAGACCCGGAGCTTGTTACGGGTACGTTTCTTATTGACAATAAATCTGCTTACGTTTTATTTGATTCGGGTGCGGATAGAAGCTATATGAGTAGAGATTTTTGTGCTAAATTAAGTTGTCCATTGACGCCTTTGGATAGTAAATTTTTACTCGAATTAGCAAATGGTAAATTAATTTCAGCAGATAATATATGTCGGAATCGAGAAATTAAACTGGTTAGCGAAACATTTAAGATTGATTTGATACCAGTAGAGTTAGGGAGTTTTGATGTGATAATCGGTATGGACTGGTTGAAAGAAGTGAAAGCGGAGATCGTTTGTTACAAAAATGCAATTCGCATTATACGAGAAAAAGGAAAACCCTTAATGGTGTACGGAGAAAAGGGCAACACGAAGCTACATCTTATTAGTAATTTGAAGGCACAAAAACTAATAAGAAAAGGTTGCTATGCTGTTCTAGCACACGTCGAGAAAGTACAAACTGAAGAAAAGAGCATCAATGATGTTCCCATTGCAAAAGAATTTCCCGATGTATTTCCGAAAGAATTACCGGGATTACCCCCACATCGATCCGTTGAATTTCAAATAGATCTTGTACCAGGAGCTGCACCAATAGCTCGTGCTCCTTACAGACTCGCACCCAGCGAGATGAAAGAACTGCAAAGCCAATTACAAGAACTTTTAGAGCGTGGTTTCATTCGACCAAGCACATCACCGTGGGGAGCTCCTGTTTTGTTTGTCAAGAAGAAAGATGGTACATTCAGGTTGTGTATCGACTACCGAGAGTTGAACAAACTTACCATCAAGAACCGCTACCCACTACCGAGAATCGACGACTTATTTGATCAACTACAAGGCTCGTCTGTTTATTCAAAGATTGACTTACGTTCCGGGTATCATCAAATGCGGGTGAAAGAAGATGATATTCCAAAGACTGCTTTCAGAACACGTTACGGTCATTACGAGTTTATGGTCATGCCGTTTGGTTTAACTAATGCACCAGCTGTGTTCATGGACCTTATGAACCGAGTGTGTGGACCATACCTTGACAAGTTTGTCGTTGTTTTCATTGATGACATACTTATTTACTCAAAGAATGACCAAGAACACGGTGAACATTTGAGAAAGGTGTTAGAAGTATTGAGGAAGGAAGAATTGTACGCTAAGTTTTCAAAGTGTGCATTTTGGTTGGAAGAAGTTCAATTCCTCGGTCACATAGTGAACAAAGAAGGTATTAAGGTGGATCCGGCAAAGATAGAAACTGTTGAAAAGTGGGAAACCCCGAAAACTCCGAAACACATACGCCAGTTTTTAGGACTAGCTGGTTACTACAGAAGGTTCATCCAAGACTTTTCCAGAATAGCAAAACCCTTGACTGCATTAACGCATAAAGGGAAGAAATTTGAATGGAATGATGAACAAGAGAAAGCGTTTCAGTTATTGAATAAAAAGCTAACTACGGCACCTATATTGTCATTGCCTGAAGGGAATGATGATTTTGTGATTTATTGTGATGCATCAAAGCAAGGTCTCGGTTGTGTATTAATGCAACGAACGAAGGTGATTGCTTATGCGTCTAGACAATTGAAGATTCACGAACAAAATTATACGACGCATGATTTGGAATTAGGCGCGGTTGTTTTTGCATTAAAGACTTGGAGGCACTACTTATATGGGGTCAAAAGTATTATATATACCGACCACAAAAGTCTTCAACACATATTTAATCAGAAACAACTGAATATGAGGCAGCGTAGGTGGATTGAATTATTGAATGATTACGACTTTGAGATTCGTTACCACCCGGGGAAGGCAAATGTGGTAGCCGATGCCTTGAGCAGGAAGGACAGAGAACCCATTCGAGTAAAATCTATGAATATAATGATTCATAATAACCTTACTACTCAAATAAAGGAGGCGCAACAAGGAGTTTTAAAAGAGGGAAATTTAAAGGATGAAATACCCAAAGGATCGGAGAAGCATCTTAATATTCGGGAAGACGGAACCCGGTATAGGGCTGAAAGGATTTGGGTACCAAAATTTGGAGATATGAGAGAAATGGTACTTAGAGAAGCTCATAAAACCAGATACTCAATACATCCTGGAACGGGGAAGATGTACAAAGATCTCAAGAAACATTTTTGGTGGCCGGGTATGAAAGCCGATGTTGCTAAATACGTAGGAGAATGTTTGACGTGTTCTAAGGTCAAAGCTGAGCATCAGAAACCATCAGGTCTACTTCAACAACCCGAAATCCCGGAATGGAAATGGGAAAACATTACCATGGATTTCATCACTAAATTGCCAAGGACTGCAAGTGGTTTTGATACTATTTGGGTAATAGTTGATCGTCTCACCAAATCAGCACACTTCCTACCAATAAGAGAAGATGACAAGATGGAGAAGTTAGCACGACTGTATTTGAAGGAAGTCGTCTCCAGACATGGAATACCAATCTCTATTATCTCTGATAGGGATGGCAGATTTATTTCAAGATTCTGGCAGACATTACAGCAAGCATTAGGAACTCGTCTAGACATGAGTACTGCCTATCATCCACAAACTGATGGGCAGAGCGAAAGGACGATACAAACACTTGAAGACATGCTACGAGCATGTGTTATTGATTTCGGAAACAGTTGGGATCGACATCTACCGTTAGCAGAATTTTCCTACAACAACAGCTACCATTCAAGCATTGAGATGGCGCCGTTTGAAGCACTTTATGGTAGAAAGTGCAGGTCTCCGATTTGTTGGAGTGAAGTGGGGGATAGACAGATTACGGGTCCGGAGATTATACAAGAAACTACCGAGAAGATCATCCAAATTCAACAACGGTTGAAAACCGCCCAAAGTCGACAAAAGAGCTACGCTGACATTAAAAGAAAAGATATAGAATTTGAAATTGGAGAGATGGTCATGCTTAAAGTTGCACCTTGGAAAGGCGTTGTTCGATTTGGTAAACGAGGGAAATTAAATCCAAGGTATATTGGACCATTCAAGATTATTGATCGTGTCGGACCAGTAGCTTACCGACTAGAGTTACCTCAACAACTCGCGGCTGTACATAACACTTTCCACGTCTCGAATTTAAAGAAATGTTTTGCTAAAGAAGATCTCACTATTCCGTTAGATGAAATCCAAATCAACGAAAAACTTCAATTCATCGAAGAACCCGTCGAAATAATGGATCGTGAGGTTAAAAGACTTAAGCAAAACAAGATACCAATTGTTAAGGTTCGATGGAATGCTCGTAGAGGACCCGAGTTCACCTGGGAGTGTGAAGATCAGATGAAGAAGAAATACCCGCATCTATTTCCAGAAGATTCGTCAACACCTTCAACAGCTTAAAAATTTCGGGACGAAATTTATTTAACGGGTAGGTACTGTAGTGACCCGAACTTTTCCATGTTTATATATATTAATTGAGATTGATATTTACATGATTAAATGTTTCCAACATGTTAAGCAATCAAACTTGTTAAGACTTGATTAATTGAAATATGTTTCATATAGACAATTGACCACCCAAGTTGACCGGTGATTCACGAACGTTAAAACTTGTAAAAACTATACGATGACATATATATGGTTATATATATAGTTAACATGTTTTTATTATAAGTATGTATCTCATTAGGTATTTTAACAATGAGTTATATACATAAAAATGAGACTATTAATTTAAGAAACTCGAAAACGATATATATAACGATTATCGTTATAACAACGTCTTACTAGGTACATATGAATCATATTAAGATATTGATACACTTGGTTAATTATGTTAAATGATAAGTAAATATATTATTAAGTGTATTAACAATGAAATACATATGTAAAAATAAGACTACTAACTTAATGATTTCGAAACGAGACATATATGTAACGATTATCGTTGTAACGACATTTAACTGTATATACATCATACTGAGATATATTATATATCATAATATCATGATAATATAACAATTTAATATCTCATTTGTTATAATAAACAATGGGTTAACAACATTCAACAAGATCGTTAACCTAAAGGTTTCAAAACAATATTTACATGTAACGACTAACGATGACTTAACGACTCAGTTAAAATGTATATACATGTAGTGTTTTAATATGTATTCATACACTTTTGAAAGACTTTAAGACACTTATCAAAATACTTCTACTTAACAAAAATGCTTACAATTACATCCTCGTTCAGTTTCATCAACAATTCTACTCGTATGCACCCGTATTCGTACTCGTACAATACACAGCTTTTAGATGTATGTACTATTGGTATATACACTCCAATGATCAGCTCTTAGCAGCCCTTGTGAGTCACCTAACACATGTGGGAACAATCATTTGGCAACTAGCATGAAATATCTCATAAAATTACAAAAATATGAGTAATCATTCATGACTTATTTACATGAAAACAAAATTACATATCCTTTATATCTAATCCATACACCAACGACCAAAAACACCTACAAACACTTTCATTCTTCAATTTTCTTCATCTAATTGATCTCTCTCAAGTTCTATCTTCAAGTTCTAAGTGTTCTTCATAAATTTCAAAAGTTCTAGTTTCATAAAATCAAGAATACTTTCAAGTTTGCTAGCTCACTTCCAATCTTGTAAGGTGATCATCCAACCTCAAGAAATCTTTGTTTCTTACAGTAGGTTATCATTCTAATACAAGGTAATAATCATATTCAAACTTTGGTTCAATTTCTATAACTATAACAATCTTATTTCAAGTGATGATCTTACTTGAACTTGTTTTCGTGTCATGATTCTGCTTCAAGAACTTCGAGCCATCCAAGGATCCATTGAAGCTAGATCTATTTTTCTCTTTTCCAGTAGGTTTATCCAAGGAACTTAAGGTAGTAATGATGTTCATAACATCATTCGATTCATACATATAAAGCTATCTTATTCGAAGGTTTAAACTTGTAATCACTAGAACATAGTTTAGTTAATTCTAAACTTGTTCGCAAACAAAAGTTAATCCTTCTAACTTGACTTTTAAAATCAACTAAACACATGTTCTATATCTATATGATATGCTAACTTAATGATTTAAAACCTGAAAACACGAAAAACACCGTAAAACCGGATTTACGCCGTCGTAGTAACACCGCGGGCTGTTTTGGGTTAGTTAATTAAAAACTATGATAAACTTTGATTTAAAAGTTGTTATTCTGGGAAAATGATTTTTATTATGAACATGAAACTATATCCAAAAATTATGGTTAAACTCAAAGTGGAAGTATGTTTTCTAAAATGGTCATCTAGACGTCGTTCTTTCGACTGAAATGACTAACTTTACAAAAACGACTTGTAACTTATTTTTCCGACTATAAACCTATACTTTTCTGTTTAGATTCATAATATAGAGTTCAATATGAAACCATAGCAATTTGATTCACTCAAAACGGATTTAAAATGAAGAAGTTATGGGTAAAACAAGATTGGATAATTTTTCTCATTTTAGCTACGTGAAAATTGGTAACAAATCTATTCCAACCATAACTTAATCAACTTGTATTGTATATTATGTAATCTTGAGATACCATAGACACGTATACAATGTTTCGACCTATCATGTCGACACATCTATATATATTTCGGAACAACCATAGACACTCTATATGTGAATGTTGGAGTTAGCTATACAGGGTTGAGGTTGATTCCAAAATATATATAGTTTGAGTTGTGATCAATACTGAGATACGTATACACTGGGTCGTGGATTGATTCAAGATAATATTTATCGATTTATTTCTGTACATCTAACTGTGGACAACTAGTTGTAGGTTACTAACGAGGACAGCTGACTTAATAAACTTAAAACATCAAAATATATTAAAAGTGTTGTAAATATATTTTGAACATACTTTGATATATATGTATATATTGTTATAGGTTCGTGAATCAACCAGTGGCCAAGTCTTACTTCCCGACGAAGTAAAAATCTGTGAAAATGAGTTATAGTCCCACTTTTAAAATCTAATATTTTTGGGATGAGAATACATGCAGGTTTTATAAATGATTTACAAAATAGACACAAGTACGTGAAATTACATTCTATGGTTGAATTATCAAAATCGAATATGCCCCTTTTTATTAAGTCTGGTAATCTAAGAATTAGGGAACAGACACCCTAATTGACGCGAATCCTAAAGATAGATCTATTGGGCCTAACAAACCCCATCCAAAGTACCGGATGCTTTAGTACTTCGAAATTTATATCATATCCGAAGGGTGTCCCGGAATGATGGGGATATTCTTATATATGCATCTTGTTATTGTCGGTTACCAGGTGTTCACCATATGAATGATTTTTATCTCTATGTATGGGATGTGTATTGAAATATGAAATCTTGTGGTCTATTGTTACGATTTGATATATATAGGTTAAACCTATAACTCACCAACATTTTTGTTGACGTTTAAAGCATGTTTATTCTCAGGTGAATATTAAGAGCTTCCGCTGTTGCATACTAAAATAAGGACAAGATTTGGAGTCCATGTTTGTATGATATTGTGTAAAAACTGCATTCAAGAAACTGATTTCGATGTAACATATTTGTATTGTAAACCATTATGTAATGGTCGTGTGTAAACAGGATATTTTAGATTATCATTATTTGATAATCTACGTAAAGCTTTTTAAACCTTTATTTATGAAATAAAGGTTATGGTTTGTTTTAAAAATGAATGCAGTCTTTGAAAAACGTCTCATATAGAGGTCAAAACCTCGCAACGAAATCAATTAATATGGAACGTTTTTAATCAATAAGAACGGGACATTTCAGTACCTACCCGTTAAGTTCATACTTAGTAGCTAATATACAATTCAACTACTACAATTCTATATGAAAAACAGATTATAATAATATTTCGCGTTCAAACTTTTATACAATATTTTACAAACTTACAATACCGCTTATTTTACATAAAGCATGAAATATAGCACACAATAACTTTGATACAAGATAGTTGTGAAGACAATTCTAGCTAGTACACAAGTCGTTCAGCAAAGGCAATAAAGACACGTAATTCATACGTCCAGAAACAAGTCATGCATTCTGGTTTTACTAGGACTACTTCCCATCCTTGGTCTTGTGCAACATAACCGTTATGGCCGTTGATAAGACAGCGTGTTGTAACGTCATCAAAGGGACGAGGGTTACGTAATGTCCAACAGTCCCGTAATAATCTAAAAACCTCATTTCTTACCCCAATTACCGACTCCGTCACTTGTGGAAACGTTTTGTTTAATAGTTGTAGCCCGATGTTCTTGTTCTCACTTTGGTGAGAAGCGAACATTACTAATCCGTAAGCATAACATGCTTCTTTATGTTGCATGTTAGCCGCTTTTTCTAAATCACGAAGTCCAATATTCGGATATATTGAGTCAAAATAATTTCTTAACCCGTTGCGTAAAATAGCATTTGGGTTCCCCGCAATATATGCGTCAAAGTAAACACATCGTAACTTATGGGTTTCCCAATGTGATATCCCCCATCTTTCAAACGAAAGTCTCTTATAAACCAAGACATTCTTGGAACGTTCTTCGAATGTCTTACAAACTGATCTCGCCTTAAATAGTTGTGCCGAAGAATTTTGGCCGACTCTAGACAAGATTTCATCAATCATGTCTCCGGGTAGGTCTCTTAAAATATTGGGTTGTCTATCCATTTTGTGTTTTTAAACTGTAAAATAGACAAGAGTTAGATTCATAAAAAAATACTTATTAATACAAGCAATTTTTACATATATCATAAAGCATAAGAACACTATATTACATATATTACACCACACGAATACAGCTATCTTATTCCGACTCGCTCGTTTCTTCTTCTTCGGTTTTGGTTCGTTTTACCAAGTTTCTAGGGATATATGATGTTCCCCTAATATGAGCCGTCGTTGTCCACATTGGTTTAGAAAAATCTGGTGGTTTAGAGGTTCCCGGGTCATTGTTACAACTTAAGGACTTCGGGGGTTGACGATACATATAAAGTTCATCGGGGTTGAAATTAGATTTCTCTATTTTTATGCCCTTTCCCTTATTATTTTCTTTTGCCTTTTTAAATTCAGTTGGGGTAATTTCTATAACATCATCGGAATTCTCGTCGGAATCCGATTCATCGGAGAATTGGTAATCCTCCCAATATTTTGCTTCCTTGGCGGAAACACCATTGACCATAATTAACTTTGGTCGGTTGGTTGAGGATTTTCTTTTACTTAACCGTTTTATTATTTCCCCCACCGGTTCTATTTCTTCATCCAGTTCCGATTCTTCTTCCGGTTCCGATTCTTCTTCCGGTTCCGACTCTTCTTCCGGTTCCTCTTCGGGAACTTGTGAATCAGTCCACAAATCATTCCAATTTACATTTGACTCTTCATTATTATTAGGTGAGTCAATGGGACTTGTTCTAGAGGTAGACATCTATCACATAATATCAAACACGTTAAGAGATTAATATATCACATAATATTCATATGTTAAAAATATATAGTTTCCAACAAAAATGTTAAGCAATCATTTTTAAAGAAAACACGGTCGAAGTCCAGACTCACTAATGCATCCTAACAAACTCGATAAGACACACTAATGCAAATTTTCTGGTTCTCTAAGACCAACGCTCTGATACCAACTGAAATGTCCCGTTCTTATTGATTAAAAACGTTCCATATTAATTGATCTCGTTGCGAGGTTTTGACCTCTATATGAGACGTTTTTCAAAGACTGCATTCATTTTTAAAACAAACCATAACCTTTATTTCATAAATAAAGGTTTAAAAAGCTTTACGTAGATTATCAAATAATGATAATCTAAAATATCTTGTTTACACACGACCATTACATAATGGTTTACAATACAAATATGTTACATCGAAATCAGTTTCTTGAATGCAGTTTTTACACAATATCATACAAACATGGACTCCAAATCTTGTCCTTATTTTAGTATGCAACAGCGGAAGCTCTTAATATTCACCTGAGAATAAACATGCTTTAAACGTCAACAAAAATGTTGGTGAGTTATAGGTTTAACCTATATATATCAAATCGTAACAATAGACCACAAGATTTCATATTTCAATACACATCCCATACATAGAGATAAAAATCATTCATATGGTGAACACCTGGTAATCGACAATAACAAGATGCATATATAAGAATATCCCCATCATTCCGGGACACCCTTCGGATATGATATAAATTTCGAAGTACTAAAACATCCGGTACTTTGGATGGGGTTTGTTAGGCCCAATAGATCTATCTTTAGGATTCGCGTCAATTAGGGTGTCGGTTCCCTAATTCTTAGATTACCAGACTTAATAAAAAAGGGCATATTCGATTTCGATAATTCAACCATAGAATGTAGTTTCACGTACTTGTGTCTATTTTGTAAATCATTTATAAAACCTGCATGTATTCTCATCACAAAAATATTAGATTTTAAAAGTGGGACTATAACTCACTTTCACAGATTTTTACTTCGTCGGGAAGTAAGACTTGGCCACTGTTGATTCACGAACCTATAACAATATATACATATATATTAAAGTATGTTCAAAATATATTTACAACACTTTTAATATATTTTGATGTTTTAAGTTTATTAAGTCAGCTGTCCTCGTTAGTAACCTATAACTAGTTGTCCACAGTTAGATGTACAGAAATAAATCGATAAATATTATCTTGAATCAATCCACGACCCAGTGTATACGTATCTCAGTATTGATCACAACTCAAACTATATATATTTTGGAATCAACCTCAACCCTGTATAGCTAACTCCAACATTCACATATAGAGTGTCTATGGTTGTTCCGAAATATATATAGATGTGTCGACATGATAGGTCGAAACATTGTATACGTGTCTATGGTATCTCAAGATTACATAATATACAATACAAGTTGATTAAGTTATGGTTGGAATAGATTTGTTACCAATTTTCACGTAGCTAAAATGAGAAAAATTATCCAATCTTGTTTTACCCATAACTTCTTCATTTTAAATCCGTTTTGAGTGAATCAAATTGCTATGGTTTCATATTGAACTCTATTTTATGAATATAAATAGAAAAAGTATAAGTTTATAGTCGGAAAAATAAGTTACAAGTCGTTTTTGTAAAGGTAGTCATTTCAGTCGAAAGAACGACGTCTAGATGACCATTTTAGAAAACATACTTCCACTTTGAGTTTAACCATAATTTTTGGATATAGTTTCATTTTCATAATAAAAATCATTTTCGCAGAATAACAACTTTTAAATCAAAGTTTATCATAGTTTTTAATTAACTAACCCAAAACAGCCCGCGGTGTTACTACGACGGCGTAAATCCGGTTTTACGGTGTTTTTCGTGTTTCCAGGTTTTAAATCATTAAGTTAGCATATCATATAGATATAGAACATGTGTTTAGTTGATTTTAAAAGTCAAGTTAGAAGGATTAACTTTTGTTTGCGAACAAGTTTAGAATTAACTAAACTATGTTCTAGTGATTACAAGTTTAAACCTTCGAATAAGATCGCTTTATATGTATGAATCGAATGATGTTATGAACATCATTACTACCTTAATTTCCTTGGATAAACCTACTGGAAAAGAGAAAAATGGATCTAGCTTCAATGGATCCTTGGATGGCTCGAAGTTCTTGAAGCAGAATCATGACACGAAAACAAGTTCAAGTAAGATCATCACTTGAAATAAGATTGTTATAGTTATAGAAATTGAACCAAAGTTTGAATATGATTATTACCTTATATTAGAATGATAACCTACTGTAAGAAACAAAGATTTCTTGAGGTTGGATGATCACCTTACAAGATTGGAAGTGAGCTAGCAAACTTGAAAGTATTCTTGATTTTATGAAACTAGAACTTTTGGAATTTATGAAGAACACTTAGAACTTGAAGATAGAACTTGAGAGAGATCAATTAGATGAAGAAAATTGAAGAATGAAAGTGTTTGTAGGTGTTTTTGGTCGTTGGTGTATGGATTATATATAAAGGATATGTAATTTTGTTTTCATGTAAATAAGTCATGAATGATTACTCATATTTTTGTAATTTTATGAGATATTTCATGCTAGTTGCCAAATGATGGTTCCCACATGTGTTAGGTGACTCACATGGGCTGTAAGAGCTGATCATTGGAGTGTATATACCAATAGTACATACATCTAAAAGCTGTGTATTGTACGAGTACGAATACGGGTGCATACGAGTAGAATTGTTGATGAAACTGAACGAGGATGTAATTGTAAGAATTTTTGTTAAGTAGAAGTATTTTGATAAGTGTATTGAAGTCTTTCAAAAGTGTATAAATACATATTAAAACACTACATGTATATACATTTTAACTGAGTCGTTAAGTCATCGTTAGTCGTTACATGTAAGTGTTGTTTTGAAACCTTTAGGTTAACGATCTTGTTAAATGTTGTTAACCCAATGTTTATAATATCAAATGAGATTTTAAATTATTATATTATCATGATATTATCATGTATGAATATCTCTTAATATGATATATATACATTAAATGTCTTTACAACGATAATCGTTACATATATGTCTCGTTTAAAAATCATTAAGTTAGTAGTCTTGTTTTTACATATGTAGTTCATTGTTAATATACTTTATGATATGTTTTCTTATCATAGTATCATGTTAACTATATATATATATCCATATATATGTCATCATATAGTTTTTACAAGTTTTAACGTTCGTGAATCACCGATCAACTTGGGTGGTCAATTGTCTATATGAAACATATTTCAATTAATCAAGTCTTAAAAAGTTTGATTGCTTAACATGTTGGAAACATTTAATCATGTAAATATCAATCTCAATTAATATATATAAACATGGAAAAGTTCGGGTCACTACAGAAGGAGACCAAGGACAAATACAAGGACCAAATCCTATATTCAAAGGATTCGGGTAATTCTGGATCCGTTGAAATCTTTAGTGACTATCTTCCTCCGAAGTCATGTTAAAATCTTGCGGGAAATCTTTCTCCATCAACCATCGAACTTAGAAATTCCAAAATATCATCATCAATATCTTCGATATTTCTGAGGATATTTTCATAAATATTCTCGTCCGAAATTATATACCTCTTCGTGCTTCCTGTGTATCATTATATTGGAAACATTCAAAAAAAAAAAATTAGTACCGAAAAGCAGATTATGCGAAACTATGAAGAAAACTGTGGACAAATCACAAAGAATAAGTTTGACTTCAAAGAATCCAAATGATTCAATGTCTGCTAAAGTCTTTAGTGAATATCTTGCTCCTTACTCTAAACCCTTGCAGTCAATAGTTTCTATCATCCTCTGATCTTAGATATTCCGAGATATTATCGTATCTTTCATTATAAATATCCTCCATATTTCCGGAGATATTTTTATAACTATTCTTATCTGAAATCATTAATCTCTTCGTGCTATCAGTATTACATCATATAGAAACTGTTAGTTTCTATATTCTGTAAACTTTTGAGATTAAAATATGAATGTTATTGAAGTAATGTTGGGAACTGATACATGAGTTAGTATAATATAATGACACTTGATCAATGTGAATATATTACAGTAAGTCATGCTGAGTTTCTAAATGGAACGTGATGATTCACAGATCATAACATCATCACGTGCCATGTTACATAACTCTTTCATTCTGCTTAATTTCTGAACATATCAAGAAAGTATATTCTTGATAGTTCTATTCTCAGTGATTCTGGTAATTTGACAAATCAAATCGTGCTATTACGTTCCTTCTTATTTAGAATATTAAGTTCATTCGAAACTTCATACTTATGAATTCTGGACCGTTACTTGCTTTACTAAAGATCGAGAAGATAATAAAAAGGCAAAGAGCTCCAAGATATAAGAAAAGATAAAGCCCAATAACAACACGGAGGTTACAAACCGTAGATATTAATACGAATAACAATATAAAGACACGGTAGAATTAAGAATAATATCACCCAAGGTAATAGTAGAAGTAAACAGAATTCTCTGGTGGAAGATTGGAAAGAAGGATGACGGAAATGATAACTAGGAAAATATCAAGTATTAGAGTTGGATTAAGCATTTTCACAATCTTTTGGATGTATGAACTAAGAAAGAAAGTATAGGAATGGTGAGAATAATGGGACGGAAGAGTTTAATTTATAATGGAAATATCAGACAGAGTAATCGAGGCAGATCACCGTATTTAATTATAAAGATTTTAATTTCCTTACTCGCCGAAGAATCAAATATTTTAGATTTTGAAGATTTTCTTTAAATCCCTTGAATTCCGGAATTCAACCAAGACAATGTCAAAAGCTAAGGTGCACCTTATTTTTTAATTTCCACCGTGACTACGTAAAAAGTTAAATCTCTATCTCAATCTGTTGTGAAAGCTTCATCCGTACACTTCATCTAATCGAATCGTTTTATCTATATTAGTTAATCATGATAAAACTCAATTTATCAACTCATATTTGTCATGAAAACATTTTTATTGTTAGTCAAGACCACCTCACTCAAATTTCGGGACGAAATTTCTTTAACGGGTAGGTACTGTGATGACTCGGGAATTTCCGACCAAATTTAAACTTAATCTTTATATATTTCCGACACGATAAGCAAAGTCTGTTAGGTTGAGTCTCAAAATTTTGAACTGTTTTCATATATTCAATTGACCTTCGACTGTTCTCGACGATTCACAAACAACTAATTGTAAATAGATACATGTATATTTAATTATATATATATATATATATATATATATATATATATATATATAATAATTTGAAATATTAATTGAAATAATATATGAGTTAATTGTTGGAATTAATTATGTAAAATAGTATGCGATACAATAAAAATTGTTATTACAAATGTGCATATATATATATATATGTATGTATATAAATATGTATATAAATACTATTTGTAAATATATAAAATAATATTAAATCTTTTTTTAAAAAAAATATATAACATATATGTATGCGATAAAACTTGTTATTTAAAACTGATTATAATTAGAGAGAGAGTAAATGGAAAATGATTGATCTCGAGCTTAATTAGTAAACGTCAGTAACACTCGGTTGATGTTTTGTTAGTTTTAATATAGATATTGTACATGTCCATAAAGGATTGAAATAAAAGTTGAACTGTAAATTGATTACGAAGATTTTAGATTTGTCAAAAATATTTTTACCCTTTTAAGATTAAATATTAGCACTCCGTACATATAAATTGGAACATAAAATAAATAATTATTGAACCTTTTTGATCAGGTTTCAAACAGTTAATGAGTGAAATAATTAAATATATTTAATCTAAAAGTTTGGGATTTTTTAGGAACACTTTTATCCATAACTGTTTAGCAATGGACACACCCGTGAAAACTGTCGGTATAACAATCCAAATCTTGCGGCTGCTTAACTGTATATACTTTTAAATTCAGTGATTCCTAATTCCTAATTATTATTATTATTATATTATAATTATTTTATTATTATTATTATCTTTAATATTATAATTATTATCTATTAGTTATATGTATACAAGTAGAGTTTTGAGATGGATTTCACCAAGCCAATCTCGCCTGTCACCATAACCGTCACCGGAACACGACTCCGGAAAACACTACCGCCACCCTTTCACCACGACAACCATCGTAAACCCCCTTGAATTCCCTCTCTTAAATATGACCGTGATCCATCACCACCACATCATTTCTATTCTTGTTCGATCCAACATATACAATCATCACCGGAGTAAACCCACTTGAGTTTCTTCTCCTTGCTAACTAACGAGAACAACCCCATCACCTCACAACCGCCACACTCCACCACCCAAAACCGATTAACACCACTTGCTCTCCTCTCTCACTCTATTTTCTCTTTCTGTTTTAGAGATGAACAAACGAATACCATCTTCATTTCATCAACCACCCTTAACCACCTCTTAACTCAAACCAACGTCACCCATTAAAAATTATTATTGCTGCTACACGTGGTTGCTGCTACTCACTATTTTTTTTCTATTTTTTTTTCTTGTCTCTAGTACCGTTAAACAACGATGTTGGGTGATGATGTTACACGATGATGGAAAAATGACGATGATGATGATAGTTTAAGCACGATGATGATGAGGAAGCTATGATGATCACGATGATATCGATGCATTGATGATGAAGATATTAGATTGAAGAAGATGAACCATGATTTTATGTTATGATAAATGGTGATGAAAGATGACGATGATACTTCAATTATCATGAGGAAGATGATAACAATAATGATGGAGATGATTGGGTCTAAGAGTTTAATAATGAAGAAGAAGAAGTAGCAGCAGGAAATCTAGGATAAAATAATTTAGGATGTTAGATAGAATATGAATGAATGATCAGCATAATGGTTGGGTGTTTGTATGCTAACCGAGAGGTCACAAGTTCGAAACTAGACCACGACATATTATTTTTAATTAGCAATAAAAGCTGTTGGGCTCCTAGTTTGCAAGTTGGGCTGCCATTTTCCTGTCGGGCCGAGTTCTTTTCTTAATTCAGTTGGGCCGAACGGTTGTAGCTGTTGGGCTGTGACCCAATAGAGATGGTGATGAGATGACGATCTTGAAATGATGGTTGATGATACACGAAATAACAATGTGTTATAAGCATTAAATTCGCTAGTTGAATTAGAAAGTAATAAATGGAGTAATGGTTTAGGGTGTGGTTGTGTGAGTAGGAGGTCGCGGGTTCGAATCTCGTTTGAGGCATTTCTTTTTAGGAAAAGCTCTTAAGAGGGTATACACTTATTTTTAATTTCCATCATTATTATTATTAGTTATTAATATGTTTATTATTATTATTATTATTATTATTATTATTATTATTATTATTATTATTATTATTATTGTTAAATTTACTTATTATTATCACTATCATAATGCAAATTAATATTATTATCATTAATATTAGTATTATTATTATTATTAATATTATTATTATTAAAACTATTATCATTAGTAGTAAAATTATAATTATTATTATCAGTATTATTATTATTCGCATAAGTATCTTTATTAACAATATCGTTATTATTAGTATTATCATTATCAATAAAGCTATTACTATTGTTATTATTAGTAAACCATTATTATCAAAACTATATTTTTTTATATATAATTATTATGTACATAAAGTATACATATTATACATATTATAATTATATTAACATTTCATATAACTGTATATCAAACATATTATCATTTTTCTTATAAATACCTTTGTATAACAAACTACTGATTTTAAAAATAATATTAATCATATATATAACTATATGTATACATATATTAATATAACTAAATGAATAGATATTAATTATATCAAATATAAATGTATATAAAATAATTATATATAACATGTAATTTAAAAATATAATATAAGTATACCTTTTTAAATGGGATTTAATATAAACTCTATATAACCACAAATATATAAATAATATATTAATAAATGAAATTATGTAATTTTCCGTCATATGTGTTGATAGATATATAATTGATATAGGTTCGTGAATCTGAGGTCAACCCTGCATTGTTCAGTTATGTCATGTGTATTTTTACTACAAAATACAGTATGGTGAGTTTCATTTTCCTTTTTACCCTTTATATTTTTGGGCTGAGAATACATGCACAATTTTTATAAATGTTTTACGAAATAGACACAAGTAATCGAAACTACATTATATGGTTGAATGATCGAAATCGAATATGCCCCTTTTTATTAAGTCTGGTAATCTAAGAATTAGGGAACATACACCCTAATTGACGCGAACTCTAAAGATAGATCTATCGGGCCCAACAAGCCCCATCCAAAGTACCGAATGCTTTAGTACTTCGAAATTTATATCATGTCCGAAGGAGGATCCCGGAATGATGGGGATATTCTTATATGCATATTGTGAATGTCGGTTACCAGGTGTACAATCCATATGAATGATATTTTATCTCTATGCATGCGACGTATGTTTATGAGAAATGGAAATATGAAATCTTGTGGTCTATTAAAATTATGAAATGATTATTTATGCTAAACTAATGAACTCACCAACCTTTTGGTTGACACTTGAAAGCATGTTTATTCTCAGGTACGAAAGAAATCTTCCGCTGTGCATTTGATCATTTAAAAGATATTACTTGGAGTCATTCATGACATATTTCAAAAGACGTTGCATTCGAGTCGTTGAGTTCATCAAGATTATTATTAAGCCAATTATATTTGGATATATTATGAAATGGTATGCATGTCTGTCAACTGTCAATGTAAATGAAAGTTTGTCTTTTAAAAACGAATGCAAAGTTTGTAAAATGTATCATATAGAGGTCAAGTACCTCGCGATGTAATCAACTGTTGTTAATCGTTTATAATCGATATGGACCTCGTCCGGATGGATTAGGACGGGGCATTTCATTTATATTGCTATATGTATCGATATATATGGTTTATAATTTATGGTTTATAGTTGGGCTTTATATGTTCCCTTATATTTCAAAGTCTCTGCTTCTGTCTTCTATAATCATTATCATTCACAATTAATGCTCTCTTTTATTTGCTGCAATTTATACCCCAATTTCTATTTCGGAGTTTTGTCTTTTCGTTTCTTCTTCTTGCGATTAAGCACCGCTTGTAATGGTCAAGAATTCACAGATATGAATTTCGAAATGAACATTGTTAATGTTCTAGGAAGGAAATTGTGATGGCACGATCTTGACTTGTCAAATTACTAGAATACCTTGGAAAAGGCCGAATCATCAAGAAATATTTTCTTGATATTTTAGAGGTTAAATAGAATACAAGAGTCGTATAACATGGCACATGATGCTGTTATGATCTGTGAATTATCACGTTCCATTTAGAAACTCAGCATGACTTACTGTAATATAATCACGTTGATCAAGTGTCATTATATTATACTAATTCATGCTTCAGTTCCCAACACTACTTCAAAATATTTCTATTTTAAACTTGAATGTTTCAGAATTTAGAAACTAAAATAGTTTCTTTTATGATGTAATACAGATAGCGCGAAGAGGTAAATGATTTCAAATAAGAAAAATTAAGAAAATATCTTCAGAAATATGGAGGATATTTATAATGAAAGATATGATGATATTTTAGAATATCTAAGATCAGAGGATGATGAAGAATATTATTCACAAGGGTTTAGAGTCAGGAGTACGGTATTTGATAATAATTTCAGCAGACACTGAATCATTTGGATTCTTTGAAGGCAGGTTTAGTCTTTGTGATTTGTCCATAGCCTCCTTCATGGTTTGCTTAATCCGTTTTCCAGTTCCAAACCTTCTCTTTTTCTAAGCTTTTCCAACACACTATCCTTTATTATCAAACTTTTGACTGTTAAGGTCGTTTACAATTTTTGCTGCTTCATCAGCATTTTCCAAACTTCGGAGAACTAGTTCGCAGTTTAGGGTGTTTTTCAGAAACTTCACATTCAAAGTATATAAGTCTAGGAGATAGACGTTATATATACACCTATAACTGTTGGCAGAGACATGCTGCAAGATTTCAAAATACTAATTACTGATTCCCAGTAATTGGCATGACAATTCTTGTTACAAGATGCGGATGAGTAAATGATGGGGTTTCGATAAATATAATGACTTTTCGGAAAGTCAAAGATCAGTGAAGTTATTGGTAAGTTTATTTTTAATGTGGTGAGACATAAAAGGTTCTCCGGTAACGATGACGAAAGGGCAACGTCTATATCAAGGTTATAATAAGACTGTTTCAACTGAAAAGTCGAAGTTGACTTGCTAAAGCTGTGACAAAACTGACTAATTTGAAAAGGAATCGCAAAGTTATTTTTGCTAATAAATGCCAAAGGGTCTGACACGGATACGTGTTAAATTATGACTCTGGTTTCGAGAGCTTTTCAGATGAAAGACTGTGGTTAATATGTGGTTGGATCATCATCTCGATTGTTTATTATTTGAAGTGTCTTCAGGAATTTTGAAGGGTTTTGAACACAGATTGTAATCGTTAATATACATATGATGTTCTAACACAGTTTTGAAGTCAAAGTATAGCTTGTGAAAGATGTAAGGATCTAAGAGTGATGATTTCGGTCATATCTCGAGTTGAATTCTGAGATTTCAAAATCAGAATATGCAATTAAATTTTGAATGAAGAACATAAGACTTTATATACCCCTGCTGTTGACTCACCCATACGATTCATTCATCACACGTACGAGTTGGCTTCATCAGCCGTACGGGTGATCACTCACTCGTGTCTTCTTATTTAGGTCGTAATTGTGACTTAGCTCAGCATCAACCATGCGTATGAGCCTGTCAGCTGTACTAGTGAGGCTTCACTCGTATGTCTGACTAAGTCTAACATAGTCAAATATCTAAATCTCGTTCCTGCAGTTCCTGTAACCACATACAAACACGGATATTATAATAACGAACAATCATGGTGGCCTGTAAACTGTTGTACCTGCAATGGACGTGGGTAGATGTCTAGGGACTTGCATAAAATGCATCAACAGAAGCTGTGAGTTGTAAGGAAACGAAGGAGGTGAATTTATAAGAAAATCTCCCCTATCATTCCGGGATCCTCCTTCGAACATGATATAAATTTCGAAGTACTAAAGCATCCGGTACTTTGGATGGGGTTTGTTAGGCCCAATAGATCTATCTTTAGGATTCGCGTCAATTAGGGTGTCTGTTCCCTAATTCTTAGATTACCAGGCTTTAATAAAAAGGGGCATATTCGATTTTGATAATTCAACCATAGAATGTAGTTTCAATTACTTGTGTCTATTTCGTCAAACATTTATAAAAGCGCATGTATTCTCAGTCCCAAAAATATAAAGGGTAAAAAGGCAAATGAAACTCACGCATATAAATATTGTAAAACAGTTAATAAAACATTTGCATGTATTCTCAGCCCCAAAAATGTAAAGAGTAAAAGGGGATCAATGAAACTCACCATATATTGTATTTCGTAGTAAAAATACATATAACGTCATTGAACAAGTGCAAGGTTGGCCTCGGATTCACGAACCTAAATTAATTATATATAATTATGTGTTGGTCAATATTTGTCTAACAAATTAGGTCAAGTCATAGTGTACCACAATCCTAATGCTCGAGACTAATATGCAAAAGTCAACAAAAGTAAATTTGTCTCAAAATAATTTCCAAAAATCTATACATGATTAATATATAGTTTAAATATCGTCGTTTTATATTTTTAAATATTTTTAAAAGATTTATTAGAGTAATAATATAATTTATTTATTAATTAATAAAATTTTATATTAAATTTATGTAATAAAATATACTTTTATATATATTAAGTAATAAAATTTATAGGGTTCATTTAGTATCATAAAGATAATATGATAGGTATTATTAAAGTAAGTTATTACACGTAGTAAAATATGTTTGTATCACATATTTATTTGATAAAATAATATCTATAATGATAGTAAGTAAAAGTTGTATTATTTTGTAATAATAATTATTATTATAAAAAATATATTATTATAAAAATATCAATATTTATAATTACTAAGATGACATTATGATAAAATGATAATTCTAATTATGATAACTTTAATATTTACAATAATTTTTAATATTATCTTTAAAATAATAATTCTATTTAAAATAATAATAATAATGATATTTTATAGTAACAATGACATTTCTATTAAAATGATAATTTTTGTTAAAATGATAGTTTTAATACTAACGATACTTTTAATAATAATAGTAATGATAAAAATAATAAGAACGATAATTTTACCTAAATCAATATCTTATAATATTTTAATTTCATCATGATACTCTTACTCATTATTTCCTAATCGTTTCGTTTAATAGCTTTTAATCGTCTTTTATATCCTGTTTATAATAATGATAATAATAGTAATCAAAATAATTAGGTGTTACCAATATTTGTTTTAATTACACTTATATTAATAATGATAGTTACTATAACATTATTAACGATAATACTAATAATTATCTTAATGATAATATAGTAATAATAATAATAACAATAACAATAACCATTTTTAAATAATGATATATATATTAATAATGATAATAATAATAATAATACTAATAATAATAATAATAATAATAATAATAATTGGATAATAATAATAATACTAATTATAACTTTAACGATAATAACGATAATAATAATAAAAAAAAATAACAATTTTTAATGATAAATCCCTTTTATTGATAAAGATAATAATAATGATAATAATAAGATAAAACTAGAACGACGATAAAAAACGACGATAATAATAATCATTTTTAATAAAAATATCGAAAATTCAATTGATTATAACTTCTAATCCGTTCATCGAAACCATTCGATATCTAAAGGAAAAGTTCTTAATTTTTCGCTAGCTTTCCAAGGACATGCATATCTTATACCTTATCTCAACCGCAAGTGTAACTAATTCAATATTCAACCTAACCTGTGTAAGGGCAATATCAAAAATACAAGCATGCATAATCCTAAATACTCGAGCACTAGTCAGAGATACACTATTAGTATGTAAAAGTTAAATTATGAGTACTCACGTATGAATATTGAGATTCAATATTGCAGGAAAGGTACGTAGACGCAACGGAAATGATAAACACTATATTGACCTCACGAGCATACCCATGAACCATACTCAATCACCTCCATAGCTATAACCCATAATTTCCTTAATCCTATCCTACTCGAAAAACAATTTCGAAATCACTCGGACAGCACTCCGTCGTAATATTTTATGTATACTAATAATATCTTGAAATAATACGGAGTAAATATATATGTACATCGATTGAGAGAGTTTAGAGAAAAATATTTTCAAGTTTCTATGAAATAATGAAACCTATTGAATTCTATTTATAATAGATTTTTGAATTATTAAAGTGAATTATTAAAGTATGAATTATTAAAGTGAATTATTAAAGTATGAATTATTAAAGTGAATTATTAAAGTATGAATTATTAAAGTGAATTATTAAAATTAAAGTAAAGTAAAAATAAAGTAAAGGTAAAGTTTAAGTATAGTAAAAGTATAAAATTATGTACGTATAATACGCGTATAAATATATATAATATTAATTTAAATCGTTATATATATTTAATAAAATAAAATATAAATATCGTTATCTTTATCATACTAGTTAAGTAATGAGTTGTAAAAAGTGATTCTAGATATTTATAAAAGTTATATACGTTTTAATAATAAAGTTCTTTTTAAATTGAAAACGTTTTTGTACGTTTGAAACTAAATAGATCAATCGAGTCTTTATGAGATTCAATCTTCCACTATCCTTTGTCTAGTTCTCAATGATTGACAATTTATTCTTATTTATAAATCACTTTACCATTTTTCGAATATTGTTAAAATGGAAAGATTTCTCAAATCAACGTGGGCCTTTCAACAGAGACTTGTAATCATAATTCAATATATCTGATCATTCAATCATTTGATCTTATCTTCTAATTCCATTGATAAACATTTTGAAACAGATACAATCATATAAAGTATTTAATCTAATATTTTGTTTACGTTTCAAGTTATAATATATATACACATATACATATATAATCATATTCGTTTAATGATTCGTGAATCGTGGGAACTTGGTCGAGGTTGATTGAATGTATGAACATAGTTTAAAATTCTTGCAATTTAACTTAACAAATATTGCTTATCGTGTCGGAAACATATAAAGATTAAAGTTTAAATTTAGTTGGAAATTTCCGGGTTGTCACAGTACCTACCCGTTAAAGAAATGTCGTCCCAAAATTTGAGTGGAAAGGTCGTGAATGATAATAAGTATGTTTTCATGATGCATACGGGCTGAAAATTAGAGTTTTCTCATCAGCGAATAATTTGGATAAACAATCCATTTATATGAAGAGTACGAATGAAGCTAACATAGAAGAGTGAAATGAGTAAGTGTAGATTCATCTTATCATTTGACGTAGATATGATTGATTCCCAGATTTCAAGGGATTTGAAGAAAATCTTCTTAATAAGATTTGACTCTCCGGTAATCAAGGAAATTAGGATCCGCTTTAAATGCGATCGTCCATTTTAATTGTTCTGTCGGAGATTTTCTTATAAATTCACCTCCTTCGTTTCCTTACAACTCACACCTTCTGTTGATGCATTTTATGCAAGTCCCTAGACATCTACCCACGTCCATTGCAGGTACAACAGTTTACAGGCCACCATGATTGCTCGTTATTATCCTATCCGTGTTTGTATGTGGTTACAGGAACGGCAGGAATGAGATTTAGAAGTTTGACTATGTTAGACTTAGTCAGACGTACAAGTGAAGCCTCACTAGTACGGCTGACAGGCTCATACGCACGATTGATGCTAAGCTAAGTCACAATTACAACCTAAATGAGAAGACACGAGTGAGTGATCACCCGTACGGCTGATGAAGCTAACTCGTACGTGTGATTAATGAATCATATGGGTGAGTCAACAGCAGGGGTATATAAAGTCTTATGTTCTTCATTTTAGGTTAAGCCTCTCATTTGTTACACACACTCAGATCTAGTGAGCTCCTCCGATTCTCTCAGTCCAAATCACCCAGGTGGTGAATAATAGCTCTAGGTGTTGATCTAATCACACTTGATTTAGTTGTGGTTTGACTAAATTAATCAAAAAAAAAAACTTAACCTATTCACTAGAGGGTTTGATTCACCTATTCCGCCATTGTGTGAGTTAAATCTATTGATTTCTAAGTTCCTAGTCATGTCTCATCACCTTCTATTCTTTTCCCCTCAACTCATATTTTAAAGTATTCATCAATATGCTCCATAGTGAGTTAATAGAATATTGTTAATATAAATGACTAAGTCTAACATAGTCAAACATCTAAATCTCGTTCCTGCAGTTCCTGTAACCACATACAAACACGGATAGTATAATAACGAACAATCATGGTGGCCTGTAAACTGTTGTACCTGCAATGGACGTGGGTAGATGTCTAGGGACTTGCATAAAATGCATCAACAGAAGGTGTGAGTTGTAAGGAAACGAAGGAGGTGAATTTATAAGAAAATCTCCGACAGAACAATTAAAATGGACGATCGCATTTAAAGCGGATCCTAATTCCCTTGATTACCGGAGAGTCAAATCTTATTAAGAAGATTTTCTTCAAATCCCTTGAAATCTGGGAATCAATCATATCTACGTCAAATGATAAGATGAATCTACACTTACTCATTTCACTCTTCTATGTTAGCTTCATTCGTACTCTTCATATAAATGGATTGTTTATCCAAATTATTCGCTGATAATAAAACTCTAATTTTCAGCCCGTATGCATCATGAAAACATACTTATTATCATTCACGACCTTTCCACTCAAATTTCGGGACTAAATTTCTTTAACGGGTAGGTACTGTGACAACCCGGAAATTTCCAACCAAATTTAAACTTTAATCTTTATATGTTTCCGACACGATAAGCAATATTTGTTAAGTTAAATTTCAAGAATTTTAAACTATGTTCATACATTCATTCAACCTCGACCAAGTTCCAACGATTCACGAACCATTAAACGAATATGATTATATATGTATATGTGTATATATATTATAACTTGAAACGTAAACAAAATATTAGATTAAATACTTTATATGATTGTATCTGTTTCAAAATGTTTATCAATGGAATTAGAAGATAAGATCAAATGATTGAATTATCAGATATATTGAATTATGATTACAAGTCTCTGTTGAAAGGCCCACGTTGATTTGAGTAATCTTTCTATTTTAACAATATTCGGAAAATGGTAAAGTGATTTATAAATAAGAACAAATTGTTAATCATTGAGAACTAGACAAAGGATAATGGAAGATTGAATCTCATAAAGACTCGATTGATCTATTTAGTTTCAAACGTACAAAAACATTTTCAGTTTAAAAAGAACTTTATTATTAAAACGTATATAACTTTTATAAATATCTAGAACCACTTTTGACAACTCATTACTTAACTAGTATGATAAAGATAACGATATTTATATTTTATTTTATTAAATATATATAATAATTTAAATTAATATTATATATATTTATACGCGTATTATACGTATTATGTAGTTTTATACTTTTACTATACTTAAACTTTACATTTACTTTATTTTTACTTTACTTTAACTTTAATAATTCACTTTAATAATTCATACTTTAATAATTCACTTTAATAATTCATACTTTAATAATTCACTTTAATAATTCATACTTTAATAATTCACTTTAATAATTCACTTTAATAATTCAATAATCTATTATAAATAGAATTCAATAGGTTTCATTATTTCATAGAAACTTAAAAATATTTTTCTCTAAACTCTCTCAATCGATTTACATATATATATTTACTCCGTATTATTTCAAGATATTATTAGTATACATAAAATATTACGACGGAGTGCTGTCCGAGTGATTTCGAAATTGTTTTTCGAGTGGGATAGGATTAAGGAAATTATGGGTTATAGCTATGGAGGTGATTGAGTATGGTTCATGGGTATGTTCGTGAGGTCAATATAGTGTTTATCATTTCCGTTGCGTCTACGTACCTTTCCTGCAATATTGAATCTCAATATTGATACGTGAGTACTCATAATTTAACTTTTACATACTAATAGTGTATCCCTGACTAGTGCTTGAGTATTTAGGATTATGCATGCTTGTACTTTTGATATTGCCCTTAGACAGGTTAGGTTGAATCTTGAATTAGTTACACTTGCGGTTGAGATAAGGTATAAGATATGCATGTCCTTAGAAAGCTAGCGAAAAATTAAGAACTTTTCCTTTAGATATCGAATGGTTTCGATGAACGGATTAGAAGTTATAATCAATTGAATTTTCGATATTTTTATTAAAAATGATTATTATTATCGTCGTTTTTATCGTCGTTCTAGTTTTATCTTATTATTATCATTATTATTATCTTTATCAATAAAAGGGATTTATCATTAAAAATTGTTATTTTTTTATTACTATCGTTATTATCGTTAAAGTTATAATTAGTATTATTATTATTATCGAATTATTATTATTATTATTATTGGTATTATTATTATTATTATCATTATTAATATATATATCATTATTTAAAAATAGTTATTGTTATTGTTATTATTATTATTACTATATTATCATTAAGATAATTATTAGTATTATCGTTAATAATGTTATAGTAACTATCATTATTAATATTAGTGTAATTAAAATAAATATTTGTAACACCTAATTATTTTGCTATATGATACATTTTACAAACATTGCATTCGTTTTTAAAAGACAATCTTTCTTTACATCGAAAATTGACAGGCATGCATACCATTTCATAATATCCACTATCCAACTACAAATTTAAAATATTTGTTGGTGAGAAAAACGTATTAATACTGATTGATAATGGAATTTAAGAATCAAGTTGATATATATTTTGGAGTAATCAACAACAAAAATTCACGGGTTTTTAAATCTTATGGAGTGTCAAAAAGTTGAGATGACAAAGTGGCCACTCATTTTATTTCCTTTTACTTGCACAACTAGTTGATTTACCTTATTCAAGTGGGCAATACGGAGTAATAGTGTTCTTCATGTTTTTAATTTGATTATTATATTTATTCTTTCTTTTTCACTTTCATCACACATACACACGTACACTTACACATACATGCACATGAACTTAAATTCAAGTAACACTCCTTTGTTACTGGTGGACTTTCACATCAAACACAACTGGCCTAAGTTCCATTTACATTATTTACACATTTTAATTACAAGAATAAAATCATTTTAGTAAGGATATATTGTAATAACCATACAAATTTATATATGTATTTATGCGCCATGCTGTAAAACTACATTACAACATATATAAATGTAGACGTAATGTCATAATTAAACATTCATATTTAATAATTATATTGTCTAATAGTTATTATAATAATAAAAATCTAGTTTTAGTAATTGGATTTTTGTGGATAATTATAATTTGTAAATATAATAACAAATATATAGCAAGTGGTAACAAAGTGTATATATTATAAATATAAGTCGGTCGATGGAATTTAAATTATGTCATATTGCATTAAGAAAAGAAGACACTATCAAATTTTTATTACATAGAATATAGAATATGACGTTGTCAATTTAAAACAAGAGATATCCACACATGGTTTATTTTCTAATTGAAATCTTGAAAGCATTTGAATAAGTCAACAAAAGTAGGTTATCACTTCCTAAATTATTAACGTAGTTGGTGAACTATATGCACTCATATCTCATAATTTCAATCAGTTTAAAACTCATTCACCATACATTACATCTAGACAATTTTTTTTTTACGGTTCTAAACCTCTCATCCATCCCCCTTCTATTCATCTATTTCTATGTATTCTTTTTCCATCTGTCCATTTGATCACTATAATAAAAAGAAAATTTTATTTAAAGTTCACTATCCTCAACAAAATAAGTAGACAAAATTATGTGCATATACAAAGATCACGATGTTAAGAAGCGCAAATGAGATCGAAGTATTATATTTTTTCATTCAGTGACATCCGGTTCACTTGAAGGTAGATCTTAACGTTTCTATATTACTCGCAGTTACTATTAAGTTATATTTAGAAATCATCATTTAGATTTATGGCTACTATCAACAAGCAATAAAATTGATTATTTTTGGGTCCTAACATATATATTGAGGGTCATTAGCAATTCAGAATTTAAAAGATACACTACAAGAAAAATTCTCATTTGTGACGATCTTTTAGTGACGACTCAAAATTTGGTCACTAATAATGCTATTTAGTTACCATTAAAAAGGTGATCACTAAATTTTGGTCACTAAACGATGTTAGTGACCAAACAAATGGTCACTATAGTGACCAATTTTGGTATTTTGGTCTCTAAAAAATATTTTGTGACGGATCTATAGTGACGAGAAGTGACCAACCTATTTTGGTTACTAACTTGATTTAGTGACCATTTTAGTGTTATTAGTGACCAATAGCTTTCGTCACTAAAGCTCATTTTTCTTGTAGTGATATTATAATGATAATACTTTTTTTTAATAATATAAAATGAATAATATCAACCATGTTTTACTAATACTTCTTTCATATGTTAAAATTATTTTTATCAATTACTTTTGAATCAAAACATAAATATAAAAAGAAGATTGAGAGAATTTATAAGTTAAGGTATTTGTTGGGTCGGTTTGAGAGAAAATATATAAAGTTGTAAAAATGTTGATATTCTATTTGTGCCAAGCTACTGAATTAATTACCAAATTTATTTCATGAAATTATTAAATTATTATTATCATGTATTTACTTAGGTGTTATTAGCCAAACAACTCATTTCTAAAAAGAATTTTTACACTTAATACTATAATTTACATGTTAGTAGAAAATATAGTCAAATATACATAATTGCATGTAGTTTTCTTTCAAACATATCAAAAGATACGAGTTTTCTTAAAATCTCTACGTCTAAACACATCAAATTACATTACAGTGACTTAGACACAACCTAACTTTATTAACCAAGTATTATACAGACTCTAACTATACTCTATTAACTTAGGTCACTTATCTCGGTACAAAAGCACACGAAGCCAAACCCGTAATTTTTGAATTACGCGATTTGCTTACGGTGAGTTTCATTTACCTTTTTACCCTTTATATTTTTGGGCTGAGAATACATGCGCAACTTTTATAACTGTTTTACGAAATAGACACAAGTAATCGAAATTACGTTCTATGGTTGAATGATCGAAACTGAATATGCCCCTTTTTATTAAGTCTGGTAATCTAAGAATTAGGGAACATACACCCTAATTGACGCGAACTCAAAAATATCATTCATATGGATTGAACACCTGGTAACCGACATTCACAATATGTATTTAAGAATATCCCCATCATTCCGGGATCCTCCTTCGGACATGATATAAATTTTGAAGTACTAAAGCATCCGGTACTTTGGATGGGGCTTGTTGGGCCCGATAGATCTATATTTAGAGTTCGCGTCAATTAGGGTATCTGTTCCCTAATTCTTAGATTACCAGACTTAATAAAAAGGGGCATATTCGATTTCGATAATTCAACCATATAATGTAGTTTCGATTACTTGTGTCTATTTCGTAAAACAGTTATAAAAACTGCGGATGCATTCTTAGTCTCAAAAATATATATTACAAAAGCATTTAAAAAGGGATTAATGAAACTCACACATATAAATATTGTAAAACAGTTAATAAAGCATTTGTATGTATTCTCAGCCCAAAAATGTAAGGAGTAAAAAGGGAGCAAATGAAACTCAAGCATATAAATATTGTAAAACAGTTAATAAAGCATTTGCATGTATTCTCAGCCCAAAAATGTAATGAGGAAAAAGGGAGCAAATGAACACACGCATATAAATATTGTAAAACAGTTAATAAAGCATTTGCATGTATTCTCAGCCCAAAAATGTAAAGAGTAAAAGGGAGCAAATGAAACTCACCTAATGTATTTTGTAGTAAAAATACATAGAACGACATTGAACAAGTATAGGGTTGGCCTCAGATTCACGAACCTATATTGATTATATATATTTATTAATATTCATAATTGTAATTGAACACATATTTATGTAAATGTATTAGTTATATCATTTTTATGTTAATAATATATATATATATATATATATATATATATATATATATATATATATATATATATATATATATAAATATATATATATATATATATATATATATATATATATATATATATATATATATATATATATATATATATATATGTTTTATATGTTCATTTGTGTATAAAAATATTAATATTTTGTTATATTATATGTGTTAAATATATATTTCTATGTATGTATTTCATTTTGTTTATCGAAATAGTAGTTCTAATTATACTAAGTTAATATTATTAATAATAATGGTAATAACATTAATAATACACTTTTGTTAATAATAACTCTATTAATGATAATAACAATGATATTAATGATAATACTTGTGAAAATATTAATTTTACAGTTTATGATAGTTATGATATTAATTTTTAATAATTATATAATAATAATACACGTGATAATATAAATAATAATACATGTTAATATTACAATTCTATTGTGACAACCCGAAAATTTCCAACCAAATTTAAACTTTAATATTTATATGTTTCCGACACAATAAGCAATATTTGTTAAGTTAAATTTCAAGAATTTTAAACTATGTTCATACATTCATTCAACCTCGACCAAGTTCCAACGATTCACGAACCATTAAACGAATATGATTATATATGTATATGTGTATATATATTATAACTTGAAACGTAAACAAAATATTAGATTAAATACTTTATATGATTGTATCTGTTTCAAAATGTTTATCAATGGAATTAGAAGATAAGATCAACTGATTGAATTATCAGATATATTAAATTATGATTACAAGTCTCTGTTGAAAGCCCCACGTTGATTTGAGAAATCTTTCCATTTTAACAATATTCGGAAAATGGTAAAGTAATTTATAAATAAGAACAAATTGTCAATCATTGAGAACTAGACAAAGGATAGTGGAAGATTGAATCTCATAAAGACTCGATTGATCTATTTAGTTTCAAACGTACAAAAACGTTTTCAGTTTAAAAAGAACTTTATTATTAAAACGTATATAACTTTTATAAATATCTAGAATCACTTTTGACAACTCATTACTTAACTAGTATGATAAAGATAACGATATTTATATTTTATTTTATTAAATATATATAACGATTTAAATTAATATTATATATATTTATATGCGTATAATACGTACATAGTTTTATACTTTTACTATACTTAAACTTTACCTTTACTTTATTTTTACTTTACTTTAACTTTAATAATTCATACTTTAATAATTTATACTTTAATAATTCACTTTAATAATTCATACTTTAATAATTCACTTTAATAATTCATACTTTAATAATTCACTTTAATAATTCATACTTTAATAATTCATTTTAATAATTCAAAAATCTATTATAAATAGAATTCAATAGGTTTCATTATTTCATATAAACTTGAAAATATTTTTCTCTAAACTCTCTCAATCGATTTACATATATATATTTACTCCGTATTATTTCAAGATATTATTAGTATACATAAAATATTATGACGGAGTGTTGTCCGAGTGATTTCGAAATTGTTTTTCGAGTAGGATAGGATTAAGGAAATTATGGGTTATAGCTATGCAGGTGATTGAGTATGGTTCATGGGTATGCTCGTAAGGTCAATATAGTGTTTATCATTTCCGTTGCATCTACGTACCTTTCCTGCAATATTGAATCTCAATATTGATACGTGAGTACTCATAATTTAACTTTTACATACTAATAGTGTATCCCTGACTAGTGCTCGAGTATTTAGGATTATGCATGCTTGTACTTTTGATATTGCCCTTAGACAGGTTAGGTTGAATCTTGAATTAGTTACACTTGCGGTTGAGATAAGGTATAAGATATGCATGTCCTTGGAAAGCTAGCGAAAAATTAAGAACTTTTCCTTTAGATATCGAATGGTTTCGATGAACGGATTAGAAGTTATAATCAATTGAATTTTCAATATTTTTATTAAAAATGATTATTATTATCGTCGTTCTAGTTTTATCTTATTATTATCATTATTATTATCTTTATCAATAAAAGGGATTTATCATTAAAAATTGTTTTTTTTATTACTATCGTTATTATCGTTAAAGTTATAATTAGTATTATTATTATTATTATCCAATTATCATTATTATTATTATTATTATTATTATTATTATTATTATTATTATTATTATTATTAGTATTATTATTATTATTATCATTATTAATATATATATATATATATATATATCATTATTTAAAAATGGTTATTGTTATTGTTATTATTATTATTACTATATTATCATTAAGATAATTATTAGTATTATCGTTAATAATATTATAGTAACTATCATTATTAATATTAGTGTAATTAAAACAAATAATTGTAACACCAAGCATTTGCATGTATTCTCAGCCCAAAAATGTAAGGAGTAAAAAGGGAGCAAATGAAACTCACGCATATAAATATTGTAAAACAGTTAATAAAGCATTTGCATGTATTCTCAGCCCAAAAATGTAATGAGGAAAAAGGGAGCAAATGAACTCACGCATATAAATATTTTAAAACAGTTAATAAAGCATTTGCATGTATTCTCAGCCCAAAAATGTAAAGAGTAAAAGGGAGCAAATGAAACTCACCTAATGTATTTTGTAGTAAAAATACATAGAACGACATTGAACAAGTATAGGGTTGGCCTCGGATTCACGAACCTATATTGATTATATATATTTATTAATATTCATAATTGTAATTGAACACATATTTATGTAAATGTATTAGTTATATCATTTTTATGTTAATAATATATATATATATATATATATATATATATATATATATATATATATATATATATATATATATATATATATATATATATATATATATGTTTTATATGTTCATTTGTGTATAAAAATATTAATATTTTGTTATATTATATGTGTTAAATATATATTTCTATGTATGTATTTCATTTTGTTTATCGAAATAGTAGTTCTAATTATACTAAGTTAATATTATTAATAATAATGGTAATAACATTAATAATACACTTTTGTTAATAATAACTCTATTAATGATAATAACAATGATATTAATGATAATACTTGTGAAAATATTAATTTTATAGTTTATGATAGTTATGATATTAATTTTTAATAATTATATAATAATAATACACGTGATAATATAAATAATAATACATGTTAATATTACAATTCTATTGTGACAACCCGGAAATTTCCAACCAAATTTAAACTTTAATCTTTATATGTTTCCGACACAATAAGCAATATTTGTTAAGTTAAATTTCAAGAATTTTAAACTATGTTCATACATTCATTCAACCTCGACCAAGTTCCAACTATTCACGAACCATTAAACGAATATGATTATTTATGTATATGTGTATATATATTATAACTTGAAACGTAAACAAAATATTAGATTAAATACTTTATATGATTGTATCTGTTTCAAAATGTTTATCAATGGAATTAGAAGATAAGATCAACTGATTGAATTATCAGATATATTAAATTATGATTACAAGTCTCTGTTGAAAGGCCCACGTTGATTTGAGAAATCTTTCCATTTTAACAATATTCGAAAAATGGTAAAGTAATTTATAAATAAGAACAAATTGTCAATCATTGAGAACTAGACAAAGGATAGTGGAAGATTGAATCTCATAAAGACTCGATTGATCTATTTAGTTTCAAACGTACAAAAACGTTTTCAGTTTAAAAAGAACTTTATTATTAAAACGTATATAACTTTTATAAATATCTAGAACCACTTTTGACAACTCATTACTTAACTAGTATGATAAAGATAACGATATTTATATTTTATTTTATTAAATATATATAACGATTTAAATTAATATTATATATATTTATACGCGTATAATACGTACATAGTTTTATACTTTTACTATACTTAAACTTTACCTTTACTTTATTTTTACTTTACTTTAACTTTAATAATTCACTTTAATAATTCACACTTTAATAATTTATACTTTAATAATTCACTTTAATAATTCATACTTTAATAATTCACTTTAATAATTCATACTTTAATAATTCACTTTAATAATTCATACTTTAATAATTCATTTTAATAATTCAAAAATCTATTATAAATAGAATTCAATAGGTTTCATTATTTCATAGAAACTTGAAAATATTTTTCTCTAAACTCTCTCAATCGATTTACATATATATATTTACTCCGTATTATTTCAAGATATTATTAGTATACATAAAATATTACGACGGAGTGTTGTCCGAGTGATTTCGAAATTGTTTTTTGAGTAGGATAGGATTAAGGAAATTATGGGTTATAGCTATGGAGGTGATTGAGTATGGTTCATGGGTATGCTCGTGAGGTCAATATAGTGTTTATCATTTCCGTTGCATCTACGTACCTTTCCTGCAATATTGAATCTCAATATTGATACGTGAGTACTCATAATTTAACTTTTACATACTAATAGTGTATCCCTGACTAGTGCTCGAGTATTTAGGATTATGCATGCTTGTACTTTTGATATTGCCCTTAGACAGGTTAGGTTGAATCTTGAATTAGTTACACTTGCGGTTGAGATAAGGTATAAGATATGCATGTCCTTGGAAAGTTAGCGAAAAATTAAGAACTTTTCCTTTAGATATCTAATGGTTTCGATGTGTAGTGACCCGAACTTTTCCATGTTTATATATATTAATTGAGATTGATATTTACATGATTAAATGTTTCCAACATGTTAAGCAATCAAACTTGTTAAGACTTGATTAATTGAAATATGTTTCATATAGACAATTGACCACCCAAGTTGACCGGTGATTCACGAACGTTAAAACTTGTAAAAACTATATGATGACATATATATGGATATATATATAGTTAACATGATACTATGATAAGTAAACATATCATTAAGTATATTAACAATGAACTACATATGTAAAAGCAAGACTACTAACTTAATGATTTTTAAACGAGACATATATGTAACGATTATCGTTGTAAAGACATTTAATGTATATATATCATATTAAGAGATATTCATACATGATAATATCATGATAATATAATAATTTAAAATCTCATTTGATATTATAAACATTGGGTTAACAACATTTAACAAGATCGTTAACCTAAAGGTTTCAAAACAACACTTACATGTAACGACTAACGATGACTTAACGAATCAGTTAAAATGTATATACATGTAGTGTTTTAATATGTATTTATACACTTTTGAAAGACTTAAATACACTTATCAAAATACTTCTACTTAACAAAAATGCTTACAATTACATCCTCGTTCAGTTTCATCAACAATTCTACTCGTATGCACCTGTATTCGTACTCGTACAATACACAGCTTTTAGATGTATGTACTATTGGTATATACACTCCAATGATCAGCTCTTAGCAGCCCATGTGAGTCACCTAACACATGTGGGAACCATCATTTGGCAACTAGCATGAAATATCTCATAAAATTACAAAAATATGAGTAATCATTCATGACTTATTTACATGAAAACAAAATTACATATCCTTTATATCTAATCCATACACCAACGACCAAAAACACCTACAAACACTTTCATTCTTCAATTTTCTTCATCTAATTGATCTCTCTCAAGTTCTATCTTCAAGTTCTAAGTGTTCTTCATAAATTCCAAAAGTTCTAGTTTCATAAAATCAAGAATACTTTCAAGTTTGCTAGCTCACTTCCAATCTTCTAAGGTGATCATCCAACCTCAAGAAATCTTTGTTTCTTACAGTAGGTTATCATTCTAATACAAGGTAATAATCATATTCAAACTTTGGTTCAATTTCTATAACTATAACAATCTTATTTCAAGTGATGATCTTACTTGAACTTGTTTTCGTGTCATGATTCTGCTTCAAGAACTTCGAGCCATCCAAGGATCCATTGAAGCTAGATCCATTTTTCTCTTTTCCAGTAGGTTTATCCAAGGAACTTAAGGTAGTAATGATGTTCATAACATCATTCGATTCATACATATAAAGCTATCTTATTCGAAGGTTTAAACTTGTAATCACTAGAACATAGTTTAGTTAATTCTAAACTTGTTCGCAAACAAAAGTTAATCCTTCTAACTTGACTTTTAAAATCAACTAAACACATGTTCTATATCTATATGATATGCTAACTTAATGATTTAAAACCTGGAAACACGAAAAACACCGTAAAACCGGATTTACGCCGTCGTAGTAACACCGCGGGCTGTTTTGGGTTAGTTAATTAAAAACTATGATAAACTTTGATTTAAAAGTTGTTATTCTGAGAAAATGATTTTTATTATGAACATAAAACTATATCCAAAAATTATGATTAAACTCAAAGTGGAAGTATGTTTTCTAAAATGGTCATCTAGACGTCGTTCTTTCGACTGAAATGACTACCTTTACAAAAACGACTTGTAACTTATTTTTCCGACTATAAACCTATACTTTTCTGTTTAGATTCATAAAATAGAGTTCAATATGAAACCATAGCAATTTGATTCACTCAAAACGGAGTTAAAATGAAGAAGTTATGGGTAAAACAAGATTGGATAATTTTTCTCATTTTAGCTACGTGAAAATTGGTAACAAATCTATTCCAACCATAACTTAATCAACTTGTATTGTATATTATGTAATCTTGAGATACCATAGACACGTATACAATGTTTCGACCTATCATGTCGACACATCTATATATATTTCGGAACAACCATAGACACTCTATATGTGAATGTTGGAGTTAGCTATACAGGGTTGAGGTTGATTCCAAAATATATATAGTTTGAGTTGTGATCAATACTGAGATACGTATACACTGGGTCGTGGATTGATTCAAGATAATATTTATCGATTTATTTCTGTACATCTAACTGTGGACAACTAGTGGTAGGTTACTAACGAGGACAGCTGACTTAATAAACTTAAAACATCAAAATATATTAAAAGTGTTGTAAATATATTTTGAACATACTTTGATATATATGTATATATTGTTATAGGTTCGTGAATCAACCAGTGGCCAAGTCTTACTTCCCGACGAAGTAAAAATCTGTGAAAGTGAGTTATAGTCCCACTTTTAAAATCTAATATTTTTGGGATGAGAATACATGCAGGTTTTATAAATGATTTACAAAATAGACACAAGTACGTGAAACTACATTCTATGGTTGAATTATCGAAATCGAATATGCCCCTTTTTATTAAGTCTGGTAATCTAAGAATTAGGGAACAGACACCCTAATTGACGCGAATCCTAAAGATAGATCTATTGGGCCTAACAAACCCCATCCAAAGTACCGGATGCTTTAGTACTTCGAAATTTATATCATATCCGAAGGGTGTCCCGGAATGATGGGGATATTCTTATATATGCATCTTGTTATTGTCGGTTACCAGGTGTTCACCATATGAATGATTTTTATCTCTATGTATGGGATGTGTATTGAAATATGAAATCTTGTGGTCTATTGTTACGATTTGATATATATAGGTTAAACCTATAACTCACCAACATTTTTGTTGACGTTTTAAGCATGTTTATTCTCAGGTGATTATTAAGAGCTTCCGCTGTCGCATACTTAAATAAGGACAAGATTTGGAGTCCATGCTTGTATGATATTGTGTAAAAACTGCATTCAAGAAACTTATTTTGTTGTAACATATTTGTATTGTAAACCATTATGTAATGGTCGTGTGTAAACAGGATATTTTAGATTATCATTATTTGATAATCTACGTAAAGCTTTTTAAACCTTTATTGATGAAATAAAGGTTATGGTTTGTTTAAAAATGAATGCAGTCTTTGAAAAACGTCTCATATAGAGGTCAAAACCTCGCAACGAAATCAATTAATATGGAACGTTTTTAATCAATAAGAACGGGACATTTCAGTTGGTATCCGAGCGTTGGTCTTAGAGAACCAGAAAATTTGCATTAGTGTGTCTTATCGAGTTTGTTAGGATGCATTAGTGAGTCTGGACTTCGACCGTGTTTTCTTTAAAAATGATTGCTTAACATTTTTGTTGGAAACTATATATTTTTAACATATGAATATTATGTGATATATTAATCTCTTAACGTGTTTGATATTATGTGATAGATGTCTACCTCTAGAACAAGTCCCATTGACTCACCTAATAATAATGAAGAGTCAAATGTAAATTGGAATGATTTGTGGACTGATTCACAAGTTCCCGAAGAGGAACCGGAAGAAGAGTCGGAACCGGAAGAAGAATCGGAACCGGAAGAAGAATCGGAACCGGATGAAGAAATAGAACCGGTGGGGGAAATAATAAAACGGTTAAGTAAAAGAAAATCCTCAACCAACCGACCAAAGTTAATTATGGTCAATGGTGTTTCCGCCAAGGAAGCAAAATATTGGGAGGATTACCAATTCTCCGATGAATCGGATTTCGACGAGAATTCCGATGATGTTATAGAAATTACCCCAACTGAATTTAAAAAGGCAAAAGAAAATAATAAGGGAAAGGGCATAAAAATAGAGAAATCTAATTCCAACCCCGATGAACTTTATATGTATCGTCAACCCCCGAAGTCCTTAAGTTGTAACAATGACCCGGGAACCTCTAAACCACCAGGTTTTTCTAAACCAATGTGGACAACGACGGCTCGTATTAGGGGAACATCATATATCCCTAGAAACTTGGCAAAACAAACCAAAACCGAAGAAGAAGAAACGAGCGAGTCGGAATAAGATAGTTGTATTCGTGTGGTGTAATATATGGAATATAGTGTTCTTATGCTTTATGATATATGTAAAAATTGCTTGTATTAATAAGTATTTTTTTTATGAATCTAACTCTTGTCTATTTTACAGTTTAAAAACACAAAATGGATAGACAACCCAATATTTTAAGAGACCTACCCGGAGACATGATTGATGAAATCTTGTCTAGAGTCGGCCAGAATTCTTCGGCACAACTATTTAAGGCGAGATCAGTTTGTAAGACATTTGAAGAACGTTCCAAGAATGTCTTGGTTTATAAGAGACTTTCGTTTGAAAGATGGGGGATATCACATTGGGAAACCCATAAGTTACGATGTGTTTACTTTGACGCATATATTGCGGGGAACCCAAATGCTATTTTACGCAACGGGTTAAGAAATTATTTTGACTCAATATATCCGAATATTGGACTTCGTGATTTAGAAAAAGCGGCTAACATGCAACATAAAGAAGCATGTTATGCTTACGGATTAGTAATGTTCGCTTCTCACCAAAGTGAGAACAAGAACATCGGGCTACAACTATTAAACAAAACGTTTCCTCAAGTGACGGAGTCGGTAATTGGGGTAAGAAATGAGGTTTTTAGATTATTACGGGACTGTTGGACATTACGTAACCCTCGTCCCTTTGATGATGTTACAATACGCTGTCTTATCAACGGCCATAACGGTTATGTTGCACAAGACCAAGGATGGGAAGTAGTCCTAGTAAAACCAGAATGCATGACTTGTTTCTGGACGTATGAATTACGTGTCTTTATTGCCTTTGCCGAACGACTTGTGTACTAGCTAGAATTGTCTTCACAACTATCTTGTATCAAAGTTATTGTGTGCTATATTTCATGCTTTATGTAAAATAAGCGGTATTGTAAGTTTGTAAAATATTGTATAAAAGTTTGAACGCGAAATATTATTACAATCAGTTTTTCATATAGAATTGTAGTAGTTGAATTGTATATTAGCTACTAAGTATGAACTTAACGGGTAGGTACTACCCGAATTTACACTTATAAAACGCTAATATGAAGAAAAAGCTTTTATAAATGAGTTCATATTATGCTACGAAATACTATTAACTACTCTTAATATTCTGTATGATTAACTTGTTCCATTTAACTATTTTGAAGGAAATGGCACCGACTACTCGACACACCGTGAATATGAATGAAGAGGAATTCCGTACTTTTCTAGCTTCAAACATAGCCGCAGTACAGGCTGCGCTACATACCAACAATAACCTTGGATCTAGCAGTACAGGAAATCGTGTAGGATGCACCTACAAAGAATTCACTGCCTGCAAACCTTTGGAATTTGATGGAACCGAAGGACCGATCGGATTGAAACGGTGGACCGAGAAGGTTGAATCGGTGTTTGCCATAAGTAAGTGTACTGAAGAGGACAAAGTGAAGTACGCTACGCATACCTTCACAGGTTCTGCGTTAACATGGTGGAATACCTATCTAGAGCAAGTGGGACAAGATGATGCGTACGCACTACCGTGGTCAGCATTCAAGCACTTGATGAACGAGAAGTACCGTCCCAGAACCGAGGTCAATAAGCTCAAGACAGAACTTAGAGGGTTACGAACCCAAGGATTTGATATTACCACGTACGAAAGACGATTCACAGAATTGTGCCTATTGTGTCCGGGAGCATTCGAAGATGAGGAAGAGAAGATCGACGCGTTTGTGAAAGGATTACCGGAAAGAATCCAAGAAGATATAAGTTCACACGAGCCCGCCTCCATACAACAGGCATGTAGAATGGCTCACAAACTAGTGAACCAGATTGAAGAAAGAATTAAAGAACAGACTGCTGAAGAGGCCAATGTGAAGCAAGTCAAAAGAAAGTGGGAGGAAAACGGTGATAAGAATCACCAATACAACAACAACAGCAATTACAACAATAATCGCAACAATTATCCCAACAATCGCAACATCAATCGTAACTACAACAAACGGCCCAACAACAACAACAACAACAACAACAACAGCAACTACAACAATCATCCCAACAACAATAATAACCGCAACAACAACAACAATCAGAAGCAACTATGCCAAAGGTGTGAAAAGAATCACTCGGGGTTCTGCACCAAATTTTGCAACAAGTGTAAAAGAAATGGTCATAGCGCGGCGAAGTGTGAGGTCTACGGACCAGGGGTTAATAGAACGAAAGGAACAAATGGTGTCGGAACGAGTAATGGCGGAGCAAGTAGTGTCGGAGCAAGTTATGCCAATGTAGTTTGTTATAAATGTGGAAAACCAGGCCACATTATTAGAAATTGCCCGAACCAGGAGAACACGAATGGACAAGGCCGTGGAAGAGTTTTCAATATTAATGCGGTAGAGGCACAGGAAGACCCGGAGCTTGTTACGGGTACGTTTCTTATTGACAATAAATCTGCTTACGTTTTATTTGATTCGGGTGCGGATAGAAGCTATATGAGTAGAGATTTTTGTGCTAAATTAAGTTGTCCATTGACGCCTTTGGATAGTAAATTTTTACTCGAATTAGCAAATGGTAAATTAATTTCAGCAGATAATATATGTCGGAATCGAGAAATTAAACTGGTTAGCGAAACATTTAAGATTGATTTGATACCAGTAGAGTTAGGGAGTTTTGATGTGATAATCGGTATGGACTGGTTGAAAGAAGTGAAAGCGGAAATCGTTTGTTACAAAAATGCAATTCGCATTATACGAGAAAAAGGAAAACCCTTAATGGTGTACGGAGAAAAGGGCAACACGAAGCCACATCTTATTAGTAATTTGAAGGCACAAAAACTAATAAGAAAAGGTTGCTATGCTGTTCTAGCACACGTTGAGAAAGTACAAACTGAAGAAAAGAGCATCAATGATGTTCCCATTGCAAAAGAATTTCCCGATGTATTTCCGAAAGAACTACCGGGATTACCCCCACATCGATCCGTTGAATTTCAAATAGATCTTGTACCAGGAGCTGCACCAATAGCTCGTGCTCCTTACAGACTCGCACCCAGCGAGATGAAAGAACTGCAAAGCCAATTACAAGAACTTTTAGAGCGTGGTTTCATTCGACCAAGCACATCACCGTGGGGAGCTCCTGTTTTGTTTGTCAAGAAGAAAGATGGTACATTCAGGTTGTGTATCGACTACCGAGAGTTGAACAAACTTACCATCAAGAACCGCTACCCACTACCGAGAATCGACGACTTATTTGATCAACTACAAGGCTCGTCTGTTTATTCAAAGATTGACTTACGTTCCGGGTATCATCAAATGCGGGTGAAAGAAGATGATATTCCAAAGACTGCTTTCAGAACACGTTACGGTCATTACGAGTTTATGGTCATGCCGTTTGGTTTAACTAATGCACCAGCTGTGTTCATGGACCTTATGAACCGAGTGTGTGGACCATACCTTGACAAGTTTGTCATTGTTTTCATTGATGACATACTTATTTACTCAAAGAATGACCAAGAACACGGTGAACATTTGAGAAAGGTGTTAGAAGTATTGAGGAAGGAAGAATTGTACGCTAAGTTTTCAAAGTGTGCATTTTGGTTGGAAGAAGTTCAATTCCTCGGTCACATAGTGAACAAAGAAGGTATTAAGGTGGATCCGGCAAAGATAGAAACTGTTGAAAAGTGGGAAACCCCGAAAACTCCGAAACACATACGCCAGTTTTTAGGACTAGCTGGTTACTACAGAAGGTTCATCCAAGACTTTTCCAGAATAGCAAAACCCTTGACTGCATTAACGCATAAAGGGAAGAAATTTGAATGGAATGATGAACAAGAGAAAGCGTTTCAGTTATTGAAGAAAAAGCTAACTACGGCACCTATATTGTCATTGCCTGAAGGGAATGATGATTTTGTGATTTATTGTGACGCATCAAAGCAAGGTCTCGGTTGTGTATTAATGCAACGAACGAAGGTGATTGCTTATGCGTCTAGACAATTGAAGATTCACGAACAAAATTATACGACGCATGATTTGGAATTAGGCGCGGTTGTTTTTGCATTAAAGACTTGGAGGCACTACTTATATGGGGTCAAAAGTATTATATATACCGACCACAAAAGTCTTCAACACATATTTAATCAAAAACAACTGAATATGAGGCAGCGTAGGTGGATTGAATTATTGAATGATTACGATTTTGAGATTCGTTACCACCCGGGGAAGGCAAATGTGGTAGCCGATGCCTTGAGCAGGAAGGATAGAGAACCCATTCGAGTAAAATCTATGAATATAATGATTCATAATAACATTACTACTCAAATAAAGGAGGCGCAACAAGGAGTTTTAAAAGAGGGAAATTTAAAGGATGAAATACCCAAAGGATCGGAGAAGCATCTTAATATTCGGGAAGACGGAACCCGGTATAGGGCTGAAAGGATTTGGGTACCAAAATTTGGAGATATGAGAGAAATGGTACTTAGAGAAGCTCATAAAACCAGATACTCAATACATCCTGGAACGGGGAAGATGTACAAGGATCTCAAGAAACATTTTTGGTGGCCGGGTATGAAAGCCGATGTTGCTAAATACGTAGGAGAATGTTTGACGTGTTCTAAAGTCAAAGCTGAGCATCAGAAACCATCAGGTCTACTTCAACAACCCGAAATCCCAGAATGGAAATGGGAAAACATTACCATGGATTTCATCACTAAATTGCCAAGGACTGCAAGTGGTTTTGATACTATTTGGGTAATAGTTGATCGTCTCACCAAATCAGCACACTTCCTGCCAATAAGAGAAGATGACAAGATGGAGAAGTTAGCACGACTGTATTTGAAGGAAGTCATCTCCAGACATGGAATACCAATCTCTATTATCTCTGATAGGGATGGCAGATTTATTTCAAGATTCTGGCAGACATTACAGCAAGCATTAGGAACTCGTCTAGACATGAGTACTGCCTATCATCCACAAACTGATGGGCAGAGCGAAAGGACGATACAAACGCTTGAAGACATGCTACGAGCATGTGTTATTGATTTCGGAAACAGTTGGGATCGACATCTACCGTTAGCAGAATTTTCCTACAACAACAGCTACCATTCAAGCATTGAGATGGCGCCGTTTGAAGCACTTTATGGTAGAAAGTGCAGGTCTCCGATTTGTTGGAGTGAAGTGGGGGATAGACAGATTACGGGTCCGGAGATTATACAAGAAACTACCGAGAAGATCATCCAAATTCAACAACGGTTGAAAACCGCCCAAAGTCGACAAAAGAGCTACGCTGACATTAAAAGAAAAGATATAGAATTTGAAATTGGAGAGATGGTCATGCTTAAAGTTGCACCTTGGAAAGGCGTTGTTCGATTTGGTAAACGAGGGAAATTAAATCCAAGGTATATTGGACCATTCAAGATTATTGATCGTGTCGGACCAGTAGCTTACCGACTAGAGTTACCTCAACAACTCGCGGCTGTACATAACACTTTCCACGTCTCGAATTTAAAGAAATGTTTTGCTAAAGAAGATCTCACTATTCCGTTAGATGAAATCCAAATCAACGAAAAACTTCAATTCATCGAAGAACCCGTCGAAATAATGGATCGTGAGGTTAAAAGACTTAAGCAAAACAAGATACCAATTGTTAAGGTTCGATGGAATGCTCGTAGAGGACCCGAGTTCACCTGGGAGCGTGAAGATCAGATGAAGAAGAAATACCCGCATCTATTTCCAGAAGATTCGTCAACACCTTCAACAGCTTAAAATTTCGGGACGAAATTTATTTAACGGGTAGGTACTGTAGTGACCCGAACTTTTCCATGTTTATATATATTAATTGAGATTGATATTTACATGATTAAATGTTTCCAACATGTTAAGCAATCAAACTTGTTAAGACTTGATTAATTGAAATATGTTTCATATAGACAATTGACCACCCAAGTTGACCGGTGATTCACGAACGTTAAAACTTGTAAAAACTATATGATGACATATATATGGATATATATATAGTTAACATGATACTATGATAAGTAAACATATCATTAAGTATATTAACAATGAACTACATATGTAAAAGCAAGACTACTAACTTAATGATTTTTAAACGAGACATATATGTAACGATTATCGTTGTAAAGACATTTAATGTATATATATCATATTAAGAGATATTCATACATGATAATATCATGATAATATAATAATTTAAAATCTCATTTGATATTATAAACATTGGGTTAACAACATTTAACAAGATCGTTAACCTAAAGGTTTCAAAACAACACTTACATGTAACGACTAACGATGACTTAACGACTCAGTTAAAATGTATATACATGTAGTGTTTTAATATGTATTTATACACTTTTGAAAGACTTAAATACACTTATCAAAATACTTCTACTTAACAAAAATGCTTACAATTACATCCTCGTTCAGTTTCATCAACAATTCTACTCGTATGCACCTGTATTCGTACTCGTACAATACACAGCTTTTAGATGTATGTACTATTGGTATATACACTCCAATGATCAGCTCTTAGCAGCCCATGTGAGTCACCTAACACATGTGGGAACCATCATTTGGCAACTAGCATGAAATATCTCATAAAATTACAAAAATATGAGTAATCATTCATGACTTATTTACATGAAAACAAAATTACATATCCTTTATATCTAATCCATACACCAACGACCAAAAACACCTACAAACACTTTCATTCTTCAATTTTCTTCATCTAATTGATCTCTCTCAAGTTCTATCTTCAAGTTCTAAGTGTTCTTCATAAATTCCAAAAGTTCTAGTTTCATAAAATCAAGAATACTTTCAAGTTTGCTAGCTCACTTCCAATCTTCTAAGGTGATCATCCAACCTCAAGAAATCTTTGTTTCTTACAGTAGGTTATCATTCTAATACAAGGTAATAATCATATTCAAACTTTGGTTCAATTTCTATAACTATAACAATCTTATTTCAAGTGATGATCTTACTTGAACTTGTTTTCGTGTCATGATTCTGCTTCAAGAACTTCGAGCCATCCAAGGATCCATTGAAGCTAGATCCATTTTTCTCTTTTCCAGTAGGTTTATCCAAGGAACTTAAGGTAGTAATGATGTTCATAACATCATTCGATTCATACATATAAAGCTATCTTATTCGAAGGTTTAAACTTGTAATCACTAGAACATAGTTTAGTTAATTCTAAACTTGTTCGCAAACAAAAGTTAATCCTTCTAACTTGACTTTTAAAATCAACTAAACACATGTTCTATATCTATATGATATGCTAACTTAATGATTTAAAACCTGGAAACACGAAAAAACACCGTAAAACCGGATTTACGCCGTCGTAGTAACACCGCGGGCTGTTTTGGGTTAGTTAATTAAAAACTATGATAAACTTTGATTTAAAAGTTGTTATTCTGAGAAAATGATTTTTATTATGAACATGAAACTATATCCAAAAATTATGATTAAACTCAAAGTGGAAGTATGTTTTCTAAAATGGTCATCTAGACGTCGTTCTTTCGACTGAAATGACTACCTTTACAAAAACGACTTGTAACTTATTTTTCCGACTATAAACCTATACTTTTCTGTTTAGATTCATAAAATAGAGTTCAATATGAAACCATAGCAATTTGATTCACTCAAAACGGAGTTAAAATGAAGAAGTTATGGGTAAAACAAGATTGGATAATTTTTCTCATTTTAGCTACGTGAAAATTGGTAACAAATCTATTCCAACCATAACTTAATCAACTTGTATTGTATATTATGTAATCTTGAGATACCATAGACACGTATACAATGTTTCGACCTATCATGTCGACACATCTATATATATTTCGGAACAACCATAGACACTCTATATGTGAATGTTGGAGTTAGCTATACAGGGTTGAGGTTGATTCCAAAATATATATAGTTTGAGTTGTGATCAATACTGAGATACGTATACACTGGGTCGTGGATTGATTCAAGATAATATTTATCGATTTATTTCTGTACATCTAACTGTGGACAACTAGTGGTAGGTTACTAACGAGGACAGCTGACTTAATAAACTTAAAACATCAAAATATATTAAAAGTGTTGTAAATATATTTTGAACATACTTTGATATATATGTATATATTGTTATAGGTTCGTGAATCAACCAGTGGCCAAGTCTTACTTCCCGACGAAGTAAAAATCTGTGAAAGTGAGTTATAGTCCCACTTTTAAAATCTAATATTTTTGGGATGAGAATACATGCAGGTTTTATAAATGATTTACAAAATAGACACAAGTACGTGAAACTACATTCTATGGTTGAATTATCGAAATCGAATATGCCCCTTTTTATTAAGTCTGGTAATCTAAGAATTAGGGAACAGACACCCTAATTGACGCGAATCCTAAAGATAGATCTATTGGGCCTAACAAACCCCATCCAAAGTACCGGATGCTTTAGTACTTCGAAATTTATATCATATCCGAAGGGTGTCCCGGAATGATGGGGATATTCTTATATATGCATCTTGTTATTGTCGGTTACCAGGTGTTCACCATATGAATGATTTTTATCTCTATGTATGGGATGTGTATTGAAATATGAAATCTTGTGGTCTATTGTTACGATTTGATATATATAGGTTAAACCTATAACTCACCAACATTTTTGTTGACGTTTTAAGCATGTTTATTCTCAGGTGATTATTAAGAGCTTCCGCTGTCGCATACTTAAATAAGGACAAGATTTGGAGTCCATGCTTGTATGATATTGTGTAAAAACTGCATTCAAGAAACTTATTTTGTTGTAACATATTTGTATTGTAAACCATTATGTAATGGTCGTGTGTAAACAGGATATTTTAGATTATCATTATTTGATAATCTACGTAAAGCTTTTTAAACCTTTATTGATGAAATAAAGGTTATGGTTTGTTTAAAAATGAATGCAGTCTTTGAAAAACGTCTCATATAGAGGTCAAAACCTCGCAACGAAATCAATTAATATGGAACGTTTTTAATCAATAAGAACGGGACATTTCACGATGAACGGATTAGAAGTTATAATCAATTGAATTTTCGATATTTTTATTAAAAATGATTATTATTATCGTCGTTTTTATCGTCGTTCTAGTTTTATCTTATTATTATCATTATTATTATCTTTATCAATAAAAGGGATTTATCATTAAAAATTGTTTTTTTTATTATTATCGTTATTATCGTTAAAGTTATAATTAGTATTATTATTATTATTATTATCCAATTATCATTATTATTATTATTATTATTATTATTATTATTATTATTATTAGTATTATTATTATTATTATCATTATCATTATTAATATATATATATATATATATATATATATATATATATATATATATCATTATTTAAAAATGGTTATTGTTATTGTTATTATTATTATTACTATATTATCATTAAGATAATTATTAGTATTATCGTTAATAATATTATAGTAACTATCATTATTAATATTAGTGTAATTAAAACAAATAATTGTAACACCTAAATATTTTGATTACTATTATTATCATTATTATGAACACGATATAAAAGACGATTAAAAGCTATTAAACGAAACGATTAGGAAATAATGAGTAAGAGTATAATGATGAAATTAAAATATTATAAGATATTAATTTAGATAAAATTATCGTTCTTATTATTTTTATCATTACAATTATTATTAAAAGTATCGTTAGTATTAAAACTATCATTTTAACAAAAATTATCATTTTAATAGAAATGTCATTGTTACTATAAAATATCATTATTATTATTATTTTAAATAGAATTATTATTTTAAAGATAATATTAAAAATTATCGTAAATATTAAAGTTATCATAATTAGAATTATCGTTTTATCATAATGTCATCTTAGTAATTATAAATATTGATATTTTTATAATAATAATTATTATTACAAAATAATACAACTTTTACTTACTATCATTATAGATATTATTTTATAAAATAAATATGTGATACAAACATATTTTACTACGTGTAATAACTTACTTTAATAATACCTATCATATTATCTTTATGATATTAAATGAACCCTATAAATTTTATTACTTAATATATATAAAAGTATATTTGATTATATAAATTTAATATAAAATTTTATTTATTAATAAATAAATTATATTATTTACTCTAATAAATCTTTTTAAAATATTTAAAAATATAAAATGACGATATTTAAACTATATATTAATCATGTATAGATTTTTAGAAATTATTTTGAGTCAAATTTACTTTTGTTGACTTTTGCATATTAGTCTCGAGCATTAGGATTGTGGTACACTATGACTTGACCTAATTTGTTAGACAAATATTGACCAACATATAAATATATATAATTAATTTAGGTTCGTGAATCCGAGGCCAACCTTGCACTTGTTCAATGACGTTATATGTATTTTTACTACGAAATACAGTATGGTGAGTTTCATTTGCCTTTTTACCCTTTATATTTTTGGGCTGAGAATACATGCGTAACTTTTATAAATGTTTTACGAAATAGACACAAGTACGTGAAACTACATTCTATGGTTGAATTATCGAAATCGAATATGCCCCTTTTTATTAAGTCTGGTAATCTAAGAATTAGGGAACAGACACCCTAATTGACGCGAATCCTAAAGATAGATCTATTGGGCCTAACAAACCCCATCCAAAGTACCGGATGCTTTAGTACTTCGAAATTTATATCATGTCCGAAGGAGGATTCCGGAATGATAGGGGATATTCTTATATGTATCTAGTTAATGTCGGTTACCAGGTGTTCACCATATGAATGATTATTTTTGTCTCTATGCATGGGACGTATATTTATGAGAACTGAAAATGAAATTCTTGTGGTCTATTAAAATGATGGAAATAAATGATTATGATAAACTAATGAACTCACCAACCTTTTGGTTGACACTTTAAAGCATGTTTATTCTCAGGTGTTAAAGAAATCTTCCGCTGTGCATTTGCTCATTTTAAAGATATTACTTGGAGTCTTTCATAGCATATTTTGAAGAACGTTGCATTCGAGTCATTGAGTTCATCAAAGATTATTATTAAATCAATTTATAGTTGGATAGTGGATATTATGAAATGGTATGCATGCCTGTCAATTTTTTATGTAAAGAAAGTTTGTCTTTTAAAAACGAATGCAATGTTTGTAAAATGTATCATATAGAGGTCAAATACCTCGCAATGTAATCAACTATTGTGAATCGTTTATAATGTATATGAACGGGTCATTTACATTGGTATCAGAGCGGTGGTCTTAGCGAACCAGGTCTGCATTAGTGTGTCTAACTGATAAGTCGATAGGATGCATTAGTGAGTCTGGACTTCGACCGTATCTGCATGTCAAAAGTTTTGCTTATCATTTTGTGTCGAAAATTAACTACTTATCATCCTCAGAAAATTACCTGCTTATCATTTTTAGTCTAAGACACGTCTTGCTGTATTGATTGCATGAATAGTGTATAGACAAAAATTCATATCTTAGCATATCTGCTAAATCATATCTTATCGTATCTGTTACTTTAAACTTTGCCTGACATATCCCGCAAAGTCCTCCGTAATCTACGAAATCTTTTGATCTATATATATATATATATATATATATATATATATATATATATATATATATATATATATATATATATATATATATATATATATATATATATATATATATATTCTATGTAATTAGAATACCATCCGTTAGCCAAAATCATTTCATATCGAAAAAAAAAATCCTTTATCCAATCGTACGAAATGGAACTCGTCATCAGTTCAAGTCACTCAGATTCCGAAATGGAATCCCATTCAAGCTCCGAAAGCAGTGTGACCGGAATAGATCAACCAATCAGTCATCACCTATTCTGGATGAATTGGGGATGGGTTCGTAGCCTCCTCAATCAATGGAGACAAGAAGAAGGTGATCCCTTCCATACACCACATTGCCCTCTTGATGAAGAACCTGAAGCACTTACCGGCGAACCTGTCCGAAACACCATTTTCTCGCTCATTTCCAGAGTATCTCGTCACGATTATATATTACATCAAATTTTAGATTTTATTTATCCGCTCGTCCGAACCGACAATCACCCCGGTGTAATAGAAGAAGTCAACGAGCTTCGCGCTCGGGTAGTGGCTTTGGAGAATATGGTGCAGAGATTACAAACATCAGCAGCAGCATCAGCAGCATAACCAGTACCACCATCATCAACACCAACAGTACCATTACCACCTCCAACCACAACCGCGTCGTAAACCTCAACTTCACAATCTGTCCCACGAGCATCAATGTCATACGCACCATAGATACCAAGGAGTACCAACAACAATAACTGACGAAGTATTAATTCATAACTTCATTGGAGAAACATTCCGCGACGATTATGTAATCTCTAAAGTCTTAGAGATTAGCTAATCTTGCCCTAACCATAAATCAGTTAAGCGAACCAAAATGATAGAAGGAAGAGTAGAAACCCTGACAAAAATGGCGTGTGATTAACAAGCTAAACTTGCTTTACCAACAGCATCAACAGTACCGTCAGTGTTACCAGCATCGTCAGTACAGTCAACATCCGAATCAACAGCACCGATAACATCACAAACTCCGTCAGTTCAAGAATCACTGTGGACATCATTACGAATCAATAACGTGTATATTGTATCAACGAGTTATGAAGAATTAACTCATTCCCTCTGAAGAAATTATATGTATATATATATATATATATATATATATATATATTGAAATAAATCTTTCCGTGCTAAGCTATTGTGTGTGAATCTTAACTACTCGGTTAATTCATATTACAAATATGCAATAATGTACGTCCTTCGGCCGCAACTTAACCATCGTTAACTACAATCTCTGTCGCAATTCAACAAATTCCAATTCATAATAAATCAAGTATATATTCGATTTTACACTTTCATCATCGATGTACCCGAAACTTTTCAGATAACATCATTCGTACTTTGCGAAATTCACAAGAATTCCACGAACCGAACATCATACATCAACAAATAACGAAGTATTGATTCATAATTTCAATGTCATTAAAGAAATACTGCGTAAAAGTTATGTACTTTTTAAAGCCTTTAGGGATTATTCAATTCTAGTTTCAACCGTAAATCAAATGAGTTTAATTTAACATTAACTCATTAAATCTATGTTACATCTGAAGAAAATATACATATATATATTTTCATAAAGACTGTAATAAAATTCTTTTGTACAAAATATTAATTGTGAAATTTTTTTTTAACGGGTAGGTAATACCCGAGAGATATATAAATTTACAATTAATATGTTACATTCTTCGAATCTGATTCAGCAAATCATCCATTATACTCCCTACTTTCACAACAATATACATTCTTTTATAGAAATCAAAACAACCATACTCATTCAAAATTTAATTACATATTCTGATTTTGAAATCTCAAAATTCAACTTGAGATATGACCAAAATCATCACTCTTAGATCCTTAAATCTTTCACAAGCTATATTTTGACTTCAAAACTGTGTTAGAACATCAAATGTATGTTAACGATTACAATCTGTGTTCAAACCCTTCGAAAATTTCTGAAGACACTTCGAATGATGAGCAATCGAGATGATGATCCAACCACATGTTACCCACAGTTATGTACCCGAAAAACTCTTGAAACCAAAGTAAAAGTTTAAACAACGTATCCGCGTCAGATTCTTTGGCATTTATTAGCAAAAATAACTTTGCGACTCCTATTCAAAGTAGCCAGTTTTGTCACAGCTCCAGCAAGTCAACTTCGACTTTTCAGTCAGACTAACCTTATTATAACCTTGAGATATACACCATCCTTACCAGGGAACCTTTTACATTCCACCATATTATTAGCAGATGTACCAACAACTTCATTACCCTTTGACTTTAGCCTCTCCAAAAAGTCATCATAATTATTCATTGAAACCCCATCATTTACTCATTCGCATCTTGTAATGAGAATTGCCATACGAATCATTAGGAATTAGCAATCAGTATTTTGAAATCTTGCAGCATGTCTGCGCCAACAGTTATATGTGTATATATAACGTCTATCTTCTGGACTTAATTTGAATGTGAAGTTTCTGAAAAACACTCCAAACTACAAATTGGTTCTCCGAAAATGGAAAAAATGCTGATGAAGCAGCAAAAACTATAAACGACTTTAAATGGTAAAAGCTGGATGATAATGATGAAGTGTGCTGGCAAAGCGCAGAAAAAGAGAAGTTTTGGAACTGGAAAACGGATTGAGCAAAGTAGGAAGGAGGCTGTGGACAAATTACAAAGACTGAACCTGACTTTAAAGGATCCAAATGATTCCGTACCTGCTGAAGTCATTAACGAATACCTTGCTCCAGACTCTAAACCCCTACGGACAATATTCTTCATCATCCTCTGATATTAGAAATTCTAAAATATCATCATATCTTTCATTATAAATATCCTCCATATTTCTGAAGATATTTTCTTAATTTTTCTTATTTGAAATCATTTACCTCTTCGCGCTATCTGTATTACATCATAAAAGAAACTATTTTAGTTTCTAAATTCTGAAACATTCAAGTTTAAAATAGAAATATTTTGAAGTAGTGTTGGGAACTGAAGCATGAATTAGTATAATATAATGACACTTGATCAACGTGATTATATTACAGTAAGTCATGCTGAGTTTCTAAATGGAACGTGATGATTCACAGATCATAACATCATCATGTGCCATGTTATACGACTCTTGTATTCTATTTAACCTCTAAAATATCAAGAAAATATTTCTTGATGATTCGGCCTTTTCCAAGGTATTCTAGTAATTTGACAAGTCAAGATCGTGCCATCACAATTTCCTTCCTAGAACATTAACAATGTTCATTCCGAAATTCATATCTGTGAATTCTGGACCATTACAAGCGGTGCTTAATCGCAAGAAGAAGAAACGAAAAGACAAAACTTCGAAATAGAAATTAGGGTATAAATTGCAGCAAATAAAAGAGAGCATTAACTGTGAATGATAATGATTATAGAAGATAGAAGCAGAGACTTTGAAATATAAGGGAACATATAAAGCTCAACGATAAACCAGAAATTATAAACCATATATCGATGCATATAGCAATATAAAGACACGGGAGAACTAGAAACACTATAAACCCAATAGTATAGTAGAAGTAAATAGATTCTTCCGGATTTAGATGAAAAAGAAGAATGACCGATATGAAAGTTAGAAGTATATCGAGAATCAGAGCTGGATGGAGCATATTGATGAATACTTTAAAATATGAGTTGAGGGGGAAAGAATAGAAGGTGATGAAACATGACTAGTGTAGTGACCCGAACTTTTCCATGTTTATATATATTAATTGAGATTGATGTTTACATGATTAAATGTTTCCAACATGTTAAGCAATCAAACTTGTTAAGACTTGATTAATTAAAATATGTTTCATATAGACAATTGACCACCCAAGTTGACCGGTGATTCACGAACGTTAAAACTTGTAAAAACTATATGATGACATATATATGGATATATATATATAGTTAACATGATACTATGATAAGTAAACATATCATTAAGTATATTAACAATGAACTACATATGTAAAAACAAGACTACTAACTTAATGCTTTTTAAACGAGACATATATGTAACGATTATCGTTGTAAAGACATTTAATGTATATATATCATATTAAGAGATATTCATACATGATAATATCATGATAATATAATAATTTAAAATCTCATTTGATATTATAAACATTGGGTTAACAACATTTAACAAGATCGTTAACCTAAAGGTTTCAAAACAACACTTACATGTAACGACTAACGATGACTTAACGACTCAGTTAAAATGTATATACATGTAGTGTTTTAATATGTATTTATACACTTTTGAAAGACTTCAATACACTTATCAAAATACTTCTACTTAACAAAAATGCTTACAATTACATCCTCATTCAGTTTCATCAACAATTCTACTCGTATGCACCCGTATTCGTACTCGTACAATACACAACTTTTAGATGTATGTACTATTGGTATATACACTCCAATGATCAGCTCTTAGCAGCCCATGTGAGTCACCTAACACATGTGGGAACCATCATTTGGCAACTAGCATGAAATATCTCATAAAATTACAAAAATATGAGTAATCATTCATGACTTATTTACATGAAAACAAAATTACATATCCTTTATATCTAATCCATACACCAACGACCAAAAACACCTACAAACACTTTCATTCTTAAATTTTCTTCATCTAATTGATCTCTCTCAAGTTCTATCTTCAAGTTCTAAGTGTTCTTCATAAATTCCAAAAGTTCTAGTTTCATAAAATCAAGAATACTTTCAAGTTTGCTAGCTCACTTCCAATCTTGTAAGGTGATCATCCAACCTCAAGAAATCTTTGTTTCTTACAGTAGGTTATCATTGTAATATAAGGTAATAATCATATTCAAACTTTGGTTCAATTTCTATAACTATAACAATCTTATTTCAAGTGATGATCTTACTTGAACTTGTTTTCGTGTCATGATTCTGCTTCAAGAACTTCGAGCCATCCAAGGATCCGTTGAAGCTAGATCCATTTTTCTCTTTTCCAGTAGGTTTATCCAAGGAACTTAAGGTAGTAATGATGTTCATAACATCATTCGGTTCATACATATAAAGCTATCTTATTCGAAGGTTTAAACTTGTAATCACTAGAACATAGTTTAGTTAATTCTAAACTTGTTCGCAAATAAAAGTTAATCCTTCTAACTTGACTTTTAAAATCAACTAAACACATGTTCTATATCTATATGATATGCTAACTTAATGATTTAAAACCTGAAAACACGAAAAATGCCGTAAAACCGGATTTACTCCGTTGTAGTAACACCGCGGGCTGTTTTGGGTTAGTTAATTAAAAATTATGATAAACTTTGATTTAAAAGTTGTTATTCTGAGAAAATTATTTTTATTATGAACATGAAACTATATCCAAAAATTATGGTTAAACTCAAAGTGGAAGTATGTTTTCTAAAATGGTCATCTAGACGTCGTTCTTTCGACTGAAATGACTACCTTTACAAAAACGACTTGTAACTTATTTTTCCGACTATAAACCTATACTTTTTCTGTTTAGATTCATAAAATAGAGTTCAATATGAAACCATAGCAATTTGATTCACTCAAAACGGATTTAAAATGAAGAAGTTATGGGTAAAACAAGATTGGATAATTTTTCTCATTTTAGCTACGTGAAAATTGGTAACAAATCTATTCCAACCATAACTTAATCAACTTGTATTGTATATTATGTAATCTTGAGATAGCATAGACACGTATACAATGTTTTGACCTATCATGTCGACACATCTATATATGTTTCGGAACAACCATAGACACTCTATATGTGAATGTTGGAGTTAGCTATACAGGGTTGAGGTTGATTCCAAAATATGTATAGTTTGAGTTGTGATCAATACTGAGATACGTATACACTGGGTCGTGGATTGATTCAAGATAATATTTATCGATTTATTTCTGTATATCTAACTGTGGACAACTAGTTGTAGGTTACTAACGAGGACAGCTGACTTAATAAACTTAAAACATCAAAATATATTAAAAGTGTTGTAAATATATTTTGAACATACTTTGATATATATGTATATATTGTTATAGGTTCGTGAATCAACCAGTGGCCAAGTCTTACTTCCCGACGAAGTAAAAATCTGTGAAAGTGAGTTATAGTCCCACTTTTAAAATCTAATATTTTTGGGATGAGAATACATGCAGGTTTTATAAATGATTTACAAAAATAGACACAAGTACGTGAAACTACATTCTATGGTTGAATTATCGAAATCGAATATGCCCCTTTTTATTAAGTATGGTAATCTAAGAATTAGGGAACAGACACCCTAATTGACGCGAATCCTAAAGATAGATCTATTGGGCCTAACAAACCCCATCCAAAGTACCGGATGCTTTAGTACTTCGAAATTTATATCATATCCGAAGGGTGTCCTGGTATGATGGGGATATTCTTATATATGCATCTTGTTAATGTCGGTTACCAGGTGTTCACCATATGAATGAATTTTATCTCTATGTATGGGATGTGTATTGAAATATGAAATCTTGTGGTCTATTGTTACGATTTGATATATATAGGTTAAACCTATAACTCACAAACATTTTTGTTGACGTTTTAAGCATGTTTATTCTCAGGTGATTATTAAGAGCTTTCGCTGTCGCATACTTAAATAAGGACGAGATTTGGAGTCCATGCTTGTATGATATTGTGTAAAAAAAACTGCATTCAAGAAACTTATTTTTGTTGTAACATATTTGTATTGTAAACCATTATGTAATGGTCATGTGTAAACAGGATATTTTAGATTATCATTATTTGATAATCTACGTAAAGCTTTTTAAACCTTTATTGATGAAATAAAGGTTATGGTTTGTTTTAAAATGAATGCAGTCTTTGAAAAACGTCTCATATAGAGGTCAAAACCTCGCAACGAAATCAATTAATATGGAACGTTTTTAATCAATAAGAACGGGACATTTCAGTTGGTATCCGAGCGTTGGTCTTAGAGAACCAGAATTTTGCATTAGTGTGTCTTATCTAGTTTGTTAGGATGCATTAGTGAGTCTGGACTTCGACCGTGTTTACTTGAAAAATGATTGCTTAACAAATTTTGTTGGAAACTATATATTTTTAACATGTGAATATTATATGATATATTAATCTCTTAACGCGTTTGATATTATGTGATAGATGTCTACCTCTAGAACAAGTCCCATTGACTCACCTAATAATAATGAAGAGTCAAATGTAAATTGGAATGATTCGTGGACTGATTCACAAGTTCCCGAAGAGGAACCGGAAGAAGAGTCGGAACCGGAAGAAGAATCGGAACCGGAAGAAGAATCGGAACCAGATGAAGAAATAGAACCGGTGGGGGAAATAATAAAACGGTTAAGTAAAAGAAAATCCTCAACCAACCGACCAAGGTTAATTATGGTCAATGGTGTTTTCGCCAAGGAAGCAAAATATTGGGAGGATTACCAATTCTCCGATGAATCGGATTCCGACGAGAATTCCGATGATGTTATAGAAATTACCCCAACTGAATTTAAAAAGGCAAAAGAAAATAATAAGGGAAAGGGCATAAAAATAGAGAAATCTAATTCCAACCCCGATGAACTTTATATGTATCGTCAACCCCCGAAGTCCTTAAGTTGTAACAATGACCCGGGAACCTCTAAACCACCAGGTTTTTCTAAACCAATGTGGATAACGACGGCTCGTATTAGGGGAACATCATATATCCCTAGAAACTTGGCAAAACGAACCAAAACCGAAGAAGAAGAAATAAGCGAGTCGGAATAAGATAGTTGTATTCGTGTGGTGTAATATAAGTAATATAGTGTGCTTATGCTTTATGATATATGTAAAAAAAAATTGCTTGTATTAATAAGTATTTTTTTATGAATCTAACTCTTGTCTATTTTACAGTATAAAAACACAAAATGGATAGACAACCCAATATTTTAAGAGACCTACCCGGAGACATGATTGATGAAATCTTGTCTAGAGTCGGTCAGAATTCTTCGGCACAACTATTTAAGGCGAGATCAGTTTGTAAGACATTCGAAGAACGTTCCAAGAATGCCTTGGTTTATAAAAGGCTTTCGTTCGAAAGATGGGGGATATCACATTGGGAAATCCATAAGTTACGATGTGTTTACTTTGACGCATATATTGCGGGGAACCCAAATGCTATTTTACGCAATGGGTTAAGAAATTATTTTGACTCAATATATCCGAATATTGGACTTCGTGATTTAGAAAAAGCGGCTAACATGCAACATAAAGAAGCATGTTATGCTTACGGATTAGTAATGTTCGCTTCTCACCAAAGTGAGAACAAGAACATCGGGCTACAACTATTAAATAAAACGTTCCCACAAGTGACGGAGTCGGTAATTGGGGTAAGAAATGAGGTTTTTAGATTGTTACGGGACTGTTGGACATTACGTAACCCTCGTCCCTTTGACGACGTTACAACACGCTGTCTTATCAACGGTCATAACGGTTATGTTCCACAAGACCAAGGATGGGAAGTAGTCCTAGTAAAACCAGAATGCATGACTTGTTTCTGGACGTATGAATTACGTGTCTTTATTGCCTTTGCTGAACGACTTGTGTACTAGCTAGAATTATCTTCACAACTATCTTGTATCAAAGTTATTGTGTGCTATATTTCATGCTTTATGTAAAATAAGCGGTATTGTAAGTTTGTAAAATATTGTATAAAAGTTTGAACGCGAAATATTATTATAATCAGTTTTTCATATAGAATTGTAGTAGTTGAATTGTATATTAGCTACTAAGTATGAACTTAACGGGTAGGTACTTCCCGAATTTAAACTTATAAAACGCTAATATGAAGAAAAAGCTTTTATAAATGAGTTCATATTATGCTACGAAATACTATTAACTACTCTTAATATTCTGTATGATTAACTTGTTCCATTTGACTATTTTGAAGGAAATGGCACCGACTACTCGACACACCGTGAATATGAATGAAGAGGAATTCCGTACTTTTCTAGCTTCAAACATAGCCGCAGTACAGGCTGCGCTACATACCAACAATAACCTTGGATCTAGCAGTACAGGAAATCGTGTAGGATGCACCTACAAAGAATTCACTGCCTGCAAACCTTTGGAATTTGATGGAACCGAAGGACCGATCGGATTGAAACGGTGGACCGAGAAGGTCGAATCGGTGTTTGCCATAAGTAAGTGTACTGAAGAGGACAAAGTGAAGTACGCTACGCATACCTTCACAGGTTCTGCGTTAACATGGTGGAATACCTATCTAGAGCAAGTGGGACAAGACGATGCGTATGTAGTGACCCGAACTTTTCCATGTTTATATATATTAATTGAGAATGATATTTACATGATTAAATGTTTCCAACATGTTAAGCAATCAAACTTGTTAAGACTTGATTAATTGAAATATGTTTCATATAGACAATTGACCACCCAAATTGACCGGTGATTCACGAACGTTAAAACTTGTAAAAACTATATGATGACATATATATGGATATATATATAGTTAACATGATACTATGATAAGTAAACATATCATTAAGTATATTAACAATGAACTACATATGTAAAAACAAGACTACTAACTTAATGATTTTTAAACGAGACATATATGTAACGATTATCGTTGTAAAGACATTTAATGTATATATATCATATTAAGAGATATTCATACATGATAATATCATGATAATATAATAATTTAAAATCTCATTTGATATTATAAACATTGGGTTAACAACATTTAACAAGATCGTTAACCTAAAGGTTTAAAAACAACACTTACATGTAACGACTAACGATGACTTAACGACTCAGTTAAAATGTATATACATGTAGTGTTTTAATATGTATTTATACACTTTTGAAAGACTTCAATACACTTATCAAAATACTTCTACTTAACAAAAATTCTTACAATTACATCCTCGTTCAGTTTCATCAACAATTCTACTCGTATGCACCCGTATTCGTACTCGTACAATACACAGCTTTTAGATGTATGTACTATTGGTATATACACTCCAATGATTAGCTCTTAGCAGCCCATGTGAGTCACCTAACACATGTGGGAACCATCATTTGGCAACTAGCATGAAATATCTCATAAAATTACAAAAATATGAGTAATCATTCATGACTTATTTACATGAAAACAAAATTACATATCCTTTATATCTAATCCATACACCAACGACCAAAAACACCTACAAACACTTTCATTCTTCAATTTTCTTCATCTAATTGATCTCTCTCAAGTTCTATCTTCAAGTTCTAAGTGTTCTTCATATATTCCACAAGTTCTAGTTACATAAAATCAAGAATACTTTCAAGTTTGCTAGCTCACTTCCAATCTTGTAAGGTGATCATCCAACCTCAAGAAATCTTTGTTTCTTACAGTAGGTTATCATTCTAATACAAGGTAATAATCATATTCAAACTTTGGTTCAATTTCTATAACTATAACAATCTTATTTCAAGTGATGATCTTACTTGAACTTGTTTTCGTGTCATGATTCTGCTTCAAGAACTTCGAGCCATCCAAGGATCCGTTGAAGCTAGATCCATTTTTCTCTTTTCCAGTAGGTTTATCCAAGGAACTTAAGGTAGTAATGATGTTCATAACATCATCGATTCATACATATAAAGCTATCTTATTCGAAGGTTTAAACTTGTAATCACTAGAACATAGTTTAGTTAATTCTAAACTTGTTCGCAAACAAAAGTTAATCCTTCTAACTTGACTTTTAAAATCAACTAAACACATGTTCTATATCTATATGATATGCTAACTTAATGATTTAAAACCAGGAAACACGAAAAACACCGTAAAACCGGATTTACGCCGTCGTAGTAACACCGCGGGCTGTTTTGGGTTAGTTAATTAAAAACTAAGATAAACTTTGATATAAAAGTTGTAATTCTGAGAAAATGATTTTTATTATGAACATGAAACTATATCCAAAAATTATGGTTAAACTCAAAGTGGAAGTATGTTTTCTAAAATGGTCATCTAGACGTCGTTCTTTCGACTGAAATGACTACCTTTACAAAAACGACTTGTAACTTATTTTTCCGACTATAAACCTATACTTTTTCTGTTTAGATTCATAAAATAGAGTTCAATATGAAATCATAGCAATTTGATTCACTCAAAACGGATTTAAAATGAAGAAGTTATGGGTAAAACAAGATTGGATAATTTTTCTCATTTTAGCTACGTGAAAATTGGTAACAAATCTATTCCTACCATAACTTAATCAACTTGTATTGTATATTATGTAATCTTGAGATACCATAGACACGTATACAATGTTTCGACCTATCATGTCGACACATCTATATATATTTCGGAACAACCATAGACACTCTATATGTGAATGTTGGAGTTAGCTATACAGGGTTGAGGTTGATTCCAAAATATATATAGTTTGAGTTGTGATCTATACTGAGATACGTATACACTGGGTCGTGGATTGATTCAAGATAATATTTATCGATTTATTTCTGTACATCTAACTGTGGACAACTAGTTGTAGGTTACTAACGAGGACAGCTGACTTAATAAACTTAAAACATCAAAATATATTAAAAGTGTTGTAAATATATTTTGAACATACTTTGATATATATGTATATATTGTTATAGGTTCGTGAATCAACCAGTGGCCAAGTCTTACTTCCCGACGAAGTAAAAATCTGTGAAAGTGAGTTATAGTCCCACTTTTAAAATCTAATATTTTTGGGATGAGAATACATGCAGGTTTTATAAATGATTTACAAAATAGACACAAGTACGTGAAACTACATTCTATGGTTGAATTATCGAAATCGAATATGCCCCTTTTTATTAAGTCTGGTAATCTAAGAATTAGGGAACATACACCCTAATTGACGCGAATCCTAAAGATAGATCTATTGGGCCTAACAAACCCCATCCAAAGTACCGGATGCTTTAGTACTTCAAAATTTATATCATATCCGAAGGGTGTCTCGGAATGATGGGGATATTCTTATATATGCATCTTGTTAATGTCGGTTATCAGGTGTTCACCATATGAATGATTTTTATCTCTATGTATGGGATGTGTATTGAAATATGAAATCTTGTGGTCTATTATTATGATTTGATATATATAGGTTAAACCTATAACTCACCAACATTTTTGTTGACGTTTTAAGCATGTTTATTCTCAGGTGATTATTAAGAGCTTCCGCTATCGCATACTTAAATAAGGACGAGATTTGGAGTCCATGCTTGTATGATATTGTGTAAAAACTGCATTCAAGAAACTTATTTTGTTGTAACATATTTGTATTGTAAACCATTATGTAATGGTCGTGTGTAAACAGGATATTTTAGATTATCATTATTTGATAATCTACGTAAAGCTTTTTAAACCTTTATTGATGAAATAAAGGTTATGGTTTGTTTTAAAATGAATGCAGTCTTTGAAAAACGTCTCATATAGAGGTCAAAACCTCGCAACGAAATCAATTAATATGGAACGTTTTTAATCAATAAGAACGGGACATTTCAGTTGGTATCCGAGCGTTGGTCTTAGAGAACCAGAATTTTGCATTAGTGTGTCTTATCGAGTTTGTTAGGATGCATTAGTGAGTCTGGACTTCGACCGTGTTTACTTGAAAAATGATTGCTTAACAAATTTTGTTGGAAACTATATATTTTTAACATGTGAATATTATGTGATATATTAATCTCTTAACGCGTTTGATATTATGTGATAGATGTCTACCTCTAGAACAAGTCCCATTGACTCACCTAATAATAATGAAGAGTCAAATGTAAATTGGAATGATTCGTGGACTGATTCACAAGTTCCCGAAGAGGAACCGGAAGAAGAGTCGGAACCAGAAGAAGAATCGGAACCGGAAGAAGAATCGGAACCGGATGAAGAAATAGAACCGGTGGGGGAAATAATAAAACGGTTAAGTAAAAGAAAATCCTCAACCAACCGACCAAGGTTAATTATGGTCAATGGTGTTTCCGCTAAGGAAGCAAAATATTGGGAGGATTACCAATTCTCCGATGAATCGGATTCTGACGAGAATTCCGATGATGTTATAGAAATTACCCCAACTGAATTTAAAAAGGCAAAAGAAAATAATAAGGGAAAGGGCATAAAAATAGAGAAATCTAATTCCAACCCCGATGAACTTTATATGTATCGTCAACCCCCGAAGTCCTTAAGTTGTAACAATGACCCGGGAACCTCTAAACCACCAGGTTTTTCTAAACCAATGTGGAAAATTACGGCTCGTATTAGGGGAACATCATATATCCCTAGAAACTTGACAAAACGAACCAAAACCGAAGAAGAAGAAACAAGCGAGTCGGAATAAGATAGTTGTATTCGTGTGGTGTAATATATGTAATATAGTGTGCTTATGTTTTATGATATATGTAAAAATTGCTTGTATTAATAAGTATTTTTTTTTATGAATCTAACTCTTGTCTATTTTACAGTATAAAAACACAAAATGGATAGACAACCCAATATTTTAAGAGACCTACCCGGAGACATGATTGATGAAATCTTGTCTAGAGTCGGTCAGAATTCTTCAGCACAACTATTTAAGGCGAGATCAGTTTGTAAGACATTCGAAGAACGTTCCAAGAATGCCTTGGTTTATAAAAGGCTTTCGTTCGAAAGATGGGGGATATCACATTGGGAAATCCATAAGTTACGATGTGTTTACTTTGACGCATATATTGCGGGGAACCCAAATGCTATTTTACGCAATGGGTTAAGAAATTATTTTGACTCAATATATCCGAATATTGGACTTCGTGATTTAGAAAAAGCGGCTAACATGAAACATAAAGAAGCATGTTATGCTTACGGATTAGTAATGTTCGCTTCTCACCAAAGTGAGAACAAGAACATCGGGCTACAACTATTAAACAAAACGTTCCCACAAGTGACGGAGTCGGTAATTGGGGTAAGAAATGAGGTTTTTAGATTGTTACGGGACTGTTGGACATTACGTAACCCTCGTCCCTTTGATGACGTTACAACAAGCTGTTTTATCAACGGCCATAACGGTTATGTTGCACAAGACCAAGGATGGGAAGTAGTCCTAGTAAAACCAGAATGCATGACTTGTTTCTGGACGTATGAATTACGTGTCTTTATTGCCTTTGCTGAACGACTTGTGTACTAGCTAGAATTATCTTCACAACCATCTTGTATCAAATTTATTGTGTGCTATATTTCATGCTATATGTAAAATAAGCGGTATTGTAAGTTTGTAAAATATTGTGTAAAAGTTTGAACGCGAAATATTATTATAATCAGTTTTTCATATAGAATTGTAGTAGTTGAATTGTATATTAGCTACTAAGTATGAACTTAACGGGTAGGTACTACCCGAATTTAAACTTATAAAACGCTAATATGAAGAAAAAGCTTTTATAAATGAGTTCATATTATGCTACGAAATACTATTAACTACTCTTAATATTCTGTATGATTAACTTGTTCCATTTGACTATTTTGAAGGAAATGGCACCGACTACTCGACACACCGTGAATATGAATGAAGAGGAATTCCGTACTTTTCTAGCTTCAAACATAGCCGCAGTACAGGCTGCGCTACATACCAACAATAACCTTGGATCTAGCAGTACAGGAAATCGTGTAGTATGCACCTACAAAGAATTCACTGCCTGCAAACCTTTGGAATTTGATGGAACCGAAGGACCGATCGGATTGAAACGGTGGACCGAGAAGGTCGAATCGGTGTTTGCCATAAGTAAGTGTACTGAAGAGGACAAAGTGAAGTACGCTACGCATACCTTCACAGGTTCTGCGTTAACATGGTGGAATACCTATCTAGAGCAAGTGGGACAAGACGATGCGTACGCACTACCGTGGTCAGCATTCAAGCACTTGATGAACGAGAAGTACCGTCCCAGAACTGAGGTCAATAAGCTCAAGACAGAACTTAGAGGGTTACGAACCCAAGGATTTGATATTACCACGTACGAAAGACGATTCACAGAATTGTGCCTATTGTGTCCGGGAGCATTTGAAGATGAGGAAGAGAAGATCGACGCGTTCGTGAAAGGATTACCGGAAAGAATCCCAGAAGATATAAGTTCACACGAGCCCGCCTCCATACAACAGGCATGTAGAATGGCTCACAAACTAGTGAACCAGATTGAAGAAAGAATTAAAGAACAGACTGCTGAAGAGACCAATGTGAAGCAAGTCAAAAGAAAGTGGGAGGAAAACGGTGATAAGAATCACCAATACAACAACAACAGCAATTACAACAATAATCGCAACAATTATCCCAGCAATCGCAACATCTATCGCAACTACAACAAACGGCCCAACAACAACAACAACAACAACAACAACAGCAGCAACTACAATAATTATCCCAACAACAATAATAACCGCAACAACAACAACAATCAGAAGCAGCTATGCCAAAGGTGTGAAAAGTATCACTCGGGGTTCTGCACCAAATTTTGCAACAAGTGTAAAAGAAATGGTCATAGCACGGCGAAGTGTGAGGTCTACGGACCAGGGGTTAATAGAACGAAAGGAACAAATGGTGACGGAACGAGTAATGGCGGAGCAAGTAGTGTCGGAGCAAGTTATGCCAATGTAGTTTGTTATAAATGTGGAAAACCGGGCCACATTATTAGAAATTGCCCGAACCAGGAGAACACGAATGGACAAGGCCGCGGAAGAGTTTTCAATATTAATGCGGCAGAGGCACAGGAAGACCCGGAGCTTGTTACGGGTACGTTTCTTATTGACAATAAATCTGCTTACGTTTTATTTGATTCGGGTGCGGATAGAAGCTATATGAGTAGAGATTTTTGTGCTAAATTAAGTTGTCCATTGACGCCTTTGGATAGTAAATTTTTACTCGAATTAGCAAATGGTAAATTAATTTCAGCAGATAATATATGTCGGAATCGAGAAATTAAACTGGTTAGCGAAACATTTAAGATTGACTTGATACCAGTAGAGTTAGGGAGTTTTGATGTGATAATCGGTATGGACTGGTTGAAAGAAGTGAAAGCAGAGATCGTTTGTTACAAAAATGCAATTCGCATTATACGAGAAAAAGGAAAACCCTTAATGGTGTACGGAGAAAAGGGCAACACGAAGCTACATCTTATTAGTAATTTGAAGGCACAAAAACTAATAAGAAAAGGTTGCTATGCTGTTCTAGCACACGTCGAGAAAGTACAAACTGAAGAAAAGAGCATCAATGATGTTCCCGTCGCAAAAGAATTTCCCGATGTATTTCCGAAAGAATTACCGGGATTACCCCCACATCGATCCGTTGAATTTCAAATAGATCTTGTACCAGGAGCTGCACCAATAGCTCGTGCTCCTTACAGACTCGCACCCATGGAGATGAAAGAACTACAAAGCCAATTACAAGAACTTTTAGAGCGTGGTTTCATTCGACCAAACACATCACCGTGGGGAGCTCCTGTTTTGTTTGTCAAGAAGAAAGATGGTACATTCAGGTTGTGTATCAACTACCGAGAATTGAACAAACTTACCATCAAGAACCGCTACCCACTACCGAGAATCGACGACTTATTTGATCAACTACAAGGCTCATCTGTTTATTCAAAGATTGACTTACGTTCCGGGTATCATCAAATGCGGGTGAAAGAAGATGATATTCCAAAGACTGCTTTCAGAACACGTTACGGTTATTACGAGTTTATGGTCATGCCGTTTGGTTTAACTAATGCACCAGCTGTGTTCATGGACCTTATGAACCGAGTGTGTGGACCATACCTTGACAAGTTTGTCATTGTTTTCATTGATGACATACTTATTTACTCAAAGAATGACCAAGAACACGGTGAACATTTGAGAAAGGTGTTAGAAGTATTGAGGAAGGAAGAATTGTACGCTAAGTTTTCAAAGTGTGCATTTTGGTTGGAAGAAGTTCAATTCCTCGGTCACATAGTGAACAAAGAAGGTATTAAGGTGGATCCGGCAAAGATAGAAACTGTTGAAAAGTGGGAAACCCCGAAAACTCCGAAACACATACGCCAGTTTTTGGGACTAGCTGGTTACTACAGAAGGTTCATCCAAGACTTTTCCAGAATAGCAAAACCCTTGACTGCATTAACGCATAAAGGGAAGAAATTTGAATGGAATGATGAACAAGAGAAAGCGTTTCAGTTATTGAAGAAAAAGCTAACTACGGCACCTATATTGTCATTGCCTGAAGGGAATGATGATTTTGTGATTTATTGTGACGCATCAAAGCAAGGTCTCGGTTGTGTATTAATGCAACGAACGAAGGTGATTGCTTATGCATCTAGACAGTTGAAGATTCACGAACAAAATTATACGACACATGATTTGGAATTAGGCGCGGTTGTTTTTGCATTAAAGACTTGGAGGCACTACTTATATGGGGTTAAAAGTATTATATATACCGACCACAAAAGTCTTCAACACATATTTAATCAGAAACAACTGAATATGAGGCAGCGTAGGTGGATTGAATTATTGAATGATTACGACTTTGAGATTCGTTACCACCCGGGGAAGGCAAATATGGTAGCCGATGCCTTGAGCAGGAAGGACAGAGAACCCATTCGAGTAAAATCTATGAATATAATGATTCATAATAACCTTACTACTCAAATAAAGGAGGCGCAACAAGGAGTTTTAAAAGAGGGAAATTTAAAGGATGAAATACCCAAAGGATCGAAGAAGCATCTTAATATTCCGGAAGACGGAACCCGGTATAGGGCTGAAAGGATTTGGGTACCAAAATTTGGAGATATGAGAGAAATGGTACTTAGAGAAGCTCATAAAACTAGATACTCAATACATCCTGGAACGGGGAAGATGTACAAGGATCTTAAGAAACATTTTTGGTGGCCGGGTATGAAAGCCGATGTTGCTAAACACGTAGGAGAATGTTTGATGTGTTCTAAGTTCAAAGCTGAGCATCAGAAACCATCAGCTCTACTTCAACAACCCGAAATCCCAGAATGGAAATGGGAAAACATTACCATGGATTTCATCACTAAATTGCCAAGGACTGCAAGTGGTTTTGATACTATTTGGGTAATAGTTGATCGTCTCACCAAATCAGCACACTTCCTGCCAATAAGAGAAGATGACAAGATGGAGAAGTTAGCACGACTGTATTTGAAGGAAGTCGTCTCCAGACATGGAATACCAATCTCTATTATCTCTGATAGGGATGGCAGATTTATTTCAAGATTCTGGCAGGCATTACAGCAAGCATTAGGAACTCGTCTAGACATGAGTACTGCCTATCATCCACAAACTAATGGGCAGAGCGAAAGGACGATACAAACGCTTGAAGACATGCTACGAGCATGTGTTATTGATTTCGGAAACAGTTGGGATCGACATCTACCGTTAGCAGAATTTTCCTACAACAACAGCTACCATTCAAGCATTGAGATGGCGCCATTTGAAGCACTTTATGGTAGAAAGTGCAGGTCTCCGATTTGTTGGAGTGAAGTGGGGGATAGACAGATTACGGGTCCGGAGATTATACAAGAAACTACCGAGAAGATCATCCAAATTCAACAACGGTTGAAAACCGCCCAAAGTCGACAAAAGAGCTACGCTGACATTAAAAGAAAAGATATAGAATTTGAAATTGTAGAGATGGTCATGCTTAAAGTTGCACCTTGGAAAGGCGTTGTTCGATTTGATAAACGAGGGAAATTAAATCCAAGGTATATTGGACCATTCAAGATTATTGATCGTGTCGGACCAGTAGCTTACCGACTTGAGTTACCTCAACAACTCGCGGCTGTACATAACACTTTCCACGTCTCGAATTTGAAGAAATGTTTTGCTAAAGAAGATCTCACTATTCCGTTAGATGAAATCCAAATCAACGAAAAACTCCAATTCATCGAAGAACCCGTCGAAATAATGGATCGTGAGGTTAAAAGACTTAAGCAAAACAAGATACCAATTGTTAAGGTTCGATGGAATGCTCGTAGAGGACCCGAGTTCACCTGGGAGCATGAAGATCAGATGAAGAAGAAATACCCGCATCTATTTCCAGAAGATTCGTCAACACCTTCAACAGCTTAAAATTTCGGGACGAAATTTATTTAACGGGTAGGTACTGTAGTGACCCGAACTTTTCCATGTTTATATATATTAATTGAGATTGATATTTACATGATTAAATGTTTCCAACATGTTAAGCAATCAAACTTGTTAAGACTTGATTAATTGAAATATGTTTCATATAGACAATTGACCACCCAAGTTGACCGGTGATTCACGAACGTTAAAACTTGTAAAAACTATATGATGACATATATATGGATATATATATAGTTAACATGATACTATGATAAGTAAACATATCATTAAGTATATTAACAATGAACTACATATGTAAAAACAAGACTACTAACTTAATGATTTTTAAACGAGACATATATGTAACAATTATCGTTGTAAAGACATTTAATGTATATATATCATATTAAGAGATATTCATACATGATAATATCATGATAATATAATAAATTAAAATCTCATTTGATATTATAAACATTGGGTTAACAACATTTAACAAGATCGTTAACCTAAAGGTTTAAAAACAACACTTACATGTAACGACTAACGATGACTTAACGACTCAGTTAAAATGTATATACATGTAGTGTTTTAATATGTATTTATACACTTTTGAAAGACTTCAATACACTTATCAAAATACTTCTACTTAACAAAAATTCTTACAATTACATCCTCGTTCAGTTTCATCAACAATTCTACTCGTATGCACCCGTATTCGTACTCGTACAATACACAGCTTTTAGATGTATGTAATATTGGTATATACACTCCAATGATTAGCTCTTAGCAGCCCATGTGAGTCACCTAACACATGTGGGAACCATCATTTGGCAACTAGCATGAAATATCTCATAAAATTACAAAAATATGAGTAATCATTCATGACTTATTTACATGAAAACAAAATTACATATCCTTTATATCTAATCCATACACCAACGACAAAAAACACCTACAAACACTTTCATTCTTCAATTTTCTTCATCTAATTGATCTCTCTCAAGTTCTATCTTCAAGTTCTAAGTGTTCTTCATATATTCTACAAGTTCTAGTTACATAAAATCAAGAATACTTTCAAGTTTGCTAGCTCACTTCCAATCTTGTAAGGTGATCATCCAACCTCAAGAAATCTTTGTTTCTTACAGTAGGTTATCATTCTAATACAAGGTAATAATCATATTCAAACTTTGGTTCAATTTCTATAACTATAACAATCTTATTTCAAGTGATGATCTTACTTGAACTTGTTTTCGTGTCATGATTCTGCTTCAAGAACTTCGAGCCATCCAAGGATCCGTTGAAGCTAGATCCATTTTTCTCTTTTCCAGTAGGTTTATCCAAGGAACTTAAGGTAGTAATGATGTTCATAACATCATCGATTCATAGATATAAAGCTATCTTATTCGAAGGTTTAAACTTGTAATCACTAGAACATAGTTTAGTTAATTCTAAACTTGTTCGCAAACAAAAGTTAATCCTTCTAACTTGACTTTTAAAATCAACTAAACACATGTTCTATATCTATATGATATGCTAACTTAATGATTTAAAACCTGGAAACACGAAAAACACCGTAAAACCGGATTTACGCCGTCGTAGTAACACCGCGGGCTGTTTTGGGTTAGTTAATTAAAAACTATGATAAACTTTGATATAAAAGTTGTAATTCTGAGAAAATGATTTTTATTATGAACATGAAACTATATCCAAAAATTATGGTTAAACTCAAAGTGGAAGTATGTTTTCTAAAATGGTCATCTAGACGTCGTTCTTTCGACTGAAATGACTACCTTTACAAAAACGACTTGTAACTTATTTTTTCCGACTATAAACCTATACTTTTTCTGTTTAGATTCATAAAATAGAGTTCAATATGAAACCATAGCAATTTGATTCACTCAAAACGGATTTAAAATGAAGAAGTTTTGGGTAAAACAAGATTGGATAATTTTTCTCATTTTAGCTACGTGAAAATTGGTAACAAATCTATTCCAACCATAACTTAATCAACTTGTATTGTATATTATGTAATCTTGAGATACCATAGACACGTATACAATGTTTCGACCTATCATGTCGACACATCTATATATATTTTGGAACAACCATAGACACTCTATATGTGAATGTTGGAGTTAGCTATACAGGGTTGAGGTTGATTCCAAAATATATATAGTTTGAGTTGTGATCAATACTGAGATACGTATACACTGGGTCGTGGATTGATTCAAGATAATATTTATCGATTTATTTCTGTACATCTAACTGTGGACAACTAGTTGTAGGTTACTAACGAGGACAGCTGACTTAATAAACTTAAAACATCAAAATATATTAAAAGTGTTGTAAATATATTTTGAACATACTTTGATATATATGTATATATTGTTATAGGTTCGTGAATCAACCAGTGGTCAAGTCTTACTTCCCGACGAAGTAAAAATCTGTGAAAGTGAGTTATAGTCCCACTTTTGAAATCTAATATTTTTGGGATGAGAATACATGCAGGTTTTATAAATGATTTACAAAATAGACACAAGTACGTGAAACTACATTCTATGGTTGAATTATCGAAATCGAATATGCCCCTTTTTATTAAGTCTGGTAATCTAAGAATTAGGGAACAGACACCCTAATTGATGCGAATCCTAAAGATAGATCTATTGGGCCTAACAAACCCCATCCAAAGTACCGGATGCTTTAGTACTTCGAAATTTATATCATATCCGAAGGGTGTCCCGGAATGATGGGGATATTCTTATATATGCATCTTGTTAATGTCGGTTACCAGGTGTGAAATGTCCCGTTCTTATTGATTAAAAACGTTCCATATTAATTGATTTCGTTGCGAGGTTTTGACCTCTATATGAGACGTTTTACAAAGACTGCATTCATTTTTAAAACAAACCATAACCTTTATTTCATAAATAAAGGTTTAAAAAGCTTTACGTAGATTATCAAATAATGATAATCTAAAATATCCTGTTTACACACGACCATTACATAATGGTTTACAATACAAATATGTTACATCGAAATCAGTTTCTTGAATGCAGTTTTTACACAATATCATACAAACATGGACTCCAAATCTTGTCCTTATTTTAGTATGCAACAACGGAAGCTCTTAATATTCACCTGAGAATAAACATGCTTTAAACGTCAACAAAAATGTTGGTGAGTTATAGGTTTAACCTATATATATCAAATCGTAACAATAGACCACAAGATTTCATATTTCAATACACATCCCATACATAGAGATAAAAATCATTCATATGGTGAACACCTGGTAACCAACATTAACAAGATGCATATATAAGAATATCCCTATCATTCCGGGACACCCTTCGGATATGATATAAATTTCGAAGTACTAAAGCATCCGGTACTTTGGATGGGGTTTGTTAGGCCCAATAGATCTATCTTTAGGATTCGCGTCAATTAGGGTGTCTGTTCCCTAATTCTTAGATTACCAGACTTAATAAAAAGGGGCATATTCGATTTCGATAATTCAACCATAGAATGTAGTTTCATGTACTTGTGTCTATTTTGTAAATCATTTATAAAACCTGCATGTATTCTCATCCCAAAAATATTAGATTTTAAAAGTGGGACTATAACTCACTTTCACAGATTTTCAAAAGTGTATGAATACATATTAAAACACTACATGTATATACATTTTAACTGAGTCGTTAAGTCATCGTTAGTCGTTACATGTAAATGTTGTTTTGAAACCTTTAGGTTAACGATCTTGTTAAATGTTGTTAACCCAATGTTTATAATATCAAAATAGATTTTAAATTATTATATTATCATGATATTATGATGTACGAATATCTCTTAATATGATATATATACATTAAATGTCGTTACAACGATAATCGTTACATATATGTCTCGTTTCAAAATCATTAAGTTAGTAGTCTTGTTTTTACATATGTAGTTCATTGTTAATATACTTAATGATATGTTTACTTATCATAATATCATGTTAACTATATATATATATAACCATATATATGTCATCATATAGTTTTTACAAGTTTTAACGTTCGTGAATCACCGGTCAACTTGGGTGGTCAATTGTCTATATGAAACCTATTTCAATTAATCAAGTCTTAACAAGTTTGATTGCTTAACATGTTGGAAACATTTAATCATGTAAATATCAATCTCAATTAATATATATAAACATGGAAAAGTTCGGGTCACTACAGTACCTACCCGTTAAATAAATTTCGTCCCGAAATTTTAAGCTGTTGAAGGTGTTGACGAATCTTCTGGAAATAGATGCGGGTATTTCTTCTTCATCTGATCTTCACGCTCCCAGGTGAACTCGGGTCCTCTACGAGCATTCCATCGAACCTTAACAATTGGTATCTTGTTTTGTTTAAGTCTTTTAACCTCACGATCCATTATTTCGACGGGTTCTTAGATGAATTGAAGTTTTTCGTTGATTTAGATTTCATCTAACGGAATAGTGAGATCTTCTTTAGCAAAACATTTCTTCAAATTAGAGACGTGGAAAGTGTTATGTACAGCCGCGAGTTGTTGAGGTAACTCAAGTCGGTAAGCTACTGGTCCGATACGATCAATAATCTTGAATGGTCCAATATACCTTGGATTTAATTTCCCTCATTTACCAAATCGAACAACGCCTTTCCAAGGTGCAACTTTAAGCATGACCATCTCTCCAATTTCAAATTCTATATCTTTTCTTTTAATGTCAGCGTAGCTCTTTTGTCGACTTTGGGCGGTTTTCAACCGTTGTTGAATTTGGATGATCTTCTCGGTAGTTTCTTGTATAATCTCCGGACCCGTAATCTGTCTATCCCCCACTTCACTCCAACAAATCGGAGACCTGCATTTTCTACCATAAAGTGCTTCAAACGGCGCCATCTCAATGCTTGAATGGTAGCTGTTGTTGTAGGAAAATTCTGCTAACGGTAGATGTCGATCCCAACTGTTTCCGAAATCAATAACACATGCTCGTAGCATGTCTTCAAGCGTTTGTATCGTCCTTTCGCTCTGCCCATCAGTTTGTGGATGATAGGCAGTACTCATGTCTAGACGAGTTCCTAATGCTTGCTGTAATGTCTGCCAGAATCTTGAAATAAATCTGCCATCCCTATCAGAGATAATAGAGATTGGTATTCCATGTCTGGAGATGACTTCCTTCAAATACAGTCGTGCTAACTTCTCCATCTTGTCATCTTCTCTTATTGGCAAGAAGTGTGCTGATTTGGTGAGACGGTCAACTATTACCCAAATAGTATCAAAACCACTTGCAGTCCTTGGCAATTTAGTGATGAAATCCATGGTAATGTTTTCCCATTTCCATTTCGGGATTTCGGGTTGTTGAAGTAGACCTGATGGTTTCTGATGCTCAGCTTTGACCTTAGAACACGTCAAACATTCTCCTACGTATTTAGCAACATCGGCTTTCATACCCGGCCACCAAAAATGTTTCTTGAGATCCTTGTACATCTTCCCCGTTCCAGGATGTATTGAGTATCTGGTTTTATGAGCTTCTCTAAGTACCATTTCTCTCATATCTCCAAATTTTGGTACCCAAATCCTTTCAGCCCTATACCGGGTTCCGTATTCCCGAATATTAAGATGCTTCTCCGATCCTTTGGGTATTTCATCCTTTAAATTTCCCTCTTTTAAAACTCCTTGTTGCGCCTCCTTTATTTGAGTAGTAATGTTATTATGAATCATTATATTCATAGATTTTACTCGAATGGGTTCTCTGTCCTTCCTGCTCAAGGCATCGGCTACCACATTTGCCTTCCCCGGGTGGTAACGAATCTCAAAGTCGTAATCATTCAATAATTCAATCCACCTACGCTGCCTCATATTCAGTTGTTTCTGATTAAATATGTGTTGAAGACTTTTGTGGTCGGTATATATAATACTTTTGACCCCATATAAGTAGTGCCTCCAAGTCTTTAATGCAAAAACAACGGCGCCTAATTCCAAATCATGCGTCGTATAATTTTGTTCGTGAATCTTCAATTGTCTAGACGCATAAGCAATCACCTTCGTTCGTTGCATTAATACACAACTAAGACCTTGCTTTGATGCATCACAATAAATCACAAAATCATCATTCCCTTCAGGCAATGACAATATAGGTGCCGTAGTTAGCTTTTTCTTCAATAACTGAAACGCTTTCTCTTGTTCATCATTCCATTCAAATTTCTTCCCTTTATGCGTTAATGCAGTCAAGGGTTTTGCAATTCTGGAAAAGTCTTGGATGAACCTTCTGTAGTAACCAGCTAGTCCTAAAAACTGGCGTATGTGTTTCGGAGTTTTCGGGGTTTCCCACTTTTCAACAGTTTCTATCTTTGCCGGATCCACCTTAATACCTTCTTTGTTCACTATGTGACCGAGGAATTGAACTTCTTCCAACCAAAATGCACACTTTGAAAACTTAGCGTACAATTCTTCCTTCCTCAATACTTCTAACACCTTTCTCAAATGTTCACCGTGTTCTTGGTCATTCTTTGAGTAAATAAGTATGTCATCAATGAAAACAATGACAAACTTGTCAAGGTATGGTCCACACACTCGGTTCATAAGGTCCATGAACACAGCTGGTGCATTAGTTAAACCAAACGGCATGACCATAAACTCGTAATGACCGTAACGTGTTCTGAAAGCAGTCTTTGGAATATCATCTTCTTTCACCCGCATTTGATGATACCCGGAACGTAAGTCAATATTTGAATAAACAGACGAGCCTTGTAGTTGATCAAATAAGTCATCGATTCTCGGTAGTGGGTAGCAGTTCTTGATGGTAAGTTTGTTCAACTCTCGGTAGTCGATACACAACCTGAATGTACCATCTTTCTTCTTGACAAACAAAACAGGAGCTCCCCACGGTGATGTGCTTGGTCGAATGAAACCACGCTCTAAAAGTTCTTGTAATTGGCTTTGTAGTTCTTTCATCTCGCTGGGTGCGAGTCTGTAAGGAGCACGAGCTATTGGTGCAGCTCCTGGTACAAGATCTATTTGAAATTCAACGGATCGATGTGGGGGTAATCCCGGTAATTCTTTCGAAAATACATCAGGAAATTCTTTTGCGATGGGAACATCATTGATGCTCTTTTCTTCAGTTTGTACTTTCTCGACGTGTGCTAGAACAGCATAGCAACCTTTTCTTATTAGTTTTTGTGCCTTCAAATTACTAATAAGATGTAGCTTCGTGTTGCCCTTTTCTCCGTACACCATTAAGGGTTTTCCTTTTTCTCGTATAATGCAAATTGCATTTTTATAACAAACGATCTCCGCTTTCACTTCTTTCAACCAGTCCATACCGATTATCACATCAAAACTCCCTAACTCCACTGGTATCAAATCAATCTTAAATGTTTCGCTAACCAGTTTAATTTCTCGATTCCGACATATATTATCTGCTGAAATTAATTTACCATTTGCTAATTCGAGTAAAAATTTACTATCCAAAGGCGTCAATGGACAACTTAATTTAGCACAAAAATCTCTACTCATATAGCTTCTATCCGCACCCGAATCAAATAAAACGTAAGCAGATTTATTTTCAATAAGAAACGTACCCGTAATAAGCTCCGGGTCTTCCTGTGCCTCTGCCGCATTAATATTGAAAACTCTTCCACGGCCTTGTCCATTCGTGTTCTCCTGGTTCGGGCAATTTCTAATAATGTGGCCCGGTTTTCCACATTTATAACAAACTACATTGGCATAACTTGCTCCGACACTACTTGCTCCGCCATTACTCGTTCCGACACCATTTGTTCCTTTCGTTCTATTAACCCCTGGTCCGTAGACCTCACACTTCGCCGCGCTATGACCATTTCTTTTACACTTGTTGCAAAATTTGGTGCAGAACCCCGAGTGATTCTTTTCACACCTTTGGCATAGCTGCTTCTGATTGTTGTTGTCGTTGCGGTTATTATTGTTGTTGGGATGATTGTTGTAGTTGCTGTTGTTGTTGTTGTTGTTGTTGTTGGGCCGTTTGTTGTAGTTGCGATTGATGTTGCGATTGTTGGGATAATTGTTGCGATTATTGTTGTAATTGCTGTTGTTGTTGTATTGGTGATTCTTATCACCGTTTTCCTCCCACTTTCTTTTGACTTGCTTCACATTGGCCTCTTCAGCAGTCTGTTCTTTAATTCTTTCTTCAATTTGGTTCACGAGTGTGTGAGCCATTCTACATGCCTGTTGTATGGAGGCGGGCTCGTGTGAACTTATATCTTCTTGGATTCTTTCCGGTAATCCTTTCACAAACGCGTCGATCTTCTCTTCCTCATCTTCGAATGCTCCCGGACACAATAGGCACAATTCTGTGAATCGTCTTTCGTACGTGGTAATATCAAATCATTGGGTTCGTAACCCTCTAAGTTCTGTCTTGAGCTTATTGACCTCGGTTCTGGGACGGTACTTCTCGTTCATCAAGTGCTTGAATGCTGACCACGGTAGTGCGTACGCATCGTCTTGTCCCACTTGCTCTAGATAGGTATTCCACCATGTTAACGCAGAACCTGTGAAGGTATGCGTAGCGTACTTTACTTTGTCCTCTTCAGTACACTTACTTATGGCAAACACCGATTCGACCTTCTCGGTCCACTGTTTCAATCCGATTCGTCCTTCGGTTCCATCAAATTCCAAAGGTTTGCAGGCAGTGAATTCTTTGTAGGTGCATCCTACACGATTTCCTGTACTGCTAGATCCAAGGTTATTGTTGGTATGTAGCGCAGCCTGTACTGCGGCTATGTTTGAAGCTAGAAAAGTACGGAATTCCTCTTCATTCATATTCACGGTGTGTCGAGTAGTCGGTGCCATTTCCTTCAAAATAGTTAAATGGAACAAGTTAATCATACAGAATATTAAGAGTAGTTAATAGTATTTCGTAGCATAATATGAACTCATTTATAAAAGCTTTTTCTTCATATTAGCGTTTTATAAGTTTAAATTCGGGTAGTACCTACCCGTTAAGTTCATACTTAGTAGCTAATATACAATTCAACTACTACAATTCTATATGAAAAACTGATTATAATAATATTTCGCGTTCAAACTTTTATACAATATTTTACAAACTTACAATACCGCTTATTTTACATAAAGCATGAAATATAGCACACAATAACTTTGATACAAGATAGTTGTGAAGATAATTCTAGCTAGTACACAAGTCGTTCAGCAAAGGCAATAAAGACACGTAATTCATACGTCCAGAAACAAGTCATGCATTCTGGTTTTACTAGGACTACTTCCCATCCTTGGTCTTGTGCAACATAACCGTTATGGCCGTTGATAAAATAGCTTGTTGTAACGTCATCAAAGGGACGAGGGTTACGTAATGTCCAACAGTCCCGTAACAATCTAAAAACCTCATTTCTTACCCCAATTACCGACTCCGTCACTTGTGGGAACGTTTTGTTTAATAGTTGTAGCCCGATGTTCTTGTTCTCACTTTGGTGAGAAGCGAACATTACTAATCCGTAAGCATAACATGCTTCTTTATGTTGCATGTTAGCCGCTTTTTCTAAATCACGAAGTCCTATATTCGGATATACTGAGTCAAAATAATTTCTTAACCCGTTGCGTAAAATAGCATTTGGGTTCCCCGCAATATATGCGTCAAAGTAAACACATCGTAACTTATGGATTTCCCAATGTGATATCACCCATCTTTCGAACGAAAGCCTTTTATAAACCAAGGCATTCTTGGAACGTTCTTCGAATGTCTTACAAACTGATCTCGCCTTAAATAGTTGTGCCGAAGAATTCTGACCGACTCTAGACAAGATTTCATCAATCATGCCTCCGGGTAGGTCTCTTAAAATATTGGGTTGTCTATCCATTTTGTGTTTTTATACTGTAAAATAGACAAGAGTTAGATTCATAAAAAAAATACTTATTAATACAAGCAATTTTTACATATATCATAAAGCATAAGCACACTATATTACATATATTACACCACACGAATACAACTATCTTATTCCGACTCGCTTGTTTCTTCTTCTTCTTCGGTTTTGGATCGTTTTGCCAAGTTTCTAGGGATATATGATGTTCCCCTAATACGAGCCGTCGTTGTCCACATTGGTTTAGAAAAACCTGGTGGTTTAGAGGTTCCCGGGTCATTGTTACAACTTAAGGACTTCGGAGGTTGACGATACATATAAAGTTCATCGGGGTTGGAATTAGATTTCTCTATTTTTATGCCCTTTCCCTTATTATTTTCTTTTGCCTTTTTAAATTCAGTTGGGGTAATTTCTATAACATCATCGGAATTCTCGTCGGAATCCGATTCATCGGAGAATTGGTAATCCTCCCAATATTTTGCTTCCTTGGCGGAAACACCATTGACCATAATTAACCTTGGTCGGTTGGTTGAGGATTTTCTTTTACTTAACCGTTTTATTATTTCACCCACCGGTTCTATTTCTTCATCCGGTTCCGATTCTTCTTCTGGTTCCGATTCTTCTTCCGGTTCCGACTCTTCTTCCGGTTCCTCTTCGGGAACTTGTGAATCAGTCCACGAATCATTCCAATTTACATTTTACTCTTCATTATTATTAGGTGAGTCAATGGGACTTGTTCTAGAGGTAGACATCTATCACATAATATCAAACGCGTTAAGAGATTAATATATCACATAATATTCACATGTTAAAAATATATAGTTTCCAACAAAATTTGTTAAGCAATCATTTTTCAAGTAAACACGGTCGAAGTCCAGACTCACTAATGCATCCTAACAAACTCGATAAGACACACTAATGCAAAATTCTGGTTCTCTAAGACCAACGCTCGGATACCAACTGAAATGTCCCGTTCTTATTGATTAAAAACGTTCCATATTAATTGATTTCGTTGCGAGGTTTTGACCTCTATATGAGACGTTTTTCAAAGACTGCATTCATTTTTAAAACAAACCATAACCTTTATTTCATAAATAAAGGTTTAAAAAGCTTTACGTAGATTATCAAATAATGATAATCTAAAATATCCTGTTTACACACGACCATTACATAATGGTTTACAATACAAATATGTTACATCGAAATCAGTTTCTTGAATGCAGTTTTTACACAATATCATACAAAAATGGACTCCAAATCTTGTCCTTATTTTAGTATGCAACAGCGGAAGCTCTTAATATTCACCTGAGAATAAACATGCTTTAAACGTCAACAAAAATGTTGGTGAGTTATAGGTTTAACCTATATATATCAAATCGTAACAATAGACCACAAGATTTCATATTTCAATACACATCCCATACATAGAGATAAAAATCATTCATATGGTGAACACCTGGTAACCGACATTAACAAGATGCATATATAAGAATATCCCCATCATTCCGGGACACCCTTCGGATATGATATAAATTTCGAAGTACTAAAGCATCCGGTACTTTGGATGGGGTTTGTTAGGCCCAATAGATCTATCTTTAGGATTCGCGTCAATTAGGGTGTCTGTTCCCTAATTCTTAGATTACCAGACTTAATAAAAAGGGGCATATTCGATTTCGATAATTCAACCATAGAATGTAGTTTCACGTACTTGTGTCTATTTTGTAAATCATTTATAAAACCTGCATGTATTCTCATCCCAAAAATATTAGATTTTAAAAGTGGGACTATAACTCACTTTCACAGATTTTTACTTCGTCGGGAAGTAAGACTTGGCCACTGGTTGATTCACGAACCTATAACAATATATACATATATATCAAAGTATGTTCAAAATATATTTACAACACTTTTAATATATTTTGATGTTTTAAGTTTATTAAGTCAGCTGTCCTCGTTAGTAACCTACAACTAGTTGTCCACAGTTAGATGTACAGAAATAAATCGATAAATATTATCTTGAATCAATCCACGACCCAGTGTATACGTATCTCAGTATTGATCACAACTCAAACTATATATATTTTGGAATCAACCTCAACCCTGTATAGCTAACTCCAACATTCACATATAGAGTGTCTATGGTTGTTCCGAAATATATATAGATGTGTCGACATGATAGGTCGAAACATTGTATACGTGTCTATGGTATCTCAAGATTACATAATATACAATACAAGTTGATTAAGTTATGGTTGGAATAGATTTGTTACCAATTTTCACGTAGCTAAAATGAGAAAAATTATCCAATCTTGTTTTACCCATAACTTCTTCATTTTAAATTCCTTTTGAGTGAATCAAATTGCTATGGTTTCATATTGAACTCTATTTTATGAATCTAAACAGAAAAGTATAGGTTTATAGTCGGAAAAATAAGTTACAAGTCATTTTTGTAAAGGTAGTCATTTCAGTCGAAAGAACGACGTCTAGATGACCATTTTAGAAAACATACTTCCACTTTGAGTTTAACCATAATTTTTGGATATAGTTTCATGTTCATAATAAAAATCATTTTCTCAGAATAACAACTTTTAAATCAAAGTTTATCATAGTTTTTAATTAACTAACCCAAAACAGCCCGCGGTGTTACTACGACGGCGTAAATCCGGTTTTACGATGTTTTTCGTGTTTTCAGGTTTTAAATCATTAAGTTAGCATATCATATAGATATAGAACATGTGTTTAGTTGATTTTAAAAGTCAAGTTAGAAGGATTAACTTTTGTTTGCGAACAAGTTTAGAATTAACTAAACTATGTTCTAGTGATTACAAGTTTAAACCTTCGAATAAGATAGCTTTATATGTATGAATCGAATGATGTTATGAATATCATTACTACCTTAAGTTCCTTGGATAAACCTACTGGAAAAGAGAAAAATGGATCTAGCTTCAATGGATCCTTGGATGGCTCGAAGTTCTTGAAGCAAAATCATGACACGAAAACAAGTTCAAGTAAGATCATCACTTGAAATAAGATTGTTATAGTTATAGAAATTGAACCAAAGTTTGAATATGATTATTACCTTGTATTAGAATGATAACCTACTGTAAGAAACAAAGATTTCTTGAGGTTGGATGATCACCTTACAAGATTGGAAGTGAGCTAGCAAACTTGAAAGTATTCTTGATTTTATGAAACTAGAACTTTTGGAATTTATGAAGAATACTTAGAACTTGAAGATAGAACTTGAGAGAGATAAATTAGATGAAGAAAATTGAAGAATGAAAGTGTTTGTAGGTGTTTTTGGTCGTTGGTGTATGGATTAGATATAAAGGATATGTAATTTTGTTTTCATGTAAATAAGTCATGAATGATTACTCATATTTTTGTAATTTTATGAGATATTTCATGCTAGTTGCCAAATGATGGTTCCCACATGTGTTAGGTGACTCACATGGGCTACTAAGAGCTGATCATTGGAGTGTATATACCAATAGTACATACATCTAAAAGCTGTGTATTGTACGAGTACGAATACGGGTGCATACGAGTAGAATTGTTGATGAAACTGAACGAGGATGTAATTGTAAGCATTTTTGTTAAGTAGAAGTATTTTGATAAGTGTCTTGAAGTCTTTCAAAAGTGTATGAATACATATTAAAACACTACATGTATATACATTTTAACTGAGTCGTTAAGTCATCGTTAGTCGTTACATGTAAATGTTGTTTTGAAACCTTTAGGTTAACGATCTTGTTAAATGTTGTTAACCCAATGTTTATAATATCAAAATAGATTTTAAATTATTATATTATCATGATATTATGATGTACGAATATCTCTTAATATGATATATATACATTAAATGTCGTTAAAACGATAATCGTTACATATATGTCTCGTTTCAAAATCATTAAGTTAGTAGTCTTGTTTTTACATATGTAGTTCATTGTTAATATACTTAATGATATGTTTACTTATCATAATATCATGTTAACTATATATATATATATAACCATATATATGTCATCATATAGTTTTTACAAGTTTTAACGTTCGTGAATCACCGGTCAACTTGGGTGGTCAATTGTCTATATGAAACCTATTTCAATTAATCAAGTCTTAACAAGTTTGATTGCTTAACATGTTGGAAACATTTAATCATGTAAATATCAATCTCAATTAATATATATAAACATGGAAAAGTTCGGGTCACTACAAGGTGTTCACCATATGAATGATTTTTATCTCTATGTATGGGATGTGTATTGAAATATGAAATCTTGTGGTCTATTATTATGATTTGATATATATAGGTTAAACCTATAACTCACCAACATTTTTGTTGACGTTTTAAGCATGTTTATTCTCAGGTGATTATTAAGAGCTTCCGCTGTCGCATACTTAAATAAGGACGAGATTTGGAGTCCATGCTTGTATGATATTGTGTAAAAACTGCATTCAAGAAACTTATTTTGTTGTAACATATTTGTATTGTAAACCATTATGTAATGGTCGTGTGTAAACAGGATATTTTAGATTATCATTATTTGATAATCTACGTAAAGCTTTTTAAACCTTTATTGATGAAATAAAGGTTATGGTTTGTTTTAAAATGAATGCAGTCTTTGAAAAACGTCTCATATAGAGGTCAAAACCTCGCAACGAAATCAATTAATATGGAACGTTTTTAATCAATAAGAACGGGACATTTCAGCGTACGCACTACCGTGGTCAGCATTCAAGCACTTGATGAACGAGAAGTACCGTCCCAGAACCGAGGTCAATAAGCTCAAGACAGAACTTAGAGGGTTACGAACCCAAGGATTTAATATTACCACGTACGAAAGACGATTCACAGAATTGTGCCTATTGTGTCCGGGAGCATTCGAAGATGAGGAAGAGAAGATCGACGCGTTTGTGAAAGGATTACCGGAAAGAATCCAAGAAGATATAAGTTCACACGAGCCCGCCTCCATACAACAGGCATGTAGAATGGCTCACAAACTAGTGAACCAGATTGAAGAAAGAATTAAAGAACAGACTGTTGAAGAGGCCAATGTGAAGCAAGTCAAAAGAAAGTGGGAGGAAAACGGTGATAAGAATCACCAATACAACAACAACAGTAATTACAACAATAATCACAACAATTATCCCAAAAATCGCAACATCAATCGCAACTTCAACAAACGGCCCAACAACAACAATAACAACAACAACAACAACAATAACAACAACAACAGCAACTACAACAATCATCCTAACAACAATAATAACCGCAACAACAACAACAATCAGAAGCAGCTATGCCAAAGGTGTGAAAAGTATCACTCGGGGTTCTGCACCAAATTTTGCAACAAGTGTAAAAGAAATGGTCATAGCGCGGTGAAGTGTGAGGTCTACGGACCAGGGGTTAATAGAACGAAAGGAACAAATGGTGTCGGAACGAGTAATGGCGGAGCAAGTAGTGTCGGAGCAAGTTATGCCAATGTAGTTTGTTATAAATGTGGAAAACCGGGCCACATTATTAGAAATTGCCCGAACCAGGAGAACACGAATGGACAAGGCCGCGGAAGAGTTTTCAATATTAATGCGGCAGAGGCACAGGAAGACCCGGAGCTTGTTACGGGTACGTTTCTTATTGACAATAAATCTGCTTACGTTTTATTTGATTCGGGTGCGGATAGAAGCTATATGAGTAGAGATTTTTGTGCTAAATTAAGTTGTCCATTGACGCCTTTGGATAGTAAATTTTTACTCGAATTAGCAAATGGTAAATTAATTTCAGCAGATAATATATGTCGGAATCGAGAAATTAAACTGGTTAGTGAAACATTTAAGATTGACTTGATACCAGTAGAGTTAGGGAGTTTTGATGTGATAATCGGTATGGACTGGTTGAAAGAAGTGAAAGCAGAGATCGTTTGTTACAAAAATGCAATTCGCATTATACGAGAAAAAGGAAAACCCTTAATGGTGTACGGAGAAAATGGCAACACGAAGCTACATCTTATTAGTAATTTGAAGGCACAAAAACTAATAAGAAAAGGTTGCTATGCTGTTCTAGCACACGTCGAGAAAGTACAAACTGAAGAAAAGAGCATCAATGATGTTCCCGTCGCAAAAGAATTTCCCGATGTATTTCTGAAAGAATTACCGGGATTACCCCCACATCGATCCGTTGAATTTCAAATAGATCTTGTACCAGGAGCTGCACCAATAGCTCGTGCTCCTTACAGACTCGCACCCAGCGAGATGAAAGAACTGTAAAGCCAATTACAAGAAATTTTAGAGCATGGTTTCATTCGACCAAGCACGTCACCGTGGGGAGCTCCTGTTTTGTTTGTCAAGAAGAAAGATGGTACATTCAGGTTGTGTATCGACTACCGAGAGTTGAACAAACTTACCATCAAGAACCGCTACCCACTACCGAGAATCGACGACTTATTTTATCAACTACAAGGCTCGTCTGTTTATTCAAAGATTGACTTACGTTCCGGGTATCATCAAATGCGGGTGAAAGAAGATGATATTCCAAAGACTGCTTTCAGAACACGTTACGGTCATTACGAGTTTATGGTCATGCCATTTGGTTTAACTAATGCACCAGCTGTGTTCATGGACCTTATGAACCGAGTGTGTGGACCATACCTTGACAAGTTTGTCATTGTTTTCATTGATGACATACTTATTTACTCAAAGAATGACCAAGAACATGGTGAACATTTGAGAAAGGTGTTAGAAGTATTGAGGAAGGAAGAATTGTACGCTAAATTTTCAAAGTGTGCATTTTGGTTGGAAGAAGTTCAATTCCTCGGTCACATAGTGAACAAAGAAGGTATTAAGGTGGATTCGGCAAAGATAGAAACTGTTGAAAAGTGGGAAACCCCGAAAACTCCGAAACACATACGCCAGTTTTTAGGACTAGCTGGTTACTACAGAAGGTTCATCCAAGACTTTTTCAGAATAGCAAAACCCTTGACTGCATTAGCGCATAAAGGGAAGAAATTTGAATGGAATGATGAACAAGAGAAAGCGTTTCAGTTATTGAAGAAAAAGCTAACTACGGCACCTATATTGTCATTGCTTGAAGGGAATGATGATTTTGTGATTTATTGTGACGCATCAAAGCAAGGTCTCAGTTGTGTATTAATGCAACGAACGAAGGTGATTGCTTATGCATCTAGACAATTGAAGATTCACGAACAAAATTATACGACGCATGATTTGGAATTAGGAGCGGTTGTTTTTGCATTAAAGACTTGGAGGCACTACTTATATGGGGTCAAAAGTATTATATATACCGACCACAAAAGTCTTCAGCATATATTTAATTAGAAACAACTGAATATGAGGCAGCGTAGGTGGATTGAATTGTTGAATGATTACGACTTTGAGATTCGTTACCACCCGGGGAAGGCAAATGTGGTAGCCGATGCCTTGAGCAGGAAGGACAGAGAACCCATTCGAGTAAAATCTATGAATATAATGATTCATAATAACCTTACTACAAAAAATAAAGGAGGCGCAACAAGGAGTTTTAAAAGAGGGAAATTTAAAGGATGAAATACCCAAAGGATCGGAGAAGCATCTTAATATTCGGGAAGACGGAACCCGGTATAGGGCTGAAAGGATTTGGGTACCAAAATTTGGAGATATGAGAGAAATGGTACTTAGAGAAGCTCATAAAACCAGATACTCAATACATCCTGGAACGGGGAAGATGTACAAGGATCTCAAGAAACATTTTTGGTGGCCGGGTATGAAAGCCGATGTTGCTAAATACGTAGGAGAATGTTTGACGTGTTCTAAGGTCAAAGCTGAGCATCAGAAACCATCAGGTCTACTTCAACAACCCGAAATCCCGGAATGGAAATGGGAAAACATTACCATGGATTTCATCACTAAATTGCCAAGGACTGCAAGTGGTTTTGATACTATTTGGGTAATAGTTGATCGTCTCACCAAATCAGCACACTTCCTACCAATAAGAGAAGATGACAAGATGGAGAAGTTAGCACGACTGTATTTGAAGGAAGTCGTCTCCAGACATGGAATACCAATCTCTATTATCTCTGATAGGGATGGCAGATTTATTTCAAGATTCTGGCAGACATTACAGCAAGCATTAGGAACTCGTCTAGACATGAGTACTGCCTATCATCCACAAACTGATGGGCAGAGCGAAAGGACGATACAAACGCTTGAAGACATGCTACGAGCATGTGTTATTGATTTCGGAAACAGTTGGGATCGACATCTACCGTTAGCAGAATTTTCCTACAACAACAGCTACCATTCAAGCATTGAGATGGCGCCGTTTGAAGCACTTTATGGTAGAAAGTGCAGGTCTCCGATTTGTTGGAGTGAAGTGGGGGATAGACAGATTACGGGTCCGAAGATTATACAAGAAACTACCGAGAAGATCATCCAAATTCAACAACGGTTGAAAACCGCCCAAAGTCGACAAAAGAGCTACGCTGACATTAAAAGAAAGGATATAGAATTTGAAATTGGAGAGATGGTCATGCTTAAAGTTGCACCTTGGAAAGGCGTTGTTCGATTTGGTAAATGAGGGAAATTAAATCCAAGGTATATTGGACCATTCAAGATTATTGATCGTGTCGGACCAGTAGCTTACCGACTTGAGTTACCTCAACAACTCGCGGCTGTACATAACACTTTCCACGTCTCGAATTTGAAGAAATGTTTTGCTAAAGAAGATCTCACTATTTCATTAGATGAAATCGAAATCAACGAAAAACTTCAATTCATCGAAGAACCCGTCAAAATAATGGATCGTGAGGTTAAAAGACTTAAGCAAAACAAGATACCAATTGTTAAGGTTCGATGGAATGCTCGTAGAGGACCCGAGTTCACCTGGGAGCATGAAGATCAGATGAAGAAGAAATACCCGCATCTATTTCCAGAAGATTCATCAACACCTTCAACAGCTTAAAATTTCGGGACGAAATTTATTTAACGGGTAGGTACTGTAGTGACCCGAATTTTTCCATGTTTATATATATTAATTGAGATTGATATTTACATGATTAAATATTTCCAACATGTTAAGCAATCAAACTTGTTAAGACTTGATTAATTAAAATATGTTTCATATAGACAATTGACCACCCAAGTTGACCGGTGATTCACGAACGTTAAAACTTGTAAAAACTATATGATGACATATATATATAGATATATATATAGTTAACATGATACTATGATAAGTAAACATATCATTAAGTATATTAACAATGAACTACATATGTAAAAATAAGACTACTAACTTAATGATTTTTAAACGAGACATATATGTAACGATTATCGTTGTAAAGACATGTAATGTATATATATCATATTAAGAGATATTCATACATGATAATATCATGATAATATAATAATTTAAAATCTCATTTGATATTATAAACATTGGGTTAACAACATTTAACAAGATCGTTAACCTAAAGGTTTCAAAACAACACTTACATGTAACGACTAACGATGACTTAACGACTCAGTTAAAATGTATATACATGTAGTGTTTTAATATGTATTTATACACTTTTGAAAGACTTCAATACACTTATCAAAATACTTCTACATAACAAAAATGCTTACAATTACATCCTCGTTCAGTTTCATCAACAATTCTACTCGTATGCACCCGTATTCGTACTCGTACAATACACAGCTTTTAGATGTATGTACTATTGGTATATACACTCCAATGATCAGCTCTTAGCAGCCCATGTGAGTCACCTAACACATGTGGGAACCATCATTTGGCAACTAGCATGAAATATCTCATAAAATTACAAAAATATGAGTAATCATTCATGACTTATTTACATGAAAACAAAATTACATATCCTTTATATCTAATCCATACACCAACGACCAAAAACACCTACAAACACTTTCATTCTTCAATTTTCTTCATCTAATTGATCTCTCTCAAGTTCTATCTTCAAGTTCTAAGTGTTCTTCATAAATTCCAAAAGTTCTAGTTTCATAAAATCAAGAATACTTTCAAGTTTGCTAGCTCACTTCCAATCTTGTAAGGTGATCATCCAACCTCAAGAAATCTTTGTTTCTTACAGTAGGTTATCATTCTAATACAAGGTAATAATTATATTCAAACTTTGTTTCAATTTCTATAACTATAACAATCTTATTTCAAGTGAGGATCTTACTTGAACTTGTTTTCGTGTCATGATTCTGCTTCAAGAACTTCGAGCCATCCAAGGATCCGTTGAAGCTAGATCCATTTTTCTCTTTTCCAGTAGGTTTATCCAAGGAACTTAAGGTAGTAATGATGTTCATAACATCATTCGATTCATACATATAAAGCTATCTTATTCGAAGGTTTAAACTTGTAATCACTAGAACATAGTTTAGTTAATTCTAAACTTGTTCGCAAATAAAAGTTAATCCTTCTAACTTGACTTTTAAAATCAACTAAACACATGTTCTATATCTATATGATATGCTAACTTAATGATTTAAAACCTGGAAACACGAAAAACGCCGTAAAACCGGATTTACTCCGTCGTAGTAACACCGCGGGCTGTTTTGGGTTAGTTAATTAAAAACTATGATAAACTTTGATTTAAAAGTTGTTATTTTGAAAAAATGATTTTTATTATGAACATGAAACTATATCCAAAAATTATGGTTAAACTCAAAGTGGAAGTATGTTTTCTAAAATGGTCATCTAGACGTCGTTCTTTCGACTGAAATGACTACCTTTACAAAAATGACTTGTAACTTATTTTTCAGACTATAAACCTATACTTTTTATGTTTAGATTCATAAAATAGAGTTCAATATGAAACCATAGCAATTTGATTCACTCAAAACGGATTTAAAATGAAGAAGTTATGGGTAAAACAAGATTGGATAATTTTTCTCATTTTAGCTACGTGAAAATTGGTAACAAATCTATTCCAACCATAACTTAATCAACTTGTATTGTATATTATGTAATCTTGAGATACCATAGACACGTATACAATGTTTCGACCTATCATGTCGACACATCTATATATGTTTCGGAACAACCATAGACACTCTATATGTGAATGTTGGAGTTAGCTATACAGGGTTGAGGTTGATTCCAAAATATGTATAGTTTGAGTTGTGATCAATACTGAGATACGTATACACTGGGTCGTGGATTGATTCAAGATAATATTTATCGATTTATTTCTGTATATCTAACTGTGGACAACTAGTTGTAGGTTACAGGACAGCTGACTTAATAAACTTAAAACATCAAAATATATTAAAAGTTTTGTAAATATATTTTGAACATACTTTGATATATATGTATATATTGTTATAGGTTCGTGAATCAAACAGTGGCCAAGTCTTACTTCCCGACGAAGTAAAAATCTGTGAGAGTGAGTTATAGTCCCACTTTTAAAATCTAATATTTTTGGGATGAGAATACATGCAGGTTTTATAAATGATTTACAAAAATAGACACAAGTACGTGAAACTACATTCTATGGTTGAATTATCGAAATCGAATATGCCCCTTTTTATTAAGTCTGGTAATCTAAGAATTAGGGAACAGACACCCTAATTGACGCGAATCCTAAAGATAGATCTATTGGGCCTAACAAACCCCATCCAAAGTACCGGATGCTTTAGTACTTCGAAATTTATATCATATCCGAAGGGTGTCCCGGTATGATGGGGATATTCTTATATATGCATCTTGTTAATGTCGGTTACCAGGTGTTCACCATATGAATGAATTTTATCTCTATGTATGGGATGTGTATTGAAATATGAAATCTTGTGGTCTATTGTTACGATTTGATATATATAGGTTAAACCTATAACTCACCAACATTTTTGTTGACGTTTTAAGCATGTTTATTCTCAGGTGATTATTAAGAGCTTCCGCTGTCGCATACTTAAATAAGGACGAGATTTGGAGTCCATGCTTGTATGATATTATGTAAAAAAAACTGCATTCAAGAAACTTATTTTTGTTGTAACATATTTGTATTGTAAACCATTATGTAATGGTCATGTGTAAACAGGATATTTTAGATTATCATTATTTGATAATCTACGTAAAGCTTTTTAAACCTTTATTGATGAAATAAAGGTTATGGTTTGTTTTAAAATGAATGCAGTCTTTGAAAAACGTCTCATATAGAGGTCAAAAATACGCAACGAAATCAATTAATATGGAACGTTTTTAATCAATAAGAACGGGACATTTCAACTAGGAACTTAGAAATCAACAGATTTAACTCACACAATGGCAGAATAAGTGAATCAAACCCTCTAGTGAATAGGTTAAGTTTTTTTTTGATTAATTTAGTCAAACCACAACTAAATCAAGTGTGATTAGATCAACACCTAGAGCTATTATTCACCACATGGGTGATTTGGACTGAGAGAGAATCGGAGGAGCTCACTAGATCTGAGTGTGTGTAACAAATAAGAGGCTTAACCTAAAATGAAGAACATAAGACTTTATATACCCCTGCTGTTGACTCACCCATACGATTCATTCATCACACGTACGAGTTGGCTTCATCAGCCGTACGGGTGATCACTCACTCGTGTCTTCTCATTTAGGTTGTAATTGTGAGTTAGCTCAGCATCAACCGTGCGTATGAGCCTGTCAGCCGTACTAGTGAGGCTTCACTCGTACGTCTGACTAAGTCTAACATAGTCAAACATCTAAATCTCGTTCCTGCAGTTCCTGTAACCACATACAAACACAGGATAATAATGAGCAATCATGGTGGCCTGTAAACTGTTGTACCTGCAATGGACTTGGGTAGATGTCTAGGGACTTGCATAAAATGCATCAACAGAAGGTGTGAGTTGTAAGGAAACGAAGGAGGTGAATTTATAAGAAAATCTCCGACAGAATAATTAAAATGGACGATCGCATTTAAAGCGGATCCTAATTTCCTTGATTACCGGAGAGTCAAATCTTATTAAGAAGATTTTCTTCAAATCCCTTGAAATCTGGGAATCAATCATATCTACGTCAAATGATAAGATGAATCTACACTTACTCATTTCCCTCTTCTATGTTAGCTTCATTCGTACTCTTCATATAAATGGATTGTTTATCCAAATTATTCGCTGATGATAAAACTCTAATTTTCAGCCCCGTATGTATCATGAAAACATACTTATTATCATTCACGACTTTTCCACTTAAATTTCGGGACGAAATTTCTTTAACGGGTAGGTACTGTGACAACCCGGAAATTTCCAACCAAATTTAAACTTTAATCTTTATATGTTTCCGACACAATAAGCAATATTTGTTAAGTTAAATTTCAAGAATTTTAAACTATGTTCATACATTCATTCAACCTCGACCAAGTTCCAACGATTCACGAACCATTAAACGAATATGATTATATATGTATATGTGTATATATATTATAACTTGAAACGTAAACGAAATATTAGATTAAATACTTTATATGATTGTATCTGTTTCAAAATGTTTATCAATGGAATTAGAAGATAAGATCAACTGATTGAATTATCAGATATATTAAATTATGATTACAAGTCTCTGTTGAAAGGCCCACGTTGATTTGAGAAATCTTTCCATTTTAACAATATTCGGAAAATGGTAAAGTAATTTATAAATAAGAACAAATTGTCAATCATTGAGAACTAGACAAAGGATAGTGGAAGATTGAATCTCATAAAGACTCGATTGATCTATTTAGTTTCAAACGTACATAAACGTTTTCAGTTTAAAAAGAACTTTATTATTAAAACGTATATAACTTTTATAAATATCTAGAACCACTTTTGACAACTCATTACTTAACTAGTATGATAAAGATAACGATATTTATATTTTATTTTATTAAATATATATAACGATTTAAATTAATATTATATATATTTATACGCGTATAATACGTACATAGTTTTATACTTTTACTATACTTAAACTTTACCTTTACTTTATTTTTACTTTACTTTAACTTTAATAATTCACTTTAATAATTCATACTTTAATAATTTATACTTTAATAATTCACTTTAAAAATTCATACTTTAATAATTCACTTTAATAATTCATACTTTAATAATTCACTTTAATAATTCATACTTTAATAATTCATTTTAATAATTCAAAAATCTATTATAAATAGAATTCAATAGGTTTCATTATTTCATAGAAACTTGAAAATATTTTTCTCTAAACTCTCTCAATCGATTTACATATATATATTTACTCGATATTATTTCAAGATATTATTAGTATACATAAAATATTACGACGGAGTGTTGTCTGAGTGATTTCGAAATTGTTTTTCGAGTAGGATAGGATTAAGGAAATTATGGGTTATAGCTATGGAGGTGATTGAGTATGGTTCATGGGTATGCTCGTGAGGTCAATATAGTGTTTATCATTTCCGTTGCGTCTACGTACCTTTCCTGCAATATTGAATCTCAATATTGATACGTGAGTACTCATAATTTAACTTTTACATACTAATAATGTATCCCTGACTAGTGCTCGAGTATTTAGGATTATGCATGCTTGTACTTTTGATATTGCCCTTAGACAGGTTAGGTTGAATCTTGAATTAGTTACACTTGCGGTTGAGATAAGGTATAAGATATGCATGTCCTTGGAAAGCTAGCGAAAAATTAAGAACTTTTCCTTTAGATATCGAATGGTTTCGATGAACGGATTAGAAGTTATAATCAATTGAATTTTCGATATTTTTATTAAAAATGATTATTATTATCGTCATTTTTATCGTCGTTCTAGTTTTATCTTATTATTATCATTATTATTATCTTTATCAATAAAAGGGATTTATCATTAAAAATTGTTTTTTTATTACTATCGTTATTATCGTTAAAGTTATAATTAGTATTATTATTATTATGATCCAATTATCATTATTATTATTATTATTATTATTATTATTATTATTATTATTATTATTATTATTATTATTATTATTATTATTATTATTATTATTATTATTATTATTATTATTATTATTATTATTATTATTATTATTATTATTATTATTATTATTATTAGTATTATTATTATTATTATTAACATTATTAATATATATATATATTTCATTATTTAAAAATGGTTATTGTTATTGTTATTATTATTTTTACTATATTATCATTAAGATAATTATTAGTATTATCGTTAATAATATTATAGTAACTATCATTATTAATATTAGTGTAATTAAAACAAATAATTGTAACACCTAAATATTTTGATTACTATTATTATCATTATTATGAACACGATATAAAAGACGATTAAAAGCTATTAAACGAAACGATTAGGAAATAATGAGTAAGAGTATCATGATGAAATTAAAATATTATAAGATATTAATTTAGATAAAATTATCGTTCTTATTATTTTTATCATTACTATTATTATTAAAAGTATCGTTAGTATTAAAACTATCATTTTAACAAAAATTATCATTTTAATAGAAATGTCATTGTTACTATAAAATATCATTATTATTATTATTTTAAATAGAATTATTATTTTAAAGATAATATTAAAAATTATCGTAAATATTAAAGTTATCATAATTAGAATTATCGTTTTATCATAATGTCATCTTAGTAATTATAAATATTGATATTTTTATAATAATAATTATTATTACAAAATAATACAACTTTTACTTACTATCATTATAGATATTATTTTATAAAATAAATATGTGATACAAACATATTTTACTACGTGTAATAACTTACTTTAATAATACCTATCATATTATCTTTATGATATTAAATGAACCCTATAAATTTTATTACTTAATATATATAAAAGTATATTTGATTATATAAATTTAATATTAAATTTTATTTATTAATAAATAAATTATATTATTTACTCTAATAAATCTTTTTAAAATATTTAAAAATATAAAACGACGATATTTAAACTATATATTAATCATGTATAGATTTTTAGAAATTATTTTGAGTCAAATTTACTTTTGTTGACTTTTGCATATTAGTCTCGAGCATTAGGATTGTGGTACACTATGACTTGACCTAATTTGTTAGACAAATATTGACCAACATATAAATATATATAATTAATTTAGGTTCGTGAATCCGAGGCCAACCTTGCACTTGTTCAATGACTTTATATGTATTTTTACTACGAAATACAGTATGGTGAGTTTCATTTGCCTTTTTACCCTTTATATTTTTGGGCTGAGAATACATGCGCAACTTTTATAAATGTTTTACGAAATAGACACAAGTACGTGAAACTACATTCTATGGTTGAATTATCGAAATCGAATATGCCCCTTTTTATTAAGTCTGGTAATCTAAGAATTAGGGAACAGACACCCTAATTGACGCGAATCCTAAAGATAGATCTATTGGGCCTAACAAACCCCATCCAAAGTACCGGATGCTTTAGTACTTCGAAATTTATATCATGTCCGAAGGAGGATCCCGGAATGATAGGGGATATTCTTATATGTATCTAGTTAATGTCGGTTACCAGGTGTTCACCATATGAATGATTATTTTTGTCTCTATGCATGGGACGTATATTTATGAGAACTGAAAATGAAATTCTTGTGGTCTATTAAAATGATGGAAATAAATGATTATGATAAACTAATGAACTCACCAACCTTTTGGTTGACACTTTAAAGCATGTTTATTCTCAGGTGTTAAAGAAATCTTCCGCTGTGCATTTGCTCATTTTAAAGATATTACTTGGAGTCTTTCATAGCATATTTTGAAGAACGTTGCATTCGAGTCATTGAGTTCATCAAAGATTATTATTAAATCAATTTATAGTTGGATAGTGGATATTATGAAATGGTATGCATGCCTGTCAATTTTCGATGTAAAGAAAGTTTGTCTTTTAAAAACGAATGCAATGTTTGTAAAATGTATCATATAGAGGTCAAATACCTCGCAATGTAATCAACTATTGTGAATCGTTTATAATGTATATGAATGGGTCATTTCATCTATTACTTATAAAAAGATATTAATACTAATATTTACGAAAAATAATAATAATTTGTATTATTTTCATAATGATAATAATCGTAATCATAGTTTTGATACTATACTAAAATGGTAAAAATTATATTTTTAGTAATACTTATAATAATACTATGATAATATTAATAATATTACTACATAATAATAATAATAATAATGGCCATAATACTTATAACTTTGTTATAATACTAATTATAATTATAATTATAATACTTATGATAATTATAATTCTAGTTGTATTAACAATAACTAATAATAATAATAATAATAATAATAATAATATTAACAACAACAATAATAATAATAATGAAAATGATAATAATAATAATAATAATAATAATAATAATAATAATAATAATAATAATAATAATAATAATAATAATAATAATAATAATAATAATAATAATAATAATAATAATAATAATAATAATAATAATAATAATAATAATAATAATAATAATAATAATAATAATAATAATAATAATAATAATAATGAAATTGAACATTTAAAAGTGTATACCCTCTTTTAAAGCTTTTTCCAAAAATATTTGCCCATGACGGGACTCGAACCCAAGACCTCTCCTTTCCCTCATACACCCCTAACCATGGCTCTACTAGACCATTTCTGTTATAATAAGGGACCCGAATTGTTTTAATCTGTACGTACGACTTCCACAGCAAAAAAGAAATTGATGGATCTTGGCTCCAATCAGATCAACTCCCTACGGCCCAATCAACATAATCTTGGCCCAAGTTCAACAATAATCTTCACAGCCCAAAAAAAAAAATTTAAAAGCCGGCCCAATCGAATAAAGGTTGATCTAGTAGGGTTGTTCGATTATTTTAGTGGAACATAACAGAATAATAAAAAAATTCGCAGCAGCCATATATGACCACACCCATCGTCTTTATCACTTTAATCTTTTCAATTATTATCATTGTCATTAAAGTATCAACAACAATAATAACAGTTGGTGGTGGCTTATGAGAAAATATTCGTTTAATGATGTTCTAATAAAAATAATAACCGTTTATTCAATCGTACGAAATGGAATTCGTCATTAGTTCAAGTTCCTCAGATTATGAAATGGAATCCCACTCAAGCTCCGAAAGCAGTGTGACCGGAATGGATCAACCAATCAGTCATCACCTATTCTGGATGAATTGGGGATGGGTTCGTAGCCTCCTCAATCATTGGAGATAAGAAGAAGGTGATCCCTTCCATCCACCACATTGTCCTCTTGACGAAGAACCTGAAGCACTTACCGGCGAACCTGTCCGAAACACTATTTTCTCTCATTTCCAGAGTATCTCGTCACGATTATATACTACATCAAATTCTAGATTTTATTTATCCGCTTGTCCGAACCGACAATCATCCTGGTGTAATAGAAGAAGTCAACGAGCTTCGCGCTCGGGTAGTGGCTTTGGAGAATATGGTGCAAAGGTTACAAACACCAGCAGCAGCATAATCAGTACCACCAACATCAACGTCAACAGTACCATTACCACCCCCAACCACAACCGCATCGTAAACCTCAACTCCACAATCTGTCCCACGAGTATCAAGGTCATACGTCCTATAAATAACATGGAAGACCAACAACAACAAACGATGAAGTATTAATTCATGACTTCATCGGAGAAATATTTTACGGTGATTATGTAATCTCTAAAATTTTAGAGATTACTTATTCTAGATCTAACCATAAATTAGATGAGTGGACCGAAATGATAAAAGAAATCCTGACCAGAATGGTGCACGATTTACAAACTAGACTTGTTTTACCAACAGCATCAACAGTACCGCCAGCATCACTAGCATCGTCAGTGTTGTCAGCATCAGCATTAGCAGCACCTATAACCTCACAAGCTCCGTCAGTTCAAGAATCACCGCGGACATCATTATGAATCAACAACGAGTATATTGTATCAACGAGTTATGAAGAATTAACTAATTTCCACTGAAGGATTTATATGTATATCTTATATATAAATCTTTAAACCATAATAAATCTTTCCGTACTAAGCTATTATGTGTGAATCTTAACTACTCGGTTAATTCATATTACTAATATGCAATAATGTACGTCATTCGTCCGCAACTTAACTATCGTTAACTACAACCTCTGTCTCAATTCAATAAATTCCAATTCATAATAAATCAAGTGTATTATTCAAATATATGTTGATTTTAAACTTTCGTCATCAATGTACTCGAAACTTTTCAGATAACATCATTCGTACTTTGCGAAGTTCACAAGAATTTAATGAAAACCAACATCATGCCCCAACAAATAACGAAGTATTGATTCATAATTTCAATATTATTGAAGTAATACTTATGTAATCTCTAAAGCCTTTAAGGGATTATTCAATTCTAGTTTCAACCGTAAATTAAATGAGTTTAATTTAATATTAACTCATTAAATCGATATTACATCTGAAGAAAATATACATACATATATATATATACTGTAATGACCCGCACTTTTTCGATCGTTCTATACTTATAAGATTAATATTTATATAAATTAAACCTTACCAACATGATAAGCAATCTAAATTGTTGAGATTTATGTTTTTGAAAAGAGTTTTACACAACGTTTGACCGTCCAATTTGACCGATGATATCACGAACTATATATAACATACGATAATTATACGTTTATGTATATATATGTATTTATATATATTTAACATGATCTAAGGATGTTTAACATCTCATTGGGTACTAATAACAATGAGTTATAAGTATATTTTGAAACTACTAACTTAAGTTTTCAAAACGATAACTATACGTAATGTTCTTCGACATAAATACTTATAACCTATAATACTTATACATGCATCGTATAGATATGTATTTTATCACTTTTAAAGGGCTTACATACATAAAACAATATAAGTATATTTACAAAAGATAGCTATATTTGAATCCTCGTTCCGTTTTCTCAAAGATTTCTACACGTATATCTAGGGTATATGTACCCGTATCATACGCAGCTTCTAGATGTGTTTACTATTGGTATATACCAATAAAAATCTACTCCTTAGCAGCCTTAAATGATTAAGAAACATGTGGAACCAACCATTTGTCAAGTAGCATGAATTATTTAGCAAGAAAACAAAGTTAGGTATCTTTTTTTTCCTTTATAACCTAAAAACGTTTTTATGCATGCACACCATTTCTTCACCCCATTTTCTCATACTTACACTCCCATTTCTCTCTCAAAATACTCTTAACTTCATACTTGATCATCTCCAAGCATTTTCCCCATCATTTAGCTTCAAAAACAACCCTTAATCATCATAAGAAAAACCATACAAGAACACTTCAATAATCCTTTCAAGAATACAAGTTTACTTCCAACCTTTCAATCCCACTCCACCAATCTTTTATCCCAAGATTATTTATTATATTTTCTAGTAGCCTTGTCCAAGTAACTTGAGGTAGTAACCTTGTTCATAATTTTATTCGATTCATATTTATATAGCTATCTTATTTTGTGGTATAAAATTTTAACAACAAGAACATAGTTTGAATGTTTTCAAACTTGTTTGCAAACTAAATAGATCCTTCTAACTTAACTTTTAAAATACTTCAAGACCTGTAATATATCATAAATATATGCTAATTTAACAAGGTATAACTTGGTTTTTCAAAGAACACCTTAAAAACTGAATTTACGACGTCGGAGTGTAACCGGGGGCTGTTTTGGGTTGGATAATTAAAAACCATCTTGAACTTTGAATTGGAGGTTTATATTCTGGAAAAATGATATTTCTTATGAATATGTTAACACATAAAAATTTCATGATTTAATTCAAAGTATAAGTATTTTTAGAAAAATGGTCATTAAATGATATTTTTGTAACAAAAATGATTAACTTCATAAGTTTCACTAAAGTTTGACCTATGACCTGTGATTTCGAATACAAACTAAGGTATTTACAGTTCATAGTCTTAAAGAGGGACTCGATCCAAGGAAGTGGCAAGTTGAATCAACGAAAACGGAGTTGTAACGAAGAAACTATGACCAAAACGAGATTGGATATCTAAGACTAGTTTAGCTACGAAAATAATTGGAGAAAATTAAATAAATCACATCTTTTTAAAATAACATGATATTTTATATATATGTACTCATAATTTAATTTTATATGGTTCAGGATCACCCGTAAACAATACGAGAAGATTAATCATAAGATCCCATGATTGTACGCAACACGTCATTTGACAACACCGGTACTTTATGTACGCAACACGTCATTTGACAACACCGGTACCGTGGGTCAAGATTAATCTCGACCAATACATATACGATGGGGGTTTTTATTTATTTCATTGGGGGTTTATTAAACACCTAAAAATGAACCATTAAAATTGAATTACTAACATCGGACTGCTAACTACGGACTAAGAAATTATTAAAACTATTAAAAGTATAAAAAGTATATATATGTGACGATTGTTTAAAATAGAAATATATTGATAAACTATATATGGATAGGTTCGTGATATCAATCGGAGACCAAGTCGAAATTACATATCTTCAAGACAAAAGTGAGTATATAGTCCCACTTTTAAACTCTAAGTATTTCGGGATGAGAATACATGTATTTTATGTTTTACGTTATGAACACAAGTAACTGAAAAATATATTCTACGTTGAGTTGTACCACTGGCATACTTCCCTGTAGCTTGGTAACTGTTATTTACAGCGGTATTGTAAACGCGAATCCTGTTGATAGATCTATCGGGCCTGACAACCCCAACCGGACTGGACGACCAGTATTCAACGGTTGCACAGTACTTCGTTTCGTGACTACACTTGGTACGGTGTAGTAAGATTTCATAATAAAGGGAATATGCGACGTGATTAAATGTTAAGTATGGTTACCAAGTGCTCAACCACTTAGAATATTTTTATTAAAAACGTTTATATATGAAATCTTGTGGTCTATATATATATTGCTGCCGGCATTAAACCTATATCTCACCAACTTTATGTTGACGTTTTAAACATGTCTATTCTCAGGTGATAATTAGAAGCTTCCGCTGCAACATGTTGAATTTAAACAAGATCTTGAGTATGCATATTTGTGTCAAAAATAAAACTGCATATCGGAGGATTTGTAATGTAAAATATGCTAGAAATCGTATTGTTATCATCACATGTAAAGTTTGTAAGTCTAAGATTATCGCTAAACGATAATCATCTTTATTTTGTCTAAAGCTTGTATCAAAATAAGAATTATGGTTTGTAATGTAAAATATATGCAGTTGTTCTTTTAAAAATGTCGCATATAGAGGTCAATACCTCGCAATGAAATCATACGTTATCTAACACGTTCTTATGGTTAAGGACGGGTTATGACATGTGGTATCAGAGCGGTGGTCTTAGCGAACCAGGTTTACATTAGTGTGTCTAACCGAGAAGTCGTTAGGATACATTAGTAAGTCTTGACTTTGACCGGGTCTGATTTAAAAACCATTGCTTATCATTGTTGCTTAAAATTTATATGTAAATATTATGTAGTACTAATGGGTTAGTTGTTGTGTGATAGATGTCGGGCTCAAAACTTGTTATCACATTCAGCGACTCCGAACCAGAATCTTCAGATGGTGTTCCAGTCATTAACCTATCCGATGACGAAAATAATATCTTTGGGGAAGACTCACAAATTCCGGATGAACCGACTATAGAGAACCCGGAAAGTGAACCCGAGGAGGAAAGTGAACCCGAGGAAGAAATACAGGAAATTACAAAAGACGAGTTCGAACTAGGAAAGAAACGAAAGGCTAATGAATTAGAAAATTCAAATCCCGAGTTTAGTAAGGATGATGTGGCACCAACTCCACTAGACACTACCACCCCTATTCCCGCTATTCCTATTCGTTCTATTCCGGCATCCAGTTCTTCAGTCCCACAGCCAAAATATAGGCAGACAGCCAGGATAAGCGTTAAGCGATTCTTTGAACCTAAACGTCCTAGAAAATAGACCAAACGATACGCTGCCGTATTAAACCATGGGATCATATAATGTTTTGTATAATATTATTAGTGTGGTTTGCTTAATGTTCGATGTAAGATAAGCATATGTAAAATAGTGAAGTGTGAAATGCAATAATTTTCCATGGTTAAGTATTATTTAGATGGTAGTAATTGATTCTGTACTAAGCTATTAAGTATGGACATTAACGGGTAGGTAATACCCTAGATATAATTATAAAACGCTAATAAGAAGAAAAGGCTTTTATAATAATACCTGGTTCATATTATTAATAAGCTATAATGTACTGTAAATATACACTACATCTATAATATTCCATGTGAATAATTATTTTCTTTTCATTCTTATAGAAGAATATGGCGCGATTAAACCGAATGACGGAACAAGAAATCCAGGAACTCATCAATCAGCGAGTGAACGACAGAATGTTATGGGTCGAGGCTGCAAGAGGTGCTGCAGTTAACCCAAATCCTCGTGTGGGGTGCACTTACAAAACTTTTCAAGCTTGCAAGCCCTCATCATTCAGTGGAACAGAAGGACCGATCGGTTTAACCCGGTGGATAGAAAAGATGGAGACTGTGTTTAAAATCAGTGGTTGTGTTGAAAAGGACATGACCAAGTATGCATCGTGCACTTTACAAGATAGTGCACTCACGTGGTGGAAAAATTATGTGAAGGCTGTAGGAGGAGATGTAGCTTATGATACTCTGTGGGAAGAATTCAAAACAATGTTAATCAACGAATATTGTCCAAGGAACGAGGTTAGGAAGTTGGAAGATGAGTTACGAAGTCTGAAGGTTATTGGTACTGAAATCACCAACTACAATCAGCGATTCATGAAATTAGTTTTGCTATGTCCTGAATTGGTCCCAACCGAAGAACGGAAGATTGAAATGTACAAAGATGGTTTGCCCAAAAAGGTCAAGGCAAATGTTACAGCATCGAAACCTAAGACAATTCATGAAGCTATAACTATGGCAAACGAGCTAATGGATCAGGTCATCATGGATAAGAAAGTATCCAATACTGATGTGAAGGTATCAGGTAACAAAAGAAAGTGGAATGGAAATTATGATCGAGGTAACCAACAACAATCTTTTAAGAAACAAGAAAACACGCAAGGTGCGGGTAGTGGTTTAAGCTTTGGTTATAAAGGACAAAATCCTTTATGCAACCGATGCCACAAACATCACTCTGGTTACTGTAATGTGGTATGCAACAAATGTAATCGAAAGGGTCATCTTGCTGAAGATTGTAGGGCTCTCGTTACAAATACAAATGGTACCAAGACTCCTGCCACCAATGCAAATAGAACTGCTTTGGCTACCATTACTTGTTTTGGGTGTGGAAAACAAGGTCACTATAAGAGCCAGTGCCCGAATCCAGAGAAGAATATCGGACCTGCACGTGGGAGAGCATTTGTTATTAATACTAGAGAGGCATGTGAAGACCCGGAGCTTGTTACGGGTACGTTTACCATTAATAACTTATCCGCATCTATTATATTTGATACTGGTGCTGATAGAAGTTACGTGTGTAGAGACTTTCACGCTAAATTGAATTGTTCATCATTACCTCTAGATGCTAAGTACATGATTGAGTTAGCTAATGGTAAACTAATTAAAGCCGATAAAATTTGTCGTGATTGTAAAATAAATTTAGCCGGAGAAACGTTTAAAATTGACTTGATACCCGTAGAATTAGGAAGTTTTGATGTAATAGTCGGCATGGACTGGATGTCCAAAATAGGAGCTGAAGTTGTGTGCGCCAAGAAGGCAATTCGCATTCCTCGTAAGGATAAAACGCCAGTAATGATTTATGGAGAGAAGGGTAACTCAAAGCTAAAACTCATTAGTTATTTGAAAGCTCAAAAGTGCTTGAAGAAAGGGTGCTATGCTATCTTAGCACATGTTAATAAAGTCGAAAAGAAAGAAAAAGAGAAGTGCATCAATGACGTGCCTGTGGCAAGAGATTTTCCTGAAGTATTTCCGGAAGAGTTGCCGGGATTACCTCCATTTAGATCTGTAGAATTTCAAATAGATTTAGTACCAGGAGCTGCACCAGTGGCTCGTGCTCCATATAGACTTGCACCGTCCGAGTTAAAAGAACTTCAGAGTCAGTTAAAAGAATTACTGGATCATGGATTCATACGACCAAGTACTTCACCGTGGGGAGCTCCGATTCTATTTGTTAAAAAGAAAGATGGATCTTTTAGGATGTGTATAGATTATCGTGAATTAAATAAGTTAACTATCAAAAATCGGTATCCACTACCGAGAATTGACGACTTATTTGATCAACTCCAGGGATCATGTGTTTATTCGAAAATCGACCTAAGATCGGGCTATCATCAACTACGTGTCAAAGAAGAGGACATTCCGAAAACTGCTTTTCGGACACGTTATGGTCATTACGAATTTTTGGTCATGCCGTTTGGGTTGACAAATGCGCCAGCTGTATTCATGGACCTCATGAATCGAGTTTGTAGTCCATATTTAGATAAGTTTGTTATCGTTTTCATTGATGATATTCTTATCTATTCCAAGAGTGAGCAAGAGCATGAGCAGCATTTAAGGTTGATATTAGAGTTGTTGAGAAAAGAACAGCTATATGCTAAATTTTCTAAATGTGCTTTCTGGTTGAAAGAAGTGCAATTTCTTGGCCACGTTGTTAGTAGCAATGGAATTCAGGTTGATCCAGCAAAAATTGAAGCCATTGAAAAATGGGAGACTCCTAAGACACCAACGCAGATACGTCAATTTTTGGGTTTAGCCGGTTATTATAGAAGGTTTATTCAAGATTTTTCCCGAATAGCTAAGCCGTTGACAGCGTTAACGCAAAAAGGGAAGAAATATGAATGGACTTCTGAGCAGGAGAGTGCATTTCAGTTACTGAAAAAGAAGTTGACTACGGCGCCTATTTTATCGTTACCAGAAGGGAGCGATGATTTTGAAATATATTGTGACGCTTCGCGACAAGGTTTTGGTTGCGTTCTTATGCAACGGAAGAAAGTTATTGCATACGCATCCCGACAATTGAAGATTCACGAGCGGAATTATACGACGCATGATCTAGAACTGGGAGCAGTCGTGTTTGCATTGAAGATATGGAGACACTACTTGTATGGGGTTAAATGCACTGTGTTTACTGATCATAAAAGCCTTCAACATATTTTCGATCAAAAACAGCTGAACATGAGGCAACGTAGGTGGGTTGAGTTAATAAATGACTATGATTGTGAAATTCGTTATCATCTCGGGAAAGCGAACGTGGTGGCCGACGCTCTAAGCAGAAAGGAACGAGAACCAATTCGAGTACGAGCGATGAACATAAAAATTCGCATGAATCTCAACTCACAAATCAAAGAAGTTCAACGAGAAGCACTTACTAAAGAAAATATAGGAAATGAAATAATGAAGAAGTATGAGAAGCAACTCGTTATACGGGAAGATGGAATTCGATATTTTGCAAACCGTATTTGGGTACCGAAGTTGGGTGGATTAAGGAAGTTGATATTGAACGAGGCACATAAGACAAGATACTCAATACATCCTAGAGTCGGAAAGATGTATCAAGATCTTAAGACGCATTATTGGTGGCCTAACTTAAAGACAGACGTTGCAACATATGTTGGGGAGTGTTTAACTTGTTCCAAGGTCAAAGCAGAACACCAGAAGCCGTCAGGGTTACTTCAACAACCAGAAATCCCAGAATGGAAATGGGATGGTATTACCATGGATTTCATCACGAAGTTACCAAAGACTGCCTGGGGATACGACACCATTTGGGTGATTGTTGATCGTCTCACCAAGTCTGCACATTTCTTGCCTATAAAGGAAACGGATAGAATGGAGAAACTATTACGATTGTATATAAAGGAAGTTGTTTCAAGGCATGGAATACCTATTTCCATTATATCCGATCGTGATAGTAGATTTACATCAAAGTTCTGGAAATCACTACAGGAGGCCCTAGGAACTCGTTTGGATATGAGTACCGCGTATCATCCGCAAACCGACGGGCAGAGTGAAAGAACGATTCAGACTCTTGAAGACATGCTCAGGGCATGTGTGATCGATTTTGGAAACGGATGGGATAAATATCTACCATTAGCAGAATTCTCGTATAATAATAGTTATCATGCGAGCATTAAAGCTGCGCCATTCGAAGCATTGTACGGAAGGAAGTGTAGATCTCCTATTTGCTGGAATGAAGTAGGAGATCGACAATTAACTGGTCCCGAGATCATACACGAAACGACTGAGAAGATAGTACAAATCAAGGAGAGATTGAAAACAGCCCGTAGTCGCTAAAAGAGCTACGCCGATGTCCGAAGGAAACCATTAGAGTTTCAGATCGGTGACATGGTTATGCTAAAGGTGTCACCTTGGAAAGGTGTAATACGTTTCGGTAAAAGAGGTAAACTGAACCCAAGATATGTAGGCCCGTTCAAGATCATCGAACGCATTGGACCGGTAGCTTATCGACTCGAGTTACCGCAACAACTCGCCGGAGTACATAATACATTTCACGTCTCGAACCTTAAGAAGTGTCTTGCAAAGGAAGACCTCACCATTCCTCTTGAAGAAATTCAAGTTGACGAGAAACTACAATTCATAGAAAAACCAATCGAGATCATGGATCGTGAAGTTAAACGGCTCAAGCAGAGCAACGTACCGATCGTTAAAGTTCGTTGGAATGCTCGAAGGGGTCCCGAGTTTACTTGGGAACGAGAGGATCAAATGAAACAAAAATATCCACACTTGTTTTCCGATGACGCAAAATAGGTACAATTTTAAAATTTCGGGACGAAATTTATTTAACGGGTAGGTACTGTAATGACCCGCACTTTTTCGATCGTTCTATACTTATAAGATTAATATTTATATAAATTAAACCTTACCAACATGATAAGCAATCTAAATTGTTGAGATTTATGTTTTTGAAAAGAGTTTTACACAACGTTTGACCGTCCAATTTGACCGATGATATCACGAACTATATATAACATACGATAATTATACGTTTATGTATATATATGTATTTATATATATTTAACATGATCTAAGGATGTTTAACATCTCATTGGGTACTAATAACAATGAGTTATAAGTATATTTTGAAACTACTAACTTAAGTTTTCAAAACGATAACTATACGTAATGTTCTTCGACATAAATACTTATAACCTATAATACTTATACATGCATCGTATAGATATGTATTTTATCACTTTTAAAGGGCTTACATACATAAAACAATATAAGTATATTTACAAAAGATAGCTATATTTGAATCCTCGTTCCGTTTTCTCAAAGATTTCTACACGTATATCTAGGGTATATGTACCCGTATCATACGCAGCTTCTAGATGTATTTACTATTGGTATATACCAATAAAAATCTGCTCCTTAGCAGCCTTAAATGATTAAGAAACATGTGGAACCAACCATTTGTCAAGTAGCATGAATTATTTAGCAAGAAAACAAAGTTAGGTATCTTTTTTTTCCTTTATAACCTAAAAACGTTTTTATGCATGCACACCATTTCTTCACCCCATTTTCTCATACTTACACTCCCATTTCTCTCTCAAAATACTCTTAACTTCATACTTGATCATCTCCAAGCATTTTCCCCATCATTTAGCTTCAAAAACAACCCTTAATCATCATAAGAAAAACCATACAAGAACACTTCAATAATCCTTTCAAGAATACAAGTTTACTTCCAACCTTTCAATCCCACTCCACCAATCTTTTATCCCAAGATTATTTATTATATTTTCCAGTAGCCTTGTCCAAGTAACTTGAGGTAGTAACCTTGTTCATAATTTTATTCGATTCATATTTATATAGCTATCTTATTTTGTGGTATAAAATTTTAACAACAAGAACATAGTTTGAATGTTTTCAAACTTGTTTGCAAACTAAATAGATCCTTCTAACTTAACTTTTAAAATACTTCAAGACCTGTAATATATCATAAATATATGCTAATTTAACAAGGTATAACTTGGTTTTTCAAAGAACACCTTAAAAACTGAATTTACGACGTCGGAGTGTAACCGGGGGCTGTTTTGGGTTGGATAATTAAAAACCATCTTGAACTTTGAATTGGAGGTTTATATTCTGGAAAAATGATATTTCTTATGAATATGTTAACACATAAAAATTTCATGATTTAATTCAAAGTATAAGTATTTTTAGAAAAATGGTCATTAAATGATATTTTTGTAACAAAAATGATTAACTTCATAAGTTTCACTAAAGTTTGACCTATGACCTGTGATTTCGAATACAAACTAAGGTATTTACAGTTCATAGTCTTAAAGAGGGACTCGATCCAAGGAAGTGGCAAGTTGAATCAACGAAAACGGAGTTGTAACGAAGAAACTATGACCAAAACGAGATTGGATATCTAAGACTAGTTTAGCTACGAAAATAATTGGAGAAAATTAAATAAATCACATCTTTTTAAAATAACATGATATTTTATATATATGTACTCATAATTTAATTTTATATGGTTCAGGATCACCCGTAAACAATACGAGAAGATTAATCATAAGATCCCATGATTGTACGCAACACGTCATTTGACAACACCGGTACTTTATGTACGCAACACGTCATTTGACAACACCGGTACCGTGGGTCAAGATTAATCTCGACCAATACATATACGATGGGGGTTTTTATTTATTTCATTGGGGGTTTATTAAACACCTAAAAATGAACCATTAAAATTGAATTACTAACATCGGACTGCTAACTACGGACTAAGAAATTATTAAAACTATTAAAAGTATAAAAAGTATATATATGTGACGATTGTTTAAAATAGAAATATATTGATAAACTATATATGGATAGGTTCGTGATATCAATCGGAGACCAAGTCGAAATTACATATCTTCAAGACAAAAGTGAGTATATAGTCCCACTTTTAAACTCTAAGTATTTCGGGATGAGAATACATGTATTTTATGTTTTACGTTATGGACACAAGTAACTGAAAAATATATTCTACGTTGAGTTGTACCACTGGCATACTTCCCTGTAGCTTAGTAACTGTTATTTACAGCGGTATTGTAAACGCGAATCCTGTTGATAGATCTATCGGGCCTGACAACCCCAACCGGACTGGACGACCAGTATTCAACTGTTGCACAGTACTTCGTTTCGTGACTACACTTGGTACGGTGTAGTAAGATTTCATAATAAAGGGAATATGCGACGTGATTAAATGTTAAGTATGGTTACCAAGTGCTCAACCACTTAGAATATTTTTATTAAAAACGTTTATATATGAAATCTTGTGGTCTATATATATATTGCTGCCGGCATTAAACCTATATCTCACCAACTTTATGTTGACGTTTTAAACATGTCTATTCTCAGGTGATAATTAGAAGCTTCCGCTGCAACATGTTGAATTTAAACAAGATCTTGAGTATGCATATTTGTGTCAAAAATAAAACTGCATATCGGAGGATTTGTAATGTAAAATATGCTAGAAATCGTATTGTTATCATCACATGTAAAGTTTGTAAGTCTAAGATTATCGCTAAACGATAATCATCTTTATTTTGTCTAAAGCTTGTATCAAAATAAGAATTATGGTTTGTAATGTAAAATATATGCAGTTGTTCTTTTAAAAATGTCGCATATAGAGGTCAATACCTCGCAATGAAATCATACGTTATCTAACACGTTCTTATGGTTAAGGACGGGTTATGACATATACATACATATATTTTCAAAAAGACTGTAATAAAAATTCTTTTGTACAAAATATTAATTGTGAAATATTTTTTTAACGGGTAGGTAATACCTGAGAGATATATAAATTCACAATTAATATGTTACATTCTTCGAATCTGATTCAGCAATCATCAACTATACTCACTATTTTCTCAAACAATATATATTCTTTTATAGAAATCAAAACAACCATACTCATTCAAAATTTAATTGCATATTCTGATTTTGAAATCTCAGAATTCAACTCGAGATATGATCGAAATCATCACTCTTAGATCCTTACATCTTTCACAAGCTATACTTTGACTTCAAAACTGTGTTAGAACATCATATGTATATTAACGATTACAATCTGTGTTCAAAACCCTTCAAAATTCCTGAAGACACTTCAAATAATAAACAATCGAGATGATGATCCAACCACATATTAACCACAGTCTTGCATCTGAAAAGCTCTCGAAACCAGAGTCATAATTTAACACGTATCCGTGTCAGACCCTTTGGCATTTATTAGCAAAAATAACTTTGCGATTCCTTTTCAAATTAGTCAGTTTTGTCACAGCTTTAGCAAGTCAACTTCGACTTTTCAGTTGAAACAGTCTTATTATAACCTTGATATAGACGTTGCCCTTTCGTCATCGTTACCGGAGAACCTTTTATGTCTCACCACATTAAAAATAAACTTACCAACAACTTCACTGATCTTTGACTTTCCGAAAAGTCATTATATTTATCGAAACCCCATCATTTACTCATCCGCATCTTGTAACAAGAATTGTCATGCCAATTACTGGGAATCAGCAATTAGTATTTTGAAATCTTGCAGCATGTCTCTGCCAACAGTTATAGGTGTATATATAACGTCTATCTCCTAGACTTATATACTTTGAATGTGAAGTTTCTGAAAAACACCCTAAACTGCGAACTAGTTCTCCGAAGTTTGGAAAATGCTGATAAAACAGCAAAAACTGTAAACGACCTTAACAGTCAAAAGTTTGATAATAAAGGATAGTGTGTTGGAAAAGCTTAGAAAAAGAGAAGGTTTGGAACTGGAAAACGGATTAAGCAAACCATGAAGGAGGCTATGGACAAATCACAAAGACTAAACCTGCATTCAAAGAATCCAAATGATTCAGTGTCTGCTGAAATTATTATCAAATACCTTACTCCTGACTCTAAACCCTTGTGAATAATATTCTTCATCATCCTCTGATCTTAGATATTCTAAAATATCATCATATCTTTCATTATAAATATCCTCCATATTTCTGAAGATATTTTCTTAATTTTTCTTATTTGAAATCATTTACCTCTTCGCGCTATCTGTATTACATCATAAAAGAAACTATTTTAGTTTCTAAATTCTGAAACATTCAAGTTTAAAATAGAAATATTTTGAAGTAGTGTTGGGAACTGAAGCATGAATTAGTATAATATAATGACACTTGATCAACGTGATTATATTATAGTAAGTCATGCTGAGTTTCTAAATGGAACGTGATGATTCACAGATCATAACATCATCATGTGCCATGTTATACGACTCTTGTATTCTATTTAACCTCTAAAATATCAAGAAAATATTTCTTGATGATTCGGCCTTTTCCAAGGTATTCTAGTAATTTGACAAGTCAAGATCGTGCCATCACAATTTCCTTCCTAGAACATTAACAATGTTCATTTCGAAATTCATATCTGTGAATTCTTGACCATTACAAGCGGTGCTTAATCGCAAGAAGAAGAAACGAAAGGACAAAACTCCGAAATAGAAATTGAGGTATAAATTGCAGCAAATAAAAGAGAGCATTAATTGTGAATGATAATAATTATAGAAGACAGAAGCAGAGACTTTGAAATATAAGGGAACATATAAAGCCCAACGATAAACCATAAATTATAAACCATATATATCGATGCATATAGCAATATAAAGACACGGGAGATCTAGAAACACTATAAACCCAAGAGTATAGTAGAAGTAAATAGATTCTTCCGGCGGTAGATGAAAAAGAAGAATGACCGATATGAAAGTTAGAAGTATATCGAGAATCAGAACTGGATGGAGCATATTGATGAATACTTTAAAATATGAGTTGAGGGGAAAAGAATAGAAGGTGATGAAACATGACTAGGAACTTAGAAATCAACAGATTTAACTCACACAATGGCGGAATAAGTGAATCAAATCCTCTAGTGAATAGATTAAGTTTTTTTTGATTAATTTAGTCAAATCACAGCTAAATCAAGTGTGATTAGATCAACACCTAGAGCTATTATTCACCACCTGGCTGATTTGGACTGAGAGAGAATCGGAGGAGCTCACTAGATCTGAGTGTGTGTAACAAATGAGAGGCTTAACCTAAAATGAAGAACATAAGACTTTATATACCCCTGCTGTTGACTCACCCATACGATTCATTCATCACACGTACGAGTTGGCTTCATCAGCCGTACGGGTGATCACTCACTCGTGTCTTCTTATTTAGGTTGTAATTGTGACTTAGCTCAGCATCAACCATGCGTATGAGCCTGTCAGCTGTACTAGTGAGGCTTCACTCGTATGTCTGACTAAGTCTAACATAGTCAAACATCTAAATCTCGTTCCTGCAGTTCCTGTAACCACATACAAACACGGATAGTATAATAACGAACAATCATGATGCCCTGTAAACTGTTGTACCTGCAATGGACGTGGGTAGATGTCTAGGGACTTGCATAAAATGCATCAACAGAAGGTGTGAGTTGTAAGGAAATGAAGGAGGTGAATTTATAAGAAAATCTCCGACAGAACAATTAAAATGGACGATCGCATTTAAAGCGGATCCTAATTCCCTTGATTACCGGAGAGTCAAATCTTATTAAGAAGATTTTCTTCAAATCCCTTGAAATCTGGGAATCAATCATATCTACGTCAAATGATAAGATGAATCTACACTTACTCATTTCACTCTTCTATGTTAGCTTCATTCGTACTCTTCATATAAATGGATTGTTTATCCAAATTATTCGCTGATAATAAAACTCTAATTTTCAGCCCGTATGCATAATGCAAACATACTTATTATCATTCACGACCTTTCCACTCAAATTTCGGGACGAAATTTCTTTAACGGGTAGGTACTGTGACAACCCGGAAATTTCCAACCAAATTTAAACTTTAATCTTTATATGTTTCCGACACGATAAGCAATATTTGTTAAGTTAAATTTCAAGAATTTTAAACTATGTTCATACATTCATTCAACCTCGACCAAGTTCCAACGATTCACGAACCATTAAACGAATATGATTATATATGTATATGTGTATATATATTATAACTTGAAACGTAAACAAAATAATAGATTAAATACTTTATATGATTGTATCTGTTTCAAAATGTTTATCAATGGAATTAGAAGATAAGATCAAATGATTGAATTATCAGATATATTGAATTATGATTACAAGTCTCTGTTGAAAGGCCCACGTTGATTTGAGAAATCTTTCTATTTTAACAATATTCGGAAAATGGTAAAGTGATTTATAAATAAGAACAAATTGTTAATCATTGGGAACTAGACAAAGGATAGTGGAAGATTGAATCTCATAAAGACTCGATTGATCTATTTAGTTTCAAACGTACAAAAACGTTTTCAGTTTAAAAAGAACTTTATTATTAAAACGTATATAACTTTTATAAATATCTAGAACCACTTTTGACAACTCATTACTTAACTAGTATGATAAAGATAACGATATTTATATTTTATTTTATTAAATATATATAATGATTTAAATTAATATTATATATATTTATACGCGTATTATACGTATTATGTAGTTTTATACTTTTACTATACTTAAACTTTACCTTTACTTTACCTTTACTTTACTTTAACTTTAATAATTCACTTTAATAATTCATACTTTAATAATTCATACTTTAATAATTCATTTTAATAATTCATACTTTAATAATTCACTTTAATAATTCATACTTTAATAATTCACTTTAATAATTCATACTTTAATAATTTACTTTAATAATTCATACTTTAATAATTCACTTTAATAATTCATACTTTAATAATTCACTTTAATAATTCAAAAATATATTATAAATAGAATTCAATAGGTTTCATTATTTCATAGAAATTTGAAAATATTTTTCTCTAAACTCTCTCAATCGATTTACATATATATATTTACTCCGTATTATTTCAAGATATTATTAGTATACATAAAATATTACGACGGAGTGCTGTCCGAGTGATTTCGAAATTGTTTTTCGAGTGGGATAGGATTAAGGAAATTATGGGTTATAGCTATGGAGGTGATTGAGTATGGTTCATGGGTATGCTCGTGAGGTCAATATAGTGTTTATCATTTCCGTTGCGTCTACGTACCTTTCCTGCAATATTGAATCTCAATATTGATACGTGAGTACTCATAATTTAACTTTTACATACTAATAGTGTATCCCTGACTAGTGCTCGAGTATTTAGGATTATGCATGCTTGTACTTTTGATATTGCCCTTAGACAGGTTAGGTTGAATCTTGAATTAGTTACACTTGCGGTTGAGATAAGGTATAAGATATGCATGTCCTTAGAAAGCTAGAGAAAAATTAAGAACTTTTCCTTTAGATATCGAATGGTTTCGATGAACGGATTAGAAGTTATAATCAATTGTATTTTCGATATTTTTATTAAAAATGATTATTATTATCGTCGTTTTTATCGTCGTTCTAGTTTTATCTTATTATTATCATTATTATTATCTTTATCAATAAAAGGGATTTATCATTAAAAATTGTTATTTTTTTATTACTATCGTTATTATCGTTAAAGTTATAATTAGTATTATTATTATTATCCAATTATTATTATTATTATTATTATCATTATTATTATTATTATTATTATTATTATTATTATTATTATTATTATTATTATTATTATTATTATTATTATTATTATTATTATTATTATTATTATTATTATTATTATTGGTATTATTATTATTATTATCCATATTAATATATATATCATTATTTAAAAATAGTTATTGTTATTGTTATTATTATTATTACTATATTATCATTAAGATAATTATAATTATTAGTATTATCGTTAATAATGTTATAGTAACTATCATTATTAATATTAGTGTAATTAAAACAAATATTTGTAACACCTAATTATTTTGATTACTATTATTATCATTATTATGAACACGATATAAAAGACGATTAAAAGCTATTAAACGAAACGATTAGGAAATAATGGGTAAGAGTTTCATGATGAAATTAAAATATTATAAGATATTGATTTAGATAAAATTATCATTCTTATTATTTATATCATTACTATTATTATTAAAAGTATCGTTAGTATTAAAACTATCATTTTAACAAAAATTATCATTTTAATAGAAATGTCATTGTTACTATAAAATATCATTATTATTATTATTATTTTAAATAGAATTATTATTTTAAAGATAATATTAAAAATTATCGTAAATATTAAAGTTATCATAATTAGAATTATCGTTTTATCATAATATCATCTTAGTAATTATAAATATTGATATTTTTATAATAATAATAATTATTACAAAATAATACAACTTTTAGTTACTATCATTATAGATATTATTTTATCAAATAAATATGTGATACAAACATATTTTACTACGTGTAATAACTTACTTTAATAATACCTATCATATTATCTTTATGATATTAAATGAACCCTATAAATTTTATTACTTAAATATATATAAAAGTATATTTTATTATATAAATTTAATATAAAATTTTATTTATTAATAAATAAATTATATTATTTACTCTAATAAATCTTTTAAAAATATTTAAAAATATAAAACGAAGATATTTAAACTATATATTAATCATGTATAGATTTTTGAAAATTATTTTGAGTCAAATTTACTTTTGTTGACTTTTGCATATTAGTCTCGAGCATTAGGATTGTGGTACACTATGACTTGACCTAATTTGTTAGACAAATATTGACCAACACATAAATATATATAATTAATTTAGATTCGTGAATCCGAGGCCAACCTTGCACTTGTTCAATGACGTTATATGTATTTTTACTACGAAATACAGTATGGTGAGTTTCATTTGCCTTTTTACCCTTTATATTTTTGGGACTGAGAATACATGCGCTTTTATAAATGTTTGACGAAATAGACACAAGTAATTGAAACCACATTCTATGGTTGAATTATCGAAATCGAATATGCCCCTTTTTATTAAAGTCTGGTAATCTAAGAATTAGGGAACAGACACCCTAATTGACGCGAATCCTAAAGATAGATCTATTGGGCCTAGCAAACCCCATCCAAAGTACCGGATGAAAGACTCCAAGTAATATCTTTAAAATGAGCAAATGCACAGCGGAAGATTTCTTTAACACCTGACAATAAACATGCTTTAAAGTGTCAACCAAAAGGTTGGTGAGTTCATTAGTTTATCATAATTATTTATTTCCATCATTTTAATAGACCACAAGAATTTCATTTCCAGTTCTCATAAATATACGTCCCATGCATAGAGACAAAAATAATCATTCATATGGTGAACACCTGGTAACCGACATTAACTAGATACATATAAGAATATCCCCTATCATTCCGGGATCCTCCTTCGGACATGATATAAATTTCGAAGTACTAAAGCATCCGGTACTTTGGATGGAGTTTGTTAGGCCCAATAGATCTATCTTTAGGATTCGCGTCAATTAGGGTGTCTGTTCCCTAATTCTTAGATTACCAGACTTTAATAAAAAGGGGCATATTCGATTTTGATAATTCAACCATAGAATGTAGTTTCAATTACTTGTGTCTATTTCGTCAAACATTTATAAAAGCGCATGTATTCTCAGTCCCAAAAATATAAAGGGTAAAAAGGCAAATGAAACTCACGCATATAAATATTGTAAAACAGTTAATAAAACATTTGCATGTATTCTCAGCCCCAAAAATGTAAAGAGTAAAAGGGATCAATGAAACTCACGCATATAATTATTGTAAAACAGTTAATAAAGCATTTGCATGTATTCTAAGTCCCAAAAATGTAAAGAGTAAAAGGGAATCAAATGAAACTCACGCATATAAATATTGTAAAACAGTTAATAAAGCATTTGCATGTATTCTCAACCCAAAAATGTAAAGAGCAAAAGGGCAAATGAAACTCACCATACTGTATTTCGTAGAAAAAATACATATAACGTCATTGAACAAGTGCAAGGTTGGCCTCGGATTCACGAACCTAAATTAATTATATATAATTATGTGTTGGTCAATATTTGTCTAACAAATTAGGTCAAGTCATAGTGTACCACAATCCTAATGCTCGAGACTAATATGCAAAAGTCAACAAAAGTAAATTTGACTCAAAATAATTTCCAAAAATCTATACATGATTAATATATAGTTTAAATATCGTCGTTTTATATTTTTAAATATTTTTAAAAGATTTATTAGAGTAATAATATAATTTATTTATTAATAAATAAAATTTTATATTAAATTTATGTAATAAAATATACTTTTATATATATTAAGTAATAAAATTTATAGGGTTCATTTAGTATCATAAAGATAATATGATAGGTATTATTAAAGTAAGTTATTACACGTAGTAAAATATGTTTGTATTACATATTTATTTGATAAAATAATATCTATAATGATAGTAAGTAAAAGTTGTATTATTTTGTAATAATAATTATTATTATAAAAAATATATTATTATAAAAATATCAATATTTATAATTACTAAGATGACATTATGATAAAACGATAATTCTAATTATGATAACTTTAATATTTACGATAATTTTTAATATTATCTTTAAAATAATAATTCTATTTAAAATAATAATAATAATGATATTTTATAGTAACAATGACATTTCTATTAAAATGATAATTTTTGTTAAAATGATAGTTTTAATACTAACGATACTTTTAATAATAATAGTAATGATAAAAATAATAAGAACGATAATTTTACCTAAATCAATATCTTATAATATTTTAATTTCATCATGATACTCTTACTCATTATTTCCTAATCGTTTCGTTTAATAGCTTTTAATCGTCTTTTATGTCGTGTTTATAATAATGATAATAATAGTAATCAAAATAATTAGGTGTTACCAATATTTGTTTTAATTACACTTATATTAATAATGATAGTTACTATAACATTATTAACGATAATACTAATAATTATCTTAATGATAATATAGTAATAATAATAATAACAATAACAATAACCATTAGTACATTACATTATTGCTATTAACTAGAATTATCAATAAAAGGGAATTATCATTAAAAATTGTTATTTTTTATTACTATCGTTATTATCGTTAAAGTTATAATTAATATTATTATTATTATCCAATTATTATTAATATTATTATTATTATTATTATTGGTATTATTATTATTATTATTATTATCATTATTAATATATATATATCATTATTTAAAAATAGTTATTGTTATTGTTATTATTATTATTACTATATTATCATTAAGATAATTATTAGTATTATCGTTAATAATGTTATAGTAACTATCATTATTAATATTAGTGTAATTAAAACAAATATTTGTAACACCTAATTATTTTGATTACTATTATTATCATTATTATGAACACGATATAAAAGACGATTAAAAGCTATTAAACGAAACGATTATGAAATAATGGGTAAGAGTTTCATGATGAAATTAAAATATTATAAGATATTGATTTAGATAAAATTATCATTCTTATTATTTTTATCATTACTATTATTATTAAAAGTATCGTTAGTATTAAAACTATCATTTTAACAAAAATTATCATTTTAATAGAAATGTCATTGTTACTATAAAATATCATTATTATTATTATTATTATTATTATTATTTTAAATAGAATTATTATTTTAAAGATAATATTAAAAATTATCGTAAATATTAAAGTTATCATAATTAGAATTATCGTTTTATCATAATATCATCTTAGTAATTATAAATATTGATATTTTTATAATAATAATTTTTACAAAATAATACAATTTTTACTTACTATCATTATAGATATTATTTTATCAAATAAATATGTGATACAAACATATTTTACTACGTGTAATAACTTACTTTAATAATACCTATCATATTATCTTTATGATATTAAATGAACCCTATAAATTTTATTACTTAAATATATATAAAAGTATATTTTATTATATAAATTTAATATTAAATTTTATTTATTAATAAATAAATTATATTATTTACTCTAATAAATCTTTTAAAAATATTTAAAAATATAAAACGAAGATATTTAAACTATATATTAATCATGTATAGATTTTTGGAAATTATTTTGAGTCAAATTTACTTTTGTTGACTTTTGCATATTAGTCTCGAGCATTAGGATTGTGGTACACTATGACTTGACCTAATTTGTTAGACAAATATTGACCAACACATAAATATATATAATTAATTTAGGTTCGTGAATCCGAGGCCAACCTTGTACTTGTTCAATGACGTTATATGTATTTTTACTACGAAATACAGTATGGTGAGTTTCATTTGCCCCTTTTACTCTTTATGTTTTTGGGCTGAGAATATATGCAAATGCTTTATTAACTGTTTTACAATATTTATATGCGTGAGTTTCATTGATCCCCTTTTACTCTTTACATTTTTGTGGCTGAGAATACATGCAAATGTTTTATTAACTGTTTTACAATATTTATATGCGTGAGTTTCATTTGCCTTTTTACCCTTTATATTTTTGGGACTGAGAATACATGCGCTTTTATAAATGTTTGACGAAATAGACACAAGTAATTGAAACTACATTCTATGGTTGAATTATCAAAATCGAATATGCCCCTTTTTATTAAAGTCCGGTAATCTAAGAATTAGGGAACAGACACCCTAATTGACGCGAATCCTAAAGATAGATCTATTGGGCCTAACAAACCCCATCCAAAGTACCGGATGCTTTAGTACTTCGAAATTTATATCATGTCCGAAGGAGGATCCCGGAATGATAGGGGATATTCTTATATGTATCTAGTTAATGTCGGTTACCAGGTGTTCACCATATGAATAATTATTTTTGTCTCTATGCATGAGACGTATATTTATGAGAACTGGAAATGAAATTCTTGTGGTCTATTAAAATGATGGAAATAAATGATTATGATAAACTAATGAACTCACTAACCTTTTGGTTGATACTTTAAAGCATGTTTATTCTCAGGTGTTAAAGAAATCTTCCCATAATTTCCTTAATCCTATCCCACTCGAAAAAACAATTTCGAAATCACTCGGACAGCACTCCGTCGTAATATTTTATGTATACTAATAATATCTTGAAATAATACGGAGTAAATATATATATGTAAATCGATTGAGAGAGTTTAGAGAAAAATATTTTCAAGTTTCTATGAAATAATGAAACCTATTGAATTCTATTTATAATAGATTTTTGAATTATTAAAGTGAATTATTAAAGTATGAATTATTAAAGTGAATTATTAAAGTATGAATTATTAAAGTGAATTATTAAAGTATGAATTATTAAAGTGACTTATTAAAGCATGAATTATTAAAGTGAATTATTAAAGTATGAATTATTAAAGTGAATTACTAAAGTTAAAGTAAAGTAAAAATAAAGTAAAGGTAAAGTTTAAGTATAGTAAAAGTATAAAACTATGTACGTATAATAAGCATATAAATATATATAATATTAATTTAAATCGTTATATATATAAAATAAAATATAAATATCGTTATCTTTATCATACTAGTTAAGTAATAAGTTGTCAAAAGTGGTTCTAGATATTTATAAAAGTTATATACATTTTAATAATAAAGTTCTTTTTAAACTGAAAACGTTTTTGTACGTTTGAAACTAAATAGATCAATCGAGTCTTTATGAGATTCAATCTTCCACTATCCTTTGTCTAGTTCTCAATGATTGACAATTTGTTCTTATTTATAAATCACTTTACCATTTTCCGAATATTGTTAAAATGGAAAGATTTCTCAAATCAACGTGGGCCTTTCAACAGAGACTTGTAATCATAATTCAATATATCTGATAATTCAATCATTTGATCTTATCTTCTAATTCCATTGATAAACATTTTGAAACAGATACAATCATATAAAGTATTTAATCTAATATTTTGTTTACGTTTCAAGTTATAATATATATACACATATACATATATAATCATATTCGTTTAATGGTTCGTGAATCGTTGGAACTTGGTCGAGGTTGAATGAATGTATGAACATAGTTTAAAATTCTTGAAATTTAACTTAACAAATATTGCTTAACGTGTCGGAAACATATAAAGATTAAAGTTTAAATTTGGTTGGAAATTTCCGGGTTGTCACAGTACCTACCCGTTAAAAAAATTTCGTTTGAGTGGAAAGGTCGTGAATGATAATAAGTATGTTTTCATGATGCATACGGGCTAAAAATTAGAGTTTTATCATCAGCAAATAATTTGGATAAACAATCCATTTATATGAAGAGTACGAATGAAGCTAACATAGAAGAGTGAAATGAGTAAGTGTAGATTCATCTTATCATTTGACGTAGATATGATTGATTCCCAGATTTCAAGGGATTTGAAGAAAATCTTCTTAATAAGATTTGACTCTCCAGTAATCAAGGGAATTAGGATCCGCTTTAAATGCGATCGTCCATTTTAATTGTTCTGTCGGAGATTTTCTTATAAATTCACCTCCTTTGTTTCCTTACAACTCACACCTTCTGTTGATGCATTTTATGCAAGTCCCTAGACATCTACCCACGTCCATTTGTAGGTACAACAGTTTACAGGCCACCATGATTGCTCGTTATTATCCTATCCGTGTTTGTATGTGGTTACAGGAACTGCAGGAACGAGATTTAGATGTTTGACTATGTTAGACTTAGTCAGACGTACGAGTGAAGCCTCACTAGTATGGCTGACAGGCTCATACGCACGGTTGATGCTGAGCTAAGTCACAATTACAACCTAAATGAGAAGACACGAGTGAGTGATCACCCGTACGGCTGATGAAGCCAACTCGTACGTGTGATGAATGAATCGTATGGGTGAGTCAACATCAGGGGTATATAATGTCTTATGTTCTTCATTTTAGGTTAAGCCTCTCATTTGTTACACACACTCAGATCTAGTGAGCTCCTCCAATTTTCTCTCAGTCCAAATCATCCAGGTGGTGAATAATAGCTCTAGGTGTTGATCTAATCACACTTGATTTAGTTGTGGTTTGACTAAATTAATCAAAAAAAATTAACCTATTCACTAGAGGGTTAACAATATCAGTGTCTGCTGAAATTATTATCAAATACCTTACTCTTGACTCTAAACCCTTGTGAATAATATTCTTCATCATCCTCTGATCTTAGATATTCTAAAATATCATCATATCTTTCATTATAAATATCCTCCATCTTTCTGAAGATATTTTCTTAATTTTTCTTATTTGAAATCATTTACCTCTTCGCGCTATCTGTATTACATCATAAAAGAAACTATTTTAGTTTCTAAATTCTGAAATATTCAAGTTTAAAATAGAAATATTTTGAAGTAGTGTTGGGAACTGAAGCATGAATTAGTATAATATAATGACACTTGATCAACGTGATTATATTACAGTAAGTCATGCTGAGTTTCTAAATGGAACGTGATGATTCACAGATCATAACATCATCATGTGCCATGTTATACGACTCTTGTATTCTATTTAACCTCTAAAATATCAAGAAAATATTTCTTGATGATTCGGCCTTTTCCAAGGTATTCTAGTAATTTGACAAGTCAAGATCGTGCCATCACAATTTCCTTCCTAGAAGATTAACAATGTTCATTTCGAAATTCATATATGTGAATTCTTGACCATTACAAGCGGTGCTTAATCGCAAGAAGAAGAAACGAAAGGACAAAACTCCGAAATAGAAATTGGGGTATAAATTGAAGCAAATAAAAGAGAGCATTAATTGTGAATGATAATGATTATAGAAGACAGAAGTAGAGACTTTGAAATATAAGGGAACATATAAAGCCCAACGATAAACCATAAATTATAAACCATATATATCGATGCATATAGCAATATAAAGACACGAGAGAACTAGAAACACTATAAACCCAAGAGTATAGTAGAAGTAAATAGATTCTTCTGGCGGTAGATGAAAAAGAAGAATGACCGATATGAAAGTTAGAAGTATATCGAGAATCAGAACTGGATGGAGCATATTGATGAATACTTTAAAATATGAGTTGAGGGGAAATGAATAGAAGGTGATGAAACATGACTAGGAACTTAGAAATCAACAGATTTAACTCACACAATGGCGGAATAAGTGAATCAAATCCTCTAGTGAATAGGTTAAGTTTTTTTTGATTAATTTAGTCAAATCACAGCTAAATCAAGTGTGATTAGATCAACACCTAGAGCTATTATTCACCACCTGGGTGATTTGGACTGAGAGAGAATCGGAGGAGCTCACTAGATCTGAGTGTGTGTAACAAATGAGAGGCTTAACCTAAAATGAAGAACATAAGACTTTATATACCCCTGCTGTTGACTCACCCATACGATTCATTCATCACACGTACGAGTTGGCTTCATCAGCCGTACGGGTGATCACTCACTCGTGTCTTCTTATTTAGGTTGTAATTGTGACTTAGCTCAGCATCAACCATGCGTATGAGCCTGTCAGCTGTACTAGTGAGGCTTCACTCGTATGTCTGACTAAGTCTAACATAGTCAAACATCTAAATCTCGTTCCTGCAGTTCCTGTAACCACATACAAACACGGATAGTATAATAACGAATAATCATGGTGGCCTGTAAACTGTTGTACCTGCAATGGACGTGGGTAGATGTCTAGGGACTTACATAAAATGCATCAACAGAAGGTGTGAGTTGTAAGGAAACGAAGGAGGTGAATTTATAAGAAAATCTCCGACAGAACAATTAAAATGGACGATCGCATTTAAAGCGGATCCTAATTCCCTTGATTACCGGAGAGTCAAATCTTATTAAGAAGATTTTCTTCAAATCCCTTTAAAAACCTGGGAATCAATCATATCTACGTCAAATGATAAGATGAATCTACACTTACTCATTTCACTATTCTATGTTAGCTTCATTCGTACTCTTCATATAAATGGATTGTTTATCCAAATTATTCGCTGATAATAAAACTCTAATTTTCAGCCCGTATGCATCATGAAAACATACTTATTATCATTCACGACCTTTCCACTCAAATTTCGGGACAAAATTTCTTTAACGGGTAGGTACTGTGACAACCCGGAAATTTCCAACCAAATTTAAACTTTAATCTTTATATGTTTCCGACACGATAAGCAATATTTGTTAAGTTAAATTTCAAGAATTTTAAACTATGTTCATACATTCATTCAACCTCGACCAAGTTCCAACGATTCACGAACCATTAAACGAATATGATTATATATGTATATGTGTATATATATTATAACTTGAAACGTAAACAAAATATTAGATTAAATACTTTATATGATTGTATCTGTTTCAAAATGTTTATCAATGGAATTAGAAGATAAGATCAAATGATTGAATTATCAGATATATTGAATTATGATTACAAGTCTCTGTTGAAAGGCCCACGTTGATTTGAGAAATCTTTCTATTTTAACAATATTCGGAAAATGGTAAAGTGATTTATAAATAAGAACAAATTGTTAATCATTGAGAACTAGACAAAGGATAGTGGAAGATTGAATCTCATAAAGACTCGATTGATCTATTTAGTTTCAAACGTACAAAAACGTTTTCAGTTTAAAAAGAACTTTATTATTAAAACGTATATAACTTTTATAAATATCTAGAACCACTTTTGACAACTCATTACTTAACTAGTATGATAAAGATAACGATATTTATATTTTATTTTATTAAATATATATAATGATTTAAATTAATATTATATATATTTATACGCGTATTATATGTATTATGTAGTTTTATACTTTTACTATACTTAAACTTTACCTTTACTTTATTTTTACTTTACTTTAACTTTAATAATTCACTTTAATAATTCATACTTTAATAATTCACTTTAATAATTTATACTTTAATAATTCACTTTAATAATTCATACTTTAATAATTCACTTTAATAATTCATACTTTAATAATTCACTTTAATAATTCATACTTTAATAATTCACTTTAATAATTCAAAAATCTTTTATAAATAGAATTCAATAGGTTTCATTATTTCATAGAAACTTGAAAATATTTTTCTCTAAACTCTCTCAATCGATTTACGTATATATATTTACTCCGTATTATTTCAAGATATTATTAGTATACATAAAATATTACGACGGAGTGCTGTCCGAGTGATTTTGAAATTGTTTTTCGAGTGGGATAAGATTAAGGAAATTATGGGTTATAGCTATGGAGGTGATTGAGTATGGTTCATGGGTATGCTCGTGAGGTCAATATAGTGTTTATCATTTCCGTTGCGTCTACGTACCTTTCCTGCAATATTGAATCTCAATATTGATACGTGAGTACTCATAATTTAACTTTTACATACTAATAGTGTATCCCTGACTAGTGCTCGAGTATTTAGGATTATGCATGCTTGTACTTTTGATATTGCCCTTAGACAGGTTAGGTTGAATCTTGAATTAGTTACACTTGCGGTTGAGATAAGGTATAAGATATGCATATCCTTAGAAAGCTAGCGAAAAATTAAGAACTTTTCCTTTAGATATCGAATGGTTTCGATGAACGGATTAGAAGTTATAATCAATTGAATTTTCGATATTTTTATTAAAAATGATTATTATTATCGTCGTTTTTATCGTCGTTCTAGTTTTATCTTATTATTATCATTATTATTATCTTTATCAATAAAAGGGATTTATCTTTAAAAATTGTTATTTTTTTTATTACTATCGTTATTATCGTTAAAGTTATAATTAGTATTATTATTATTATCCAATTATTATTATTATTATTATTATTATTATTATTATTATTATTGGTATTATTATTATTATTATTATCATTATTAATATATATATCATTATTTAAAAATAGTTATTGTTATTGTTATTATTATTATTACTATATTATCATTAAGATAATTATTAGTATTATCGTTAATAATGTTATAGTAACTATCATTATTAATATTAGTGTAATTAAAACAAATATTTGTAACACCTAATTATTTTGATTACTATTATTATCATTATTATGAACACGATATAAAAGACGATTAAAAGCTATTAAACGAAACGATTAGGAAATAATGGGTAAGAGTTTCATGATGAAATTAAAATATTATAAGATATTGATTTAGATAAAATTATCATTCTTATTATTTTTATCATTACTATTATTATTAAAAGTATCGTTAGTATTAAAACTATCATTTTAACAAAAATTATCATTTTAATAGAAATGTCATTGTTACTATAAAATATCATTATTATTATTATTATTATTTTAAATAGAATTATTATTTTAAAGATAATATTAAAAATTATCGTAAATATTAAAGTTATCATAATTAGAATTATCATTTTATCATAATATCATCTTAGTAATTATAAATATTGATATTTTTATAATAATAATAATTATTACAAAATAATACAACTTTTACTTACTATCATTATAGATATTATTTTATCAAATAAATATGTGATACAAACATATTTTACTACGTGTAATAACTTACTTTAATAATATCTATCATATTATCTTTATGATATTAAATGAAACCTATAAATTTTATTACTTAAATATATATAAAAGTATATTTTATTATATAAATTTAATATAAAATTTTATTTATTAATAAATAAATTATATTATTTACTCTAATAAATCTTTTAAAAATATTTAAAAATATAAAACGAAGATATTTAAACTATATATTAATCATGTATAGATTTTTGGAAATTATTTTGAGTCAAATTTACTTTTGTTGACTTTTGCATATTAGTCTCGAGCATTAGGATTGTGGTACACTATGACTTGACCTAATTTGTTAGACAAATATTGACCAACACAAAAATTGACAGGCATGCATACCATTTCATAATATCCACTATCCAACTATAAATTGATTTAATAATAATCTTTGATGAACTCAATGACTCAAATGCAACGTTCTTCGAAATATGCTATGAAAGACTCCAAGTAATATCTTTAAAATGAGCAAATGCACAGCGGAAGATTTCTTTAACACCTGAGAATAAACATGCTTTAAAGTGTCAACCAAAAGGTTGGTGAGTTCATTAGTTTATCATAATCATTTATTTCCATCATTTTAATAGACCACAAGAATTTCATTTCCAGTTCTCATAAATATACGTCCCATTCATAGAGACAAAAATAATCATTCATGTGGTGAACACCTGGTAACCGACATTAACTAGATACATATAAGAATATCCCCTATCATTCTGGGATCCTCCTTCGGACATGATATAAATTTCGAAGTACTAAAGCATCCGGTACTTTGGATGGGGTTTGTTAGGCCCAATAGATCTATCTTTAGGATTCGCGTCAATTAGGGTGTCTGTTCCCTAATTCTTAGATTACCAGACTTTAATAAAAAGGGGCATATTCGATTTTGATAATTCAACCATAGAATGTAGTTTCAATTACTTGTGTCTATTTCGTCAAACATTTATAAAAATTGCGCATGTATTCTCAGCCCAAAAATATATATTGCAAAAGCATTTAAAAAGAGATTAATGAAACTCACCATACTGTATTTCATAGTAAAAATACATATAACGTCATTGAACAAGTGCAAGGTTGGCCTCGGATTCACGAACCTAAATTAATTATATATAATTATGTGTTGGTCAATATTTGTCTAAAAAATTAGGTCAAGTTATAGTGTACCAGAATCCTAATGCTCGAGACTAATATGCAAAAGTCAACATAAGTAAATTTGACTCAAAATAATTTCCAAAAATCTATACATGATTAATATATAGTTTAAATATCGTCGTTTTATATTTTTAAATATTTTTAAAAGATTTATTAGAGTAATAATATAATTTATTTATTAATAAATAAAATTTTATATTAAATTTATATAATAAAATATACTTTTATATATATTTAAGTAATAAAATTTATAAGGTTCATTTAATATCATAAAGATAATATGATAGGTATTATTAAAGTAAGTTATTACACGTAGTAAAATATATTTGTATCACATATTTATTTGATAAAATAATATCTATAATGATAGTAAGTAAAAGTTGTATTATTTTGTAATAATTATTATTATTATAAAAATATCAATATTTATAATTACTAAGATGATATTATGATAAAACGATAATTCTAATTATGATAACTTTAATATTTACGATAATTTTTAATATTATCTTTAAAATAATAATTCTATTTAAAATAATAATAATAATAATGATATTTTATAGTAACAATGACATTTCTATTAAAATGATAATTTTTGTTAAAATGATAGTTTTAATACTAACGATACTTTTAATAATAATAGTAATGATAAAAATAATAAGAATGATAATTTTATCTAAATCAATATCTTATAATATTTTAATTTCATCATGAAACTCTTACCCATTATTTCCTAATCGTTTCGTTTAATAGCTTTTAATCGTCTTTTATATCGTGTTCATAATAATGATAATAATAGTAATCAAAATAATTAGGTGTTACAAATATTTGTTTTAATTACGCTAATATTAATAATGATAGTTACTATAACATTATTCACGATAATACTAATAATTATCTTAATGATAATATAGTAATAATAATAATAACAATAACAATAACTATTTTTAAATATTGATATATATATTAATAATGATAATAATAATACTAATTATAACTTTAACGATAATAACGATAGTAATAAAAAAATAACAATTTTTAATGATAAATCCCTTTTATTGATAAAGATAATAATAATGATAATAATAAGATAAAACTAGAACGACGATAAAAACGACGATAATAATAATCATTTTTAATAAAAATATCGAAAATTCAATTGATTATAACTTCTAATCCGTTCATCGAAACCATTCGATATCTAAAGGAAAAGTTCTTAATTTTTCGCTAGCTTTCCAAGGACATGCATATCTTATACCTTATCTCAACCGCAAGTGTAACTAATTCAAGATTCAACCTAACCTGTCTAAGGGCAATATCAAAAGTACAAGCATGCATAATCCTAAATACTCGAGCACTAGTCAGGGATACACTATTAGTATGTAAAAGTTAAATTATGAGTACTCACGTATCAATATTGAGATTCAATATTGCAGGAAAGGTACGTAGACGCAACGGAAATGATAAACACTATATTGATCTCACGAGCATACCCATGAACCATACTCAATCACCTCCATAGCTATAACCCATAATTTCCTTAATCCTATCCCACTCGAAAAACAATTTCGAAATCACTCGGACAGCACTCCGTCGTAATATTTTATGTATACTAATAATATCTTGAAATAATACGGAGTAAATATATATATGTAAATCGATTGAGAGAGTTTAGAGAAAAATATTTTCAAGTTTCTATGAAATAATGAAACCTATTGAATTCTATTTATAATAGATTTTTGAATTATTAAAGTGAATTATTAAAGTATGAATTATTAAAGTGAATTATTAAAGTATGAATTATTAAAGTATGAATTATTAAAGTGAATTATTAAAGTATGAATTATTAAAGTGAATTATTAAAGTATGAATTATTAAAGTGAATTATTAAACTTAAAGTAAAGTAAAAATAAAGTAAAGGTAAAGTTTAAGTATAGTAAAAGTATAAAACTACATAATACGTATAATACGCGTATAAATATATATAATATTAATTTAAATCATTATATATATTTAATAAAATAAAATATAAATATCGTTATCTTTATCATACTAGTTAAGTAATGAGTTGTCAAAAGTGGTTCTAGATATTTATAAAAGTTATATACGTTTTAATAATAAAGTTCTTTTTAAACTGAAAACGTTTTTGTACGTTTGAAACTAAATAGATCAATCGAGTCTTTATGAGATTCAATCTTCCACTATCCTTTGTCTAGTTCTCAATGATTGACAATTTATTCTTATTTATAAATCACTTTACCATTCTTCGAATATTGTTAAAATGGAAAGATTTCTCAAATCAACGTGGGCCTTTCAACAGAGACTTGTAATCATAATTCAATATATCTGATCATTCAATCATTTGATCTTATCTTCTAATTCCATTGATAAACATTTTGAAACAGATACAATCATATAAAGTATTTAATCTAATATTTTGTTTACGTTTCAAGTTATAATATATATACACATATACATATATAATCATATTCGTTTAATGGTTCGTGAATCGTTGGAACTTGGTCGAGGTTGAATGAATGTATGAACATAGTTTAAAATTCTTGCAATTTAACTTAACAAATATTGCTTATCGTGTCGGAAACATATAAAGATTAAAGTTTAAATTTGGTTGGAAATTTCCGGGTTGTCACAGTACCTACCCGTTAAAGAAATTTCGTCCCGAAATTTGAGTGGAAAGGTCGTGAATGATAATAAGTATGTTTTCATGATGCATACGGGCTAAAAATTATAGTTTTATTATCAGCGAATAATTTGGATAAACAATCCATTTATATGAAGAGTACGAATGAAGCTAACATAGAAGAGTGAAATGAGTAAGTGTAGATTCATCTTATCATTTGACGTAGATATGATTGATTCCCAGATTTCAAGGGATTTGAAGAAAATCTTCTTAATAAGATTTGACTCTCCGATAATCAAGGGAATTAGGATCCGCTTTAAATGCGATCGTCCATTTTAATTGTTCTGTCGGAGATTTTCTTATAAATTCACCTCCTTCGTTTCCTTACAACTCACACCTTCTGTTGATGCATTTTATGCAAGTCCCTAGACATCTACGCACGTCCATTGCAGGTACAACAGTTTACAGGCCACCATGATTGTTCGTTATTATACTATCCATGTTTGTATGTGGTTACAGGAACTGCAGGAACGAGATTTAGATGTTTAACTATGTTAGACTTAGTCAGACATACGAGTGAAGCCTCACTATTACAGCTGACAGGCTCATACGCATGGTTGATGCTGAGCTAAGTCACAATTACGACCTAAATAAGAAGACACGAGTGAGTGATAATTAAAATAGAAATAACGATTTAAAGATGATTAAAATAATATTATATGTAAAGTGATATTATTATACATTTACTAATATATAGGGGTATAACAACATATTTACTAATATTAATAATGATTTAAATTTATATTAAATTTATAATTACTTTGGATGGGGCTTGTTGGGCCCGATAGATCTATCTTTAGAGTTCGCGTCAATTAGGGTGTCTGTTCCCTAATTCTTAGATTACCAGACTTAATAAAAATGGGCATATTCGATTTCGATAATTCAATCATAGAATGTAGTTTCATTTACTCGTGTCTATTTCGTAAAACAGTTATAAAAACAACGCATGTATTCTCAGCCCAAAAATATAAAGGGTAAAAAGGCAAATAAAACTCACCATACTGTATTTCGTAGTAAAAATACATATAACGTCATTGAACAAGTGCAAGGTTGGCTTCGGATTCACGAACCTAAATTAATTATATATGTTTATGTGTTGGTCAATATTTGTCTAACAAATTAGGTCAAGTCATAGTGTACCACAATCCTAATGCTCGAGACTAATATCCAAAAGTCAACAAAAGTAAATTTGACTCAAAATAATTTCCAAAAATCTATACATGATTAATATATAGTTTAAATATCTTCGTTTTATATTTTTAAATATTTTTAAAAGATTTATTAAAGTAAATAATATAATTTATTTATTAATAAATAAAATTTTATATTAAATTTATATAATAAAATATACTTTTATATATATTTAAGTAATAAAATTTATAGGGTTCATTTAATATCATAAAGATACTATGATAGGTATTATTAAAGTAAGTTATTACACGTAGTAAAATATGTTTGTATCACATATTTATTTGATAAAATAATATCTATAATGATAGTAAGTAAAAGTTGTATTATTTTGTAATAATTATTATTATTATAAAAATATCAATATTTATAATTACTAAGATGATATTATGATAAAACGATAATTCTAATTATGATAACTTTAATATTTATTATAATTTTTAATATTATCTTTAAAATAATAATTCTATTTAAAATAATAATAATAATAATAATGATATTTTATAGTAACAATGACATTTCTATTAAAATGATAATTTTTGTTAAAATGATAGTTTTAATACTAACGATACTTTTAATAATAATAGTAATGATAAAAATAATAAGAATGATAATTTTATCTAAATCAATATCTTATAATATTTTAATTTCATCATGAAACTCTTACCCATTATTTCCTAATCGCTTCGTTTAATAGCTTTTAATCGTCTTTTATATCGTGTTCATAATAATGATAATAATAGTAATCAAAATAATTAGGTGTTACAAATATTTGTTTTAATTACACTAATATTAATAATGATAGTTACTATAACATTATTAACGATAATACTAATAATTATCTTAATGATAATATAGTAATAATAATAATAACAATAACAATAACTATTTTTAAATAATGATATATATATTAATAATGATAATAATAATAATAATACTAATAATAATAATAATAATAATAATAATAATAATAATAATAATAATAATAATAATAATAATAATTGGATAATAATAATAATACTAATTATAACTTTAACGATAATAACGATAGTAATAAAAAAAATAACAATTTTTAATGATAAATCCCTTTTATTGATAAAGATAATAATAATGATAATAATAAGATAAAACTAGAACGACGATAAAAACGACGATAATAATAATCATTTTTAATAAAAATATCGAAAATTCAATTGATTATAACTTCTAATCCGTTCATCGAAACCATTCGATATCTAAAGGAAAAGTTCTTAATTTTTCGCTAGCTTTCTAAGGACATGCATATCTTATACCTTATCTCAACCGCAAGTGTAACTAATTCAAGATTCAACCTAACCTGTCTAAGGGCAATATCAAAAGTACAAGCATGCATAATCCTAAATACTCGAGCACTAGTCAGAGATACACTATTAGTATGTAAAAGTTGTATTAGTTTGTAATAATTATTATTATTATAAAAATATATATATGGGTATGCTCGTGAGGTCAATATAGTGTTTATCAATCATTCATATGGTGAACACCTGGTAACCGACATTAACTAGATACATATAAGAATATCCCCTATCATTCCGGGATCCTCCTTTGGACATGATATAAATTTCGAAGTACTAAAGCATCCGGTACTTTGGATGGGGCTTGTTGGGCCCGATAGATCTATCTTTAGAGTTCGCGTCAATTAGGGTGTCAGTTCCCTAATTCTTAGATTACCAGACTTAATAAAAATCGGCATATTCGATTTCGATAATTCAATCATAGAATGTAGTTTCATTTACTCGTGTCTATTTCGTAAAACAGTTATAAAAACAACGCATGTATTCTCAGCCCAAAAATATAAAGGGTAAAAAGGCAAATGAAACTCACCATACTGTATTTCGTAGTAAAAATACATATAACGTCATTGAACAAGTGCAAGGTTGGCTTTGGATTCACGAACCTAAATTAATTATATATATTTATGTGTTGGTCAATATTTGTCTAACAAAGTAGGTCAAGTCATAGTGTACCACAATCCTAATGCTCGAGACTAATATGCAAAAGTCAACAAAAGTAAATTTGACTCAAAATAATATTTTTAAAAGATTTATTAGAGTAAATAATATAATTTATTTATTAATAAATAAAATTTTATATTAAATTTATATAATAAAATATACTTTTATATATATTTAAGTAATAAAATTTATAGGGTTCATTTAATATCATAAAGATAATATGATAGGTATTATTAAAGTAAGTTATTACACGTAGTAAAATATGTTTGTATCACATATTTATTTGATAAAATAATATCTATAATGATAGTAAGTAAAAGTTGTATTATTTTGTAATAATTATTATTATTATAAAAATATCAATATTTATAATTACTAAGATGATATTATGATAAAACGATAATTCTAATTATGATAACTTTAATATTTACTATAATTTTTAATATTATCTTTAAAATAATAATTCTATTTAAAATAATAATAATAATAATAATGATATTTTATAGTAACAATGACATTTCTATTAAAATGATAATTTTTGTTAAAATGATAGTTTTAATACTAACGATACTTTTAATAATAATAGTAATGATAAAAATAATAAGAATGATAATTTTATCTAAATCAATATCTTATAATATTTTAATTTCATCATGAAACTCTTACCCATTATTTCCTAATCGCTTCGTTTAATAGCTTTTAATCGTATTTTATATCGTGTTCATAATAATGATAATAATAGTAATCAAAATAATTAGGTGTTACAAATATTTGTTTTAATTACACTAATATTAATAATGATAGTTACTATAACATTATTAACGATAATACTAATAATTATCTTAATGATAATATATAGTAATAATAATAATAACAATAACAATAACTATTTTTAAATAATGATATATATATTAATAATGATAATAATAATAATAATACTAATAATAATAATAATAATAATAATAATAATAATTGGATAATAATAATAATACTAATTATAACTTTAACGATAATAACGATAGTAATTAAAAAAATAACAATTTTTAATGATAAATCCCTTTTATTGATAAAGGTAATAATAATGATAATAATAAGATAAAACTAGAACGACGATAAAAACGACGATAATAATAATCATTTTTAAAAAAAATATCGAAAATTCAATTGATTTTAACTTCTAATCCGTTCATCGAAACCATTCGATATCTAAAGGAAAAGTTCTTAATTTTTCGCTAGCTTTCTAAGGACATGCATATCTTATACCTTATCTCAACCGCAAGTGTAACTAATTCAAGATTCAACCTAACCTGTCTAAGGGCAATATCAAAAGTACAAGCATGCATAATCCTAAATACTCGAGCACTAGTCAGAGATACACTATTAGTATGTAAAAGTTGTATTAGTTTGTAATAATTATTATTATTATAAAAATATATATATGGGTATGCTCGTGAGGTCAATATAGTGTTTATCAATCATTCATATGGTGAACACCTGGTAACCGACATTAACTAGATACATATAAGAATATCCCCTATCATTCCGGGATCCTCCTTCGGACATGATATAAATTTCGAAGTACTAAAGCATCCGGTACTTTGGATGGGGGTTGTTAGGCCCAATAGATCTATCTTTAGGATTCGCGTCAATTAGGGTGTCTGTTCCCTAATTCTTAGATTACCAGACTTTAATAAAAAGGGGCATATTCAATTTCGATAATTTAACCATAGAATGAAGTTTCAATTACTTGTGTCTATTTTGTCAAACATTTATAAAAGCGCATGTATTCTCAGTCCCAAAAATATAAAGGGTAAAAAGGCAAATGAAACTCACCATACTGTATTTCGTAGTAAAAATACATATAACGTCATTGAACAAGTGCAAGGTTGGCCTCGGATTCACGAACCTAAATTAATTATATATATTTATGTGTTGGTCAATATTTGTCTAACAAATTAGGTCAAGTCATAGTGTACCACAATCCTAATGCTCGAGACTAATATGCAAAAGTCAACAAAAGTAAATTTGACTCAAAATAATTTCCAAAAATCTATACATGATTAATATATAGTTTAAATATCTTCGTTTTATATTTTTAAATATTTTTAAAAGATTTATTAGAGTAAATAATATAATTTATTTATTAATAAATAAAATTTTATATTAAATTTATATAATAAAATATACTTTTATATATATTTAAGTAATAAAATTTATAGGGTTCATTTAATATCATAAAGATAATATGATAGGTATTATTAAAGTAAGTTATTACACGTAGTAAAATATGTTTGTATCACATATTTATTTGATAAAATAATATCTATAATGATAGTAAGTAAAAGTTGTATTATTTTGTAATAATTATTATTATTATAAAAATATCAATATTTATATTTACTAAGATGATATTATGATAAAACGATAATTCTAATTATGATAACTTTAATATTTACGATAATTTTTAATATTATCTTTAAAATAATAATTCTATTTAAAATAATAATAATAATAATGATATTTTATAGTAACAATGACATTTCTATTAAAATAGAAATATTTTGAAGTAGTGTTGGGAACTGAAGCATGAATTAGTATAATATAATGACACTTGATCAACGTGATTATATTACAGTAAGTCATGCTGAGTTTCTAAATGGAACGTGATGATTCACAGTGTCATACCCCGTCCAAAATCTTCCTGAACGAACACAATAACATATGGTACCATCACGATGAACTGACGTCTATATGCCTTGAACGACTCCAAATAATATCTCTAAAATGAGCAAATGCACAGCGGAAGATTTCTTTCATACCTGATAATAAACATGCTTTAAAGTGTCAACCAAAAGGTTGGTGAGTTCATTAGTTTAACATAAATAATCATTTCCTTCATTTTAATAGACCACAAGATTTTCATTTTCAGTTCTCATAAATATACGTCCCATGCATAGAGACAAAAATATCATTCATATGGATTGAACACCTGGTAATTGACATTAACTATATGCATATAAGAATATCCCCTATCATTCTGGGATCCTCCTTCGGACATGATATAAATTTCGAGGTACTAAAGCATCCGGTACTTTGGATGGGGTTTGTTAGGCCCAATAGATCTATCTTTAGGATTTGCGTCAATTAGGGTGTCTGTTCCCTAATTCTTAGATTACCAGACTTAATAAAAAGGGGCATATTCAATTTCAATAATTCAACCATATAATGTAGTTTCGATTACTTGTGTCTATTTCGTAAAACATTTATAAAAATTGCGCATGTATTCTCAGCTCAAAAATATAAAGGGTAAAAAGGCAAATGAAACTCACCTTGAGTGCACTTGAATTTATCCGCTCATTCTGACCGACAATCATCCTGGAATAATAGAAGAAGTCAACGAACTTCGCGCTCGGGTAGTGGCTTTGAAGAATATGGTGCAGAGATTACAAACACCAGCAGCAGCACCAGCAGCATAACTGTAGTGACCCGGACTTTTCCATGTTTATATATATTAATTGAGATTGATATTTACATGATTAAATGTTTCCAACATGTTAAGCAATCAAACTTGTTAAGACTTGATTAATTGAAATATGTTTCATATAGACAATTGACCACCCAAGTTGACCGGTGATTCACGAACGTTAAAACTTGTAAAAACTATATGATGACATATATATGGATATATATATAGTTAACATGATACTATGATAAGTAAACATATCATTAAGTATATTAACAATGAACTACATATGTAAAAACAAGACTACTAACTTAATAATTTTTAAACGAGACATATATGTAACGATTATCGTTGTAAAGACATTTAATGTATATATATCATATTAAGAGATATTCATACATGATAATATCATGATAATATAATAATTTAAAATCTAATTTGATATTATAAACATTGGGTTAACAACATTTAACAAGATCGTTAACCTAAAGGTTTCAAAACAACACTTACATGTAACGACTAACGATGACTTAACGGCTCAGTTAAAATGTATATACATGTAGTGTTTTAATATGTATTTATACACTTTTGAAAGACTTCAATACACTTATCAAAATACTTCTACTTAACAAAAATGCTTACAATTACATCCTCGTTCAGTTTCATCAACAATTCTACTCGTATGCACCCGTATTCGTACTCGTACAATACACAGCTTTTAGATGTATGTACTATTGGTATATACACTCCAATGATTAGCTCTTAGCAGCCCATGTGAGTCACCTAACACATGTGGGAACCATCATTTGGCAACTAGCATGAAATATCTCATAAAATTACAAAAATATGAGTAATCATTCATGACTTATTTACATGAAAACAAAATTACATATCCTTTATATCTAATCCATACACCAACGACCAAAAACACCTACAAACACTTTAATTCTTCAATTTTCTTCATCTAATTAATCTCTCTGAAGTTCTATCTTCAAGTTCTAAGTGTTCTTCATAAATTCTACAAGTTCTAGTTACATAAAATCAAGAATACTTTCAAGTTTGCTAGCTCACTTCCAATCTTGTAAGGTGATCATCCAACCTCAAGAAATCTTTGTTTCTTACAGTAGGTTATCATTCTAATACAAGGTAATAATCATATTCAAACTTTGGTTCAATTTCTATAACTATAACAATCTTATTTCAAGTGATGATCTTACTTGAACTTGTTTTCGTGTCATGATTCTGCTTCAAGAACTTCGAGCCATCCAAGGATCCGTTGAAGCTAGATCCATTTTTATATTTTCTAGTAGGTTTATCCAAGGAACTTAAGGTAGTAATGATGTTCATAACATCATTCGATTCATACATATAAAGCTATCTTATTCGAAGGTTTAAACTTGTAATCACTAGAACATAGTTTAGTTAATTCTAAACTTGTTCGCAAACAAAAGTTAATCCTTCTAACTTGACTTTAAAAATCAACTAAACACATGTTCTATATCTATATGATATGCTAACTTAATGATTTAAAACCTGGAAACACGAAAAACACCGTAAAACCGGATTTACGCCGTCGTAGTAACACCGCGGGCTGTTTTGGGTTAGTTAATTAAAAACTATGATAAACTTTGATTTAAAAGTTGTTATTCTGGAAAAATGATTTTTATTATGAACATGAAACTATATCCAAAAATTATGGTTAAACTCAAAGTGGAAGTATGTTTTCTAAAATGGTCATCTAGACGTCGTTCTTTCGACTGAAATGACTACCTTTACAAAAATGACTTGTAACTTATTTTTCCGACAATAAACCTATACTTTTTCTATTTAGATTCATAAAATAGAGTTCAATATGAAACCATAGCAATTTGAGTCACTCAAAACGGATTTAAAATGAAGAAGTTATGGGTAAAACAAGATTGGATAATTTTTCTCATTTTAGCTACGTGAAAATTGGTAACAAATCTATTCCAACCATAACTTAATCAACTTGTATTGTATATTATGTAATCTTGAGATACCATAGACACGTATACAATGTTTCGACCTATCATGTCGACACATCTATATATATTTCGGAACAACCATAGACACTCTATATGTGAATGTTGGAGTTAGCTATACAGGGTTGAGGTTGATTCCAAAATATATATAGTTTGAGTTGTGATCAATACTGAGATACGTATACACTGGGTCGTGGATTGATTCAAGATAATATTTATCGATTTATTTCTGTACATCTAACTGTGGACAACTAGTTGTAGGTTACTAACGAGGACAGCTGACTTAATAAACTTAAAACATCAAAATATATTAAAAGTGTTGTAAATATATTTTGAACATACTTTGATATATATGTATATATTGTTATAGGTTTGTGAATCAACCAGTGGCCAAGTCTTACTTCCCGACGGAGTAAAAATCTGTGAAAGTGAGTTATAGTCCCACTTTTAAAATCTAATATTTTTGGGATGAGAATACATGCAGGTTTTATAAATGATTTACAAAATAGACACAAGTACGTGAAACTACATTCTATGGTTGAATTATTGAAATCGAATATGCCCCTTTTTATTAAGTCTGGTAATCTAAGAATTAGGGAACAGACACCCTAATTGACGCGAATCCTAAAGATAGATCTATTGGGCCTAACAAACCCCATCCAAAGTACCGGATGCTTTAGTACTTCGAAATTTATATCATATCCGAAGGGTGTCCCGGAATGATGGGGATATTCTTATATATGCATCTTGTTAATGTCGGTTACCAGGTGTTCACCATATGAATGATTTTTATCTCTATGTATGGGATGTGTATTGAAATATGAAATCTTGTGGTCTATTATTATGATTTGATATATATAGGTTAAACCTATAACTCACCAACATTTTTGTTGACGTTTTAAGCATGTTTATTCTCAGGTGATTATTAAGAGCTTCCGCTGTCGCATACTTAAATAAGGACGAGATTTGGAGTCCATGCTTGTATGATATTGTGTAAAAACTGCATTCAAGAAACTTATTTTGTTGTATCATATTTGTATTGTAAACCATTATGTAATGGTCGTGTGTAAACAGGATATTTTAGATTATCATTATTTGATAATCTACGTAAAGCTTTTTAAACCTTTATTTATGAAATAAAGGTTATGGTTTGTTTTAAAAATGAATGCAGTCTTTGAAAAACGTCTCATATAGAGGTCAAAACCTCGCAACGAAATCAATTAATATGGAACGTTTTTAATCAATAAGAACGGGACATTTCAGTTGGTATCTGAGCGTTGGTCTTAGAGAACCGGAATTTTGCATTAGTGTGTCTTATCGAGTTTGTTAGGATGCATTAGTGAGTCTGGACTTCGACCGTGTTTACTTGAAAAATGATTGCTTAACAAATTTTGTTGGAAACTATATATTTTTAACATGTGAATATTAGGTGATATATTAATCTCTTAACGCGTTTGATATTATGTAATAGATGTCTACCTCTAGAACAAGTCCCATTGACTCACCTAATAATAATGAAGAGTCAAATGTAAATTGGAATGATTCATGGACTGATTCACAAATTCCCGAAGAGGAACCGGAAGAAGAGTCGGAACCGGAAGAAGAATCGGAACCGGAAGAAGAATCGGAACCGGATGAAGAAATAGAACCGGTGGGGGAAATAATAAAACGGTTAAGTAAAAGAAAATCCTCAACCAACCGACCAAGGTTAATTATGGTCAATGGTGTTTCCGCCAAGGAAGCAAAATATTGGGAGGATTACCAATTCTCCGATGAATCGGATTCCGACGAGAATTCCGATGATGTTATAGAAATTACCCCAACTGAATTTAAAAAAGCAAAAGAAAATAATAAGGGAAAGGGCATAAAAATAGAGAAATCTAATTCCAACCCCGATGAACTTTATATGTATCGTCAACCCCCGAAGTCCTTAAGTTGTAACAATGACCCGGGAACCTCTAAACCACCAGGTTTTTCTAAACCAATGTGGAAAACGACGGCTCGTATTAGGGGAACATCATATATCCCTAGAAACTTGGCAAAACGAACCAAAACCGAAGAAGAAGAAACAAGCGAGTCGGAATAAGATAGTTGTATTCGTGTGGTGTAATATATGTAATATAGTGTGCTTATGCTTTATGATATATGTAAAAATTGCTTGTATTAATAAGTATTTTTTTTATGAATCTAACTCTTGTCTATTTTACAGTATAAAAACACAAAATGGATAGACAACCCAATATTTTAAGAGACCTACCCGGAGACATGATTGATGAAATCTTGTCTAGAGTCGGTCAGAATTCTTCGGCACAACTATTTAAGGCGAGATCAGTTTGTAAGACATTCGAAGAACGTTCCAAGAATGCCTTGGTTTATAAAAGGCTTTCGTTCGAAAGATGGGGGATATCACATTGGGAAATCCATAAGTTACGATGTGTTTACTTTGACGCATATATTGCGGGGAACCCAAATGCTATTTTACGCAATGGGTTAAGAAATTATTTTGACTCAATATATCTGAATATTGGACTTCGTGATTTAGAAAAAGTGGCTAACATGCAACATAAAGAAGCATGTTATGCTTACGGATTAGTAATGTTCGCTTCTCACCAAAGTGAGAACAAGAACATCGGGCTACAACTATTAAACAAAACGTTCCCACAAGTGACGGGTTTGGTAATTGGGGTAAGAAATGAGGTTTTTAGATTGTTACGGGACTGTTGGACATTACGTAACCCTCGTCCCTTTGACGACGTTACAACACGCTGTCTTATCAACGGCCATAATGGTTATGTTCCACAAGACCAAGGATGGGAAGTAGTCCTAGTAAAACCAGAATGCATGACTTGTTTCTGGACGTATGAATTACGTGTCTTTATTGCCTTTGCTGAACGACTTGTGTACTAGCTAGAATTATCTTCACAACCATCTTGTATCGAATTTATTGTGTGCTATATTTCATGCTATATGTAAAATAAGCGGTATTGTAAGTTTGTAAAATATTGTGTAAAAGTTTGAACGCGAAATATTATTATAATCAGTTATTCATATAGAATTGTAGTAGTTGAATTGTATATTAGCTACTAAGTATGAACTTAACGGGTAGGTACTACCCGAATTTAAACTTATAAAACGCTAATATGAAGAAAAAGCTTTTATAAATGAGTTCATATTATGCTACGAAATACTATTAACTACTCTTAATATTCTGTATGATTAACTTGTTAAATTTGACTATTTTGAAGGAAATGGCACCGACTACTCGACACACCGTGAATATGAATGAAGAGGAATTCCGTACTTTTCTAGCTTCAAACATAGCCGCAGTACAGGCTGCGCTACATACCAACAATAACCTGGGATCTAGCAGTACAGAAAATCGTGTAGGATGCACCTACAAAGAATTCACTGCCTGCAAACCTTTGGAATTTGATGGAACCGAAGGACCGATCGGATTGAAATGGTGGACCGAGAAGGTCGAATCGGTGTTTGCCATAAGTAAGTGTACTGAATAGGACAAAGTAAAGTACGCTACGCATACCTTCACAGGTTCTGCGTTAACATGGTGGAATACCTATCTAGAGCAAGTGGGACAAGACGATGCGTACGCACTACCGTGGTCAGCATTCAAGCACTTGATGAACGAGAAGTACCGTCCCAGAACCGAGGTCAATAAGCTCAAGATAGAACTTAGAGGGTTACGAACCCAAGGATTTGATATTACCACGTACGAAAGACGATTCACAGAATTGTGCCTATTGTGTCCGGGAGCATTCGAAGATGAGGAAGAGAAGATCGATGCGTTTGTGAAAGGATTACCGGAAAGAATCCAAGAAGATATAAGTTCACACGAGCCCGCCTCCATACAACAGGCATGTAGAATGGCTCACAAACTAGTGAACCAGATTGAAGAAAGGATTAAAGAACAGACTGCTGAAGAGGCCAATGTGAAGCAAGTCAAAAGAAAGTGGGAGGAAAACGGTGATAAGAATCACCAATACAACAACAACAGCAATTATAACAATAATCGCAACAATTATCCCAACAATCGCAACATCAATCGCAACTACAACAAACGGCCCAACAACAACAACAACAACAACAACAACAACAGCAACTACAACAATCATCCCAACAATAATAATAACCGCAACAACAACAACAATCAGAAGCAGCTATGCCAAAGGTGTGAAAAGTATCACTCGGGGTTCTGCACCAAATTTTGCAACAAGTGTAAAAGAAATGGTCATAGCGCGGCGAAGTGTGAGGTCTACGGACCAGGGGTTAATAGAACGAAAGGAACAAATGGTGTCGGAACGAGTAATGGCGGAGCAAGTAGTGTCGGAGCAAGTTATGCCAATGTAGTTTGTTATAAATGTGGAAAACCGGGCCACATTATTAGAAATTGCCCGAACCAGGAGAACACGAATGGACAAGGCCGCGGAAGAGTTTTCAATATTAATGCGGCAGAGGCACAGGAAGACCCGGAGCTTGTTACGGGTACGTTTCTTATTGACAATAAACCTGCTTACGTTTTATTTGATTCGGGTGCGGATAGAAGCTATATGAGTAGAGATTTTTGTGCTAAATTAAGTTGTCCATTGACGCCTTTGGATAGTAAATTTTTACTCGAATTAGCAAATGGTAAATTAATTTCAGCAGATAATATATGTCGGAATCGAGAAATTAAACTGGTTAGCGAAACATTTAAGATTGATTTGATACCAGTAGAGTTAGGGAGTTTTGATGTGATAATCGGTATGGACTGGTTGAAAGAAGTGAAAGCAGAGATCGTTTGTTACAAAAATGCAATTCGCATTATACGAGAAAAAGGAAAACCCTTAATGGTGTACGGAGAAAAGGGCAACACGAAGCTACATCTTATTAGTAATTTGAAGGCACAAAAACTAATAAGAAAAGGTTGCTATGCTGTTCTAGCACACGTCGAGAAAGTACAAACTGAAGAAAAGAGCATCAATGATGTTCCCATTGCAAAAGAATTTCCCGATGTATTTCCGAAAGAATTACCGGGATTACCCCCACATCGATCCGTTGAATTTTAAATAGATCTTGTACCAGGAGCTGCACCAATAGCTCGTGCTCCTTACAGACTCGCACCCGGCGAGATGAAAGAACTGCAAAGCCAATTACAAGAACTTTTAGAGCGTGGTTTCATTCGACCAAGCACACCACCGTGGGGAGCTCCTGTTTTGTTTGTCAAGAAGAAAGATGGTACATTCAGGTTGTGTATCGACTACCGAGAGTTGAACAAACTTACCATCAAGAACCGCTACCCACTACCGAGAATCGACGACTTATTTGATCAACTACAAGGCTCGTCTGTTTATTCAAAGATTGACTTACGTTCCGGGTATCATCAAATGCGGGTGAAAGAAGATGATATTCCAAAGACTGCTTTCAGAACACGTTACGGTCATTACGAGTTTATGGTCATGGCGTTTGGTTTAACTAATGCACCAGCTGTGTTCATGGACCTTATGAACCGAGTGTGTGGACCATACCTTGACAAGTTTGTCATTGTTTTCATTGATGACATACTTATTTACTCAAAGAATGACCAAGAACACGGTGAACATTTGAGAAAGGTGTTAGAAGTATTGAGGAAGGAAGAATTGTACGCTAAGTTTTCAAAGTGTGCATTTTGGTTGGAAGAAGTTCAATTCCTCGGTCACATAGTGAACAAAGAAGGTATTAAGGTGGATCCGGCAAAGATAGAAACTGTTGAAAAGTGGGAAACCCCGAATACTCCGAAACACATATGCCAGTTTTTAGGACTAGCCGGTTACTATAGAAGGTTCATCCAAGACTTTTCCAGAAGAGCAAAACCCTTGACCGCATTAACGCATAAAGGGAAGAAATTTGAATGGAATGATGAACAAGAGAAAGTGTTTCAGTTATTGAAGAAAAAGCTAACTACGGCACCTATATTGTCATTGCCTGAAGGGAATGATGATTTTGTGATTTATTGTGACGCATCAAAGCAAGGTCTCGGTTGTGTATTAATGCAACGAACGAAGGTGATTGCTTATGCGTCTAGACAATTGAAGATTCACGAACAAAATTATACGACGCATGATTTGGAATTAAGCGCGGTTGTTTTTGCATTAAAGACTTGGAGGCACTACTTATATGGGGTCAAAAGTATTATATATACCGACCACAAAAGTCTTCAACACATATTTAATCAGAAACAACTGAATATGAGGCAGCGTAGTTGGATTGAATTGTTGAATGATTATGACTTTGAGATTCGTTACCACCCGGGGAAGGCAAATGTGGTAGCCGATGCCTTGAGCAGGAAGGACAGAGAACCCATTCGAGTAAAATCTATGAATATAATGATTCATAATAACCTTACTACTCAAATAAAGGAGGCGCAACAAGGAGTTTTAAAAGAGGGAAATTTAAAGGATGAAATACCCAAAGGATCGGAGAAGCATCTTAATATTCGGGAAGACGGAACCCGGTATAGGGCTGAAAGGATTTGGGTACCAAAATTTAGAGATATGAGAGAAATGGTACTTAGAGAAGCTCATAAAACCAGATACTCAATACATCCTGGAACGGGGAAGATGTACAAGGATCTCAAGAAACATTTTTGGTGGCCGGGTATGAAAGCCGATGTTGCTAAATACGTAGGAGAATGTTTGACGTGTTCTAAGGTCAAAGCTGAGCATCAGAAACCATCAGGTCTACTTCAACAACCCGAAATCCCAGAATGGAAATGGGAAAACATTACCATGGATTTCATCACTAAATTGCCAAGGACTGCAAGTGGTTTTGATACTATTTGGGTAATAGTTGATCGTCTCACCAAATCAGCACACTTCCTGCCAATAAGAGAAGATGACAAGATGGAGAAGTTAACACGACTGTATTTGAAGGAAGTCGTCTCCAGACATGGAATACCAATCTCTATTATCTCTGATAGGGATGGCAGATTTATTTCAAGATTCTGGCAGACATTACAGCAAGCATTAGGAACTCGTCTAGACATGAGTACTGCCTATCATCCACAAACTGATGGGCAGAGTAAAAGGACGATACAAACGCTTGAAGACATGCTACGAGCATGTGTTATTGATTTCGGAAACAGTTGGGATCGACATCTACCGTTAGCAGAATTTTCCTACAACAACAGCTACCATTCAAGCATTGAGATGGCGCCGTTTGAAGCACTTTATGGTAGAAAGTGCAGGTCTCCGATTTGTTGGAGTGAAGTGGGGGATAGACAGATTACGGGTCCGGAGATTATACAAGAAACTACCGAGAAGATCATCCAAATTCAACAATGATTGAAAACTTCCCAAAGTCGACAAAAGAGCTACGCTGACATTAAAAGAAAAGATATAGAATTTGAAATTGGAGAGATGGTCATGCTTAAAGTTGCACCTTGGAAAGGCGTTGTTCGATTTGGTAAACGAGGGAAATTAAATCCAAGGTATATTGGACCATTCAAGATTATTGATCGTGTCGGACCAGTAGCTTACCGACTTGAGTTACCTCAACAACTCGCGGCTGTACATAACACTTTCCACGTCTCGAATTTGAAGAAATGTTTTGCTAAAGAAGATCTCACTATTCCGTTAGATGAAATCCAAATCAACGAAAAACTTCAATTCATCGAAGAACCCGTCGAAATAATGGATCGTGAGGTTAAAAGACTTAAGCAAAACAAGATACCAATTGTTAAGGTTCGATGGAATGCTCGTAGAGGACCCGAGTTCACCTGGGAGCGTGAAGATCAGATGAAGAAGAAATACCCGCATCTATTTCCAGAAGATTCGTCAACACCTTCAACAGCTTAAAATTTCGGGACGAAATTTATTTAACGGGTAGGTACTGTAGTGACCCGAACTTTTCCATGTTTATATATATTAATTGAGATTGATATTTACATGATTAAATGTTTCCAACATGTTAAGCAATCAAACTTGTTAAGACTTGATTAATTGAAATATGTTTCATATAGACAATTGACCACCCAAGTTGACCGGTGATTCACGAACGTTAAAACTTGTAAAAACTAAATGATGACATATATATGGATATATATATATATATATATATTTAACATGATACTATGATAAGTAAACATATCATTAAGTATATTAACAATGAACTACATATGTAAAAACAAGACTACTAACTTAATGATTTTTAAACGAGACATATATGTAACGATTATCGTTGTAAAGACATTTAATGGATATATATCATATTAAGAGATATTCATACATGATAATATCATAATTTAAAATCTCATTTGATATTATAAACATTGGGTTAACAACATTTAACAAGATCGTTAACCTAAAGGTTTCAAAACAACATTTACATGTAACGACTAACGATGACTTAACGACTCAGTTAAAATGTATATACATGTAGTGTTTTAATATGTATTTATACACTTTTGAAAGACTTTAATACACTTATCAAAATACTTCTACTTAACAAAAATGCTTACAATTACATCCTCGTTCAGTTTTATCAACAATTCTACTCGTATGCACCCGTATTTGTACTCGTACAATACACAGCTTTTAGATGTATGTACTATTGGTATATACACTCCAATGATCAGCTCTTAGCAGCCCATGTGAGTCACCTAACACATGTGGGAACCATCATTTGGCAACTAGCATGAAATATCTCATAAAATTACAAAAATATGAGTAATCATTCATGACTTATTTACATGAAAACAAAATTACATATCCTTTATATCTAATCCATACACCAACGACCAAAAACACCTACAAACACTTTCATTCTTCAATTTTATTCATCTAATTGATCTCTCTCAAGTTCTATCTTCAAGTTCTAAGTATTCTTCATATATTCTACAAGTTCTAGTTACATAAAATCAAGAATACTTTCAAGTTTGCTAGCTCACTTCCAATCTTGTAAGGTGATCATCCAACCTCAAGAAATCTTTGTTTCTTACAGTAGGTTATCATTCTAATACAAGGTAACAATCATATTCAAACTTTGGTTCAATTTCTATAACTATAACAATCTTATTTCAAGTGATGATCTTACTTGAACTTGTTTTCGTGTCATGATTCTGCTTCAAGAACTTCGAGCCATCCAAGGATCCGTTAAAGCTCGATCCATTTTTCTCTTTTCCAGTATGTTTATCCAAGGAACTTAAGGTAGTAATGATGTTCATAACATCATTCGATTCATACATATAAAGCTATCTTATTCGAAGGTTTAAACTTGTAATCACTAGAACAAAGTTTAGTTAATTCTAAACTTGTTCGCAAACAAAAGTTAATCCTTCTAACTTGACTTTTAAAATCAACTAAACACATGTTCTATATCTATATGATATGCTAACTTAATGATTTAAAACCTGGAAACACGAAAAACACCGTAAAACCGGATTTACGCCGTCGTAGTAACACCGCGGGCTGTTTTGGGTTAGTTAATTAAAAACTATGATAAACTTTGATTTAAAAGTTGTTATTCTGAGAAAATGATTTTTATTATGAACATGAAACTATATCCAAAAATTATGGTTAAACTCAAAGTGGAAGTATGTTTTCTAAAATGGTCATCTAGACGTCGTTCTTTCGACTGAAATGACTACCTTTACAAAAACGACTTGTAACTTATTTTTCCGACTATAAACCTATACTTTTTCTGTTTAGATTCATAAAATAGAGTTCAATATGAAACCATAGCAATTTTATTCACTCAAAACGGATTTAAAATGAAGAAGTTATGGGTAAAACAAGATTGGATAATTTTTCTCATTTTAGCTACGTGAAAATTGGTAACAAATCTATTCCAACCATAACTTAATCAACTTGTATTGTATATTATGTAATCTTGAGATACCATAGACACGTATACAATGTTTCGACCTATCATGTCGACACATCTATATATATTTCGGAAGAACCATAGACACTCTATATGTGAATGTTGGATTTAGCTATACAGGGTTGAGGTTGATTCCAAAATATATATAGTTTGAGTTGTGATCAATACTGAGATACGTATACACTGGGTCGTGGATTGATTCAAGATAATATTTATCGATTTATTTCTGTACATCTAACTGTGGACAACTAGTTGTAGGTTACTAACGAGGACAGCTGACTTAATAAACTTAAAACATCAAAATATATTAAAAGTGTTGTAAATATATTTTGAACATACTTTGATATATATGTATATATTGTTATAGGTTCGATAATCAACCAGTGGCCAAGTCTTACTTCCCGACGAAGTAAAAATCTGTGAAAGTGAGTTATAGTCCCACTTTTAAAATCTAATATTTTTGGGATGAGAATACATGCAGGTTTTATAAATGATTTACAAAATAGACACAAGTACGTGAAACTACATTCTATGGTTGAATTATCGAAATCGAATATGCCCCTTTTTATTAAGTCTGGTAATCTAAGAATTAGGGAACAGACACCCTAATTGACGCGAATCCTAAAGATAGATCTATTGGGCTTAACAAACCCCATCCAAAGTACCGGATGCTTTAGTACTTCGAAATTTATATCATATCCGAAGGGTGTCCCGGAATGATGGGGATATTCTTATATATGCATCTTGTTAATGTCGGTTACCAGGTGTTCACCATATGAATGATTTTTATCTCTATGTATGGGATGTGTATTGAAATATGAAATCTTGTGGTCTATTATTATGATTTGATATATATAGGTTAAACCTATAACTCACCAACATTTTTTTTGACGTTTTAAGCATGTTTATTCTCAGGTGATTATTAAGAGCTTCCGCTGTCGCATACTTAAATAAGGACGAGATTTGGAGTCCATGCTTGTATGATATTGTGTAAAAACTGCATTCAAGAAACTTATTTTGTTGTAACATATTTGTATTGTAAACCATTATGTAATGGTTGTGTGTAAACAGGATATTTTAGATTATCATTATTTGATAATCTACGTAAAGCTTTTTAAACCTTTATTGATGAAATAAAGGTTATGGTTTGTTTTAAAATGAATGCAGTCTTTGAAAAACGTCTCATATAGAGGTCAAAACCTCGCAACGAAATCAATTAATATGGAACGTTTTTAATCAATAAGAACGGGACATTTCACCAACAATAATAACTGACGAAGTATTAATTCATAACTTCATTGGAGAAACATTCCGCAGCGATTATATAATCTCTAAAGTCTTAGAGATTATCTAATCTAGCCCTAACCATAAATCAGTTAAGCGAACCAAAATGATAGAAGGAAGAGTAGAAACTCTGACAAAAATGGTGTGTGATTAACAAGTTAAAATTGTTTTACCAACAGCATCAACAGTACCGTCAACGTCACCAGCATCGTCAGTACAGTCAACACTAGAATTAACAACACCTATAATATCACAAACTCCGTCAGTTCAAGAATTACTGTGGACATCATTAAGAATCAATAACGTGTATATTGTATCAACAAGTTATGAAGAATTAACTCATTCCCTCTGAAGAAATTATATATATTATATATATATATTTATATATATATATATATATATATATATATATATATATATATATATATATATATATATATATATATTGAAATAAAAAATAAATCTTTTCGTGCTAAGCTATTGTGTGTGAATCTTAACTACTCGGTTAATTCATATTACAAATATGCAATAATGTACGTCCCTCGCCCGCAACTTAACCATCGTTAACTACAATCTCTGTCTCAATTCAACAAGTTCCAATTCCTAATAAATCAAGTATATATTTGATTTTACACTTCATTATTGATGTAACCGAAACTTTTCAGATAACATCATTCGTATTTTGCGAAGTTCACAAGAATTTAACGAAAACCAACATCACATCTCAACAAATAACGAAGTATTGATTCATAATTTCAATATTATTGAAGAAATACTTATGTAACCTCTAAAGCCTTCAAGGAATTATACAATTCTAGTTCCAACCGTAAATCGAATGAGTTTAATTTAGTATTAACTCATTAAAATCTATGTTACATCTGAGGAGAATATATACATATATATTTTCATAAAGACTGTAATAAAATTCTTATGTACAAAATATTAATTGTGAAAATTTTTTAACGGGTAGGTAATACCCGAGAGAGATATATAAATTCACAATTAATATGTTACATTCTTCGAATTAGATTAAGCAAATTATCAATTATACTTCCTACTTTCACAATAATATACATTCTTTCATAGAAATCAAAACAACCATACTCATTCAAACCCAATTACATATTCTGATTTTAAAATCTCAGAATTCAATTCGAGATATAACCGGTACCATCACTATTAGATTCCTACATCTTTCAAAGCTATACTTTGACTTCAAAAGTGTGTTAGAACATCAAATGTATACAAATGATTACAATCTGTGTTCAAACCCTTCGAAAATCTCTGAAGACACTTCAAATAATGAGCAATCGAGATGATGATCCAACCACATATTACCCACAGTTATGTACTTAAAAAGCTCTCGAAACCAAAGTCATAATTCAACACATATCTGTGTCAGATCTTTTGGCATTTATTAGCCAAAATAACCTTGCAATTCCTTTGCAAAGTAGCAAATTATATCACAGTTCCAGCAAGACAACTTCAATTTTTTCATTCGGAGTAGCCTTATCATAATTTTGATATATGTGATTACCCTTTTGTTACCGGAGAACCTTTCATATTCTACCACATTAGCAATAAACTTACCAACAACTTCACTGATCTTGGGCATTCTGAAGAATCTTTATATTTATCGAAACCTCATCATTTACTCATCTGCCTCTTGTAACGAGAATTGCCATACGAATCATTGGGAATTAGCAATCCGTATTTTGAAATCTCACAGCATGTTGACGCCAACAGTTATACATAACGTCTATTTCCAAGGCTTACATACTTCGAATGAGAAGTTTCTGAAAAACACTCTGAACCGCGAACTAGTTCTCGAAATACTGACGAAGCAACAAAAACTGTAAACGACCTTAGCAGTAAAAAGTTTGATGATAAAGATTAGTGTATTAACAAAGCTCAGAAATAGAGAAGTTTTGGAACTGGAAAACGGATTGAGCAAAGTATGAAGGAGGCTGTGGACAAATCACAAAGACTGAACCTGCCTTCAAAGAATCCAAATTATTCAGTGTCTGCTGAAGTCATTAACGAATACATTGCTCCTGACACTAAACCCTTACAGACAATATTCTTCATCATCCTCTGATATTAGAAATTCTAAGATATCATCGTATCTTTCATTATAAATATCCTCCATATTTCTGAAGATATTTCCATAACTATTCTTATCTGGAATCATTTATCTCTTTGCGCTATCTGTATTACATCAAAAAGGAAACTGTTTAGTTCCTATACTCTGTAACACCCCAGCTTAACATGACCACAATATTGTCCGCTTTGCCCGTAGGCGCACGGCTTTTTCTTGGCGACCACACACGAGAAGCACTTTCCCAGGAGGTCACCCATCCTGGTAGTGCTCTCGCCCGAGCACGCTTAACTGCAGCGTACTCACACATCTGCTCTGCCTGTGGTCCCAAAACGCGTTGTATCATTTAAGCGTGAGTATTACCTTATAATCCCATGATCACTCATGTTCGTGGGCGATGTGGGATTTGCCTAGGGTGTTACATTCACCCCCCTTAGGGACTCATCGTCCTCGATGAGGTTTGCCCCACCACCCCCAACGGCACATGAGTGGCTCTGATACCATTCTGTAACACCCCAGCTTAACATGACCACAATATTGTCCGCTTTGCCCGTAGGCGCACGGCTTTTTCTTGGCGACCACACACGAGAAGCACTTTCCCAGGAGGTCACCCATCCTGGTAGTGCTCTCGCCCGAGCACGCTTAACTGCAGCGTACTCACACATCTGCTCTGCCTGTGGTCCCAAAACGCGTTGTATCATTTAAGCGTGAGTATTACCTTATAATCCCATGATCACTCATGTTCATGGGCGATGTGGGATTTGCCTAGGGTGTTACATACTCTGTAAACCTTTGAGTTTAAAATATGAATGTTTTTGAAGTAGTGTTGGAAACTGAAGCATGAGTTAGTGTAATATAATGACACTTGATCAACGTGATTATATTACAGTAATTCATGCTGAGTTTCTAAATGAAATGTGATGATTCACAGATCATAACATCATCATGTGCCATGTTATACGACTATTGTATTCTATTTAACCTCTAAAATATCAAGAAAATATTTCTTGATGATTCGGCCTTTTACAAGGTATTCTAGTAATTTGACAAGTCAAGATCGTGCCATCACAATTTCCTTCCTAGAACATTAACAATGTTCATTCCGAAATTCATATCTGTGAATTCTGGACCATTACAAGCAGTGCTTAATCGCAAGAAGAAGAAACGAAAGGACAAAACTCCGAAATAGAAATTGGGGTATAAATTGCAGCAAATAAAAGAGAGCATTAACTGTGGATGACAATGATTATAGAAGATAGAAACAGAGACTTTGAAATATAAGGGAAGATATAAAGCCCAACGACAAACCAAAAATTATAAACCATATATATATCGATGCATATAGCAATATAAAGACACGAGAGAACTAGAAACACTATAAACCCAAGAGTATAGTATAAGTAAATAGATTCTTCCGGTGGTAGATGAAAAAGAAGAATGACCGATATGAAAGTTATAAGTATATCGAGAATCAGAACTGGATGGAGCATATTGATGAATACTTTAAAATATGAGTTGAGGGGGAAAGAATAGAAGGTGATGAAACATGACTAGGAACTTAGAAATCAACAGATTTAACACACACAATGATGGAATAAGTAAATCAAACCCTCTAGTGAATAGGTTAAGCTTTTTGGGATTAATTTAGTCATATCACAACTAAATCAAGTGTGATTAGATCAACACCTAGAGCTATTATTCACCACCTGGGTGATTTGGGTTGAGAGAGAATCGGAGGAGCTCACCAGATCTGAGTGTGTGTAACAAATGAGAGGCTTAACCTAAAATGAAGAACATAAGACTTTATATACCCCTGCTGTTGACTCACCCGTATGATTCATCCATCACACATACGAGTTGGCTTTATCAGCCATACGGGTGATCACTCACTCGTGTCTTCTCATTTAGGTTGTAATTGTGACTTAGCTCAGCATCAACCGTGCGTATGATCCTGTCAGCCGTACGAGTGAGGCTTCACTCGGACGTCTGACTAAGTCTAACATAGTCAAACATCCAAATCTCGTTCCTGCAGTTGCTATAACCACATACAAACACGGATAGGATAATAACGAATGATCATGGTAGCCTGTAAACTGTTGTACCTGCAATGGACGTGGGTAGATGTCTAGGGACTTGCGTAAAATGTATCAACAGAAGGTGTGAGTTGTAAGAAAACGAAGGAGGTGAATTTATAAGAAAATCTCCCACAGAAGAATTAAAATGGACGATCGCATTTAAAGCGGATCCTAATTCCTTTTGTTACCGGAGAATCAAATCGTATTACAAAGATTTTCTTCAAATCCCTTGAAATCTGGAAATCAATCATATCTACGTCAAATGATAAGATGAATCTACACTTACTCATTTCACTCTTCTATGTTAGCTTCATTCGTACTCTTCATATAAATGGATTGTTTATCCAAATTATTCGCTGATGATAAAACTCTAATTTTCAGCCTGTATGCATCATGAAAACATACTTATTATCATTCGCGACCTTTCCACTCAAATTTCGGGACGAAATTTCTTTAACGGGTAGGTACTGTGACAACCCGGAAATTTCCAACCAAATTTAAACTTTATCTTTATATTATTCCGACAAGATAAGCAAAGTTTGTTAAGTTAAATCTCAAGAATTTTAAATTGTGTTCATACATTCATTATAACCTCGACCAAATTCTGATGATTCACGAACCGTTATATATAAATAAATATGTTTATATATGTATATATATATTATAACTTGAGAATATTAATAAAGTATTAAACGTATAATACTTTACATGAACGTATTTGTTTCAATATGTTTATCGATGGAATTAGAAGATAATATCAAATGATTGATTTATCAGATACATTATGATATGATTACGGGTCTATGTTATGAGGTCCACTGTGTTTAAGAAATCTATTCTTTTTGACAACATTCGGAAAATGGTAAAGTGATTTATAAGTAAGAACGTGAAGTGTAAATAACTTAGATGTTGGATATCGACAAGTTATGTAACTCGACATTTTTCATTAAGATGATTTCATACGTTTATTTAACCTTTGAACTTTATCCCATGCTTCACCAACAAACTGTAATTTAAAAACTTGAAACCTATTATGAATATATATGATTCTACTTTTCTAAAACATTTTATGATATAACGATTTCCATTATTTTAACCTTTAAACAAAATGATTCTTAAAAATATATTTGGTTTTGGAAAAAAAAATTATTATATTTATTTGATTTAGTTTCAAACGTACAAAAACGTTTTCAGTTTAAAAAGAACTTTATTATTAAAACGTATATAACTTTTATAAATATCTAGAACCACTTTTGACAACTCATTACTTAACCAGTATGATAAAGATAACGATATTTATATTTTATTTTATTAAATATATATAACGATTTAAATTAATATTATATATATTTATACGCGTATTATACGTACATAGTTTTATACTTTTACTATACTTAAACTTTACCTTTACTTTATTTTTACTTTACTTTAACTTTAATAATTCATACTTTAATAATTCACTTTAATAATTCAAACTTTAATAATTTACTTTAATAATTCATACTTTAATAATTCACTTTAATAATTCATACTTTAATAATTCACTTTAATAATTTAAAAATCTATTATAAATAGAATTCAATAGGTTTCATTATTTCATAAGAAACTTGAAAATATTTTTCTCTAAACTCTCTCAATCGATTTACATATATATATTTACTCCGTATTATTTCAAGATATTATTAGTATACATAAAATATTACGTCAGAGTGCTGTCCTAGTGATTTCAAAATTGTTTTTCGAGTGGGATTGGATTAAGGAAATTATGGGTTATAGCTATGGAGGTGATTGGATATGGTTCATGGGTATGCTCGTGAGATCAATATAGTGTTTATCATCTCCGTTGCGTCTACGTACCTTTCCTGCAATATTGAATCTCAATATTGATACGTGAGTACTCATAATTTAACTTTTACATACTAATAGTGTATCCCTGACTAGTGCTCGAGTATATAGGATTATGCATGTTTGTACTTTTGATATTGCCTTTAGTTAGGTTATGTTGAATCCTGAATTAGTTATATATGCAACTGAGATAAGGTATAAGATATGCATGTCGTTGGAAAGCTAGCGAAAAATTAAGAACTTTTCATTTAGATATCGAATGATTTCAATGAACGGATTTGAAGTTATAGTCCATCGAATTTTTGTATTATTATTAAAAATGATTATTATTATCATCGTTATTATCGTCGTTCTAGTTTTATCTTATTATTATTATTATTATCTTTATCAATAAAAGGATTTATCATTAAAAATTGTTATTTTTTTTATTATTACTATCGTTATTATCGTTAAAGTTATAATTAGTATTATTATTATTATCCAATTATTATTATTATTATTATTATTATTATTATTATTATTATTATTGGTATTATTATTATTATCATTATTAATATATATATCATTATTTAAAAATGGTTATTGTTATTGTTATTATTATTATTACTATATTATCATTAAGATAATTATTAGTATTATCGTTAATAATGTTATAGTAACTATCATTATTAATATTAGTGTAATTAAAACAAATATTTGTAACACCTAATTATTTTGATTACTATTATTATCATTATTACGAACACGATATAAAAGACGATTAAAAGCTATTAAATGAAACGATTAGGAAATAATGGGTAAGAGTATCATGATGAAATTAAAATATTATAAGATGTTGATTTAGATAAAATTATCGTTCTTATTATTTTTATCATTACTATTATTATTAAAATTATCGTTAGTATTAAAACTATCATTTTAACAAAAATTATCATTTTAATAGAAATGTCATTGTTACTATAAAATATCATTATTATTATTATTATTTTAAATAGAATTATTATTTTAAAGATAATATTAAAAATTATCGTAAATATTAAAGTTATCATAATTAGAATTATCGTTTTATCATAATGTCATCTTAGTAATTATAAATATTGATATTTTTATAATAATAATTATTATTACAAAATAATACAACTTTTACTTACTATCATTATCATTATAGATATTATTTTATCAAATAAATATTTGATACAAACATATTTTACTACGTGTAATAACTTACTTTAATAATACCTATCATATTATCTTTATAATATTAAATGAACCCTATAAATTTTATTACTTAATATATATAAAAGTATATTTTATTATATAAATATAATATAAAATTTTATTTATTAATAAATAAATTATATTATTTACTCTAATAAATCTTTTAAAAATATTTAAAAATATAAAACGACGATATTTAAACTATATATTAATCATGTATAGATTTTTGGAAATTATTTTGAGTCATATTTACTTTTGTTGACTTTTGCATATTAGTCTCGAGCATTAGGATTGTGGTACACTATGACTTGACCTTATTTGTTAGACAAATATTGACCAACACATAAATATATATAATTAATTTAGGTTCGTGAATCCGAGGCCAACCTTGCACTTGTTCAATGACGTTATATGTATTTTTATTACGAAATACAGTATGGTGAGTTTCATTTACCTTTTTACCCTTTATATTTTTGGGACTGAGAATACATGCGCTTTTATAAATGTTTGACGAAATAGACACAAGTAATTGAAACTACATTCTATGGTTGAATTATCGAAATCGAATATGCCCCTTTTTATTAAAGTCTGGTAATCTAAGAATTAGGGAACAGACACCCTAATTGACGCGAATCCTAAAGATAGATCTATTGGGCCTAACAAACCCCATCCAAAGTACCGGATGCTTTAGTACTTCGAAATTATATCATGTCCGAAGGAGGATCCCGGAATGATAGGGGATATTCTTATATGTATCTAGTTAATGTCGGTTACCAGGTGTTCACCATATGAATGATTATTTTTTGTCTCTATGCATGGGACGTATATTTATGAGAACTGGAAATGAAATTCTTGTGGTCTATTAAAATGATGGAAATAAATGATTATGATAAACTAATGAACTCACCAACCTTTTGGTTGACACTTTAAAGCATGTTTATTCTCAGGTGTTAAAGAAATCTTCCGCTGTACATTTGCTCATTTTAAAGATATTACTTGGAGTCTTTCATAGCATATTTCGAAGAACGTTGCATTCGAGTCATTGAGTTCATCAAAGATTATTATTAAATCAATTTATAGTTGGATAGTGGATATTATGAAATGGTATGCATGCCTGTCAATTTTTGATGTAAAGAAAGATTGTGTTTTAAAAACGAATACAATGTTTGTAAAATATATCATATAGAGGTCAAATACCTCACAATGTAATCAACTATTATGAATCGTTTATAATGTATATGAACGAGTCCTTTCACAATGCACATAAAAACAATGTTACATAAATAAAAAGTATCAAAATGGTATTTAAATAGGAAGTCTTGCTCGTAGTGCCTTTATCTAATCATCGTGCGAAAATGGATCCAATCTTCAGCCGAAATTGTTCTATCACATGTGCCACATAATTCAACATATTAATGTGGCAAACGTAATGTGTTCAAAAATGTGTTTTGCGGCCATAAATTATTATTGAAATGGAACTATAGTCAAATATATTTGCATTCAATACGAAATTTTAAAACAAAAACAATAATAGATTTATGAATTGAGAGATATCAAAAATTGCCAATAATTAATAGAACCATTAAACCAAGATGTCGCAAAACTTGTAAGGATTTGTGGCTGGTGGGTGATATTAACCTCAAAAAGATTCTCAATGTACCTAAAACCAATGTTAAATAAATAACAAGTATCAAAATAGTATTTAAATATGCATAAAAAATCAAATGCAAAGGTAATAATTATCATAAAATCTGAAACTTCAAAATTCACCTTTTAAAATTAGCAAAACGACTTTTTCAGCGTTGAAACTATTTCAAATAGTAGGATCTCTTTACTAAGTCTTGCTCGTAGTTCCTATATCTTGTATTGTGCAAAAATGGATCCAATCTTCAGCCAAAATTGTTCCATCACATGTGCAACATAATACAACATAATTATGTGGCAAATGTAATGTGTTCAAAAATGTGTTCTGTGGCCATGAATTATTATCGAAATGAAACTACAGTCAAATATATTCGCATTCAATACGAAATTATAAAACAAAAACAATAATAGAGTTATGAATTGAGAGATATTAAAAAATGCCAATAAATAATTGAACCATTAAACCAAGATGTCGCACAACGTGTATGGATTTGTGGCTAGTGGGGTGATATTAACCTAAAAAGATTCTCCATGTACCTAAAAATAATGTTACATAAATAACAAGTATCAAAATGATATTTAAATATGCATAAGAAATCAAATGCAAAGGTAATAATTATCGTAAAATCTGAAAGTTCAAAATTCCCCTTTTAAAAATAGCAAAACGACTTTTTTGACGTTGAAACTATTTCGAATGGCAGGAACTCTTTAGGAAGTCTTGCTCGTAGTGCCTTTATCGTAGTGCCTTTATGTGGCAAATGTAATGTGTTCAAAAATGTGTTCTGCGGCCATGAATTATTATCGAAGCGAACCTATAGTCAAATATATTTGCATTCAATACGAAATTTTAAAACAAAAATAATAATAGAGTTATGAATTGAGAGATATAAAAAAGTGCCACTAAATAATTAAATCATTAAACCAAGATGTCGCAAAATATTTAAGGATTTGTGACTAGTGGGGTGATATTAACCTTAAAAAGATTCTCAATATACCTAAAAATAATGTTACATAAATAACAAGTATCAAAATGTTATTTAAATATGCATAAAAATTTAAATGCAAAGATAATAATTATCATAAAATCTGAAAGTTCAAAATTCACCTTTTAAAAATAGCAAAACGACTTTTTCGGCGGTGAAACTATTTCGAATGGCAGGAAATCTTTAGGATGTCGCGCTCGTAGTGCCTCTATCTAGTCATCATGTAAAAATGGATCCAATCTTCAACCGAAATTGTTCTATCAGATGTGCCACATAATGCAGCATAATTATGTGGCAAATGTAATGTGTTCAAAAATGTGTTCTGCGGCCATGAATTATTATCGAAACGAAACTATATTAAAATTTATTTGCATTCAATACGAAATTTCAAAACAAAAACAATAATAGATTTATGAATTGAGAAATATCCAAAAATGTCAATAAATAATTGAACCATTAAACCAAGATGTCGCAAAACGTGTAAAGTTTTGTGGTTAGTGGGTTATATTAACCTCGAAAAGATTCTCAATGTACCTAAAAACAATATTACATAAATAACAAGTATCAAAAATGATATTTAAATATGCATAAAAAATCAAATGCAAAGGTAATAATTATCATAAATTTGAAAGTTCAAAATTCACCATTTAAAAATAGCAAAACGACTTTTTCCGCGTTGAAACTATTTGGAATTGGAGGAACTCTTTAGAAAGTCTTACTCGTAGTGCCTTTATCTAGTCATCGTGCAAAAAAGGATCCAATCTTCAGCCGAAGTTGTTCTATCACATACATAATTCAGCATAATTATGTGGCAAATGTAATGTGTTCAAAAATGTGTTTTGCGGCCATGAAATATTATCGAAACGATACTATAGTTAAATATATTCGCATTCAATACGAAATTTTAAAACAAAAACAATAATAGAGTTATGAATTGAGAGATATCAAAAAATGCCACTAAATAATTGAACCATTAAACAAAGATGTCACAAAACGTGTAAGGATTTGTGGCTAGTGGGGTGATATTAACCTCAAAAAGATTCTGAATGTACCTAAAAACAATGTTACATAAATAACAAGTATCAAAATGGTATTTAAATATGCATAAAAATTTTCAAATGTAAAGGTAATAATTAACGTAAAATCTGAAAGTTCAAAATTAACCTTTTAAAAATATCAAAATGACTTTTTCGGCATTGAAACTATTTCGAATGGCAGAAACTCTTTAGGAAGTCTTGCTTGTAGTACCTTTATCTAGTCATCATGCGAAAATGGATCCAATCTTCAGCTGAAATTGTTCTATCACATGTGCCACATAATTCAACATAATTATGTGGCAAACGTAATGTGTTTAAAAATTTGTTCTGCGGCCATATATTATGATTGAAATGAAAGTATAGTCTAATATATTCGCAATCAATCCAAAACTTTAAAACAAAAACAATAATAGAGTTATGAATTAAGAGATATCAAAAAGTGTCACTAAATAATTGAACCATTAAACCAAGATGTCGCAAAACGTGTAAGCATTTTTGGCTAGTTGGGTGATATTAACCTAAAAAAGATTTTCAATGTATCTAAAAACCATGTTACATAAATAATAAGTATCACAATGGTATTTAAATATGCATAAAAATTCAAATGCAAAGGTAATAATTATAGTAAAATTTGAAAGTTTAAAATTTACCTTTTAAAAATAGCAAAACGACTTTTTCGGCAGTTAAACTATTTCGAATAGCAGGAAATCTTTAGGAAGTCTTGATCGTATTGCCTTTATTTAGTTATCGTGCGAAAATGAATCTAATCTTTAGCCAAAATTGTTCTATCACATGTGCCACATAATTCAACATAATTATGTGGCAAACGTAATGTGTTCAAAAAATATGTTCTGCGGCAACGAATTATTATCGAAACAAAACTATAGTCAAATATATTTGCATTCAATATGAACTTTTAAAATAAAAACAATAATAAATATGTAATTATAAGTATATATTAATATATACATATAAATATGAATATAAGTGTATATGTAATGTTATTAATTAATAAAGTACACTTTAATCAATTGGAATTAAAAATATAAAATAATAAATAGAATAATTAAGTTATTATTAAAATGAATATATATATATATATATATATATATATATATATATATATATATATATATATATATATATATATATATATATATATATGATTTCTATACGTAATTAATATTATGTGTATGTTGTAATATATATATATATAATATATATAAAAAGTAAATAATCAATATATATAATTATATATATTAGAGAGTTATCAAATAGTACATAGTTAATAATATGTAATATCAACCTATTAAACTTACTTGCAAATTAAAATATAATATTACTTTTATTAAAATAAATATAATAATATCAGTATTAACAATTTTATTATAAATAATATATAGATATAAAATTTGATATATGCAAATTGTTATAGTATTATTATTACTAAAATTATTATTATAATTAATAATATTAGTATTATTATAATTAGTATTATTATTATTAATAATATTATTGTTATAAAGTTTATAGTGATCATTATCATTATTCTTATTAGTATTACTTTGATATTAATATTATTATTATTATTATTATTATTATTATTATTATTATTATTATTATTATTATTGTTGTTGTTATTTCTAATATTAAATATATTAACACTATTTTAGCACTAATAATTATATTTACTAAATCATTAATAATATATTTTAGAAATATATAAACCAGAAGAATGAAAATAGAATCTGTATACATCGTTATCTTCTTTTGTTTTTTTCTAACTTTCTATTTAACCTGTGATTTAGTGTCGATGATGTAATTGTTTTAAATCAATCAACTTGAGAATTTAAATAACACATTCAACTTTCTATTATCATTTATAATTATTTTATTGAGTGAATTATGGAAGAACACAGCTCGTCTGTTTTTTTCTTTCGTTTCCCATGTACGCGACATTTAAACGAAAACTCATTTATGAATCGTTTTTCAAAATTCTAAAAATGTAGTTGTCTTAGGATTAATCTATTCAAACTTTATGCAAAGATTGAACTTCCAGTTTTTCGTAACGAATTTGAATTTTAGAGTCAAACTTTCAATTTCAAAAGTCAAACCTGTGTTCTTCCATCAAATTGAAGTTTTGTAGAGCGTTTCTGTTAAAATTAATGATGGAGGAAGTTTCTATGGATCAATTGAAACACAATTTATGTTATAAGTATTAGCTAAAACGTTCGATAATTTGTTATTGATGTTTGAGTTGTAAACGTGTTCATCGTGAACTATTTTACTTGCTGGTTAATTTTTTATTTTTTTTGTTAATCCATTTACTCACAACCAATCGTTTCTATTTTAATTAAATTTCCTAGTTCAAACAAATAAGTTGCTAATATAATTGGTTATGGGTTCTGATCGATTTGGATATGAGAAGAAGAAGAACGGATGGGTTATTAGGATATTTAGTTTTAATTCGGATATAAAACAGAAGAACGTAATCAGAGTAGATGGTTCAAGGTGTTGATGTGTAACCGAGAGATCAGGGGTTCGAACCTGGGCATGGGCTGTGATTATTTTTGGAACAAATTCTTTTTTTTGTGGTAGTCTTCATTTATCTACTTATTATTATTATTATTATTACTTATTGTTATTAATTATTATTATTATTATTATTATTAATATAAATATGATTATTATTGTTACGATTATTATTGTTATTGTTATTGCTATTATAAGTAATTACTAATGTTATTACATACTGAGATTAATAATATAAATATTGTTGTCACAAATATTATTAACATTATCATTATTAGTATTATCATTAAATATTAATATTATTAACATTATTGTTAGTTTTAGTGAATTATTATTATTATTATTATTATTATTATTATTATTATTATTATTATTATTATTATTATTATTATTATTATTATTATTATTATTATTATTATTATTATTATTATTATTATTATGAACATGGTTATAACCTTAAATTATAGGAACTATAGATATAGGTTGCAAATTTAACACGAAGTTATGATAAAACTTATTATTACTAACATTATTATTATTATTATCATTATATTAATAAAGTAAAGTATCATTATATTTAAAAAAATTATCAAAGTTATTATTTTTATTAATACTATTATTTTTATCAAAAATTAATAAAGATATTATCTTTATCAGTAATAAATTAACACTGTTATTGTTATTAATATTACTATCATTAGTATTAACATTCTTATCATATTAGTATTATTACGAATAGATATTTTTATACATTATAATAATGTTAATATTACACATCACTATATTTTTGTTATTAAATGATATTAACTAAACTATATGTAAAATATATCAATTAAAATATATATATATATATATATATATATATATATATATATATATATATATATATATATATATATATATATATATATATATATATATATATATATATATTCTTTTATTATATATAAACCTTAATATAAATTGGTATTATTAATATGTTAAAATAAGTATTAGTGATATAAAATATATAAATTAAATATATTAAATTTATCTATATAACACGTAATTTAACAAGTATAATTATTAATAATATATATATATATATATATAAACTTATTCAAATACAATTATATGTTTTAATATATATACAAATGATATAGGTTCGTGAATCCGAGGCCAACCTTGCACTTGTTCAATGACGTCATATGTATTTTTACTACAAAATACAGTATTGAGAGTTTCATTACTCCCTTTTTAAATGCTTTTGCAATATATATTTTTGGGACTGAGAATATGTGATGACCCGGGAATTTCTGACCAAATTTAAACATAATCTTATATGATTCGACTCGATAAGCAAAGTCTATTAAACCGAGTCTCATTATGTTTGAACTATTTCATGATAACATTTGACCTTTAACTATTTCCGACGATTCACGAACCTTTAATTGTAACTACGAATGTAAATATAAATAATTATATATAAAACTAATTATATTAGTATTAATGAACTATTAAGTAATTTTGTTATTATAAAAGATAACATTTAATAACTAAAGATTTTCATTTTGAATATATATAGTATATTGTATATAAATGATTCAAACATATTTTACCAACGTTATCAAAATATTAAATGTACAATGTTATACTTTGTAGTTAATTGTTTAATATACATAATTAATCATCTACTCAACATTTAAAACATGATTTTATATATATGGTAGTATACATATATACATAAATATAACTATATATATATGATTTTATACATAATTATTATATTATGTATATGTAGAAATTTATAATATATCTATGATGAAATAATGTACTATTTTAATAAATATATATAATACTTACATATATAAAACATTTATATTTTTCATAATTACATACATAAGTATAATATAATTAGTATGTAAATAAATATTATAATATATTTATATTAAAATGCATAAATATATAATATTCAGTATATGTTACAATACATATTACATAATTATTAAATATTACATAATAAAAGATGATATTAATAAATTAAATTTAAATACAAATATAGTTGTTGTAGTAATGTTATTTGTATCGTCAAATATCAATATTTGTATTCATAATATCACTTTATATCATATAAAGATGAAATTGGATGTATAAATTAGATTATTATTACTAATATTATTATTATCGATAAAATATTAATATTATCATAATTAGTATGGTATTATTATTATTATTATTATTATCATTTTTACAATTATTATTATCATTAATATTATATTTATCATTATTATTAATTTTATTAATATTATTAGATATTAATAGTATTGTTATTATATATTATTATTATTAATTAAAAAAAATAGTAGGGATCTATATTATACGCTTGACCTCTGTATCCTTTATCTCTATTATTATTTTTTTTTTTGTTTCTTTCCTGCTCCAAACTCGTGAACCTGTGTTGACATTTTCTCCATTTTTTATCAACCGATCTCTATTATTACAAAATGATTATGTATAATTGCAAATCAAATAAAAAGGAAATCCAATGGGATTAAAGAGCACAGCGATATTTTTTTTTTCTTCTTCTCTGCACGCTCCAATTTTTTTTTCTCTTAATTCATTTTCGAATAAAGTTTCAAAATCTAAAAATGCAGAAAGGTTAGAAATCTTTCTTTGAATCTATCTGCAAAATCTCAACTCTCAAATCTTTATATCGATCTTGAATTTTGAAGTCAAAGTTTAGTTTAAAAAAAGTCAACAATTGTTCTTGAGACAAATTCGCGTTCGTGTATATGTTTCTGATCAAATTGACGATTCCAGTAGTTTTTATACATGTTTAGAAAACTATTTCGTGTTATAAACATTATCTATAATGTTATCTATTACGAAATCAATTTTTTTTGTTTTGTTCCAAGAACCGACGCTGCAGTAGGCCTTTAGTGTTTTTTTTTTTTATTTTAGAACCCAAATTATTTTTTTTTCTGTAATGTTTTGAAGCTTTAAAAGGAACCCTGATTTTTTTTTTTTTTTTTTTTTGGTTATTGATGTTTTGTTGAATCCATGAGACTTGTGGAGAAGAAGAGGAATAGAAGAAAAACAGTTTATATATAAAATTTAAATTCAATATTAGTACAGAGAATCAGAATTGGTGGGATGGTCGAGAGTGTTTGCGTGTGAGCATGTGGTCACGAGATCGAGTCCAGAGGACGGTAGTTTCTTTTTTTTTTTTTGAAACTCTTTTCATGTGAGGTAGTTTTCTTTTCTAATTTTATTATTGTTATTATATATTAATTATTATTAGTATTATTATTATTATTGTGATTGTTTTGATTGTTATTGTTATTATTAGTATCATACTTGTTATCATATTTGAAAGTATTATAGACATTACTATTATTATTATGATAGGTATTAATAATATTATTATTAGTAATAAACTTATCATTTTAGTATTTTATCATCATTAGGATTATGATTATCATTATTATTATTATGAAGGAAATAAAAATATATTATTATCATCAATATTAGAATTTGTACCGGTTTATAAATAATAGTATCATCAGTACATTTACAATTAATAATATCATATTTATCAGTATCATCATTAATATTTACTAGTATTATTATGATTATCATTTATCATTTTATAAATATTAGAACCCTTATTATTAACATAAGTATGGTATTAGTATTAATATTATTTTAGAGTTATTATTATTATTAGTATCATTAACAGTTATCATTTTCATTTTTTTTGCTATTAGTATTATCATTATTAATAAAATTATTATTATTATTAGTAAATCATTATTATCTAAATTATTATTTTAACAAATAAATCTTTTGTACACTATATATATACTTATGGTATATACTAGGATTGTATTAATAATTCACATAACAAACTAATAAAATTTCATAAATACAATACTAACCACAGATATATGTATATAAATATATTAATGTCACTATTTATATAAACGTAAATCATTATAGATATATATACATAAAATCGATATATATATATATATAAAATATAACTTAAAATATAATATAAGTATACGTTTTAAAATAAAGGTTAGAATAAATTCTACAAAACTATAATATATAAATAATACATATTAATAAATGAAATTTTGTAACTTACATTATACGTATTAATATATACACAATTGATATAGGTTCGTGAATCCGAGGCCAACCCTGCATTGTTCAATGACGTCATATGTATTTTTACTACAAAATACAGTATCGTGAGTTTCATTTGCCTTTTTACCCTTTATATTTTTGGGCTGAGAATACATGCGCAACTTTTATAACTGTTTTACGAAATTGACACAAGTACGTGAAACTACATTCTATGGTTGGATTATCGAAGTCGAATATGCCCCTTTTTATTAAGTCTGGTAATCTAAGAATTAGGGAACAGACACCCTAATTGACGCGAATCCTAAAGATAGATCTATCGGGCCCAACAAGCCCCATCCAAAGTACCGGATGTTTTAGTACTTCGAAATTTATATCATGTCCGAAGGAGGATCCCGGAATGATGGGGATATTCTTATATATGCATATTGTTAATGTCGGTTACCAGGTGTTCAATCCATATGAATGATATTTTTGTCTCTATGCATGGGACGTATGTTTATGAGAAATGGAAATCTGAAATCTTGTGGTCTATTAAAATGATGGAAACGATTGTTTAAGTTAAACTAATGAACTCACCAACCTTTTGGTTGACACTTTAAAGCATGTTTATTCTCAGGTACGAAAGAAATCTTCCGCTGTGTATTTGCTCATTTTATAGATATTACTTGGAGTCATTCATGGCATATTTCAAAAGACGTTGCATTCGAGTCGTCGAGTTCATCAAGATTATTATCAAGTCAATTATAGTTGGATATATTATGAAATGGTATGCATGCCTGTCAACTTTCGATGTAATGAAAGTTTGTCTTTTCAAAAACGAATGCAATGTTTGTAAAATGTATCATATAGAGGTCAAGTATCTCGCGATGTAATCAACTGTTGTGAATCGTTTATAATCGATATGGACTTCGTCCGGATGGATTAGGACGGGTCTTCACAGTTGGTATCAGAGCGGTGGTCTTAGCGAACCAGGTCTTGCATTAGTGAGTCTAACTGATAGTCGTTAGAATGCATTAATGAGTCTGGACTTCGACCGTGTTTGCATGTCAAAAGTTTTGCTTATCATTTAATGTCGAAAAATTATTTGCTTATCATCCTTAAAGTCTAAGACACGTCTTACTGCCTTTATTGCATAGACAGTGTATAGTTAAATTCATATCTTAGCGTATCTGTTATTGTTACCTTTGCCTGACAGCTTCCGTAGATTCCTCCGTAGCTTATGGGATTTTAGTATTATATATGCATATGTAAATTATGTATTGCAGGGTACTAATCTACATCCTATAATCTATTTCTTATCGAAAATCCTTCATCTGATCGTACGAGATGAATCCCTCAACCAGTTCGAGTCCATCTGATTTCGATAGCTATTTCGATAGTTATTCCGACAGCTATTTCGATATGGATTTCCACTCGAGCTCCGAAAGCAGAGTAACCGGAATGAATCGATCAATTAGCCATCATCTATTCTGAATGAATTGGAGATGGGTTCGTAGTCGACTTAATCAATGGAAACGCGAAGAAGGCGATCATTTCCACTAACCAAATTCACCTCTTGACAATGGACCTAAAACGTTTACCGGCGAACCTGTTCGAGACACCATTTTCTCTCTCATTTTCAAAGTATCTCATCACGATCATATACTATCTCAGATTCTAAACCTCATTCATCCGCTCGTCCGAACCGACAATCATCCCGGTGTAATAGAAGAAGTTAACGAACTTCGCGCATAAGTTGTAGTCTTGGAAAATATGGTGCAAAACGTACCAGCTTCATCCAAATCACCGGCACCAACGGTACCACCAACAACCCAAATTTCAATATCACATGCCTCAACATCTCAATCTATACCTCGAGTATAATCATCATTCTACATGACATTCTACATCAGTTATCTTCGTTCGACATGGTGATTATGTAATCTCTAATGTTTTAGAGATTATTTATTCTAGTTCCAACTGAAAACTAAATGAGTTTAATATCATGTTAACTCATTAAATTCATGATTACATCTGAAGAAAATATATATGTATATATGTTTTCATAAAGATTGTAATTAAAAATTCTTTTGTACAAACTGTTAATAATAAAAATATTTTAACGGGTAGGTAATACCCGAGGAATATTTAAATTTCACATTAATAAGTTACACTATATATTCTTCGAATCTGATTCAACAGTTATTCACTATCCTATTTACAACCACCGGGATACTTATTCGTTCACCAAAGAATAACTATTTTCATTCAAATTCAATTTCATATTTGAATTTTGACCTATCAGAATCCAACAAGTGGCATAATGAAGAAATAATGGACACAATAAAAATTGATTAGAAACAGACTAATTAACAATATTAAATTTTATTAAGAAACCACGCTAACAAAATCCTAGCTAACTGTTCCTAGCTAACTGTTAATTCCGTATTACATTTTATTTATCGCAATTTATTTATCGCAATTTATTTTATCGCAATTTATATTCTCGCAATTTTATTTATTGTCATTTAATTTCTGTTATTTACTTTACGCACTTTATTTATCGTCATTTAATTTCTGTTATTTATTTTACGCACTTTAAATATCGGGACACGTATACAAGGTTTTGACATATCATATCGACACATCTATATATATTATTTGGAATCACCATAGACACTCTATATGCAGTAATGATCGAGTTCTCTATACAGGGTTGAGGTTGATTCTATAATAATATATATACTTTGAGTTGTGATCGAGTCTGAGACATGTACACGGGTCACGATACGTATTAATTAATTTAAATATTATATATTAAACTATATATGAATGATTGCACTGTCAACTGTGGACTATCGACTGTGGACTAATAACATTGGACAATTAAAATGAATTAAAATATTGAATATAACATATGAAACTAAACAATTCTTCAAGTTTGCCACTTGATTTCGTCTTAAACCTCATTTGTATCTTCACGATTACATTCTGCGTTCAAACCTTTCATGATTCTTGAAAACACCTCAATCGATAGGATGAATCAACCGCACTTCATCTACGGAAGGAAAGATTTATGCATATAGTTATGCACCTGAGAAACTCTCGGCAATTGAGTAAAAGTTCAACACGTAGCCGCGTCAGATCCTTTGGCATTTATTAACAAAAACAACTTTGCGATCCCTTTTCAAAATTAGCCAATTTTGTCACAACTCCAACAAGTCAACTTCGACTTTTCGTACGAAACAACCTTATTATAACGTTTATATATACGCGTGCTCTTTTATTGTTACCAGGTAACCTTTCATATTCCATCATATTACCATCAGCGTTTAATCATCTAAAAACACAATTCTCCTGAAACCACCTCGGATTAATAACCGATGATTCAGATATCATAGCATTAAATGCAGAGGAAACAGAAAAATGGTAGATGGTCTAAACGGACAAAAGTTTGATGATAAAGAAAGGAGTGTTAGGAACGCTCGATAGAAAATTGGGTATTGAAAAACAGATTGAGTTACCCATGAAGGAGACCAAGGACAAATACAAGGACCAAATCCTATATTCAAAGGATTCAGGTAATTCTGGATCCGTTGAAATCTTTAGAGAATATCTTGCTCCGAAGTCATGTTAAAATCTTGCGGAAAATCTTTCTCCATCAACCGTCGAACTTAGAAATTCCAAAATATCATCATCAATATCTTTGATATTTCTGAGGATATTTTCATAAATATTCTCGTCCGAAATTATATACCTCTTCGTGCTTCCTGTGTATCAATATATTGGAAACATTCAATAGAAAATATAGTACCGAAAAGCAGATTATGCGAAACTATGAAGAAAGCCGTGGATAAATCACAAAGAATAAGTTTGACTTCAAAGAATCCAAATAATTCAATGTCTGCTAAAGTCTATATTGAATAACTTGCTCCTTACTCTAAACCCTTGCAGACAATAGTTTCTATCATCCTCTGATCTTAGATATTCTGAGATATTATCGTACCTTTCATTATAAATATCCTTCATATTTCTGGAGATATTTTTATAACTATTCTTATCTGAAATCATTAATCTTTTCGTGCTATCAGTATTACATCATATAGAAACTGTTAGTTTCTATATTCTGTAAATTTTCAAGCTTAAAATATGAATGTTATTGTAGTAATGATGGGAACTGATGCATGAGTTAGTATAATATAATGACACTTGATCAACGTGATTATATTACAGTAAGTCATGCTGAGTTTCTAAATGAAACGTGATGATTCACAGATCATAACGTCATCATGTGCCATGTTACATAACTCTTTCATCCTACTTAACTCCGTAACAAATCAAGAAAATGTATTCTTGATGGTTCTATCTTCCGTGATGTTGATAAATTTGAAAATCAAATCGTGCTATCACGTTCCTTCATGCTTAGAACATTATAATCATTCGAAACTCTATATCTATAAATTCTGGACCATTATTCGCTTGACTTGAAGTCGGGAAGAGAAAACAAAAGCATAGAGCTTTGAAATATAAGGGAGAATATAAAGTCCGATAACAACACATAAATTACAAACCGTGTATATCAATGTTTATCGCAACATAAAGACACGGGAGAATTAAAAACATTATAATCCCGAGGGCGAAGTAGAAGAAAGCAGATTCCTCTGGTGGAAGTTGGAAAAGGAGAATGATTGTTGCGATAGTAAGGATGAGGACAAGGATCAGAACTGGATTAATCATTTTCAGAATCTTTTGGATGTATGAACTAAGAAAGAAAGTATAAGAATGGTGAGAATAATGGAAAGGAAGAGCTTAATTTATACTGGAAATATCAGACGTAGTAATCGGGGCAGATCACCGTATTTAATTAAAGAGATCTTAATTTCCATAAATCCCGAAGAATCAGATTTTATAGATCTTCAAGATTTTCTTTAAATCCCTTAAATTCCGGAATTCAACCAAGGCAATGTCAAAAGTTAAGACGCGCCTTATTTTCTAAATTCAAACCTGACTACGTCAAAAGTTAAAAACAAATCTTTGTTTCTCATTTCATCCTTTTGTGAATAGCTTCATTCGCACTCTTCGAATAATTGAATTATTTTTATCCATATTACTCAATGATGATAAAACTCAAGTTATCAACTCATATTCGTCAGGAAAACATATTTATTGTTAGCTATGACGACCTCACTCAAATTTCGGGACGAAATTTCTTTAACGGGTAGGTACTGTGATGACCCGGGAATTTCTGACCAAATTTAAACATAATCTTATATGATTCGACTCGATAAGCAAAGTCTATTAAACCGAGTCTCATTATGTTTGAACTATTTCATGATAACATTTGACCTTTAACTATTTCCGACGATTCACGAACCTTTAATTGTAACTACGAATGTAAATATAAATAATTATATATAAAACTAATTATATTAGTATTAATGAACTATTAAGTAATTTTGTTATTATAAAAGATAACATTTAATAACTAAAGATTTTCATTTTGAATATATATAGTATATTGTATATAAATGATTCAAACATATTTTACCAACGTTATCAAAATATTAAATGTACAATGTTATACTTTGTAGTTAATTGTTTAATATACATAATTAATCATCTACTCAACATTTAAAACATGATTTTATATATATGGTAGTATACATATATACATAAATATAACTATATATATATGATTTTATACATAATTATTATATTATGTATATGTAGAAATTTATAATATATCTATGATGAAATAATGTACTATTTTAATAAATATATATAATACTTACATATATAAAACATTTATATTTTTCATAATTACATACATAAGTATAATATAATTAGTATGTAAATAAATATTATAATATATTTATATTAAAATGCATAAATATATAATATTCAGTATATGTTACAATACATATTACATAATTATTAAATATTACATAATAAAAGATGATATTAATAAATTAAATTTAAATACAAATATAGTTGTTGTAGTAATGTTATTTGTATCGTCAAATATCAATATTTGTATTCATAATATCACTTTATATCATATAAAGATGAAATTGGATGTATAAATTAGATTATTATTACTAATATTATTATTATCGATAAAATATTAATATTATCATAATTAGTATGGTATTATTATTATTATTATTATTATCATTTTTACAATTATTATTATCATTAATATTATATTTATCATTATTATTAATTTTATTAATATTATTAGATATTAATAGTATTGTTATTATATATTATTATTATTAATTAAAAAAAATAGTAGGGATCTATATTATACGCTTGACCTCTGTATCCTTTATCTCTATTATTATTTTTTTTTTGTTTCTTTCCTGCTCCAAACTCGTGAACCTGTGTTGACATTTTCTCCATTTTTTATCAACCGATCTCTATTATTACAAAATGATTATGTATAATTGCAAATCAAATAAAAAGGAAATCCAATGGGATTAAAGAGCACAGCGATATTTTTTTTTCTTCTTCTCTGCACGCTCCAATTTTTTTTTCTCTTAATTCATTTTCGAATAAAGTTTCAAAATCTAAAAATGCAGAAAGGTTAGAAATCTTTCTTTGAATCTATCTGCAAAATCTCAACTCTCAAATCTTTATATCGATCTTGAATTTTGAAGTCAAAGTTTAGTTTAAAAAAAGTCAACAATTGTTCTTGAGACAAATTCGCGTTCGTGTATATGTTTCTGATCAAATTGACGATTCCAGTAGTTTTTATACATGTTTAGAAAACTATTTCGTGTTATAAACATTATCTATAATGTTATCTATTACGAAATCAATTTTTTTTGTTTTGTTCCAAGAACCGACGCTGCAGTAGGCCTTTAGTGTTTTTTTTTTTTATTTTAGAACCCAAATTATTTTTTTTTCTGTAATGTTTTGAAGCTTTAAAAGGAACCCTGATTTTTTTTTTTTTTTTTTTTGGTTATTGATGTTTTGTTGAATCCATGAGACTTGTGGAGAAGAAGAGGAATAGAAGAAAAACAGTTTATATATAAAATTTAAATTCAATATTAGTACAGAGAATCAGAATTGGTGGGATGGTCGAGAGTGTTTGCGTGTGAGCATGTGGTCACGAGATCGAGTCCAGAGGACGGTAGTTTCTTTTTTTTTTTTTGAAACTCTTTTCATGTGAGGTAGTTTTCTTTTCTAATTTTATTATTGTTATTATATATTAATTATTATTAGTATTATTATTATTATTGTGATTGTTTTGATTGTTATTGTTATTATTAGTATCATACTTGTTATCATATTTGAAAGTATTATAGACATTACTATTATTATTATGATAGGTATTAATAATATTATTATTAGTAATAAACTTATCATTTTAGTATTTTATCATCATTAGGATTATGATTATCATTATTATTATTATGAAGGAAATAAAAATATATTATTATCATCAATATTAGAATTTGTACCGGTTTATAAATAATAGTATCATCAGTACATTTACAATTAATAATATCATATTTATCAGTATCATCATTAATATTTACTAGTATTATTATGATTATCATTTATCATTTTATAAATATTAGAACCCTTATTATTAACATAAGTATGGTATTAGTATTAATATTATTTTAGAGTTATTATTATTATTAGTATCATTAACAGTTATCATTTTCATTTTTTTTGCTATTAGTATTATCATTATTAATAAAATTATTATTATTATTAGTAAATCATTATTATCTAAATTATTATTTTAACAAATAAATCTTTTGTACACTATATATATACTTATGGTATATACTAGGATTGTATTAATAATTCACATAACAAACTAATAAAATTTCATAAATACAATACTAACCACAGATATATGTATATAAATATATTAATGTCACTATTTATATAAACGTAAATCATTATAGATATATATACATAAAATCGATATATATATATATAAAATATAACTTAAAATATAATATAAGTATACGTTTTAAAATAAAGGTTAGAATAAATTCTACAAAACTATAATATATAAATAATACATATTAATAAATGAAATTTTGTAACTTACATTATACGTATTAATATATACACAATTGATATAGGTTCGTGAATCCGAGGCCAACCCTGCATTGTTCAATGACGTCATATGTATTTTTACTACAAAATACAGTATCGTGAGTTTCATTTGCCTTTTTACCCTTTATATTTTTGGGCTGAGAATACATGCGCAACTTTTATAACTGTTTTACGAAATTGACACAAGTACGTGAAACTACATTCTATGGTTGGATTATCGAAGTCGAATATGCCCCTTTTTATTAAGTCTGGTAATCTAAGAATTAGGGAACAGACACCCTAATTGACGCGAATCCTAAAGATAGATCTATCGGGCCCAACAAGCCCCATCCAAAGTACCGGATGTTTTAGTACTTCGAAATTTATATCATGTCCGAAGGAGGATCCCGGAATGATGGGGATATTCTTATATATGCATATTGTTAATGTCGGTTACCAGGTGTTCAATCCATATGAATGATATTTTTGTCTCTATGCATGGGACGTATGTTTATGAGAAATGGAAATCTGAAATCTTGTGGTCTATTAAAATGATGGAAACGATTGTTTAAGTTAAACTAATGAACTCACCAACCTTTTGGTTGACACTTTAAAGCATGTTTATTCTCAGGTACGAAAGAAATCTTCCGCTGTGTATTTGCTCATTTTATAGATATTACTTGGAGTCATTCATGGCATATTTCAAAAGACGTTGCATTCGAGTCGTCGAGTTCATCAAGATTATTATCAAGTCAATTATAGTTGGATATATTATGAAATGGTATGCATGCCTGTCAACTTTCGATGTAATGAAAGTTTGTCTTTTCAAAAACGAATGCAATGTTTGTAAAATGTATCATATAGAGGTCAAGTATCTCGCGATGTAATCAACTGTTGTGAATCGTTTATAATCGATATGGACTTCGTCCGGATGGATTAGGACGGGTCTTCACAGAATACATGCGCTGATTTTATAAATGTTTGACGAAATAGACACAAATACTTAAAACTACATTCTATGGTTGGATTATCGAATCGAATATGCCGCTTTTTAGCTTGGTAGCCTAAGAATTAGGGAAATGGCCCCTAATTGACGCGAATCCTAAAGATAGATCTATGGACCTTGACACGTCCCATTTGTAACATCCCACCTTTTTCCGTTTTCTTTTCCGTTATACTAATATAAAGTCCGTTATATGTTTATAACATCTCCCGTTGATACGCGTTTTAAATTATCTCGTTTAGGTAATTCCCGCACCCGAACGAAAGTTGAGGGACTAAACTTGACAAGGGATCAAACCCTTGACTAGGTCAAAGGGTCAAACCCCTTTCACCCATTCATTTCATCTTCATCTCTTTCTCTCTTTCTCTCTAGCAAGAACACACACCCAAAACCATATTCATTCAATCATCATCTAAATTCGATCTAGGAGGCTTACAACAAAATAAATTACATATTCGTGATCCTCTCTTCATCCTCTTCGTTTTGGTACCAACTTCATCTCATTTGGGTAACTTTCTAAAATCACTAGATTTTGTGTTCTTGATGTTTTTAACTTATAAAAGTGTTAATTAGTGTCTATGGCTCAAGTCTAACATGAATATATGATTTATATGCTCGATCTCGTTGTTTTAGTGTAACTAGCATGAACTTGAATTTTGGTGTGTTGTTCTTGAATTTTGGATGATCATATGTTGTTAGATGTTAAAAGTTGATGTTTTAATTGTGTTACTAGTATCACTAGCTTCGTTTTGATGCATAGGTTGATTAAGAAAACTTCAAACACATGATTATTGATTTTTGTGAATTTTGGTTAGGGTTTGATAGACCTTGAAATGAACTTTTGTTGCGTTGAATGCTTGTTAATGTTGTTAGTAAGTGTTTAGACACATTGTATGCTTAATTACCTTCGGAACGGCATATCGTATGTGTAAATTGGATTCCCGAATCATAAAATATGTTTTACGAACTTGAAACTTTGAAAATGGACTTTTATTGATCACTTGATGAGATTTCGGCTATTGTAAATGATGTTTGTGATTGATGAATTGTGTTTAGTTGTATTCCTTGTAAAAATACCTTTCCGATGATATAAGATACATGTTCTAATTGTTTGCGGATCATAAAATGTGATTGTTTGCATTTTGGTTCGTGACTTGGACCATTTTTCTGCAAACTGCATGTTTCCCAGGTATTGCGCGCCGCGCATATACCCGCGCGCCGCGCAAAACAGAAGTCCCAGATATTTACCCCCTTTGGTTAAGTTCTGACCAGGATTTACACTTGGGTGCGCGCCGCGCATATGCCCAGCTCATTTTAGTTTTTATTTTTCCTTTCACAAAATGTTTCCCGCTTAACCGTAACTCCGATTAACATGAAACTTGGCCATTCTGCTCATAAATGATTTCTCATCATGAGAAAATTGTCGGACACCCGATCCGACCCCGTTGACTTTGACTTTGACCAAGTTTGACTTTTAGTCAAACTTAACCAAACAATTATACGATCGTTCTAACATGCTTAGTTACTTGTATCGTGCATGAAACTTGACTAATTGATTCACATGCTATATTAATCGAGTCGTAACGAGCCATAGGACTAATTGAACATCTTTGACCGTTTGTGTTTACCGTTATTGATACAACCTATATGATTAGGTCAAGACTAGCTTTGTCTTTGCACGCGTCTACTTGTTGAAGTACTTTACTACTCGTGCACTCAAGGTGAGATCATAGTCCCACTTTTACTCTTTTTGAACTTACATTTGGGATGAGAAAACATAAACATTTCTTTTGAACTAAGTGAACACAAGAACGGGAAAACAAACATTCTACATACGAGTTTAGAACAAAAATCCTCAATTCGATTATCATTAGTTACACTTGCCGGGTGTAAGCGAGAACTTATGTTATATGGCCATATGGGTTGACAACCCTCATCTTTGACGGTTCGCTACCGTCTACGGATGAAATATATTTTCGAGAATCAGTGTTTGTTCTAGCACTAAGTGATGGGGTATACAATGTAAGGAATGTTAAGCTTTGATAATTGGGTGCTCGTGAAACAAACTTTTGGAATGTATTACTATTATTTCATTGATGCAAATCTTGTGGTTCACTTGTACTTACTTACTTAAACCTATGATTTCACCAACGTTTTCGTTGACAGATTTCTATGTTTTTCTCAGGTCCTTGAACGATACATGATACATGCTTCCGCTCATTATTTGATACTTGCATTGGATGTCGAGTATATGTGCATTTCATGGAGCGTCTTTTGACTTTACTTTAAACCGTGTCGCCTAGATTTCATTCGTATTATAACGTTGTAACTTAACTATTGGTTGAACAATTCTTGTAAACTTTGGGAACAATCTTTATTTTGAAATGAAGGCGACATATTTTGGTCAAACTTTGTCTTAAAGACTTATGACCACGTAACGGGACCTAAGTAGACGGCGCCGTCAAACATGATTTGGTCGGGTCGCTACAGATGGTATCAGAGCGTTGGTTGTAGGGATTTAGAGTTCATTGGTGTCAACCTCGAGTCATAGGGTACATTGGTGAGTCTAGACTACAACCGGCATATAGACTTGAAGTAGGAATTACTTGACTACTTGTGCATTTATACTCGAACGCTTCTACTCATATCTACTCTTAGTTCATCTTAATCTCACGTTGTTTAATTTGATTGACGCGCCACCTTGACTATATGAAATGATGTCGAATGCACATATGAATCAGGGTAATATAATTTCCGGGATTATATTACGGTGACTCATATGAACGTTCCGACATTATGACATAAAGAATTTAAGGCGAGTCGAGGAAAAACTTCTCTTTATCTTTATTCTATATCACGGTTAGTATTATTGAGAATACTAATCAATGATATTCTTGTGTCTTGAAGGAACAATGGCTCCTCGTCGTGTACGCCGCAATGAAACTCCCGAACAAGCTCTCGAACGGATGATAGCCACCGCCGTAGATGCGGCCATGGCCGGTCACTCATCCAACAACAACAATAATAATAACAACCACAACAACAACAACAATGGAGCCGGAAACTCAAATGAGGGATGCTCCTATAAAGCTTTCATGGGGTGCAAACCTCACACTTTTGATGGAACCGGGGGACCGGTCGTGCTCACCCGATGGTTTGAGCAAACGGAAGCCGTCTTTAGCATAAGCGGTTGTCGGGACCAAGACAAGGTCAAATACTCCACTCACACCTTCGCCGGTGTCGCTCTTACATGGTGGAACACCTATGTTCAATCGGTGGGTACCGATGAAGCTCATGCCCTCTCTTGGGCCGATCTAAAGGAAAAGATGATTGTTGAATATTTTCCGCGCGAAGAAACCCGAAAGCTTGAGGAAGAACTAAGAGCTTTGAAAGCGGTCGGAAACGATCTTAAAGCTTATAATCAACGCTTCGCCGAACTATCCTTGATGTGTCCTAATCTTGTTAACCCCGAATCTCAAAGGATTGAGCTCTACATGCTCGGTCTTCCAAAAAGCATCAAACAAGGGGTGATGTCATCCAAACCCACTACTCATCAAGCCGCTATGAACATGGCTCGCCAACTAATTGAAACGGTTGACGAAATCGTAGTTCCGGCACCTAAGGCCGAGGATAAATCGGGCGGCAACAAAAGAAAGTGGGAACCCTCCCAATCAAGCAACAACAACTTTGCCAAGAAATCTTTCACTTTCGACGGCAAGAAGGGTTATGCCGGGAATCTACCTCTTTGCAACAAATGCAACAAACATCACTTTGGCGAATGTAGTAAGTTAATTTGCCACCGGTGCCAAGGAGTTGGTCATAAGGCCAACGATTGTAAAAGTGCCACTCCCGTCGCTCGAAAGTGGCCCAATGCACCAAAGACGGGCACTTGTTACGAATGTGGCCAAACGGGTCATTATAGAAATGCATGCCCAAAGAAGAAAGATAACCCCAATACGCGCGGCCGAGCTTTCAACATCAACACCGAGGAAGCCCGGGATGACACTGAACTAGTCACGGGTACGTTTCTTCTCAACAATTCTTATGTCTCCTGTTTATTCGATTCGGGTGCCGATAAATGCTTTGTATCCAAGACTTTGACTCATTCTTTTAGCACTCCACCTCTTCCATTAGATACCACTTATACCATTGAAGTGGCTAACGGGAAACTATTAAGCGCCAACACATATTACCGGGGGTGTACGTTAAACATTTTGGGTAAGGAATTTGAAATTGACTTGATACCCATGGAACTAGGAAGCTTTGATGTAATAATCGGTATGAATTGGTTAGTCAAAACGAAATCTCACATTCTTTGTGATCTTAACGCAATCCGAATTCCTATCGAGAATGGTGAACCTTTGATCGTCTATGGCGATAAGAGTTGCACCGGACTCAACCTCGTTTCGTGTGTTAAAGTTAGAAAACTACTCCGTAAGGGTTGTTTTGCGATCCTTGCTCACGTTAAGAAAGTCGAGTCCGATGAGAAGCCCATCGATGATGTGCCAATTGTTAGTGACTATTCCGATGTATTTCCCGACGAATTGCCGGGTCTTCCGCCTCATCGACCGGTTGAATTCCAAATCGATCTTATTCCGGGAGCCGCACCCGTAGCACGTGCACCGTATAGACTTGCTCCATCCGAAATGCAAGAATTGCAAAGTCAAATCCAAGAACTACTTGACCGTGGTTTTATCCAACCTAGCCATTCACCTTGGGGCGCTCCGATTTTGTTTGTTAAAAAGAAAGACGGATCCCTACGAATGTGCATTGATTATCGTGAACTAAATAAATTGACGGTTAAGAACCGATATCCTCTTCCTCGCATCGATGACCTCTTTGATCAACTACAAGGGTCTTGTGTATATTCGAAAATCGATCTCCGCTCGGGTTATCATCAATTAAGGGTTAAGGGGGAAGATGTCTCCAAAACTGCTTTCCGAACTCGTTATGGTAGTTATGAATTTCTTGTAATGCCATTTGGTCTCACTAACGCACCGGCGGTGTTCATGGATCTTATGAACCGCGTGTGCAAACCGTATCTCGATAAATTCGTTATTGTGTTCATCGATGACATATTGATCTATTCTAAAAATGAAGAAGAGCACGAACAGCATCTCCGACTTGTGCTTGAACTTTTAAGACAAGAACAACTCTATGCCAAATTCTCCAAGTGTGAATTTTGGTTAAAGGAAGTTCAATTTCTTGGTCATGTTGTAAGTGACCAAGGTATTAAAGTCGATCCAACGAAAATCGAAGCCATTAGCAAATGGGAGACTCCTACTACTCCTACTCACATTCGTCAATTTTTGGGTCTCGCCGGGTACTATCGTAGATTCATCGAAAACTTCTCTTTGGTTGCACGTCCTCTAACCGCATTGACTCACAAGGGAAAGAAATTCATCTGGGCGACCGAACATGAGTCCGCATTCCAAATCTTGAAAACGAAGCTAACCACCGCTCCTATCTTGTCACTTCCCGAAGGCAATGATGACTTTGTTGTATATTGCGATGCCTCAAAACATGGTTTTGGGTGTGTATTGATGCAATGAACGAAAGTCATTGCTTATGCTTCTCGACAACTCAAAATTCATGAACGAAACTATACGACACATGATCTCGAACTCGGAGCCGTTGTCTTTGCACTTAAAATGTGGAGACACTATCTTTATGGAACCAAGAGTACTATCTTTACCGACCACAAAAGTCTCCAACATATTTTCGATCAAAAGCAACTAAACATGAGACAACGAAGGTGGATTGAAACCTTAAACGATTACGATTGCGAGCTTCGTTACCATCCCGGGAAGACAAATGTAGTAGCCGATGCCTTAAGTCGAAAAGAAAGAGTGGTGCCTCTTCGTGTCCGAGCCTTAAACATCACCATCCACACAAACCTTAATAGCCAAATTCGGGTAGCCCAAGATGAGGCTCTCAAGGATGAAAACCTTTCACACGAGCTCTTGAACATTCTCGTCTCTCGATTCGAAATTAGGGAAACCGGACTCCGATATTTCGCCGGAAGGATTTGGGTGCCTAGTTATGGGGACCTACGAAGCCTTATTTTAGATGAAGCCCATAAGTCACGATACTCGATTCACCCCGGTGCCAATAAGATGTACCACGACCTTAAACAGCTATATTGTTGGCCGAACATCAAAAGGGACGTAGCTACTTATGTTTCCAAGTGTTTGACATGTTCCAAAGTCAAAGCCGAACACCAAAGACCGTCCGGACTACTTCGACAACCCGAGATCCCGCAATGGAAGTGGGAAAGGATAACGATGGATTTTATCACCAAGCTACCAAAAACGACGGGCGGTTATGATACCATTTGGGTTATTGTTGACCGTCTCACCAAATCCGCACACTTCCTTGCCATGAAAGAAACGGACAAAATGGAGAAACTTGCACAACTTTACATTAAGGAGATCGTAGCCCGACACGGTGTACCTTTATCGATTATCTCCGACCGAGATGGCCGTTTCGTTTCTAGATTTTGGCGTACATTGCAAGAAGCGTTGGGAACGCGTTTAGACATGAGCACCGCATATCATCCTCAAACCGATGGACAAAGCGAACGTACAATTCAAACCTTAGAGGACATGTTGCGAGCTTGCGTGGTTGATTTCGGAAAAGCTTGGGACAAGCACTTACCTCTCGCCGAGTTCTCTTACAACAATAGTTATCACGCGAGTATTAAAGCCGCACCTTTTGAAGCGCTATATGGCCGCAAATGTCGTTCACCTCTTTGCTGGGCCGAGGTAGGCGACGTGCAAATCACCGGACCCGAACTCATTCACGAAACCACCGAGAAAATCGTTCAAATCCGAGATAGGCTTAGGACGGCCCGAAGTCGTCAAAAGAGCTATACCGACAAACGACGCAACGATCTTGAATTTCAAGTCGGTGACCGAGTAATGTTAAAAGTCGCACCTTGGAAGGGTGTAATCCGTTTTGGGAAACGCGGGAAGCTAAATCCGCGGTATATTGGTCCTTTCGAAATCTTGGAGCGTATTGGAACCGTTGCTTATCGTTTAGATCTTCCGCCTCAATTGAACTCCGTTCATCCTACTTTCCATGTATCCAACTTGAAAAAGTGTCTTGCCGAACCCGATATCATCATCCCTCTCGAGGAACTTACTATTGATGACAAACTTCATTTTGTGGAGGAACCGGTTGAAATTGTGGACACCTCCGTCAAGACATTGAAACAAAGCCGAATCCCGACTGTTAAAGTCCGTTGGAACGCCAAAAGAGGACCCGAGTTTACTTGGGAAAGACAAGATCAAATGCAAAGGAAGTATCCTCATCTATTCGTGAATTCAGAAACGCAAGATCTCGAGGAAGAAACAACGACTACTACGCCTACTTAAATTTCGGGACGAAATTTCTTTTAAGGAGTAGGTAATGTAACATCCCACCTTTTTCCGTTTTCTTTTCCGTTATACTAATATAAAGTCCGTTATATGTTTATAACATCTCCCGTTGATACGCGTTTTAAATTATCTCGTTTAGGTAATTCCCGCACCCGAACGAAAGTTGAGGGACTAAACTTGACAAGGGATCAAACCCTTGACTAGGTCAAAGGGTCAAACCCCTTTCACCCATTCATTTCATCTTCATCTCTCTCTCTCTTTCTCTCTAGCAAGAACACACACCCAAAACCATATTCATTCAATCATCATCTAAATTCGATCTAGGAGGCTTACAACAAAATAAATTACATATTCGTGATCCTCTCTTCATCCTCTTCGTTTTGGTACCAACTTCATCTCATTTGGGTAACTTTCTAAAATCACTAGATTTTGTGTTCTTGATGTTTTTAACTTATAAAAGTGTTAATTAGTGTCTATGGCTCAAGTCTAACATGAATATATGATTTATATGCTCGATCTCGTTGTTTTAGTGTAACTAGCATGAACTTGAATTTTGGTGTGTTGTTCTTGAATTTTGGATGATCATATGTTGTTAGATGTTAAAAGTTGATGTTTTAATTGTGTTACTAGTATCACTAGCTTCGTTTTGATGCGTAGGTTGATTAAGAAAACTTCAAACACATGATTATTGATTTTTGTGAATTTTGGTTAGGGTTTGATAGACCTTGAAATGAACTTTTGTTGCGTTGAATGCTTGTTAATGTTGTTAGTAAGTGTTTAGACACATTGTATGCTTAATTACCTTCGGAACGGCATATCGTATGTGTAAATTGGATTCCCGAATCATAAAATACGTTTTACGAACTTGAAACTTTGAAAATGGACTTTTATTGATCACTTGATGAGATTTCGGCTATTGTAAATGATGTTTGTGATTGATGAATTGTGTTTAGTTGTATTCCTTGTAAAAATACCTTTCCGATGATATAAGATACATGTTCTAATTGTTTGCGGATCATAAAATGTGATTGTTTGCATTTTGGTTCGTGACTTGGACCATTTTTCTGCAAACTGCATGTTTCCCAGGTATTGCGCGCCGCGCATATACCCGCGCGCCGCGCAAAACAGAAGTCCCAGATATTTACCCCCTTTGGTTAAGTTCTGACCAGGATTTACACTTGGGTGCGCGCCGCGCAACCCTTTGCGCGCCGCGCATATGCCCAGCTCATTTTAGTTTTTATTTTTCCTTTCACAAAATGTTTCCCGCTTAACCGTAACTCCGATTAACATGAAACTTGGCCATTCTGCTCATAAATGATTTCTCATCATGAGAAAATTGTCGGACACCCGATCCGACCCCGTTGACTTTGACTTTGACCAAGTTTGACTTTTAGTCAAACTTAACCAAACAATTATACGATCGTTCTAACATGCTTAGTTACTTGTATCGTGCATGAAACTTGACTAATTGATTCACATGCTATATTAATCGAGTCGTAACGAGCCATAGGACTAATTGAACATCTTTGACCGTTTGTGTTTACCGTTATTGATACAACCTATATGATTAGGTCAAGACTAGCTTTGTCTTTGCACGCTTCTACTTGTTGAAGTACTTTACTACTCGTGCACTCAAGGTGAGATCATAGTCCCACTTTTACTCTTTTTGAACTTACATTTGGGATGAGAAAACATAAACATTTCTTTTGAACTAAGTGAACACAAGAACGGGAAAACAAACATTCTACATACGAGTTTAGAACAAAAATCCTCAATTTGATTATCATTAGTTACACTTGCCGGGTGTAAGCGAGAACTATGTTATATGGCCATATGGGTTGACAACCCTCATCTTTGACGGTTCGCTACCGTCTACGGATGAAATATATTTTCGAGAATCAGTGTTTGTTCTAGCACTAAGTGATGGGGTATACAATGGAAGGAATGTTAAGCTTTGATAATTGGGTGCTCGTGAAACAAACTTTTGGAATGTATTACTATTATTTCATTGATGCAAATCTTGTGGTTCACTTGTACTTACTTACTTAAACCTATGATTTCACCAACGTTTTCGTTGACAGATTTCTATGTTTTTCTCAGGTCCTTGAACGATACATGATACATGCTTCCGCTCATTATTTGATACTTGCATTGGATGTCGAGTATATGTGCATTTCATGGAGCGTCTTTTGACTTTACTTTAAACCGTGTCGCCTAGATTTCATTCGTATTATAACGTTGTAACTTAACTATTGGTTGAACAATTCTTGTAAACTTTGGGAACAATCTTTATTTTGAAATGAAGGCGACATATTTTGGTCAAACTTTGTCTTAAAGACTTATGACCACGTAACGGGACCTAAGTAGACGGCGCCGTCAAACATGATTTGGTCGGGTCGCTACACCATTCGAGTTACGAATGCTTTAGTACTTCAATTATCATGTCCGATGAGAGTCCCAGAATGATGGGGATATTCTATATGCATCCTGTTAGTTCGGTTATCAAGCTTTCACCATATGAATGATTTTTATCTCTATGTAGTTTTCGAAATGCCTGATATGAGATGTATATTTATGAGAAATGGAAATGAAAATATTGTGGTCTATTAAAATAATGGAAATGATTATTTATGATAAACTAATGAACTCACCAACCTTTTGGTTGACACTTGAAAGCATGTTTATTCACAGGTAGGAAAGAAATCTTCCGCTGTGCATTTGCTCATTTTAGAGACATTACTTGGAGTTATTCATGACATATTTCAAAAGACGTTGCATTCGAGTCGTCGAGTTCATCAAGATTATTATTAAGTCAATTATAGATGGATATATTATGAAAGGGTTTGCATGCCGTCAATTTTCAATGTAAATGAAAGTTGTCTTTTAAAAACGAATGCAATGTTTGTAAAATGTATCATATAGAGGTCAAGTACCTCGCGATGTAACCAAATGTAATGTATTCGTCCAGATGGATTAGGACGGGTCATTATAGTTGGTATCAGAGCGGTGGTCTTAGCGAACCAGGTCTGCATTAGTGTGTCTAACTGATAAGTCGTTAGGATGCATTAGTGAGTCTGGACTTCGACCGTGTCTGCATGTCAAAAGTTTTGCTTATCATTTCTAGTGGGAAATCATCTGCTATTCATCCTTAGAAAATTACCTGCTTATCATTCTTAGTCTAGACATATCTTACTGCATTGATTGCATGAATAGTGTATAGACAAAATTCATATCTTAGCGTATCTTTTACTGTAAACTTTGCCTGACAGCTTCCAAAAATCCTCCGTAATCTACGGAATCTTCTGTACTATATATAGGTATACTATGTAATTAGAATATCTTCCAATAACTGTAAATCATTTTATATCGAAAAACCCTTTACTTAATAGTACGAAATGGAACTCGTCACTAGTTCAAGTTCTTCGGAACCCTACAGCTATTCCGACATGGATATTCACCTAAGCTCCAAAAGCGGTGTCACCAGAATGAATCAATCAATCAGCCATCCCCAATTCATCTGATGAGATCGTAGTCGACCTAATCAACGAAAACGAGAAGAAGGCAATTCCTTTCCACCAACCAAATTTCCCACTTGGCAAAGAACCTGAAGCACTTACTGGCTAACCAGTCCGAAACACCATTTTCACTCTCATTTCTAGGATATCTCTCAACGATTACATAATATATAAAATTTTAGATCTTATTCATTCCGCTCGTCCCAACCGACAATCATTCCGGTGTGATAGAAGAAGTCAACGAACTTCGCGCTCGAGTATTAACTTTGGAGAATATGGTGCAAAACCTTCCAGCTTCAGTAACATCACTAGCACCAATAGTACCACCAACATCAACACCAGTACCACCAACAACTCAAGTTTCAACATCACACGTCTCAATATCACAATCCATACCTCGAACTTAATCATCATTCTACGAATCATTCTACATCATTTATCTTCGTTCTTCATGACGATTATGTAATCTCTAATGTTTTAGAGATTATGTATTCTAGTTTTGACGGTAAATTAAATGAGATAAATATCATATTAACTCATTTAATCCATGATTACATATGAAGAAAATATATATGTAACTATATTTTCATAAAGATTGTAATTAAAAATTCTTTTGTACAAACTGTTAATGGTGAAAATATTTTAACGGATAGGTAATACCCGAGGAATATTCAGATTTTACATTAATAAGTACACGATACATTCTTTCAAATCTAATTCAACAGTCATTTAATATCCTATTTACAACCACCGATATACATGTTCGTTCATCGCAGAATAACCATTTTCATTCAATTTTATATTTGGATTTTGATCTATCAGAATCCAACAAGTGGCATAATGGAGAAAATGTTGGACAAAATAAAATTTGTTAGAAACAAACAAATTAATTATGAGAAATTTTGTTAAGAATCCACGCTAACTATTCCAAGCTAACTGTTCCTAGCTAACTGATTACATTTTATTTATCGCAATTTAATTATCGCAATTTATATTCTCGCAATTTTATTTATCGTCATTTAATATATGTTATTTATTTTATGCATTTTAAATATCGGGACACGTATACAAGGTTTTGACATATCATATCGACACATATATATATATATTATTTGGAATAACCATTGATAATGCTAAAAACGAACATATATTTCATAGCATTATTTCTCAAGAAAGATAAGCTTTTAGTTGTAATTGTTCTATTTAAAAGTGATATTCGTTTAAATAATAAAAGGTGAAGACAAAAGACAGATTCGACGAATTGAAGACGCAAACGACCAAAAAGCTCAAAAGTACAAAATACAATCAAAGAGGTTCCAATTATTGATAAGAAACGTCTCGAAATTACAAGAGTACAAGATTCAAAACGCAAAGTACAAGATATTAAATTGTACGCAAGGACGTTCGAAAATCCGGAACCGGGACATGAGTCAACTCTCAACGCTCGACGCAATGGACTAAAAATTACGAGTCAACTATGCACATAAATATAATATAATATATAATTAATTCTTAAAATTAATATATATATTATAATATATTTATAAATCGTCGGTAAGAAAGAAGCCAAAGGAGGGTGAGCTGTATTTTCAAACTCCGCGACTCGCGGAGTTTGAAGGCAAAAGTTGCCGCGAGTCGCGGAGTACTCCTGAACTCAATTCCCTATAAAGCCAACCGAATTCTGATCATTTTCGATATCATATATCCATCCTCTCTATATCTATACGTAAATATTTATATTTATATTTATATTTATATTTATATTTTAATTTTAATTTTAATTTTAATTTTAATTTTAAATCCTAATAATAAGGGTATGTTAGCGAATGTTGTAAGGGTGTAAGTCGAAATTCTGTCTGTGTAACGCTACGCTATTTTTAATCATTGTAAGTTATGTTCAACCTTTTTAATTTAATGTCTCGTAGCTAAGTTATTATTATGCTTATTTAATCCGAAGTAATCATGATGTTGGGCTAATTACTAAAATTGGGTAATTGGGCTTTGTACCATAATTGGGGTTTGGACAAAAGAACGACACTTGTGGAAATTAGACTATGGGCTATTAATGGGCTTTATATTTGTTCAACTAAATGATAGTTTGTTAATGTTAATATAAAGATTTACAATTGGGCGTCCCTATAAATTACCATATACACTCGATCGGATACGATGGGCGGGGTATTTATATGTACGAATAATCGTTCATTTAACCAGACACGGGAATGGATTAATAGCCACTAGAATAATTAAAACAGGGGTGAACTTATGTACAAGGACACTTGGTATAATTGATAACAAAATATTAAAACCTTGGGTTACACTCAGTCGACATCCTGGTGTAATTATTAAACAAAGTATTAAAATCTTGTTACAGTTTAAGTCCCCAATTAGTTGGAATATTTGACTTCGGGAATAAGGATAATTTGACGAGTACACTCGCACTTTATATTTATGACTGATGGACTGTTATGGACAAAAACCAGACGGACATATTAAATAATCCAGAACAAAGGACAATCAACCCATGGGCATAAAACTGAAATCAACACTTCAAACATCATGGTTACGGAAGTGTAAATAAGCATAATTCTTTTATTTCATATTTAACCTCCTTTATATTATATTTAATTTCACTTCTAATTATCGCATTTTTATTGTTATTATATTTAATTGCACTTTTAATTATCGTACTTTTTAATTATCGCAAGTTTATTTTATCGCACTTTTATTATTCGCAATTTCATTATCGTTATTTACTTTACGCTGAAAATTAAGTCTTGTATTTATTTATTATTTTACATTTGGTTTTAACTGCGACTAAAGTTTTAAAATTGACAAACCGGTCATTAAACGGTAAAAACCCCCCTTTATAATAATAATATTACTTATATATATTTGTATTTTTATAAAAGTAAACTAATATAGCGTTAAGCTTTGTTTAAAGATTTTCCCTGTGGAACGAACCGGACTTACTAAAAACTACACTACTGTACGATTAGGTACACTGCCTATAAGTGTTGTAGCAAGGTTTAAGTATATCCATTCTCTAAATAAATAAATATCTTGTGTAAAATTGTATCGTATTTAATAGTATTTCCTACTAAAATTTAAAAGCTATTTTATATACACCTCGCATAACTATCAAGTATTTTTGGCGCCGCTGCCGGGGAACCGCTTAAAAGCCGGAAGCGCAACACTAATATAAAAAAAAAATGTCGAATTAAAAACTGTACCTGAGTTGAATTCTGGAACCCCGCGAGTCGCGGAGTTTACAGCTTCTAATACCGCAACTCGCGGAGACAATCTGACACGCCACACAGGAACCTTAATCAGCATTAATTACGGAGTAATTATTAATTATTATTATTATTAACCCTAATTACTTATTATTATTATAATTAGTTTTATTTTAAGTTTCTTTTTATTTAATTTATATATTTAGTTAAATTAGTTTAAATAAAATATAAAATTAATAGTTTTAATAAATAATTAATATAAAAATAATATTTTTATAAAAATTGTACTTTTTACAACTTTTAGTTTATTTTTATATTTTATCTCTTTTTAATCGTTTTAGCGTAATATTTGTATTTTTAGCTCATATTTAGTTTTAAACTTAGTTTTTGCCATAGTTATTTTTACTTCTAGATTTTTAGGCTTTGCCGTAGAATTCCTTAAGTGCTTTTCTTTAGACTAAGATTTATGTACTTTAGAATTTTGCGACGCCTTTTTAAGTTTTAGTTTCTTTTTAAGTTATTTCCATTTGGGATATAGTTTTTCCTGTAAGCTTTAATATTTTTAGACGACTTTTACCTATGTATCAATTATCATTCCAATTAGTAATCTCAATTTGCGATTATAATTTTAAGTTAGTTGTAGTAATAAGGTTAGGTTAGTCAAGTGTTTTCAAGTTTTATAAGTTTCTTTTATTTTTCCATCACCTTTTATTTTTCAACCATTTTTCTTTTTCGACCTTTTTCCGACGCGCTCTTTTTCTTTCTTATTTCTCGCTATTCTAGTTTTAGGACATAGATTTTTATTCTACTTCTTATCTAAATTTCTTAAAATTACGAAAATTTATTTTAAGTGGTTAAATTGATAGACATCAAAATTTTCTGGTTCGTAGTAATAGTTGGATTTGTACGTGGACCGGGTTATTGGAACCAAACAGTCCTCAATTATATTGAGACCAAACGAATCCTGCCCCTCTGCTGCATCTTTTGGCTATTCGAAACGTGGGCAAAATCAGAAAAGTCTATTGATTGGATAACTTATTATAATTTTTCTTTCCTATTAAAAACTAATAGGATATTCAGTGAATGCACCGAGTAAGACGTTCACCACCTTTTGTACGTTCACCACCTGTAACTAGATCAAGACATTTAGCAAATATTACTGCCGTTGATTTTTCTTTAGAATCGTCATCCAGTCGACCAAGTACTCCAGTTCAAATTTCCGATAATCCATTTTTTGAACCCGACCTCACAATTGAGAATCCGGAGAATATTCAGGGACGATTCGTAGATCCTGAACCACTAAACATTCCTCCGGAACCACCAATCATTCAAACAGAGATTGTTGAGGAACGAACCATTAAATCAGAATCCTCTAGTGATTCCGATTCAACAAATTCAATTATGGAAGTAACAGAACCTTTAAGTATGGAAGACCGAATGAGAGCTAAACGCACTGGCCAAGGTCACGTAATTACTCATCCAGACATTAATGCGCCAGATTATGAAATCAAAGGACAAATTCTACACATGGTGACTAATCAATGCCAATTTAGTGGTGCGCCGAAGGAAGATCCAAATGAACATCTACGTACCTTTAATAGGATCTGCACACTATTTAAAATCCGAGAAGTAGAGGATGAACAGATATATCTCATGTTATTTCCCTGGACTTTAAAGGGAGAAGCCAAAGATTGGTTGGAATCGTTACCTGAAGGGGCGATTGATACATGGGACGTTTAGTTGAAAAATTTCTTAAACAATTCTTTCCGACATCTAAAGCCGTAAGACTTCAAGCAGAAATTGTTACGTTTACACAGAAGCCAAATGAAACTCTATATGAGGCGTGGACAAGATTTGGAAAGTTATTAATAGGATGTCCGTAACATGGTTTAGATACCTGTCAATAGTACAAATATTCTACCAAGGATGCGACATCACTACAAGGAAAGACATAGATATAGCAGCTGGTGGTTCTATTATGAAGAAAACCAAAACTGATGCTTACAAAATTATTGATAACACTGCTTCCCACTCACATGAGTGGCACCAAGAAAAAGATATCGTTAGATCATCTAAAGCAGCTAGAGCTGATTCTAGCCATGACTTAGATTCCATTTCCGCAAAGATAGATGCTGTCGATAGACGAATGGAAAAAATGACTAAAGATATTCACTCAATACGAATTAGTTGTGAGCAGTGTGGAGGACCACATTTGACAAAAAATTGTCTCAGTATTGAATTAACAATGGAACAAAGAGAGAATATTTCATACATAAACCAAAGGCCTGGAAATAATTATCAGAATAATTATCAACCGCCAAGACCGATTTACAATCAAAACCAGAATTATAACAGAAATATTCCATACAACAACCAACAAGGTCCTAGCAATCAACAATTATTCAATAATAATTACAATCAGCAAAGACCTAATTTTCAAAACAAACCACCACAACAAATCGATGATAAAAAGCCGAATTTAGAAGATATGATGACAAAGTTAGTTGAAACTCAAACGCAGTTTTTCACATCTCAGAAACAAACTAATGAACAAAATGCTCAAGCATTTAGAAATCAACAAGCTTCTATTCAAAATCTGGAACAAGAAGTAAGTAACCTAGCAAGGTTAATAGGTGAAAGAAAATCGGGAAGTCTACCTAGTGATACAAATGCTAACCCCCGAAATGAAACAGCTAAAGCCATTACCACAAGAAGTGGTACAACACTTAAACCACCTGAAATACCTGTAACTTCTGATGAAGCTATTCCTACTCCACAAGAACCACAACCTGATCAAGATAAGGAAAAAGAACCGGTAGTTGAAAAGGTTAATGAAGATAACACAGTTAAGGCTAAACGTTATGTTAAACCATACCAACCACCACTTCCTTACCCGAGTAAAATGAAGAAAGAGAAACTTGAAGCCGAGCAATCCAAATTCTTGGATATGTTTAAACAGATAAATGTAAATCTTCCTTTCATTGATGTGATTTCAGGAATGCCTAGATATGCTAAATTCTTGAAAGATCTAATCTCGAATAGAAAGAAAATGTAAGAACTCTCGGCTGTTACCATGAATGTTAATTGTTCAGCAGTGCTGTTGAATAAGATACCAGAAAAGCTATCTGATCCAGGAAGTTTCACAATTCCATGTTTTCTGGGTAGTCTTAGTTCAATAGAAGCATTAGCAGATTTAGGTGCTAGTATAAATCTAATGCCGTATTCACTATACGCTAAACTAGACCTTGGAGAATTGAAACCAACAAGAATAAGCATACAACTAGCCGATAGATCAATAAAATATCCTAGAGGGATAATGGAGAACATGCTAGTTAAAGTTGGTACTTTAGTATTTCCAGTAGATTTTGTTGTTCTGGACATGGAAGAAGATTCTCAAGTTCCTCTCATATTAGGAAGACCATTCTTAAACACGGCTAAAGCAATGATAGACGTGTTCGGTAAGAAATTGACCCTAAGTATAGAGGATGAGAGTGTTACCTTTTCAGTTGATAGAGCAATGCAACAACCACAATCTACAGATGATACATGTTATTATATTCAAACTATAGATGCACATGCAGAATTATTAGAAGAATTTCCAGAATTACAAGGAACAGGAGAATGTTCTTTAGGAGAAGGTAATGAACCAATTGATGAAGCTGAAATGTTAGCTACACTTATAGCTAATGGATATGAACCAACAACAGAAGAAATTCAAATGCTAAAAGAAGAAGACAGATATCGATACAAATCATCGATAGAAGAACCTCCGAAATTAGAGTTAAAGCCACTTCCAAACCATTTGGAATATGCTTATTTACATGGTGAATCTGAATTACCTGTAATAATATCGTCTTCTCTTACTAAAAATGAGAAATCACAACTCATTTCTGTGTTGAAAGCTCATAAACCAGCCATTGCATGGAAGATTCATGATAATAAAGGAATAAGTCCTTCGTATTGCACACATAAAATCCTTATGGAAGAAGGTCATAAAACGTATGTGCAACGCCAACGAAGACTAAATCCTAATATGCAAGATGTAGTTAAGAAAGAGATTATTAAACTGCTAGATGCAGGTCTAATTTATCCAATCTCTGATAGTCCATGGGTAAGCCCAGTTCAATGCGTGCCTAAGAAGGGTGGCATGACTGTCATTTCAAATGAGAAAAATGAGCTTATTCCTACTAGGACTGTAACAGGATGGCGTGTATGTATTGATTATAGAAAATTAAATGACGTCACCAGAAAAGATCACTTTCCCTTACCTTTCATAGATCAAATGTTGGAAAGATTAGCCGGAAATAGTTACTATTGTTTTCTAGATGGATTTTCCGGATATTTTCAAATTCCAATAGCACCCGAGGACCAAGAGAAAACCACATTCACGTGCCCTTATGGTACTTTTGCTTACAAACGCATGCCATTTGGACTTTGTAACGCCCCTGCAACCTTTCAAAGGTGTATGAAGGCGATTTTTCACGACATGATAGAAGAATGCATGGAAGTTTTCATGGATGACTTTTCAGTCTTCGGTGATACATTTGAATCATGTCTAGCTAATCTTGAACGAATGCTTATTAGATGCGAACAGTCAAATCTAGTACTTAATTGGGAGAAATGCCATTTCATGGTTAAAGAAGGCATCGTTCTTGGACATAAAATTTCAAAAGAAGGAATTGAAGTGGATAGAGCTAAAGTAGATGTAATTGCTAAACTTCCACATCCCACCAATGTTAGAGGAGTTAGGAGTTTTCTAGGGCATGCCGGTTTTTATCGACGTTTCATAAAAGATTTTTCTAAAATTGCCACTCCTATGAATAAACTCCTAGAAAAGGATGCTCCATTCATCTTTTCAGATGAGTGTATCAAATCTTTTAATATTCTTAAAGAAAAACTCACTAATGCACCGATCATGATAACACCAAATTGGAATCTACCATTTGAATTAATGTGCGATGCAAGTGATTTTGCAATGGAAGCCGTTTTAGGACAAAGGATTGAAAAACGATTTCAACCTATATATTATGCTAGTAAGACGTTACAAGGAGCACAAACGAACTATACAACTACTGAAAAAGAACTCCTTGCTATTGTCTTTGCTTTTGACAAATTTCGATCATATCTCGTTCTAGCAAAAACGGTGGTTTATACCGACCATTCTGCTCTTAGATACCTATTTTCGAAACAAGATGCTAAACCAAGATTAATCCGCTGGATCTTACTCTTACAAGAGTTCGATATTGAAATCCGAGATAAAAGAGGAGCAGAAAATCTCGCCGCTGATCATCTTTCTCGTCTTGAAAATCCCGAATTAGAAGTTCTAAATGAATCGGCCATACAAGACAACTTTCCTGATGAATATCTATTGAAGATAGATTATAAAGAAATTCCATGGTTTGCAGACTATGCAAATTACTTAGTATGTGGATTCCTTGAAAAAGGATTATCGTACCAAAAACGAAAGAAATTCTTCAGTGATATAAAACACTATTTTTGGGAAGATCCACATCTTTTCAAAAGTTGTCCCGATGGAATAATACGCCGATGTGTATTTGGAGATGAAGCTAGTAAAATTTTAAACCATTGTCACACAGGACCAACAGGAGGGCATTATGGGCCTCAACTAACAGCAAGAAAAGTTTATGATGCTGGATTCTATTGGCCTACAATTTACAAAGACGCACACCTTCTTAGCAAATCCTGTGATGCTTGTCAAAGGCCCGGAAAAATAAGTCAACGTAATGAAATGCCACAAAATGTCATCCAAGTATGTGAAGTATTTGACATTTGGGGTATTGACTTTATGGGTCCATTTCCAAAATCTCATAATAATCTATATATACTCGTAGCCATTGATTATGTATCTAAATGGGTGGAAGCACAAGCTCTCCCAACTAACGATGCACGAGTTGTAGTCAACTTTTTAAAACGTCTTTTTGCAAGGTTTGGAACACCAAAAGCTTTAATAAGTGATCGGGGTACTCATTTCTGTAATAATCAACTTGAGAAAGTTCTTAAAAGATATGGAGTAACTCATAAAATCTCCACCGCATATCATCCACAAACAAGTGGACAAGTTGAAAATACCAACCGAGCTTTAAAATGTATTCTAAAGAAAACCGTAGGATCAAATCCGAAGGAATGGTCCATTAAATTGGAGGATGCACTCTGGGCTTTTAGAACAGCCTACAAAACTCCAATTGGAACCACACCTTTTAGACTTGTTTATGGAAAAGCATGTCATCTTCCAGTAGAAATTGAACACAAAGCATTTTGGGCTTTGAAGACATGTAATCTTGATTTACATGAAGCCGGACATCTACGATTAAGTCAACTAAACGAATTAGAAGAATTAAGACATGAAGCATACGAAAATTTGTTAATCTATAAGGAAAGAACGAAGAAATGGCATGATAAAAGAATCAGAAGTTCAAAAGAATTTAAAGAAGGAGACAGAGTTCTTCTTTTCAATTCACGATTCAAGCTATTTCCTGGAAAATTGAAATCAAGATGGTCTGGACCATTCATAGTCAAAAGAGTTTTCCCTTACGGAACGATAGAATTAATAAATTCAAATGGGATTGAATTTAAAGTTAATGGTCACATAGTTAAACTGTCATAACCCGTCCTTAACCATAAGAACGAGTTAGATAACGTATGATTTCAGTGCGAGGTATTGACCTCTATATGCGACATTTTTAAAAGAACAACTGCATTTATTTTACATTACAAACCATAACTCTTATTTTAATACAAGCTTTAGACAATATAAAGATGATTATCGTTTAGCGATAATCTTAGACTTACAAACTTTACATGTGATGATAACAATACGATTTCTAGCATATTTTACATTACAATTCCTCGGATATGCAGTTTTATTTTTGACACAAATATGCATACTCAAGATCTTGCTTAAATTCAACATGTTGCAGCGGAAGCTTTTAGTTATCACCTGAGAATAGACATGTTTAAAATGTCAACATAAAGTTGGTGAGATATATGTTTAATGCCGGCAGCGATATAAATATAGACCACAAGATTTCATATGTAAACATTTTAATAAAAATATTCTAAGTGGTTGAGCTCTTGGTAACCATACTTAACATTTAATCACGTCGCATATTCCCTTTATTATGAAATCTTACTACACCGTACCAAGTGTAGTCACGAAACGAAGTACTGTGCAACCGTTGAATACTGGTCGTCCAGTCCGGTTGGGGTTGTCAGGCCCGATAGATCTATCAACAGGATTCGCGTTTACAATACCGCTGTAAATAATAGTTACCAAGCTACAGGGAAGTATGCCAGTGGTACAACTCAACGTAGAATATATTTTTCAGTTACTGTAACGACCCGGAAATTTCCGACCAAATTTAAACTCTAATCTCTATATGGTTCTGACACGATAAGCAAAAACCCTAAAGTTGACCCGCACTTTTTCAATCATTCTATACTTATAAGATTAATATTTACATAAATTAAACCTTACCAACATGATAAGCAATCCAAATTGTTGAGATTTATGTTTCCGAAAAGAGTTTTACACAACGTTTGACCGTCTAGTTTGACCGATGATATCACGAACTATACAATATATGATAATTATACGTTTGTGTATATATATGTATATATACATATTTAACATGATTAATGAGTGTTTTAATATCTCATTTTGTATTAATAACAATAAGTTATAAGTATATTTTGAAACTACTAACTTAAGTTTTCAAAACGATAACTATACGTAACGTTATTTGACATAAATACTTAAGACTTATAATGTTTATACATATATCGTATAAGTAATGTATTTAATCACTTTTAAAGACTTAAATACATAAAATCATATAAGTGTATTCACAAAAGATAGCTATATTTGAATCCTCATTCCATTTTTCACAAAATTTCTATACGTATATCTAGAGTATTTGTACTCGTATCATACCTAGCTTCTATACGTATTTACTATTGGTATATACACATCAAATCACCACCTAACCAGCCCTTGTTCATGCCTTATGTATAAGGTAATTACTTTTGAATGATTGTAAGACTAATTACAAAAATACAAACTAAAAATTTGTCCATGTCTACAACATAAACATTTTTTTAGGAGTATATATATATCCTCATTTTGTTTCATTTTTACTTCCATTCTCTAGCTAAAAACACCCACACTCTCAAGAACATTAAACTCCATAAACATTCAGCAAAGTTCCATGAAGATCTAGCTTCAAAAACCTTACTTAAACACCATAAGAAAACCATACAAAAACACTTCAAGAAAACCTTCCAAGAACACAAACTTACTTCCAATCTTTCATCCACTTCCATCACCCTTTTGATTCTAGCTTCTTACTCCTCTTTTACAGCAACCTTGTCCAAGGAACTTGAGGTAGTATCTATGTTCATAACCTTATTCGATTCATATATATATAGCTATCTTATTTTGTGGTATAAAAGTTTAACAACAAGAACATAGTTTGAATGTTTTCAAACTTGTTTGAAAACTAAATAGATCCTTCTAACTTAACTTTTAAAATACTTCAAGACCTGTAATATAACTTAAATATATGCTAATTTAACAAGGTATAATTTGATTTTTCAAAGAATATCTTAAAAACTGTTTTTACGACGTCGGAGTGCCACCGGGGACTGTTTTGGGTTGGATAATTAAAAACTATCTTAAACTTTGAGTTGGAGGTTTATGTTCTGGAAAAATGATTTTTACTATGAATATGATAACACATAAAAATTTCATGATTTAATTCAAAGTATAAGTATTTTTAGAAAAATAATCATTTAAGGTTGTTTAAATAAAGGAAAATGTTTAACTTCATAAGTTTCACTAAAGTTTCACCTATGCCGTGTGATTTTGAATACAAACCAAGGTATTTTCAGTTGATAGTCTTAAAGAGGGACTCGATCCAAGGAGATGGCAAGTTGAATCAACGAAAACGGATTTGTAACGAAGAAACTATGACCGAAACAAAATTGGTTATCCAAGACTTGTTTAACTTCGGGATTAATTGGGAAAAATTAAATAAAATCACATCTTTCTAAAATAACATGATATTTTATATATATGTACTCATAATTCAATTTTATATGGTTCAGGATCACCCGTAAACAATACGAGAAGATTAATCATAAGATCCCATGATTGTACGCAACACGTCATTTGACAACACCGGTACTTTATGTACGCAACACGTCATTTGACAACACCGGTACCGTGGGTCAAGATTAATCTCGACCAATACATATACGATGAGGGTTTTATTTATTTCATTGGGGGTTTATTAAACATCTAAATATGAACCATTAAAATTGAATTACTAACAACGAACTGCTAACTACGGACTAAGGAATTATTCAAAGTATTAAAAGTATAACAAGTATATATATGTGACGTTTGTTTAAAAAAGAAAAGGTATTGATATATTATATATGGATAGGTTCGTGATATCAACCGGAGACCAAGTCAAATTATATATATATCTTCAAGACGAAAGTGAGTATATAGTCCCACTTTTAAACTCTAAATATTTCGGGATGAGAATACATGTATTTTATGTTTTACATTATGGACACAAGTAACTGAAAAATATATTCTACGTTGAGTTGTACCACTGGCATACTTCCCTGTAGCTTGGTAACTAATATTTACAGCGGTATTGTAAACACGAATCCTGTTGATAGATCTATCGGGCCTGACAACCCCAACCGGACTGGACGACCAGTATTCAACGGTTGCACAGTACTTCGTTTCGTGACTACACTTGGTACAGTGTAGTAAGATTTCATATTAAAGGGAATATGCGACGTGATTAATTGTTAAGTATGGTTACCAAGTGCTCAACCACTTAGAATATTTTTATTAAAATGTTTATATATGAAATCTTGTGGTCCATCGTTATATCGCTGCTAGCATCAAACCTATATATCTCACCAACTTTATGTTGACGTTTTAAAGCATGTTATTCTCAGGTATGAATTAAGACTTCCGCTGTACGTTAGCTCATATTAAGGATACTAGTTGGGACCATTTAAGCCATGATACAAGAACGTTGCATTCGAGTCATTGAAGATCATTAAAGACATTTATTAAGTAAATGACAGTTTAGGTCATTTGGATATCGAGAAATGTTTGACGAGTTTATTAATTTTTTTATGTAAAGATAGATTGCCTTTTAAGAATAAATGCAACGTTTGTAAAATGTATCATATATAGGTCAAGTACCTCGCGATGTTATCAACTGTTGTAATTCGTTTGTAATCAATATGGACATCGTCCGGATGATTAGTTTCGGATCCTTTCAGTTGGTATCAGAGCGTTGGTCTTAGCGAACCAGGCCTTGCATTAGTGTGTCTAACTGGTAGTTGTTAGGATACATTAGTGAGTCTGGACTTTGACCGTATCTACCTGCTAAAAAGTTTTGCTTATCATTTCTAGTCGGAAACCATCTGCTTATCATCCTTAGGGAGTTGCCTGCTTATCATTCTTTAGTCTAGACACGTCTTACTGCATCTAGTGCATCGATAGTGTATAGACAAAATTCATATCCTAGCGTATCTATTACTATAAACATTGCCCGACGAATTTCAAAGATTCTCCGTAATTCACGGGATTTCGGTATTATATATACATATGAAAATTATGTATTGAAGAGTACCAAACCCAACTCCTATAATCTATTCCAAACCAAAAAATTCATTTCTCCAACTATACAAGATGAATTCTTCATCCAGTTCGAATTCCTCCGACTTCGATAGCTACGCCGACATGGATTTCCATTCGAGCTCCGAGAACAGCGTCACCGGAATGGATCAACCAATTTCCCATCATCTATTCTGGATGAACTGGGGATGGGTTCGTAATATACTAAATTTCTGGAGGCAAGAATAAGGTGATCCATTTCATCCACCAAATTGCCCTCTTAACGATGAACCTGAAGCACTTACCGGCGAACCCATTCGAAACACCATTTTCTCGCTCATTTCTAGAGTATCTCGTCATGATTACATACTATCCCATATTTCAAATCTTGTTCATTCGCTCGTTCCAACCGTCAATCATCCCGGTATAATAGAAGAAGTCAACGAACTCCGTGCTCGGGTAGTGGTTTTGGAGAATATGGTGCGAAGGTTACAAACACCAACAGCAACACCAGCAGCATAATCCGTACTACCATCGTCAACGCCGACAGTACCTTTATCACCCCAATCACAATCTCAACATCACAATCTGTATCTCGAATATCAACATCACACGACTCAATATCTGTACTTCGAGTATGATCTTCGTTCTATATATCGTTCTACATCGATTATCTTCGCTTTACGTATCGTATGATGATTATGTAATTTCTAAAGTCTTAGAGATTATGTAATCTAGAATTAACGATAAATCAAATGAGTTTAATATCTTATTGACTCATTAAATCTATGATTATCTCTGAAGAAAATATATATGCAAGTATATTTTCATAAAGATAGTAATTAAAAATTCCTTCGTACAAACTATTAATGATGAAAATATTTTAACGGGTGGGTAGTACCCGAGGAATATTTAGAATTCACATTAATAAGTTATATTGTACATTCTTGAATCTGATTCAACGGTTATCTATTATCTTACTTACAACCACCGATATTCGTATCCGCTCACCCCAGAATAACCATTTTCAATCAAATTTCATATTCGGATTTTGACCTACCAGAATCCAACAAGTGGCATAAAGAAGAAAACATTGGACAATTAAAATGAATTAAAATGTTGATTGTAACATATGAAACTAAACAATTCTTCAAGTTTGCTACTTGATTTTATCTTAAACCTCATTCGTAACTTGACGATTACAATTCGCATTCAAATCCTTTCATGATTTCTGAAAACACCCTGAACTATGAAGTAGCTCTTGAAATGCTGATGAAGCAGCAAAAAAACTGTAAACGACTTTAACAATCAAAAGATTGATGATAAAGAATGGTATGGTGGTAAAGCTGAGAAAAAGAGAAGGTTTGGAACTGGAAAACGGATTGAGCAAAGTATGAAGGAGGCCGTGAACAAATCATGAAAACAGAACCTGCCTTCAAAGGATCCAAATGATCCAGTGCCTGCTGAAACCGTTAGTAAGAACACTGCTCCTTATTCTAAACTTTTCAAGATGATATTCTTCACCATCATTTTATCTTAGATATTATAAGATATCTTCATTCGTTATACATATTTTTCATATTTCTGGAGATATTTTTACAACTATTCCTATCTGCGATCATTTAACTCTCCGTAACATCTGCGCTACAATATAAAAGAAACTGTGTTAGTTTCTAAATTCTGAAATCTCTAAGTTTAAAAATATGAATGTTTTGAAGTAGTGTTGGGAACTGATACATGAATTAGTATAATATAATGAAACTTGATCAACTTCATTATATTACAGTAAGTCATGTTAAGTTTCTAATGGAATGTGATGATTCACAGTACCGTCATCATGTGCCATGTTACACGGCTCTTACATTCTATCAAGTCTTCAAACATATTAGAACGTATCACCTTGATAGTTCTATTTTTTTTTCGGAATATTCGAGTAATTTAACGAATCAAGATCGTGCCATTACAATTTCATTCTAAAACCAATAGCAAGGTTCATTCCAAATTTCCTACCTACGAATTTCGGACCATTGTTCGCTTGGCTCGAGGACGGGAAGAAGAAATGAAGGGACAAAACTTCAGAATAGAAATAGGAACATAAACCACAGCAAATAAGAGAGAGCATTAACTGTGGATGACAATGATTTTAAGGGACGGGAGTAGGAACATCGAAATATAAGGGAAGGTATAAAACCTAACAACAACCCCGAAACTACAAACCGTGCATATCAATACGTATTGCAACGTAAAGGCACGGGAGAATTAAAAACATTATAATTCCAAGGAAAGGATAAAAGAGAATAGATTCTTCTGGTGATAGATGAAAAAGAAGAATGAAAGATATGAAAGTTAGAAATATAACAAGGGTTAGAATGGGATGGAGCATATTAGCGAATGTCTTAAAGTAGGAACTAAAGAGAAAGAATAGAAGATGTGGGAAGAAAGAAAGGGAAGAAGATAAATTTATAGTGAAATATTCGACAAAGAAATCAAAACAGATTGCCGCGTTAAATCAAAGAAGATCCTGATCGCCGCAAAACTAAATCTTATTACATAAGATTTTCTTTAAAACCCTTAAATCCCGGAAATCGATCATAATCACGTCATCGATTACAACAATTCTATATTTACTCATTTCACTCTTTTGTGATAGCTTCGCTCGTGCGTCTCACATAACCAAATCGTTTTATCTAAATCTTTCAATAATGATAAAATTTCATTATTACCTCATATTCGTCATGAAAACATTCCTATTGTTGTTTATGACAACCTCTACCAAATTTCGAGGACGAAATTTCTTTAACGGATGGGTACTGTAACGACCCGGAAATTTCCGACCAAATTTAAACTCTAATCTCTATATGGTTCTGACACGATAAGCAAAAACCCTAAAGTTGACCCGCACTTTTTCAATCATTCTATACTTATAAGATTAATATTTACATAAATTAAACCTTACCAACATGATAAGCAATCCAAATTGTTGAGATTTATGTTTCCGAAAAGAGTTTTACACAACGTTTGACCGTCTAGTTTGACCGATGATATCACGAACTATACAATATATGATAATTATACGTTTGTGTATATATATGTATATATACATATTTAACATGATTAATGAGTGTTTTAATATCTCATTTTGTATTAATAACAATAAGTTATAAGTATATTTTGAAACTACTAACTTAAGTTTTCAAAACGATAACTATACGTAACGTTATTTGACATAAATACTTAAGACTTATAATGTTTATACATATATCGTATAAGTAATGTATTTAATCACTTTTAAAGACTTAAATACATAAAATCATATAAGTGTATTCACAAAAGATAGCTATATTTGAATCCTCATTCCATTTTTCACAAAATTTCTATACGTATATCTAGAGTATTTGTACTCGTATCATACCTAGCTTCTATACGTATTTACTATTGGTATATACACATCAAATCACCACCTAACCAGCCCTTGTTCATGCCTTATGTATAAGGTAATTACTTTTGAATGATTGTAAGACTAATTACAAAAATACAAACTAAAAATTTGTCCATGTCTACAACATAAACATTTTTTTAGGAGTATATATATATCCTCATTTTGTTTCATTTTTACTTCCATTCTCTAGCTAAAAACACCCACACTCTCAAGAACATTAAACTCCATAAACATTCAGCAAAGTTCCATGAAGATCTAGCTTCAAAAACCTTACTTAAACACCATAAGAAAACCATACAAAAACACTTCAAGAAAACCTTCCAAGAACACAAACTTACTTCCAATCTTTCATCCACTTCCATCACCCTTTTGATTCTAGCTTCTTACTCCTCTTTTACAGCAACCTTGTCCAAGGAACTTGAGGTAGTATCTATGTTCATAACCTTATTCGATTCATATATATATAGCTATCTTATTTTGTGGTATAAAAGTTTAACAACAAGAACATAGTTTGAATGTTTTCAAACTTGTTTGAAAACTAAATAGATCCTTCTAACTTAACTTTTAAAATACTTCAAGACCTGTAATATAACTTAAATATATGCTAATTTAACAAGGTATAATTTGATTTTTCAAAGAATATCTTAAAAACTGTTTTTACGACGTCGGAGTGCCACCGGGGACTGTTTTGGGTTGGATAATTAAAAACTATCTTAAACTTTGAGTTGGAGTTTTATGTTCTGGAAAAATGATTTTTACTATGAATATGATAACACATAAAAATTTCATGATTTAATTCAAAGTATAAGTATTTTTAGAAAAATAATCATTTAAGGTTGTTTAAATAAAGGAAAATGTTTAACTTCATAAGTTTCACTAAAGTTTCACCTATGCCGTGTGATTTTGAATACAAACCAAGGTATTTTCAGTTGATAGTCTTAAAGAGGGACTCGATCCAAGGAGATGGCAAGTTGAATCAACGAAAACGGATTTGTAACGAAGAAACTATGACCGAAACAAAATTGGTTATCCAAGACTTGTTTAACTTCGGGATTAATTGGGAAAAATTAAATAAAATCACATCTTTCTAAAATAACATGATATTTTATATATATGTACTCATAATTCAATTTTATATGGTTCAGGATCACCCGTAAACAATACGAGAAGATTAATCATAAGATCCCATGATTGTACGCAACACGTCATTTGACAACACCGGTACTTTATGTACGCAACACGTCATTTGACAACACCGGTACCGTGGGTCAAGATTAATCTCGACCAATACATATACGATGAGGGTTTTATTTATTTCATTGGGGGTTTATTAAACATCTAAATATGAACCATTAAAATTGAATTACTAACAACGAACTGCTAACTACGGACTAAGGAATTATTCAAAGTATTAAAAGTATAACAAGTATATATATGTGACGTTTGTTTAAAAAAGAAAATGTATTGATATATTATATATGGATAGGTTCGTGATATCAACCGGAGACCAAGTCAAATTATATATATATCTTCAAGACGAAAGTGAGTATATAGTCCCACTTTTAAACTCTAAATATTTCGGGATGAGAATACATGTATTTTATGTTTTACATTATGGACACAAGTAACTGAAAAATATATTCTACGTTGAGTTGTACCACTGGCATACTTCCCTGTAGCTTGGTAACTAATATTTACAGCGGTATTGTAAACACGAATCCTGTTGATAGATCTATCGGGCCTGACAACCCCAACCGGACTGGACGACCAGTATTCAACGGTTGCACAGTACTTCGTTTCGTGACTACACTTGGTACAGTGTAGTAAGATTTCATATTAAAGGGAATATGCGACGTGATTAATTGTTAAGTATGGTTACCAAGTGCTCAACCACTTAGAATATTTTTATTAAAATGTTTATATATGAAATCTTGTGGTCCATCGTTATATCGCTGCTAGCATCAAACCTATATATCTCACCAACTTTATGTTGACGTTTTAAAGCATGTTATTCTCAGGTATGAATTAAGACTTCCGCTGTACGTTAGCTCATATTAAGGATACTAGTTGGGACCATTTAAGCCATGATACAAGAACGTTGCATTCGAGTCATTGAAGATCATTAAAGACATTTATTAAGTAAATGACAGTTTAGGTCATTTGGATATCGAGAAATGTTTGACGAGTTTATTAATTTTTTTATGTAAAGATAGATTGCCTTTTAAGAATAAATGCAACGTTTGTAAAATGTATCATATATAGGTCAAGTACCTCGCGATGTTATCAACTGTTGTAATTCGTTTGTAATCAATATGGACATCGTCCGGATGATTAGTTTCGGATCCTTTCAGTTACTTGTGTCCATATCGTAAAACATAAAATACATGTATTCTCATCCCGAAATATTTAGAGTTTAAAAGTGGGACTATATACTCACTTTCGTCTTGAAGATATGTAATTTTGACTTGGTCTCCGATTGATATCACGAACCTATCCATATATAATATATCAATACCTTTTCTTTTTAAACAAACATCACATATATATACTTATAATACTTTTAATACTTTTAATAATTCCTTAGTCCGTAGTTAGCAGTCCGATGTTAGTAATTCAATTTTAATGGTTCATTTTTAGGTGTTTAATAAACCCCCAATGAAATAAATAAAAACCCCCATCGTATATGTATTGGTCGAGATTAATCTTGACCCACAGTACCGGTGTTGTCAAATGACGTGTTGCGTACATAAAGTACCGGTGTTGTCAAATGACGTGTTGCGTACAATCATGGGATCTTATGATTAATCTTCTCGTATTGTTTACGGGTGATCCTGAACCATATAAAATTAAATTATGAGTACATATATATAAAATATCATGTTATTTTAAAAAGATGTGATTTATTTAATTTTCTCCAATTATTTTCGTAGCTAAACTAGTCTTAGATATCCGATCTCGTTTTGGTCATAGTTTCTTCGTTACAACTCCGTTTTCGTTGATTCAACTTGCCACTTCCTTGGATCGAGTCCCTCTTTAAGACTATGAACTGTAAATACCTTAGTTTGTATTCGAAATCACAGGTCATAGGTCAAACTTTAGTGAAACTTATGAAGTTAATCATTTTCCATCATGTAAACAACCTTAAATGATTATTTTTCTAAAAATACTTATACTTTGAGTTAAATCATGAAATTTTTATGTGTTATCATATTCATAGTAAAAATCATTTTTCCAGAAAATAAACCTCCAATTCAAAGTTTAAGATGGTTTTTAATTATCCAACCCAAAACAGCCCCCGGTTGCACTCCAACATCGTAAATTCAGTTTTTAAGGTGTTCTTTGAAAAACCAAGTTATACCTTGTTAAATTAGAATATATTTATGATATATTACAGGTCTTGAAGTATTTTAAAAGTTAAGTTAGAAGGATCTATTTAGTTTGCAAACAAGTTTGAAAACATTCAATCTATGTTCTTGTTGTTAAAATTTTATACCATAAAATAAGATAGCTATACATATATGAATCGAATAAGGTTATGAACAAAGTTACTACCTCAAGTTACTTGGACAAGATTGCTGTAAAAGAGGAGTAAAGACCTAGAACCAAAAGAGTGATGGAATTGGATGAAAGATTGGAAGTAAACTTGTGTTCTTGAAAGGATTCTTGAAGTGTTTTTGTAAGATTTTTCTTATGGTGTTTAAGTGATGTTTTTATGGCTAGATCTTCATGGATACTAGCTGAATGGTTATGGAGTTTCTTAAGAGTGTGTTTTAGTTAAAGGAAATGTGTAGTAAAATGAAAATGGAATGGAGTATAAATGGTGGTGTAAAAGGTGTATAAGTTTGTAATTTTGTGAAAAAATCTTTTAATCATGTGAAATTGTCATACTAGATAACAAAAGTAGTTACCTTATACATAAGGCATTGAACAAGGGCTGGTTGGTGGTGATTTGATGTGTATATACCAATAGTAAATACGTATAGAAGCTAGGTATGATACGAGTACATATACTCTAGATATACGTATAGAAAATCTTGTGAAAAATGGAATGAGAATTCAAATATAGCTATCTTTTGTGAATATACTTATATTGTTTTATGTATTTAAGTCTTTAAAAGTGATTAAATACATTACATATACGATATATGTATAAACATTATATGTTATAAGTATTTATGTCAAATAACGTTACGTATGGTTATCGTTTTGAAAACTTAAGTTAGTAGTTTCAAAATATACTTATAACTTATTGTTATTAATACAAAATGAGATATTAAAACATCCTTAGATCATGTTAAATATGTATATATACATATATATACACAAACGTATAATTATCATATGTTATATAGTTCGTGATATCATCGGTCAAACTAGACGGTCAAACGTTGTGTAAAACTCATTTCAAAAACATAAGTCTCAACAATTTGGATTGCTTATCATGTTGGTAAGGTTTAATTTATGTAAATATTAATCTTATAAGTATAGAACGATCGAAAAAGTGCGGGTCATTACAGTACCTACCCGTTAAATAAATTTCGTCCCGAAATTTTAAGATTGTACCTATTTTGCGTCATCGAGAAAAAAGTGTGGATACTTTTGTTTCATCTGATCCTCCCGTTCCCAAGTAAACTCGGGACCTCTTCGAGCATTCCAACGTACCTTAACGATCGGTATGTTGCTCTGCTTGAGCTGTTTAACTTCACGGTCCATGATTTCGATTGGTTCTTCGATGAATTGTAGTTTTTTGTCGACTTGGATTTCTTCAAGAGGAATGGTGAGGTCTTCCTTTGCAAGACACTTCTTAAGGTTCGAGACGTGAAAGGTATTATGTACTCCGGCGAGTTGTTGCGGTAACTCGAGTCGATAAGCTACTGGTCCAATGCGTTCGATAATCTTGAACGGGCCTACATATCTTGGGTTTAGTTTACCCCTTTTTCCAAAACGTATTACACCTTTCCATGGTGACACCTTTAACATAACCATGTCACCGATTTGAAACTCCAATGGTTTCCTTCGAACATCGGCGTAGCTCTTTTGGCGACTACGTGCTGTTTTCAATCTCTCCTTGATTTGTACTATCTTCTCAGTCGTTTCGTGTATGATCTCGGGACCAGTTAATTGTCGATCTCCTACTTCATTCCAACAGATAGGAGATCTACACTTCCTTCCATACAATGCTTCGAATGGTGCAGCTTTAATGCTCGCATGATAACTATTATTATACGAGAATTCTGCTAACGGTAAATACTTATCCCATCCGTTTCCAAAATCGATCACACATGCCCTGAGCATGTCTTCAAGAGTCTGAATTGTTCTTTCACTCTGCCCGTCGGTTTGCGGATGATATGCGGTGCTCATATCCAAACGAGTTCCTAGGGCCTCTTGTAGTGATTGCCAGAACTTTGAGGTAAATCTACTATCACGATCAGATATAATGGAAATAGGTATTCCATGCCTTGAAACAATTTCCTTTATATACAATCGTAATAGTTTCTCCATTCTATCCGTTTCCTTTATAGGCAAGAAATGTGCAGACTTGGTGAGACGATCAACAATCACCCAAATGGTGTCGTATCCCCAGGCAGTCTTTGGTAACTTCGTGATGAAATCCATGGTAATACCATCCCATTTCCATTCTGGGATTTCTGGTTGTTGAAGTAACCCTGACGGCTTCTGGTGTTCTGCTTTGACCTTGGAACAAGTTAAACACTCCCCAACATATGTTGCAACGTCTTTCTTTAAATTAGGCCACCAATAACGTGTCTTAAGATCTTGGTACATCTTTCCAACTCCAGGATGTATCGAGTATCTTGTCTTATGTGCCTCATTCAATATCAACTTCCTGAATCCACCCAACTTCGGTACCCAAATACGATTTGCAAAATATCGAATTCCGTCTTCCCGTATAACGAGTTGCTTCTCATACTTCTTCATTGTTTCATTTCCTATGTTTTCTTTAGTAAGTGCTTCTCGTTGAACTTCTTTGATTTGTGAGTTGAGATTCATGCGAATTTTTATGTTCATCGCTCGTACTCGAATTGGTTCTCGTTCCTTTCTGCTTAGAGCGTCGGCCACCACGTTCGCTTTCTCGGGATGATAACGAATTTCACAATCATAGTCGTTTATCAGTTCGACCCACCTACGTTGCCTCATGTTCAATTGTTTCTGATCAAAAATGTGTTGAAGGCTTTTATGATCAGTAAACACAGTGCATTTAACCTCATATAAGTAGTGTCTCCATATCTTCAATGCAAACACGACTGCTCCCAGTTCTAGATCATGCGTCGTATAATTCCGCTCGTGAATCTTCAATTGTCGAGATGCGTATGCAATAACTTTCTTTCGTTGCATAAGAACACAACCAAAACCTTGTCGCGAAGCGTCACAATATATTTCAAAATCATCGTTCCCTTCAGGTAACGATAAAATAGGCGCCGTAGTTAACTTCTTCTTTAGTAATTGAAATGCGTTCTCCTGCTCCGAGGTCTATTCGTATTTCTTCCCTTTTTGCGTTAATGCTGTCAACGGCTTAGCTATTCGGGAAAAATCTTGAATAAACCTTCTATAATAACCGGCTAAACCCAAAAATTGGCGTATCTGCATTGGTGTTTTAGGAGTCTCCCATTTTTCAATGGCCTCAATTTTAGCTGGATCAACCTGAATTCCTTTGCTACTAACAACGTGGCCAAGAAATTGCACTTCTTTCAACCAAAAAGCACACTTAGAAAATTTAGCATATAGCTGTTGTTTTCTCAACAACTCTAATATTAACCTTAAATGCTGCTCATGCTCTTGCTCACTCTTGGAATAGATAAGAATGTCATCAATGAAAACAATAACAAACTTATCTAAATATGGACTACAAACTCGATTCATGAGGTCCATGAATACAGCTGGCGCATTCGTCAATCCAAACGGCATGACCAAAAATTCGTAATGACCATAACGTGTCCGAAAAGCAGTTCGGTATATCTTCTTCTTTGACACGTAATTGATGATAGCCCGACCTTAGGTCAATTTTTGAGTACACACATGATCCTTGGAGTTGATCAAATAAGTCGTCAATTCTCGGTAGTGGATACCGATTCTTGATAGTTAACTTATTTAATTCACGATAATCTATACACATCCTAAAAGATCCATCTTTCTTTTTAACAAATAGAATCGGAGCTCCCCACGGTGAAGTACTTGGTCGTATGAATCCACGATCCAGTAATTCTTTTAACTGACTCTGAAGTTCTTTTAACTCGGACGGTGCAAGTCTATATGGAGCACGAGCCACTGGTGCAGCTCCTGGTACTAAATCTATTTGAAATTCTACAGATCTAAATGGAGGTAATCCCGGCAACTCTTCCGGAAAGACTTCAGGAAAATCTCTTGCCACAGGCACGTCATTGATGCTCTTCACTTTTTCCTTCATTTCGACTTTATTAACATGTGCTAAGATAGCATAGCACCCTTTCTTCAAGCACTTTTGAGCTTTCAAATAACTAATGAGTTTTAGCTTTGAGTTACCCTTCTCTCCATAAATCATTACTGGCGTTTTATCCTTACGAGGAATGCGAATTGCCTTCTTGGCACACACAACTTCAGCTCCTATTTTGGACATCCAGTCCATGCCGACTATTACATCAAAACTTCCTAATTCTACGGGTATCAAGTCAATTTTAAACGTTTCTCCGGCTAAATTTATTTTACAATCACGGCAAATTTTATCGGCTTTAATTAGTTTACCATTAGCTAACTCAATCATGTACTTAGCATCTAGAGGTAATGATGAACAATTCAATTTAGCGTGAAAGTCTCTACACACGTAACTTCTATCAGCACCAGTATCAAATATAATAGATGCGGATAAGTTATTAATGGTAAACGTACCCGTAACAAGCTCCGGGTCTTCACACGCCTCTCTAGCATTAATAACAAATGCTCTCCCTCGTGCAGGTCCGATATTCTTCTCTGGATTCGGGCACTGGCTCTTATAATGACCCTGTTTCCCACATCCATAACAAGTAACAGTAGCCAAAGCAGTTCTATTTGCATTAGTGGCAGGAGTCTTGGTACCATTTGTATTTGTAACGAGAGCCCTACAATCTTCAGCAAGATGACCCTTTCGATTACATTTGTTGCATACCACATTACAGTAACCAGAGTGATGTTTGTGGCATCGGTTGCATAAAGGATTTTGTCCTTTATAACCAAAGCTTAAACCACTACCCGCACCTTGCGTGATTTCTTGTTTCTTAAAAGATTGTTGTTGGTTACCTCGATCATAATTTCCATTCCACTTTCTTTTGTTACCTGATACCTTCACATCAGTATTTGATACTTTCTTATCCATGATGACCTAATCCATTAGCTCGTTTGCCATGGTTATAGCTTCATGAATTGTCTTAGGTTTCGATGCTGTAACATTTGCCTTGACCTTTTTGGGCAAACCATCTTTGTACATTTCAATCTTTCGTTCTTCGGTTGGAACCAATTCAGGACATAGCAAAACTAATTCCATGAATCGCTGATTGTAGTTGGTGATTTCAGTACCAACAACCTTCAGACTTCGTAATTCATCTTCCAACTTCCTAACCTCGTTCCTTGGACAATATTCGTTGATTAACATTGTTTTGAATTCTTCCCATGGAGTATCATAAGCTACATCTCCTCCTACAGCCTTCACATAATTTTTCCACCACGTGAGTGAACTATCTTGTAAAGTGCACGATGCATACTTGGTCATGTCCTTTTCAACACAACCACTGATTTTAAACACAGTCTCCATCTTTTCTATCCACCGGGTTAAACCGATCGGTCCTTCCGTTCCACTGAATGATGAGGGCTTGCAAGCTTGAAAAGTTTTGTAAGTGCACCCCACACGAGGATTTGGGTTAACTGCAGCACCTCTTGCAGCCTCGACCCATAACATTCTGTCGTTCACTCGCTGATTGATGAGTTCCTGGATTTCTTGTTCCGTCATTCGGTTCAATCGCGCCATATTCTTCTATAAGAATGAAAAGAAAATAATTATTCACATGGAATATTATAGATGTAGTGTATATTTACAGTACATTATAGCTTATTAATAATATGAACCAGGTATTATTATAAAAGCCTTTTCTTCTTATTAGCGTTTTATAATTATATCTAGGGTAGTACCTACCCGTTAATGTCCATACTTAATAGCTTAGTACAGAATCAATTACTACCATCTAAATAATACTTAACCATGGAAAATTATTGCATTTCATACTTCACTATTTTACATATGCTTATCTTACATCGAACATTAAGCAAACCACTCTAATAATATTATACAAAACATTATATGATCCCATGGTTTAATACGGCAGCGCATCGTTTGGTCTATTTTCTAGGACGTTTAGGTTCAAGGAATGGCCTAACGCTTATCCTAGCTGTCTGCCTATATTTTGGCGGTGGGGCTGAAGAACTGGATGCCGGGATAGAACGAATAGGAATAGCGGGAATAGGGGTGGTAGTGTCTAGTGGAGTTGGTGCCACATCATCCTTACTAAACTCGGGATTTGAATTTTCTAATTCATTAGCCTTTCGTTTCTTTCCTAGTTCGAACTTGTCTTTTGTAATTTCCTGTATTTCTTCCTCGGGTTCACTTTCCTCCTCGGGTTCACTTTCCTCCTCGGGTTCACTTTCCGGGTTCTCTATAGTCGATTCATCCGGAATTTGTGAGTCTTCCCCAAAGATATCATTTTCGTCATCGGATAGGTTAATGACTGGAACACCATCTGAAGATTCTGGTTCAGAGTCGCTGAATGTGATAACAAGTTTTGAGCCCGACATCTATCACACAACAACTAACCCATTAGTACTACATAATATTTACATATAAATTTTAACCAACAATGATAAGCAATGGTTTTTAAATCAGACCCGGTCAAAGTCCAGACTTACTAATGTATCCTAACGACTTATCAGTTAGACACACTAATGCAAACCTGGTTCGCTAAGACCACCGCTCTGATACCACATGTCATAACCCGTCCTTAACCATAAGAACGAGTTAGATAACGTATAATTTCATTGCGAGGTATTGATCTCTATATGCGACATTTTTAAAAGAACAACTGCATTTATTTTACATTACAAACCATAACTCTTATTTTAATACAAGCTTTAGACAATATAAAGATGATTATCGTTTAGCGATAATCTTAGACTTATAAACTTTACATGTGATGATAACAATACGATTTCTAGCATATTTTACATTACAATTCCTCGGATATGCAGTTTTATTTTTGACACAAATATGCATACTCAAGATCTTGCTTAAATTCAACATGTTGCAGCGGAAGCTTTTAGTTATCACCTGAGAATAGACATGTTTAAAACGTCAACATAAAGTTGGTGAGATATAGGTTTAATGCCGGCAGCGATATAAATATAGACCACAAGATTTCATATGTAAACATTTTAATAAAAATATTCTAAGTGGTTGAGCTCTTGGTAACCATACTTAACATTTAATCACGTCGCATATTCCCTTTATTATGAAATCTTACTACACCGTACCAAGTGTAGTCACGAAACGAAGTACTGTGCAACCGTTGAATACTGGTCGTCCAGTCCGGTTGGGGTTGTCAGGCCCGATAGATCTATCAACAGGATTCGCGTTTACAATACCGCTGTAAATAATAGTTACCAAGCTACAGGGAAGTATGCCAGTGGTACAACTCAACGTAGAATATATTTTTCAGTTACTTGTGTCCATATCGTAAAACATAAAATACATGTATTCTCATCCCGAAATATTTAGAGTTTAAAAGTGGGACTATATACTCACTTTCGTCTTGAAGATATGTAATTTTGACTTGGTCTCCGATTGATATCACGAACCTATCCATATATAATATATCAATACCTTTTCTTTTTAAACAAACGTCACATATATATACTTATAATACTTTTAATACTTTTAATAATTCCTTAGTCCGTAGTTAGCAGTCCGATGTTAGTAATTCAATTTTAATGGTTCATTTTTAGGTGTTTAATAAACCCCCAATGAAATAAATAAAAACCCCCATCGTATATGTATTGGTCGAGATTAATCTTGACCCACGGTACCGGTGTTGTCAAATGACGTGTTGCGTACATAAAGTACCGGTGTTGTCAAATGACGTGTTGCGTACAATCATGGGATCTTATGATTAATCTTCTCGTATTGTTTACGGGTGATCCTGAACCATATAAAATTAAATTATGAGTACATATATATAAAATATCATGTTATTTTAAAAAGATGTGATTTATTTAATTTTCTCCAATTATTTTCGTAGCTAAACTAGTCTTAGATATCCGATCTCGTTTTGGTCATAGTTTCTTCGTTACAACTCCGTTTTCGTTGATTCAACTTTCCACTTCCTTGGATCGAGTCCCTCTTTAAGACTATGAACTGTAAATACCTTAGTTTGTATTCGAAATCACAGGTCATAGGTCAAACTTTAGTGAAACTTATGAAGTTAATCATTTTCCATCATGTAAACAACCTTAAATGATTATTTTTCTAAAAATACTTATACTTTGAGTTAAATCATGAAATTTTTATGTGTTATCATATTCATAGTAAAAATCATTTTTCCAGAAAATAAACCTCCAATTCAAAGTTTAAGATGGTTTTTAATTATCCAACCCAAAACAGCCCCCGGTTGCACTCCAACGTCGTAAATTCAGTTTTTAAGGTGTTCTTTGAAAAACCAAGTTATACCTTGTTAAATTAGAATATATTTATGATATATTACAGGTCTTGAAGTATTTTAAAAGTTAAGTTAGAAGGATCTATTTAGTTTGCAAACATGTTTGAAAACATTCAAACTATGTTCTTGTTGTTAAAATTTTATACCATAAAATAAGATAGCTATACATATATGAATCGAATAAGGTTATGAACAAAGTTACTACCTCAAGTTACTTGGACAAGATTGCTGTAAAAGAGGAGTAAAGACCTAGAACCAAAAGAGTGATGGAATTGGATGAAAGATTGGAAGTAAACTTGTGTTCTTGAAAGGATTCTTGAAGTGTTTTTGTAAGATTTTTCTTATGGTGTTTAAGTGATGTTTTTATGGCTAGATCTTCATGGATACTAGCTGAATGGTTATGGAGTTTCTTAAGAGTGTGTTTTAGTTAAAGGAAATGTGTAGTAAAATGAAAATGGAATGGAGTATAAATGGTGGTGTAAAAGGTGTATAAGTTTGTAATTTTGTGAAAAAATCTTTTAATCATGTGAAATTGTCATACTAGATAACAAAAGTAGTTACCTTATACATAAGGCATTGAACAAGGGCTGGTTGGTGGTGATTTGATGTGTATATACCAATAGTAAATACGTATAGAAGCTAGGTATGATACGAGTACATATACTCTAGATATACGTATAGAAAATCTTGTGAAAAATGGAATGAGAATTCAAATATAGCTATCTTTTGTGAATATACTTATATTGTTTTATGTATTTAAGTCTTTAAAAGTGATTAAATACATTACATATACGATATATGTATAAACATTATATGTTATAAGTATTTATGTCAAATAACGTTACGTATGGTTATCGTTTTGAAAACTTAAGTTAGTAGTTTCAAAATATACTTATAACTTATTGTTATTAATACAAAATGAGATATTAAAACATCCTTAGATCATGTTAAATATGTATATATACATATATATACACAAACGTATAATTATCATATGTTATATAGTTCGTGATATCATCGGTCAAACTAGACGGTCAAACGTTGTGTAAAACTCATTTCAAAAACATAAGTCTCAACAATTTGGATTGCTTATCATGTTGGTAAGGTTTAATTTATGTAAATATTAATCTTATAAGTATAGAACGATCGAAAAAGTGCGGGTCATTACATAAACATTACATACATGGTCCAATGGAAGTTGACAACGAAGTTAATCACAATTTCGATACCACAGCTAACTAAGTGTGGGGAGAATCAAGTCTTTGAAGGATAATATGTATTTCTGTTAGAGTTAGATTGTCTGTTTTCGTGTAGTTCTCGAAAATGGAACCCGAATGGTCTTTCCCTAGCAGACCCTAACGAATTAGTCTTCTCCCCCCATTCTGAATTTTTATTTTTTTTAGGAAATGAAGACTGCCTGTGAACTAAACCATGGTCTAATGCTACACGCTTTGATCACTAAACGTAATAATGACACACTACCGAGTGAAATAGTATCAGTAATCAGAGAAAGATCGGACGGAGTTAGAAAAGAATCCAGATGTGAAGATAATAAGTTACAATTTGGTAAAGGAAAATAAAAATCCGCAGCGAAAAGAAGAGCACGACACCTAGAACGATGTCACAAATGCGGAAAATGGTCACATGGAGGTAAATGTTCAAATAATCAAACCTATTCAAATACCGAATTTGTTACTTTATGCAGAGACGGACCGTTCATATGTTTAGAAGAAAAGATACTGAATGCTCGAGGTTACGCCTATGTAGCTATGGAAAACCAATTAAACCGACTATCTTATGAATGAGATAGATTATATAACTAAGAATACTATCTCACAGGTAAGTCTGTACAGTTTTTTTTTTTTTAACCTTTTGATAGTAAACGCTAATTTGTTCGCTATAAAGTATTAAATTGGTATTAAATAAAATTAGGTTTGGCAACCGAAATTATTGATATCATACAAAAATTTATTACATCACTGCGAAATTTAACGTTTATTCTTAAGGTATAAATATCTTTAATCAATCAACCCAAAATATTTCAAAAATTCGTCATGAGTTAAATTAGGTCATGGAACTGAAATTACTTTACCGAAAAGAGGGGCGTATATTTTTGATAATATTTGATTGATTAAAGTGGGATAAAAAGCCAAAAAGATTTTTAATTTTATTTTTACCATGTTTTTAAAATTAATATATAAATCTTAAATTAATATTGTAAACTTTGTAAAAACAATATATTTAAAAATGTAAATATTTTAAAAATATAATATAAGTTTGGTGTGATTTTATAATATGAATTTTTAAATTAAGTTTGGTGTGAATTTTTACTTTTTAAAAATAAGAATTTTTAATTTTATGCATTTCAAATTTTAAGTTTGGTGTGAATTTTTAGTATTAATTTTGAATTTTATGTATTTTTATTTTAAGTTTGGTATGAATTTAAAAATACAAATTTACTTTATCTCATTAAGTTAAAAATATGATCTTTAAAAATTCGTCGTGAGTTGAAGACTAGGTCTTTGAACCGAAATTGCTTTACCCGAGGGAGGGACGAGAACTTTTATTATCATTATTTTTAATCTTATTGAATTAAAGTAAGCCAAAAACATTAAAAAACCCAAAAATCTTTACTTTTAAAAACCGCGCTTTGATTTGACAAATTTTAAAATTTTGTCGAAGGACGGACTAGGACATCAATCCGAAACGACCTCGTCCTAAATAACAAGGGAAACAAAATTTTAAAAATTAATTACTTAATTGTTTTATAAGTTAAAGATTGTAAAAAAAAAATAAAAAAAAAAATAACAAACTCCGCGAGTCGCGGAGTTTGAAGGTCCAAACACCGCGACTCGCGGAGGGACCAAAAATTAGAAAAAAATAAAAACGCAGAATTGATCAGTCCCCAACCCACAACACAGAAAATACTGCGAAAACAAACCGCAAAATACCCGAAAAACACCCCCAAAATCACAATTTTTAACCGTTAATCATCAAATCTATTACTAAAATCATGTTGAGAAGGATGCTATCAAGGAATTACTCAAGAAAAACGGTAAATTTCTACAACTAAACACCATTTAATCCGAAAATTAGTGTTCTTGAGCAATTTTTTTCCCCAATTTGATTTTGATGCTTTTTAGTGTAATTATGCTTAAATTGTTTATGTATTATGCTTGTATAACCTAGATTGATGCTATTTAACATGATTAGAAGCCTTAAACTTCAAATTTTGAGTAATCTAGGGTTTGTGTTCTTGAGCAATTTGGGGCTTTTTGATATAAACAGGTTATGGCCGATTTTTGTCATGAATTGTTGCTAAATTAAGTAGTGTAACATGTTTAGGTAGTTAAATGATCCAAAATTTGAGCCTAAACATGATTTTGAGAATTAAAGTGGACTTTTTCAAGTCTAAAATTCATGAACTTGATTTTTGAAAGATAATGCCATTTGAAACTTGTTTAATTGCTAGTAATGATTATTTTGACATGTTATTTGAGTTAAATGCTTATGAACTTGGTGAACATTTTCGTATATGCTTATTTGAAAAAGTGTAGATTTGATAAAAATGTGAAAATGAGCTTAAGTTTGATATAAATTGATCATGTCATTGTAATTATTTTGATTGATGATTTTGCTGACACTAATGCATATTTGGATGCACAAAAATTGTGTTTGATGTGTTTTGCAGACTGAAAGGGGTGAATCTTCATCCCAAGCTCGCAATGCTCCTGCTGAGAATGCGGAACAACAGGAGGTGGATAACTACTACAAACAAGATATACCTCATCCAGTCATGACATTTTCTGATATGCACTGGGAAGATTTGCACCCGAACCTGAGATTTGACAGACTTTGGATAGATTATCCAAAATACCAAAGGGGTTTGCATACTCTTCATTCTAAAGTTGTTGAGGTACCTAGGGTCATAGAATGGGGACCATTAGAAGCTGTAGAATTGGCCGGGCCAATTAGGGAATTACTTGCACAGAGGTATGGTAATTCTACTTTTAACGACTGGGTACGTTTATTCACCATGCGTAGACCTGTATATAAAGTATGGTGTGAAGAATTGTTGTGTAGTATAGAATTAAATGATCGGGTAGCTAGTTTAACCGATCGATCTTTTATTAGATTTTTGTTAGGAGGTTCGATGCGCCACATGTCTTTACTAGACATGGCTCAGGCTTTACGTATATATACACCTGAGGAGTTAGCATCTGCCGATTGTAGAGGGTTGATACTAAATGGTAGAAAGATAGATGAAAATTTTGATACACATGGTGTATGGAGTCAAATGACAAGCCATCACCGATTCAAATGGGGAAATTACTCTTATTTGGATATAGATAGAGCTGAATTAAGAGTAATTCATAGGTTTTTAGCTAATTCGATTACATGAAGAGGTAAGAACAGGGAAAAGGTAAATGAACAGGATTTGTTTTACCATATGTGTATTCGAGACCCACAAAGCGCTGTAAGTATACCTTATTGTGTGGGTTATTATTTATCAGCTATGGTTAGGGGGATGAGACCGCATAGCATAATAGGAGGTGGTATATTTATTACTTTGATTGCTAAATATCTCGGTGTGGATATAAGTCGGGGGGATTATTAGTCGAAGAACCAGAACCCCGCGATACAATAGGTTTAAATGTATACCATGGTGCGAAAGTTTTGAAGAGGCGAAATAACGCCGCAGTACAATACCATGGTAGACATCTACAGGTTGAGAGAAACCAACAGCAAGGTAATGTAGGAGGGGGAAATGAAATGCAAGAAATGCAAAGGTTTATAGCTTCACAGGAGTACGAAAATGCTAGACAGAGAGCATTTGAAGATTGGCAAGTTCATCAAAACTAAATCATAGCTTATTGCCAACATATAGGTAGAAACTATATTCCTACTCCAAAACCCATATTCCCTCCCTGGTCTATAGAGATTCAACCACCGTATCCTACGTATAACCCAGCCGAAGCATTTTATAGCACCTATGGTTATGCATGGAACCCCCATTGGTATCAGTATCATCCCTAGTCTACTTAGTTTTATTTATTTTGTAATTTGTAATGTTGATACGTTTAATACTTATTTAATATTGTAATAGTTTTTATAATTTTCTAACTTTTATTCTTAGATTTTAATAATTTTTGAATGTGGGGTAATATACCAAACTTCAAAAATATGTATATATGTTTGCAGTTTATCTTATGTACACAACAGGGTAAAACAACGCATTTTCAAAGACTGGCATTAATTTCAGCAAAAGCAACTAATTTTGACGACAAGATGCAAAATATATGTGAAATAACAACAAGACGGAATGAACAAATGACATGCACCATTTATCATTCAGCAAGCAAACACAAATATGTTTGGAAACTTTGGTAAAATTTAATCATTTTCACACAAATCACCCTCAATAGTTTAAATTGTTACTGATTTCTTGCAAATGAGGGCATTGCAAGATCTTAAGTGTGGGAAGGGGTTAAATTCTTTCGGATTTTAAAATTTTTATCTTAAACACTTGGTTACCATTAAAAATACTAGTAACGTAGTAGTTGTATTAGAATCTAGTGCTCTCTGATAATAAAGAACAGCCCTAGTCTTATATACTGACTACCCAATTCTAGTAAAATTTTTCAAAATTTTTAACTAAATGAACTCAAAATCATGTTTATACATATTTATGAACGATAAAACTAGGTTTTAACACTAAAATTATTGTTACCTCGGAAAGGACATAAATTGAGAAACAAACCAAAATGTTAAAATTCATTTAAAATGGAATAGAGGACAATAAAAAGGAAAATAAAAGCCAATTGTGGGAAAATTCTCCAAGTTATTCAAAACATATGTCACATATTTTTGTACAAATAACTGAAAATACTTTTGCTTTGGACTAAACTAAAAATTTTTACCTGATTTACTGTAAGAAAGATGGATCTACACGATGAATCAATTCCATCATTAAAAGGAAGTAAAGTCTTCCGAAAAAGAAACGCGCTTCTTGATTTAGGTCATGAAGTTGTCGTCCAGACCAGCTGTAGGTTGACGAAAAACCTAGAAAAGTCATCACTAAAATTAGCAGGAAATCCACGGACCTCAGCATTAAACAGGGTCGCCAAGTGGTCAGATTTATCCTAACCATGAGAAGGATTTATCTCGTAAAATGGGGGGCACCATGCAAATTAGCTGGATAAGACTAATGAATCAGATCCCCAGAAAGGATAATCTCCTTAAAAGATCAAAAATCAGCTTTTAAGCCTGATATTACTCAATCCTAGGGATTGACCTTAAAGATTGAGAATTCAAACTCATGGAATTCAATGATATCTAAACTCGAGCTTGAATGAGAAAATATTTTGATCAAATTATAAACCGATTTATTTTCTGAAAACCCATTTTCAATGCGTTCATTACCATTGAACGTAAAATCCTAGGAATTCACCTGGAATTCATTAGGTCATCTGAACCAAATCGGGTGTCAACCGTAAGAACGGTGGTTGCATAGTGGTCAAAGACAGGACCTTGTGCCAAACCTACAAATTATAAGGGTGAGCTTTACTATTGCTCCTACCAAAGATAGTAATTGCGTCTGACACGTTATAGACCATAATTAAAAGCATGTCAGGGGACATTGCCTTAACAGTTGCTTATTCAACGCTTTCCTTTATAACCGGACGGTAGTTTACCGAAAGGTAATATACGGGACAAGTAAACTGGACGTGTTGCTTTCCAAATACAAGGTTAGCGAGTGGGTGACACAAAACCATAAGTTTTGAGCTAAAATTTTCAAATCTGAAACCCACCAAACCCACAAAAATATTTTGCAAACACCGGTGAAGGGTTATTCCGGAAAACTTATCTAGGGTAAAAGCTAGATTTAATTTTCAAAAGATCAAATGTTTTCATAAAGATCCAATTTCCTTAATGGATCTAAATTTTTATAGTCATGTGGGACTGTAAACCATATCGTTACTACCATTGTTTATACCGCCGTATAGAAATCACTGATGTACAAAGTGTGAAGAATAAAGAAGTGATTCTAGTATTTCAAGACGATATTGCTTGAGGACAAGCAACGCTCAAGTGTGGGAATATTTGATAATGCTAAAAACGAACATATATTTCATAGCATTATTTCTTAAGAAAGACAAGCTTTTAGTTGCAATTGTTCTATTTAAAAGTGATATTCGTTTAAATAATAAAAGGTGAAGACAAAAGACAGATTCGACGAATTGAAGACGCAAACGACCAAAAAGCTCAAAAGTACAAAATACAATCAAAGAGGTTCCAGTTATTGATAAGAAACGTCTCGAAATTACAAGAGTACAAGATTCAAAATGCAAAGTACAAGATATTAAATTGTACGCAAGGACGTTCGAAAATCCGGAACCGGGACATGAGTCAACTCTCAACGCTCGACGCAATGGACTAAAAATTACGAGTCAACTATGCACATAAATATAATATAATATATAATTAATTCTTAAAATTAATATATATATATATTATAATATATTTATAAATCGTCGGTAAGAAAGAAGCCAAAGGAGGGTGAGCTGTATTTTCTGAAAGGACCCGTCCTAATCCATCTGGACGAAGTCACCAACAATTGGTTCCATTGCGATGATCGACTCCAAGTACTGTCTTTAAAATGAGCAAATGCACAGCGGAATGTTTCTTTTATACCTGAGAATAAACATGATTTCAAGTGTCAACCAAAAGGTTGGTGAGTTCATTAGTTTAACATAAATAATCATTTTCAATAATATAATAGACTACAAGATTTCATATTTCCATTTCTCGTAAACATACGTCCCATGCATAGAGACAAAATATCATTCATATGGATTGAACACCTGGTAACCGACATTAACAATATGCATATTAGAATATCCCCATCATTCCGGGATCCTCCTTCGGACATGATATAAATTTCGAAGTACTAAAGCATCCGGTACTTTGGATGGGGCTTGTTGGGCCCGATAGATCTATCTTTAGGATTCGCGTCAATTAGGGTGTCTGTTCTCTAATTCTTAGATTACCAGACTTAATAAAAAGGGGCATATTCGATTTCGATCATTCAACCATATAATGTAGTTTCAATTACTTGTGTCTATTTCGTAAAACAGTTATAAAAACATCGCATGTATTCTCAGTCTCAAAAATATATATTGCAAAAGCATTTAAAAAGGGATTAATGAAACTCACGCATATAAATATTGTAAAACAGTTAATAAAGCATTTGCATGTATTCTCAGCCCAAAAACGTAAAGAGTAAAAGGGATCAAATGAAACTCACCTAATGTATTTTGTAGTAAAAAATACATATGACAATATTGAGCAATGCAGGGTTGGCCTCGGATTCACGAACCTATATCATTTATATATATATATTAAAACATATACTTGTGATCGAACACTTATATATATTATTATTAGTGATATAATTTTTATAACTTATTTATCTCCTTAACTATATTCATTTTATATATAACAATATTAATATAGATAAGTTATGTGTTTAAGTATATTTTTATATAATATCATCTGTTTGTTAAATTAATGATAATACTAATATTGATAATCATTTTTATAATAAATAATGATAATATTAGTAATAATGTTTATGTTCATTTAATTTGATAATAACACTAATAATAACTTGTTAACTTTTCATAATAACACTAATTATAATAATCATAATCATAATCATAATAATAATAATAATAATAATAATAATAATAATAATAATAATAATAATAATAATAATAATAATAATAATAATAATAATAATAATAATAATAGTGAAAATAATTACAAAAATACTACCTTTCAAGATAAGCTCCAAAAATATAAACTGCCTCAACACGAGATCGAACCCACGACCTTTCGGTTAAACCTAAACACATCTGACCTTTACTCTGCCCTTGCTTCTATGAAATTATATCTAATTAAAAACTATATAACCCTTCTAACAGTCTGTTCTTCTTCCTCTTCTTTAAAAAAAATTATATATATATATATATATATATATATATATATATATATATATATGCCCCAACCAGGAATTGAACTTACGACCTTTTGTTTTACACGCAACACTGTAAACCATTGAGCAGCTTGTATCTTTCTGATTGACATCTCGGATTAAATTCTTTTAACCCTTTTTAATCAGCAACATTTAATCACCATTATCAATTAATCTACTCGATTATCTTTAACAACAATATGATTTATCATAACCAATCATCATCCTTACGAACATCATCAAACATCATAAAAATCATATGCCATTATCATCTTTAACATTACCACTATCAAACCTCATTCCTAACGTTCATCATTAATCATCATCGAAAATCATGTATCACCTTTGATCAAATATCATAATTATAACATCATCAATTATCGTTGCACAGGGACCGAATAGAATTGCAGCAGGACCTTCGATCAAATAAAACTAATGAGTAACCGGGCCTTGTGGTTTGATGGTGTGGTGAGTTTCGGCCCAAGAACATAGCCCTTTTAGAAATCACATAAAAACAGCCCAACCGTTCAAAGTTTGAAGCCCACTTATGTGATTAATGTTAAATGGCCCGATGGAAATCAAAAGTACTCCATATAATATAAGCATGTAAGTGTCGGTGGTGGCTTGAATAAAGAGAATCAAATTTAGCAAGTGGATAACTGGTGTAATATTTTAAGGCATAAAGACTGTATTATCTTCTAGTACCCCATCAACATTTTCAATCATCACAGCTCATCATCAATACTTTATTATCGCCTCAAGTGGGAATTCAGCTAATAGGAACACTATAGTGGATCATGGCAACATTTAAATGATGATTTTGGCTAACCAAATAGATGCATCTTTCGGTGGTAGTGAGGGAGTGTTCACGAGGAAGTGGAAGCAAGTTGGTTGTGGTTTCATAAAGAAGAGAGAACAAGGAAGGAGGAGATAACAGTGAAACGGAAAAGAATTATAGTAGCAGCCATAGTGACGAGTGAAACAATAAAGGTGGCGGTTTTGGTTTGGGCTCCATCAAAACAGAAACAAAACGGGTAACATTAATAGTTTCTGGTAGCGGGTTGTGGTGATTGGTTGTTCTTGGTTTGATGTTCTCAAATGGTTGGTTAGTTGGTGATGATGGTAGTGATGGAGGATGGTGTTGGTTAAGAGGTGGCAGTGGGTGGAGTTTTGATGCTAGCAGGGTGACGTTTATGTCATCGAACAAGAGAGAGTGGGGAAGGGTGAGATATGGTGGTGGTATTTGATAGTCATCGGACAAAAGAGAGGAAGAAAAGAAGAGAGGGTATCGTGACTTTTTACTTGAAATTATAATTTGATTTTTCTGGTTTTGATCGAATTGTAATTGCAGAATATTACAAAGAGGTTAGTAGATATTAATACCATGTAATCGAATCAATTAGCTATTGTCTTGTAGTTTAAATAAACCGACCAGTTATACCAATTTGAAACAGAAAAAGGGAAATTCATGAGCAAGTATATCTTTTCAAATAAATTCGTACAATTTGTTTGTTATTAATTTCAACTCAGTTTTGTTTTGTTTTCCCTGTAGGAGTCAGCCAAAATTTGGAAAGCAGGTAAAGATATATAACGGATTTTGTACAGACTCACAACTTTTAGTTTATATTTAATTGACCATATTTATTAATAAATATATTAATAATAGTAATCTTGATAATATTATTACTTATAATGAAAATACTAATAATAATAAATAATAATATGAACATTTTAATAATGACATTAATGATTTCTTTATAAAAATAATAAGTTTGATAATAATCAATACTAATGATAATTATAATAAAAATACTGATTTTTAATGATAAATATAATAATAATTATAAAAGTAATATTCATAATGATGTAATAATTTACATGCATTAAATTTCATAACTAACAAAAATAACAATCTTGTTAATACTGATATTAATATATATTCTAATGTTAATTTTAATATTAATAATAGTAATGAAAATAATAATAATAATATTTATGTATTACTATATCTAAACTTGTAATTATATTTAATATAATAACTTTTACATATGTCATTTTTAATATATATATATATATATATATATATATATATATATATATATATATATATATATATATATATATATATATATATATATATATATATATATATATATATATATATATATATATATATATATATATATATATATATATATCACTAATACAACTTGCAATTACATTCATTAATAATTATATCATATATTATATGAATGCATCTATATATAGCTTTGTTTTAATATCTACTTATTATTTTGTATATTATTTTTCATACTTAATCTAAATTATCAAATTGTATCTTATTATTTTAATTTATGATATATACCTACATTTATTTACAATCACTTGTTCGTGAATCGTCGGGAATAGTCGAAGGTCAATTGAATATAGGAACATCGTTCCAAAATTTCAACATTACAGACTTTGCTTATCGTGTAGAAACTATATAAGATTAAGTTTAAAATTTGGTCGGAAATTCCCGGGTCATCACAGTACCTACCCGTTAAAGAAATTTCGTCCCGAAATTTGAGTGAGGTGGTCATGGCTAACAATAAAAATGCTTTCATGACACATACGAGTTGATAATTGGAGTTTTATCATCATTGAGTAATAATGATAAAATAATTTGATTATTCTAAGGATACGAATGAAGCTATCGCAAAAGAGTGAATTGAAGAAAAATAAGATTTTCCTAAGCTTTTGACGTAACCAGAGTTGAATTTAGAGAATAAGGTGCGTCTTAACTTTTGACAGAGTCAGGGTTGAATTTTGAAACTAAGATGTATCTTAACTTTTGTCGTTGCTTTGGTTGAATTCCGGAATTTAAGGGATTTGAAGAAAATCTTCGAAATCTAAAAGATTTGATTCTTCTGCGAATAAGGAAATTTAGATTTCTATAATTAAATACGGTTATCTGCCTCGATTCCTCTGTCTGATATTTTCACTATAAATTTTTACCTTTTCCGTTCCATTAATCTTCACCACTTCAATACTCAATTCCCAAATTCAAAAGATCGTGAAATGCTTAATCCAGTTCTGATCCTTGTCCTTATCCTGATTATCGCAACAATCATTCTCCTTTTCCAACTTCCATCGGAGGCATCCGTTTATTTTTACCATGATTTAGGAATTATTGTATTTATAATCCTCCCGTTTCTTTATATTGCTATACGCACTGATATCCACGGTTTGTAATTTTGGTGTTGTTGTTGGGCTTTATATTTTCTCTTAAATTTTGGATCTCTTTGCCTTTTTATTATCCTCTCGACCTCTAGTAAAGCGAGCAACGGTCCAGAATTCATAGGTGTGGAGTTTCGAATGAGCTTAATGTTCTAAACAAGAAAGAACGTTATAGCATGATTTGATTTGTCAATTTACCAGAATTACTGAGAATAGAACTATCAATAATATATTTTCTTGATATGTTCAGAAGTTAATCAGAATGAAAGAGTTATGTAACATGACACATGATGACGTTATAATCTGTGAATCATCATGTTTCATTTAGAAACTCAGCATGACTTACTGTAATATAATCACGTTGATCAAGTGTCATTATATTATACTAACTCATGCATCAGTTCCCAACACTACTAAAAAAAAACATTCATAATTTAAATTCGAAAGTTTACAGAATATAGAAACTAACAGTTTCTATATGATGTAACTCTGATAACACGAAGAAATAAATGATTTCAGATAAGAATAGCTATGAAAATATCTTCAGAAATATGGAGGATATTTATAATGAAAGATATGATGATATCTTGGAATTTCTAATATCGAAGGATGATGAAGAAGATTTATCCGTAAGGGTTTAGATTCGGAAGCAAGGTATTCGCTAAGGATTTCATCAGAAATAGAATCATTTGGATTCTTTGAAGTCAAACTTATTCTTTGTGATTTATCCACGGCTTTCTTCATAGTTTCTCATAATTTGCTTTTCGGTACTAAATTTTCTATTAAATGTTTCCAATATAATGATACCCAGGAAGCACGAGGAGGTATATAATTTCGGACGAGAATATTTATGAAAATATCCTCAGAAATATCGAAGATATTGATGATGATATTTTGGAATTTCTAAGTTCGATGGTTGATGGAGAAAGATTTTTCCGTAAGATTTTTTTTTTCATGACTTCAGAGCAAGATATTCTCTAAAGATTTCAACGGATTCAGAATTATTTGGATTCTTTGAATATAGGGTATGGTCCTTGTATTTGTCCTTGGTCTCCTTCATGGTTAACTTTATCCATTTTCCAGTTTCAACGTTTCTGAGATTTTCCAACATATTATTCTTTATTATCAAGCTTCCGACGACTAAGGTCGTTTACAGTTGCCTACTGTTTTTGCTGCTTCATTCAGCTTTTTCAAAACTCAGAGAACTGATTCGTAGGCTAGAGTGCTTTTCAGAATTTCAGAATGGAAGATCATAATTCTAAGGGATAAATGTTATATGTGTACATATAACTGTTGATGTAGAAACGCTGTGAGATTCGAAATACTTATTGTTAATTCTCGGAAATTGATATGACCATTCTCGTTATAAGATGCGGATAAGTATTCATTATAAGTTGTTGGTAGTTTACTGATAATGTGATGGGATGTAAACGGTTCCCCGATAACGATGACGAAAGGCAAGCTTATAAATCAAGGTTATAATAAGTCTTATCTGAATGAAAGTCGAAGCTGACTTGCTGGAGCTGTGACAAAATTGGCTAATTTGAAAAGAAATTGCGTTGTTATTTTTCGGAAATAACAATACCAAAGAGCTAGCACAGATACGTGTTAAACATTTATACAGGTTCCGAGCGTTTTTAGGTGCATAACTATATGCATCCAGCTTTTCTTCCGTAGATGAAGTGCGGTTGGTTCATCCTTTCGATTGAGGTGTTGCCGAGAATCGTGAAAGGTTTGAACGCAAATTGGAATCGTCAAGATATAAATGAGGTTTAAGATGAAAATCAAGTGGCAAACTTGAAGAATTGTTTAGTTTCGTATGTTATGATCAATATTTTAATTTAGTTTTAATTGTCCAATCCTATTAGTCCACAGTCGATAGTCCACGATTAACTAGGAACAGTTAGCTAATGTTTTTGTTAGCGTGGATGCTTAACAAAATTTCTCATAGTTAATTTGTTTGTTTCTAACAAATTTTATTCCGTCAAATGTTTTCTTCATTATGCCACTTGTTGGATTCTGATAGGTCAAAATTCGAATATAAAATTGAATGAAAATGGTTGTTTTGTGGTGAACGGATTCGTATATCTGTGATTGTAAATAGGATAGTAAATGATTGTTGAATCAGATTCGAAGAATGTACAATGTAACTTATTAATGTGAAATTTAAATATTCCTCGGGTATTACCTACCCGTTAAAAAATATTTTCACCATTAACAGTTGGTACAAGAGAATTTTTAATTACAATCTTTATGAGAACATATATACATATATATTTTCTTCAAATGTATTCATAGATTTAATGAGTTAATATGATATTAAACTCATTTGCTTTTTGGTTGGAACTAGAATAAATAATCTCTAAAACTTTAGAGATTACATATTCGCCATGTCGAACGAAGATAAATGAGGTAGAACGATACGTAGAACGATGATCATACTCAAAGTACAAATGATGATATTGAAGCATGGATTGTTGATGGTACTGGTGTTGTTACTGATGGTACTGTTGATGTCGGTGATGTTGCTGAAACTGGTACATTTTGAACCATATTCTCCGAATTGATTATTCGAGCGCGAAGTTCGTTGACTTATTACTCCAGGATGATTGTCGATCGGAACGAGCGAATGAATAAGGTTTAGAATTATGGATAGACTATAATCTTGTCGAGTTACCCTGGAAATGAGACTGAAAATGGTGTCTCGAACAGGTTCGCCGGTAAACGCTTCAGGTTCATTGTCAAGAGGTGAATTCGGTTGGTGGAAGGGATTGCCTTCTGCGCGTTTCCATTAATTAATTCAACTACGAACCATCAGATGAATTGATAATGGCTGATTTATTTATTCATGCCGATGACACTGTTTTCGGAGCTTAGGTGAACATCTATGTCGGAATAGCTGTCGGAATAACTACCGGAATAGCTATCGGAATCTGAGGGACTCGAACTAGTTGAAGGATTCATCTCGTATGATCATATGAAGGATTTTCGATAAGAAATAGATTATAGGATGTAGATTAGTATCCTGCAATACATAATTTACATATGCATATATAATACTAAAATCTCATAAGTTACAGAGGAATCTACGTAGGTTGTAAGGTAAAGATAACAATAACAGATACACTAAGATAAGAATTAGCAGACACGCTAAGATATGAATTTTGTCTATACACTATTCATGCAGTCAATGCAGTAGAACGTGTCTAGACTAAAAATGGTAAGCAAGTGATTCTCTAAGAATGATAAGCAGGTAATTTTCGACACGAAATGATAAGCAAAACTTTTGACATGCAGACACGGTCGGAGTCCAGACTCACTAATGCATCCTAACAACTTATCAGTTAGACACACTAATGCAGACCTGGTTCGCTAAGACCACCGCTCTGATACCAACTGAAAGGACCCGTCCTAATCCATCTGGACGAAGTCACCAACAATTGGTTCCATTGCGATGATCGACTCCAAGTACTGTCTTTAAAATGAGCAAATGCACAGCGGAATGTTTCTTTTATACCTGAGAATAAACATGATTTCAAGTGTCAACCAAAAGGTTGGTGAGTTCATTAGTTTAACATAAATAATCATTTTCAATAATATAATAGACTACAAGATTTCATATTTCCATTTCTCGTAAACATACGTCCCATGCATAGAGACAAAATATCATTCATATGGATTGAACACCTGGTAACCGACATTAACAATATGCATATTAGAATATCCCCATCATTCCGGGATCCTCCTTCGGACATGATATAAATTTCGAAGTACTAAAGCATCTGGTACTTTGGATGGGGCTTGTTGGGCCCGATAGATCTATCTTTAGGATTCGCGTCAATTAGGGTGTCTGTTCTCTAATTCTTAGATTACCAGACTTAATAAAAAGGGGCATATTCGATTTCGATCATTCAACCATATAATGTAGTTTCAATTACTTGTGTCTATATCGTAAAACAGTTATAAAAACATCGCATGTATTCTCAGTCTCAAAAATATATATTGCAAAAGCATTTAAAAAGGGATTAATGAAACTCACGCATATAAATATTGTAAAACAGTTAATAAAGCATTTGCATGTATTCTCAGCCCAAAAACGTAAAGAGTAAAAGGGATCAAATGAAACTCACCTAATGTATTTTGTAGTAAAAAATACATATGACAATATTGAGCAATGCAGGGTTGGCCTCGGATTCACGAACCTATATCATTTATATATATATATTAAAACATATACTTGTGATCGAACACTTATATATATTATTATTAGTGATATAATTTTTATAACTTATTTATCTCCTTAACTATATTCATTTTATATATAACAATATTAATATAGATAAGTTATGTGTTTAAGTATATTTTTATATAATATCATCTGTTTGTTAAATTAATGATAATACTAATATTGATAATCATTTTTATAATAAATAATGATAATATTAGTAATAATGTTTATGTTCATTTAATTTGATAATAACACTAATAATAACTTGTTAACTTTTCATAATAACACTAATTATAATAATCATAATCATAATCATAATAATCATAATAATAATAATAATAATAATAATAATAATAATAATAATAATAATAATAATAATAATAATAATAATAATAATAATAATAGTGAAAATAATTACAAAAATACTACCTTTCAAGATAAGCTCCAAAAATATAAACTGCCTCAACACGAGATCGAACCCACGACCTTTCGGTTAAACCTAAACACCCCTGACCTTTACTCTGCCCTTGCTTCTATGAAATTATATCTAATTAAAAACTATATAACCCTTCTAACAGTCTGTTCTTCTTCCTCTTCTTTAAAAAAAATTATATATATATATATATATATGCCCCAACCAGGAATTGAACTTACGACCTTTTGTTTTACACGCAACACTCTAAACCATTGAGCAGCTTGTATCTTTCTGATTGACATCTCGGATTAAATTCTTTTAACCCTTTTTAATCAGCAACATTTAATCACCATTATCAATTAATCTACTCGATTATCTTTAACAACAATATGATTTATCATAACCAATCATCATCCTTACGAACATCATCAAACATCATAAAAATCATATGCCATTATCATCTTTAACATTACCACTATCAAACCTCATTCCTAACGTTCATCATTAATCATCATCGAAAATCATGTATCACCTTTGATCAAATATCATAATTATAACATCATCAATTATCGTTGCACAGGGACCGAATAGAATTGCAGCAGGACCTTCGATCAAATAAAACTAATGAGTAACCGGGCCTTGTGGTTTGATGGTGTGGTGAGTTTCGGCCCAAGAACATAGCCCTTTTAGAAATCACATAAAAACAGCCCAACCGTTCAAAGTTTGAAGCCCACTTATGTGATTAATGTTAAATGGCCCGATGGAAATCAAAAGTACTCTGTATAATATAAGCATGTAAGTGTCGGTGGTGGCTTGAATAAAGAGAATCAAATTTAGCAAGTGGATAACTGGTGTAATATTTTAAGGCATAAAGACTGTATTATCTTCTAGTACCCCATCAACATTTTCAATCATCACAGCTCATCATCAATACTTTATTATCGCCTCAAGTGGGAATTCAGCTAATAGGAACACTATAGTGGATCATGGCAACATTTAAATGATGATTTTGGCTAACCAAATAGATGCATCTTTCGGTGGTAGTGAGGGAGTGTTCACGAGGAAGTGGAAGCAAGTTGGTTGTGGTTTCATAAAGAAGAGAGAACAAGGAAGGAGGAGATAACAGTGAAACGGAAAAGAATTATAGTAGCAGCCATAGTGACGAGTGAAACAATAAAGGTGGCGGTTTTGGTTTGGGCTCCATCAAAACAGAAACAAAACGGGTAACATTAATAGTTTCTGGTAGCGGGTTGTGGTGATTGGTTGTTCTTGGTTTGATGTTCTCAAATGGTTGGTTAGTTGGTGATGATGGTAGTGATGGAGGATGGTGTTGGTTAAGAGGTGGCAGTGGGTGGAGTTTTGATGCTAGCAGGGTGACGTTTATGTCATCGAACAAGAGAGAGTGAGGAAGGGTGAGATATGGTGGTGGTATTTGATAGTCATCGGACAAAAGAGAGGAAGAAAAGAAGAGAGGGTATCGTGACTTTTTACTTGAAATTATAATTTGATTTTTCTGGTTTTGATCGAATCGTAATTGCAGAATATTACAAAGAGGTTAGTAGATATTAATACCATGTAATCGAATCAATTAGCTATTGTCTTGTAGTTTAAATAAACCGACCAGTTGTACCAATTTGAAACCGAAAAAGGGAAATTCATGAGCAAGTATATCTTTTCAAATAAATTCGTACAATTTGTTTGTTATTAATTTCAACTCAGTTTTGTTTTGTTTTCCCTGTAGGAGTCAGACAAAATTTGGAAAGCAGGTAAAGATATATAACGGATTTTGTACAGACTCACAACTTTTAGTTTATATTTAATTGACCATATTTATTAATAAATATATTAATAATAGTAATCTTGATAATATTATTACTTATAATGAAAATACTAATAATAATAAATAATAATATGAACATTTTAATAATGACATTAATGATTTCTTTATAAAAATAATAAGTTTGATAATAATCAATACTAATGATAATTATAATAAAAATACTGATTTTTAATGATAAATATAATAATAATTATAAAAGTAATATTCATAATGATGTAATAATTTACATGCATTAAATTTCATAACTAACAAAAATAACAATCTTGTTAATACTGATATTAATATATATTCTAATGTTAATTTTAATATTAATAATAGTAATGAAAATAATAATAATAATATTTATGTATTACTATATCTAAACTTGTAATTATATTTAATATAATAACTTTTACATATGTCATTTTTAATATATATATATATATATATATATATATATATATATATATATATATATATATATATATATATATATATATATATATATATATATATATATATATATATATATATATATATATATATATATCACTAATACAACTTGCAATTACATTCATTAATAATTATATCATATATTATATGAATGCATCTATATATAGCTTTGTTTTAATATCTACTTATTATTTTGTATATTATTTTTCATACTTAATCTAAATTATCAAATTGTATCTTATTATTTTAATTTATGATATATACCTACATTTATTTACAATCACTTGTTCGTGAATCGTCGGGAATAGTCGAAGGTCAATTGAATATAGGAACATCGTTCCAAAATTTTAACATTACAGACTTTGCTTATCGTGTAGAAACTATATAAGATTAAGTTTAAAATTTGGTCGGAAATTCCCGGGTCATCACATTTTCAAACTCCGCGACTCGCGGAGTTTGAAGGCAAAAGTTGCCGCGAGTCGCGGAGTACCCCTGAACTCAATTCCCTATAAAGCCAACCGAATTCTGATCATTTTCGATATCATATATCCATCCTCTCTATATCTATATGTAAATATTTATATTTATATTTATATTTTAATTTTAATTTTAATTTTAAATCCTAATAATAAGGGTATGTTAGCGAATGTTGTAAGGGTGTAAGTCGAAATTCTGTCCGTGTAACGCTACGCTATTTTTAATCATTGTAAGTTATGTTCAACCTTTTTAATTTAATGTCTCGTAGCTAAGTTATTATTATGCTTATTTAATCCGAAGTAATCATGATGTTGGGCTAATTACTAAAATTGGGTAATTGGGCTTTGTACCATAATTGGGGTTTGGACAAAAGAACGATACTTGTGGAAATTAGACTATGGGCTATTAATGGGCATTATATTTGTTTAACTAAATGATAGTTTGTTAATGTTAATATAAAGATTTACAATTGGGCGTCCCTATAAATTACCATATACACTCGATCGGACACGATGGGCGGGGTATTTATATGTACGAATAATCGTTCATTTAACCGGACACGGGAATGGATTAATAGCCACTAGAATAATTAAAACAGGGGTGAAATTATGTACAAGGACACTTGGTATAATTGATAACAAAATATTAAAACCTTGGGTTACACTCAGTCGACATCCTGGTGTAATTATTAAACAAAGTATTAAAATCTTGTTACAGTTTAAGTCCCCAATTAGTTGGAATATTTGACTTCGGGAATAAGGATAATTTGACGAGGACACTCGCACTTTATATTTATGACTGATGGACTGTTATGGAAAAAAACCAGACGGACATATTAAATAATCCAGGACAAAGGACAATCAACCCATGGGCATAAAACTGAAATCAACACGTCAAACATCATGGTTACGGAAGTTTAAATAAGCATAATTCTTTTATTTCATATTTAATTTCCTTTATTTTATATTTAATTGCACTTCTAATTATCGCATTTTTATTGTTATTATATTTAATTGCACTTTTAATTATCGTACTTTTTAATTATCGCAAGTTTATTTTATCGCACTTTTATTATTCGCAATTTCATTATCGTTATTTACTTTACGCTGAAAATTAAGTCTTGTATTTATTTATTATTTTACATTTGGTTTTAACTGCGACTAAAGTTTTAAAATCGACAAACCGGTCATTAAACGGTAAAAACCCCCCTTTATAATAATAATATTACTTATATATATATTTGTATTTTTATAAAAGTAAACTAATATAGCGTTAAGCTTTGTTTAAAGATTTTCCCTGTGGAACGAACCGGACTTACTAAAAACTACACTACTGTACGATTAGGTACACTGCCTATAAGTGTTGTAGCAAGGTTTAAGTATATCCATTCTCTAAATAAATAAATATCTTGTGTAAAATTGTATCATATTTAATAGTATTTCCTACTAAAATTTAAAAGCTATTTTATATACACCTCGCATAACTATCAACCATAGACACTATATATATGCAGTAATGATCGAGTTAGCTATACAGGGTTGAGGTTGATTCTACAATAATATATATACTTTGAGTTGTGATCCAGTCTGAGACATGTATATAATGAGTCACGACACGTATTAATTAATTCGAATATGATATATTAAACTATATATGAATGGTTGAACTACTAATTGTGGAGTGCTAACTATGGCCTGCAACATTGGACAATTAAAATGAATTAAAATATTGATTATAACATATGAAAGTAAATATTTCTTCAAGTTTGCCACTTGATTTCATCTTAAACCTCATTTGTATCTTGACGATTACAATCTGCGTTCAAACCTTTCATGATTCTTGAAAACACCTCAATCGAGAGGATGAATCAACCGCACTTCATCTACGAGAAGAAAGATTTAAGAAATAATCATGCACCTGAAAAACTCTCGGAAACTGAGCAAACGTTTAACACGTAGCTGTGTTAATTCCTTTAGCGTTATTATTACCGAAAATAACTTTGCAATTCCTGTTCGAGATAGCCAGTTTTGTCACAGCTCCAACAAGTCAACTTCGACTTTTCGTTCGAAACAACCTTATTATAACCTTGATATATATACGTGCTCTTTTATTGTTACCGAGAAACCTTTTATATTCTGTCATATTAGCAGTACACTTACCAGTAACTTCATTAATCCTTGACTTTCCGAAAAACCATTATATTCATTAAAACCCTACCATGTATTTGTTTACATCCTGTAACAATGATTGCCATACCAACTACCGAGAATCAACAATCATCAATCTCTAATCTCGCAGCATCTTCACTTCAACAGTTATATATATATACATATAACGTGTAATTCCTGGAAATTTTAATTTTCAATTCTGAAATTCGGAAAAATGCCCTAAACCGCGAACTAGCTCTCAAAATCTTGAAAAATGCTGATGAAGCAGCAAAAACTGTAAACTACCTTAACAGTCAAAAGTTTGATGATAAAGAATAGGGTGTTGACAAAGCTCAGAAAAAGAGAAGATTTAAAACTGGAAAATGGATTGAGCAAACTATGAAGGAGGCTGTGGACAAATCACAAAGATTAAACCTGCCTTCAAAGAACCCAAATGATTCAGTATCTGCTGAAGTCGTTAATGAATACCTTACTCCTAACTCTACATTTTTATAGACAATCTTCGTCATTATCAATCGATATTAGAAACTCTAAGATATCATCGTACCTTTCATTATAAATATCCTCGATACTTCTGAAGGTATTTTCATAGCTATCCTTATCTGAAATCATTTATCTTCTCGAGTTATCTGTATCACATCAAAAAGGAAACTGTTGTAGTTTTTAAATTTTAAAACCTTCTGAGTTTAAAGTATGAATGTTTTTGAAATAGTGTTGGGAACTGAAGCATGAGTTAGTATAATATAATGACACTTGATCAACGTGATTATATTACAGTAAGTCATGCTGAGTTTCTAATGGAACATGATGATTCACAGACCATAACGTCACCATGTACCATGTTACACGACTCTTACATTCTACCTAATCCCCAAACATATCGAGAACATATCTTCCTGATAGTCCTATCTTTTTCCTTGAATTCTGGTAATTTGACAAGTCAGATTGTACTATTACTGTTTCTCTCTTAGAACGTTAGCTATGTTCATTTCGAATTTCATATCTATGAATTCTGGACCACTATTCTCTTGACTTAAAGTCGAAAAGAGAAAACAAAAGGATGAAAATCCAATATATAAAGGAAATGAAGAGGGTGGATTTATAGTAAAATATTCGACAAAGCAATCAAAAACAGATGATCGCATTTAAAGCGGATCCTAATCTCCTTAATTACCGAAGAACCAAATATTATTACGAATATTTTCTCCAAATCCCTTGAACTCTGGAAATCAATCCTATCTACGTCAAAAGATATGACGAATCTACATTTACTCATTACACTCTTTTATGATAGCTTCACTCGTACTCTTCACAAAATCAAATTTTTATCTATATTACTCAATGATGATAAAACCGTAACTTTCAGCTCATATGCGTCATGAAAACATACTTATTGTCAGTCATGACCATCCCAATCAAATTTCGAGACGAAATTTCTTTAAAGGGTAGGTACTGTGATGACCTGGAAATTTTCGACCAAATTTAAACTTTACTCTTATATGATTTCGATACGATAAGCAAAGTCTATTAAATCGAGCCTCAAAATGTTTGAACTGTTTTTCATGAATGCATTTGACCTTGACTATGCCTGACGATTCACGAATAATTGTGTGTAAATAAATATGTGATTATAAGTATATATTAATATATACATATAAATATGAATATAAGTATATATGTAATGTTATTAATTAATAAAGTACACTTTAATGAATTGGAATTAAAAATATAAAATAATAAATAGAATAATTAAGTTATTATTAAAATGAATATATATATATATATATATATATATATATATATATATATATATATATATATATATATATATATATATATATATATATATATATATATATATATATATATATATATATATATATATATATATATATATATATGATTTCTATACGTAATTAATATTATGTGTATGTTGTAATATATATAATATATATATAAAAAGTAAATAATCAATATATGTAATTATATATATTAGATAGTTATCAAATATTACAGACTTAATAATATGTAATATCAACCTATTAAACTTGCTTGTAAATTAAAATATAATATTACTTTTATTAAAATAAATATAATAATATCAGTATTAACAATTTTATTATAAATAATATATAGATATAAAATTTGATATATACAAATTGTTATAGTATTATTATTACTAAAATTATTATTATCATTAATAATATTAGTATTACTATAATAAGTATTATTATTATTAATAATATTATTCTTATAAATTTTATAGTGATCATTATCATTATTCTTATTAGTATTACTTTGATATTAATATTATTAATATTATTATTATTATTATTATTATTATTATTATTATTATTATTATTATTATTATTATTATTATTATTATTATTATTATTATTATTTCTAATATTAAATATATTAACAGTATTTTAGCACTAATAATTATATTTTCTAAATCATTAATAATAAATTTTATAAATATATAAACCAGATGAATGAAAACAGAATCTGTATACATCGTTATCTTCTTTTATTTTTTTCTGACTTTCTATTTAACCTGTGATTTAGTGTCGATGATGTAATTGTTTTAAATCAATCAACTTGAGAATTTAACTAACAAATTCAACTTTCTATTATCATTTATAATTATTTTATTGAGTGAATTATGGAAGAACACAGCTCGTCTGTTTTTTTCTTTCGTTTCCCCTGTACGCGACATTTAAACAAAAACTCATTTATGAATCGTTTTTCAAAATTCTAAAAATGTAGCTGTCTTAGGATTCATCTATTCAAACTTTATGCAAAGATTGAGCTTCCAATTTTTCGTAACGAATTCGAATTTTAGAGTCAAACTTTCAATTTCAAAAGTCAAACCTGTGTTCTTCCATCAAATTGAAGTTTTATAGAGCGTTTCTGTTAAAATTAATGATGGAGGAAGTTTCTATGGATCAATTGAAACACAATTTATGTCATAAGTATTAGCTAAAACGTTCGATAATTTGTTGTTAATGTTTGAGTTGTAAACGTGTTCATCATGAACTGTTTTACTTGCTGGTTAAATTTTTTTTTTTGTTAATCCATTTACTCATAACCAATCGTTTCTATTTTAATTAAATTTCCTAGTTCAAACAAATAAGCTGCTAACATAATTGGTTATGGGTTCTGATCGATTTGGATATGAGAAGAAGAAGAACAGATGGGTTATTAAGATATTTAGTTTTAATTCAGATATAAAATAGAAGAACGTAATCAGATTAGATGGTTCAAGGTGTTGATGTGTAACCGAGAGATCAGGGGTTCGAACCTGGGCATGGGCTGTGATTATTTTCGGAACAAATTTTTTTTTTTTTTGAGGTAGTCTTCATTTATCTACTTATTATTATTATTACTTATTGTTATTTATTATTATTATTATTAATATAAATATGATTATTATTGTTACGATTATTATTGTTATTGTTATTGCTATTATAAGTAATTACTAATGTTATTACATACTGAGATTAATAATATAAATATTGTTGTCACAAATATTATTAACATTATCATTATTAGTATTATCATTAAATATTAATATTATTAACATTATTGTTAGTTTTAGTGAATTATTATTGTTATTATTATTATTATTATTATTATTATTATTATTATTATTATTATTATTATTATTATTATTATTATTATTATTATTATTATTATTATTATTATTATGAACATGGTTATAACCTTAAATTATAGGAACTATAGATATATGTTACAAATTTAACACGAAGTTATGATAAAACTTATTATTACTAACACTATTATTATTATTATTATTATTATTATTATTATCATTATATTAATAAAGTAAAGTATCATTATATTTAAAAAAATTATCAAAGTTATTATTTTTATTAAAACTATTATTTTTATCAAAAATTAATAAATATATTATCTTTATCAGTAATAAATTAACACTGTTATTGTTATTAATATTACTGTCATTAGTATTAACATTCTTATCATATTAGTATTATTACGATTAGATATTTTTATACATTATAATAATATTAATATTACACATCACTATATTTTTGTTATTAAATGATATTAACTAAACTATATGTAAAAATATCAATTAAAATATATATATATATATATATATATATATATATATATATATATATATATATATATATATATATATATATGTATGTATATATTCTTTTATTATTTATAAACCTTAATATAAATTGGTATTATTAATATGTTAAAATAAGTATTAGTCATATAAAAATATATAAATTAAATATATTAAATTTATCTATATAACACGTAATTTAACAAGTATAATTATTAATAATAATATATATATATATATATATATATAAACTTATTCAAATATGATTATATGTTTTAATATATATACAAATGATATAGGTTCGTGAATCTGAGGCCAACCTTGCACTTGTTCAATGACGTCATATGTATTTTTACTATGAAATACAGTATTGTGAGTTTCATTACTCCCCTTTAAATGCTTTTGTAATATATATTTTTGGGACTGAGAATACATGCGCTGATTTTATAAATGTTTGACGAAATAGACACAAGTACTTAAAACTACATTCTATGGTTGGATTATCGAATCGAATATGCCCCTTTTTAGCTTGGTAGCCTAAGAATTAGGGAAATGGCCCCTAATTGATGCGAATCCTAAAGATAGATCTATGGACCTTGACACGTCCCATTCGGGTTACGAATGCTTTAGTACTTCGATTATCATGTCCGATGAGAGTCCCGGAATGATGGGGATATTCTATATGCATCCTGTTAGTTCGGTTATCAAGCGTTCACTATATGAATGATTTTTATCTCTATGCAGTTTGTGAAATGCCTGATATGAGATGTATATTTATGAGAATGGAAATGAAAATTTTGTGGTCTATTAAAATAATGGAAATGATTATTTATGATAAACTAATGAACTCACCAACCTTTTGGTTGACACTTGAAAGCATGTTTATTCTCAGGTATGAAAGAAATCTTCCGCTGTGCATTTGCTCATTTTAGAGATATTACTTGGAGTCATTCATGACATATTTCAAAAGACGTTGCATTCAATTATAGATGGATATATTATGAAAAGGTATGCATGCCGTCAATTTTCAATGTAAATGAAAGTTGTCTTTTAAAAATGAATGCAATGTTTGTAAAATGTATCATATAGAGGTCAAGTACCTCGCGATGTAACCAAATGTAATGTATTCGTCCAGATGGATTAAGACGGATCGTTATACAATGTACCTAAATAAAATGTTACATAAATAACAAGTATTAAAATGATATTTGAATATGCATAATAATTCAAATGCAAATGTAATAATTATCGTAGAATACTAAAGTTCAAAATTCACCTTTTAAAAATAGCAAAATGACTTTTTCGGCGTTGAAACTATTTTGAATGGCAGGAACTCTTTAGGAAGTCTTGCTCGTAGTGTGTTTCTCTAGTCATCGTGCGAAAATGGATCCAATCTTCCACTGGAATTATTCTGTCACATGTGCCACATAATTCAGCATAATTATGTGGCAAACGTAATGTGTTAAAAAATGCATTTTTCGACCATGAGTTATTATCGAAATGAAACTATAGTCAAATATATTCGCATTCAATACAAACTTATAAAACAAAAACAATAATAGAGTTATGATTCGAGAGATATCAAAAAGTGCCACTAAATAATTGAACCATTAAATTAAGATGACGTAAAACGTGTAAGGATTTGTGGCCAGCGGGGTGATATTAACCTCAAAAAGATTCTCAATGTACCTAAATAAAATGTAACATAAATAACAAGTATCGAAATGATAATTAAATATGCATAATAATTCAAATGCAAAGGTAATAATTATCGTAAAATACGAAAGTTCAAAATTCACTTTTTAAAAATAGCAAAATGACTTTTTCAGCATTGAAACTATTTCGAATGGCAGGAAATCTTTAGGAAGTCCTGATCGTAGTGCCTTTCTCTAGTCATCGTGCGAAAATGGATCCAATCTTCAGCCGAAATTGTTCTATCACATTTGCCACATAATTCAGCTAGTCATCGTGCGAAAATGGATCCAATTTTCAACCGAAATTGTTCTATCACATGTGCCACATAATTCAGCCTAATAATGAGGTAAACGTAATGCGTTCAAAAATGTGTTCTGCAGCCATGAATAATTATCGAAACAAAAATATTGTAATACCCCGTCAGAATCCACTAACAGAATATTAACACCTGGTCCCACAGTTTAGCGGTCACGCCCTCTATATGAGACGTTTCTGAAAAGTATTCGTATTAATTATCAAATCAAATCACTTATTAAAGAAAATGTAACTGGAAAATGTTTGACATAAATGACTAATGTATATGAACCCAAAACATCTCGAAATAAAGTAGTTTAAATGCGAATATTTGTTCTTGAAATAAAAATGATAAATATGCTGGACACCGTCCAGTTCTAGCAGCAAACAGCATAATAACTTCAGTTAAGCGTAAGCACTACCTCTATGTACTTGAGATGAAACATGCAAAACGTCAACGAAAAACGTTGAGTGAAACTACAGGTTTAGTAAATCATTTCGTAAGTTAGGCCACAAGATTTTCTTCGAAAACATCATAGGAAAAGTATACATGATCATGAGCACTTGATTATAAAACTTTAACCTTTGCGTAGGCCGAGCCTGAAATGTCCCGTTCTTATTGATTAAAAACGTTCCATATTAATTGATTTCGTTGCGAGGTTTTGACCTCTATATGAGACGTTTTTCAAAGACTGCATTCATTTTTAAAACAAACCATAACCTTTATTTCATAAATAAAGGTTTAAAAATCTTTACGTAGATTATCAAATAATGATAATCTAAAATATCCTGTTTACACACGACCATTACATAATGGTTTACAATACAAATATGTTACATCAAAATCAGTTTCTTGAATGCAGTTTTTACACAATATCATACAAACATGGACTCCAAATCTTGTCCTTATTTTAGTATGCAACAGCGGAAGCTCTTAATATTCACCTGAGAATAAACATGCTTTAAACGTCAACAAAAATGTTGGTGAGTTATAGGTTTAACCTATATATATCAAATCGTAACAATAGACCACAAGATTTCATATTTCAATACACATCCCATACATAGAGATAAAAATCATTCATATGGTGAACACCTGGTAACCGACAATAACAAGATGCATATATAAGAATATCCCCATCATTCCGGGACACCCTTCGGATATGATATAAATTTCGAAGTACTAAAGCATCCGGTACTTTGGATGGGGTTTGTTAGGCCCAATAGATCTATCTTTAGGATTCGCGTCAATTAGGGTGTCTGTTCCCTAATTCTTAGATTACCAGACTTAATAAAAAGGGGCATATTCGATTTCGATAATTCAACCATAGAATGTAGTTTCACGTACTTGTGTCCATTTTGTAAATCATTTATAAAACCTGCATGTATTCTCATCCCAAAAATATTAGATTTTAAAAGTGGGACTATAACTCACTTTCACAGATTTTTACTTCGTCGGGAAGTAAGACTTGGCCACTGTTGATTCACGAACCTATAACAAATATGTACATATATATTAAAGTATGTTCAAAATATATTTACAACACTTTTAATATATTTTGATGTTTTAAGTTTATTAAGTCAGCTGTCCTCATTAGTAACCTATAACTAGTTGTCCACAGTTAGATGTACAGAAATAAATCGATAAATATTATCTTGAATCAATCCACGACCCAGTGTATACGTATCTCAGTATTGATCACAACTCAAACTATATATATTTTGGAATCAACCTCAACCCTGTATAGCTAACTCCAACATTCACATATAGAGTGTCTATGGTTGTTCCGAAATATATATAGATGTGTCGACATGATAGGTCGAAACATTGTATACGTGTCTATGGTATCTCAAGATTACATAATATACAATACAAGTTGATTAAGTTATGGTTGGAATAGATTTGTTACCAATTTTCACGTAGCTAAAATGAGAAAAATTATCCAATCTTGTTTTACCCATAACTTCTTCATTTTAAATCCGTTTTGAGTGAATCAAATTGCTATGGTTTCATATTGAACTCTATTTTATGAATCTAAACAGAAAAAGTATAGGTTTATAGTCGGAAAAATAAGTTACAAGTCGTTTTTGTAAAGGTAGTCATTTCAGTCGAAAGAACGACGTCTAGATGACCATTTTAGAAAACATACTTCCACTTTGAGTTTAACCATAATTTTTTGATATAGTTTCATGTTCATAATAAAAATTATTTTCTCAGAATAACAACTTTTAAATCAAAGTTTATCATAGTTTTTAATTAACTAACCCAAAACAGCCCGCGGTGTTACTACGACGGCGTAAATCCGGTTTTACGGTGTTTTTCGTGTTTCCAGGTTTTAAATCATTAAGTTAGCATATCATATAGATATAGAACATGTGTTTAGTTGATTTTAAAAGTCAAGTTAGAAGGATTAACTTTTGTTTGCGAACAAGTTTAGAATTAACTAAACTATGTTCTAGTGATTACAAGTTTAAACCTTCGAATAAGATAGCTTTATATGTATGAATCGAATGATGTTATGAACATCATTACTACCTTAATTTCCTTGGATAAACCTACTGGAAAAGAGAAAAATGGATCTAGCTTCAATGGATCCTTGGATGGCTCGAAGTTCTTGAAGCAGAATCATGACACGAAAACAAGTTCAAGTAAGATCATCACTTGAAATAAGATTGTTATAGTTATAGAAATTGAACCAAAGTTTGAATATGATTATTACCTTGTATTAGAATGATAACCTACTATAAGAAACAAAGATTTCTTGAGGTTGGATGATCACCTTACAAGATTGGAAGTGAGCTAGCAAACTTGAAAGTATTCTTGATTTTTTGAAACTAGAACTTTTGGAATTTATGAAGAACACTTAAAACTTGAAGATAGAACTTGAGAGAGATCAATTAGATGAAGAAAATTGAAGAATGAAAGTGTTTGTAGGTGTTTTTGGTCTTTGGTGTATGGATTAGATATAAAGGATATGTAATTTTGTTTTCATGTAAATAAGTCATGAATGATTACTCATATTTTTGTAATTTTATGAGATATTTCATGCTAGTTGCCAAATGATGGTTCCCACATGTGTTAGGTGACTCACATGGGCTGCTAAGAGCTGATCATTGGAGTGTATATACCAATAGTACATACATCTAAAACCTGTGTATTGTATGAGTACGAATACGGGTGCATACGAGTAGAATTGTTGATGAAACTGAACGAGGATGTAATTGTAAGCATTTTTGTTAAGTAGAAGTATTTTGATAAGTGTATTGAAGTCTTTCAAAAGTGTATAAATACATATTAAAACACTACATGTATATACATTTTAACTGAGTCGTTAAGTCATCGTTAGTCGTTACATGTAAGTGTTGTTTTGAAACGTTTAGGTTAACGATTTTGTTAAATGTTGTTAACCCAATGTTTATAATATCAAATGAGATTTTAAATTATTATATTATCATGATATTATCATGTATGAATATCTCTTAATATGATATATATACATTAAATGTCTTTACAACGATAATCGTTACATATATGTCTCGTTTAAAAATCATTAAGTTAGTAGTCTTGTTTTTACATATGTAGTTCATTGTTAATATACTTTATGATATGTTTTCTTATCATAGTATCATGTTAACTATATATATATATATCCATATATATGTCATCATATAGTTTTTACAAGTTTTAACGTTCGTGAATCACCGATCAACTTGGGTGGTCAATTGTCTATATGAAACATATTTCAATTAATCAAGTCTTAACAAGTTTGATTGCTTAACATGTTGGAAACATTTAATCATGTAAATATCAATCTCAATTGATATATATAAACATGGAAAAGTTCGGGTCACTACAGTACCTACCCGTTATATAAATTTCGTCCCGAAATTTTAAGCTGTTGAAGGTGTTGACGAATCTTCTGGAAATAGATGCGGGTATTTCTTCTTCATCTGATCTTCACGCTCCCAGGTGAACTCGGGTCCTCTACGAGCATTCCATCGAACCTTAACAATTGGTATCTTGTTTTGCTTAAGTCTTTTAACCTCACGATCCATTATTTCGACGGGTTCTTCGATGAATTGAAGTTTTTCGTTGATTTGGATTTCATCTAACGGAATAGTGAGATCTTCTTTAGCAAAACATTTCTTTAAATTCGAGACGTGGAAAGTGTTATGTACAGCCGCGAGTTGTTGAGGTAACTCAAGTCGGTAAGCTACTGGTCCGACACGATCAATAATCTTGAATGGTCCAATATACCTTGGATTTAATTTCCCTCGTTTACCAAATCGAACAACGCCTTTCCAAGGTGCAACTTTAAGCATGACCATCTCTCCAATTTCAAATTCTATATCTTTTCTTTTAATGTCAGCGTAGCTCTTTTGTCGACTTTGGGCGGTTTTCAACCGTTGTTGAATTTGGATGATCTTCTCGGTAGTTTCTTGTATAATCTCCGGACCCGTAATCTGTCTATCCCCCACTTCACTCCAACAAATCGGAGACCTGCACTTTCTACCATAAAGTGCTTCAAACGGCGCCATCTCAATGCTTGAATGGTAGCTGTTGTTGTAGGAAAATTCTGCTAACGGTAGATGTCGATCCCAACTGTTTCCGAAATCAATAACACATGCTCGTAGCATGTCTTCAAGCGTTTGTATCGTCCTTTCGCTCTGCCCATCAGTTTGTGGATGATAGGCAGTACTCATGTCTAGACGAGTTCCTAATGCTTGCTGTAATGTCTGCCAGAATCTTGAAATAAATCTGCCATCCCTATCAGAGATAATAGAGATTGGTATTCCATGTCTGGAGACGACTTCCTTCAAATACAGTCGTGCTAACTTCTCCATCTTGTCATCTTCTCTTATTGGTAGGAAGTGTGCTGATTTGGTGAGACGATCAACTATTACCCAAATAGTATCAAAACCACTTGCAGTCCTTGGCAATTTAGTGATGAAATCCATGGTAATGTTTTCCCATTTCCATTCCGGGATTTCGGGTTGTTGAAGTAGACCTGATGGTTTCTGATGCTCAGCTTTGACCTTAGAACACGTCAAACATTCTCCTACGTATTTAGCAACATCGACTTTCATACCCGGCCACCAAAAATGTTTCTTGAGATCCTTGTACATCTTCCCCGTTCCAGGATGTATTGAGTATCTGGTTTTATGAGCTTCTCTAAGTACCATTTCTCTCATATCTCCAAATTTTGGTACCCAAATCCTTTCAGCCCTATACCGGGTTCCGTCTTCTCGAATATTAAGATGCTTCTCCGATCCTTTGGGTATTTCATCCTTTAAATTTCCCTCTTTTAAAACTCCTTGTTGCGCCTCCTTTATTTGAGTAGTAATGTTATTATGAATCATTATATTCATAGATTTTACTCGAATGGGTTCTCTGTCCTTCCTGCTCAAGGCATCGGCTACCACATTTGCCTTCCCCGGGTGGTAACGAATCTCAAAGTCGTAATCATTCAATAATTCAATCCACCTACGCTGCCTCATATTCAGTTGTTTCTGATTAAATATGTGTTGAAGACTTTTGTGGTCGGTATATATAATACTTTTGACCCCATATAAGTAGTGCCACCAAGTCTTTAATGCAAAAACAACCGCGCCTAATTCCAAATCATGCGTCGTATCATTTTGTTCGTGAATCTTCAATTGTCTAGACGCATAACCAATCACCTTCGTTCGTTGCATTAATACACAACCGTGACCTTGCTTTGATGCATCACAATAAATCACAAAATCATCATTCCCTTCAGGCAATGACAATATAGGTGCCGTAGTTAGCTTTTTCTTCAATAACTGAAACGCTTTCTCTTGTTCATCATTCCATTCAAATTTCTTCCCTTTATGCGTTAATGCAGTCAAGGGTTTTGCTATTCTGGAAAAGTCTTGGATGAACCTTCTGTAGTAACCAGCTAGTCCTAAAAACTGGCGTATGTGTTTCGGAGTTTTTGGGGTTTCCCACTTTTCAACAGTTTCTATCTTTGCTGGATCCACGTTAATACCTTCTTTGTTCACTATGTGACCGAGGAATTGAACTTCTTCCAACCAAAATGCACACTTTGAAAACTTAGCGTACAATTCTTCCTTCCTCAATACTTCTAACACCTTTCTCAAATGTTCACCGTGTTCTTGGTCATTCTTTGAGTAAATAAGTATGTCATCAATGAAAACAATGACAAACTTGTCAAGGTATGGTCCACACACTCGGTTCATAAGGTCCATGAACACAGCTGGTGCATTAGTTAAACCAAACGGCATGACCATAAACTCGTAATGACCGTAACGTGTTCTGAAAGCAGTCTTTGGAATATCATCTTCTTTCACCCGCATTTGATGATACCCGGAACGTAAGTCAATCTTTGAATAAACAGACGAGCCTTGTAGTTGATCAAATAAGTCGTCGATTCTCGGTAGTGGGTAGCGGTTCTTGATGGTAAGTTTGTTCAACTCTCGGTAGTCGATACACAACCTGAATGTACCATCTTTCTTCTTGACAAACAAAACAGGAGCTCCCCACGGTGATGTGCTTGGTCGAATGAAACCACGCTCTAAAAGTTCTTGTAATTGGCTTTGCAGTTCTTTCATCTCGCTGGGTGCGAGTCTGTAAGGAGCACGAGCTATTGGTGCAGCTCCTGGTACAAGATCTATTTGAAATTCAACGGATCGATGTGGGGGTAATCCCGGTAATTCTTTCGGAAATACATCGGGAAATTCTTTTGCAATGGGAACATCATTGATGCTCTTTTCTTCAGTTTGTACTTTCTCGACGTGTGCTAGAACAGCATAGCAACCTTTTCTTATTAGTTTTTGTGCCTTCAAATTACTAATAAGATGTAGCTTCGTGTTGCCCTTTTCTCCGTACACCATTAAGGGTTTTCCTATTTCTCGTATAATGCGAATTGCATTTTTGTAACAAACGATCTCCGCTTTCACTTCTTTCAACCAGTCCATACCGATTATCACATCAAAACTCCCTAACTCTACTGGTATCAAATCAATCTTAAATGTTTCGCTAACCAGTTTAATTTCTCGATTCCGACATATATTATCTGCTGAAATTAATTTACCATTTGCTAATTCGAGTAAAAATTTACTATCCAAAGGCGTCAATGGACAACTTAATTTAGCACAAAAATCTCTACTCATATAGCTTCTATCCGCACCCGAATCAAATAAAACGTAATCAGATTTATTGTCAATAAGAAACGTACCCGTAACAAGCTCCGGGTCTTCCTGTGCCTCTACCGCATTAATATTGAAAACTCTTCCACGGCCTTGTCCATTCGTGTTCTCCTGGTTCGGGCAATTTCTAATAATGTGGCCTGGTTTTCCACATTTATAACAAACTACATTGGCATAACTTGCTCCGACACTACTTGCTCCGCCATTACTCGTTCCGACACCATTTGTTCCTTTCGTTCTATTAACCCCTGGTCCGTAGACCTCACACTTCGCCGCGCTATGACCATTTCTTTTACACTTGTTGCAAAATTTGGTGCAGAACCCCGAGTGATTCTTTTCACACCTTTGGCATAGCTGCTTCTGATTGTTGTTGTTGTTGCGGTTATTATTGTTGTTGGGATGATTGTTGTTGTTGTTGTTGTTGTTGTTGTTGTTGGGCCGTTTGTTGTAGTTGCGATTGATGTTGCGATTGTTGGGATAATTGTTGCGATTATTGTTGTAATTGCTGTTATTGTTGTATTGGTGATTCTTATCACCGTTTTCCTCCCACTTTCTTTTGACTTGCTTCACATTGGCCTCTTCAGCAGTCTGTTCTTTAATTCTTTCTTCAATCTGGTTCACTAGTTTGTGAGCCATTCTACATGCCTGTTGTATGGAGGCGGGCTCGTGTGAACTTATATCTTCTTGGATTCTTTCCGGTAATCCTTTCACAAACGCGTCGATCTTCTCTTCCTCATCTTCGAATGCTCCCGGACACAATAGGCACAATTCTGTGAATCGTCTTTCGTACGTGGTAATATCAAATCCTTGGGTTCGTAACCCTCTAAGTTCTGTCTTGAGCTTATTGACCTCGGTTCTGGGACGGTACTTCTCGTTCATCAAGTGCTTGAATGCTGACCACGGTAGTGCGTACGCATCATCTTGTCCCACTTGCTCTAGATAGGTATTCCACCATGTTAACGCAGAACCTGTGAAGGTATGCGTAGCGTACTTCACTTTGTCCTCTTCAGTACACTTACTTATGGCAAACACCGATTCAACCTTCTCGGTCCACCGTTTCAATCCGATCGGTCCTTCGGTTCCATCAAATTCCAAAGGTTTGCAGGCAGTGAATTCTTTGTAGGTGCATCCTACACGATTTCCTGTACTGCTAGATCCAAGGTTATTGTTGGTATGTAGCGCAGCCTGTACTGCGGCTATGTTTGAAGCTAGAAAAGTACGGAATTCCTCTTCATTCATATTCACGGTGTGTCGAGTAGTCGGTGCCATTTCCTTCAAAATAGTTAAATGGAACAAGTTAATCATACAGAATATTAAGAGTAGTTAATAGTATTTCGTAGCATAATATGAACTCATTTATAAAAGCTTTTTCTTCATATTAGCGTTTTATAAGTTTAAATTCGGGTAGTACCTACCCGTTAAGTTCATACTTAGTAGCTAATATACAATTCAACTACTACAATTCTATATGAAAAACTGATTATAATAATATTTCACGTTCAAACTTTTACCGCTTATTTTACATAAAGCATGAAATATAGCACACAATAACTTTGATACAAGATAGTTGTGAAGACAATTCTAGCTAGTACACAAGTCGTTCAGCAAAGGCAATAAAGACACGTAATTCATACGTCCAGAAACAAGTCATGCATTCTGGTTTTACTAGGACTACTTCCCATCCTTGGTCTTGTGCAACATAACCGTTATGGCCGTTGATAAGACAGCGTGTTGTAACGTCATCAAAGGGACGAGGGTTACGTAATGTCCAACAGTCCCGTAATAATCTAAAAACCTCATTTCTTACCCCAATTACCGACTCCGTCACTTGTGGAAACGTTTTGTTTAATAGTTGTAGCCCGATGTTCTTGTTCTCACTTTGGTGAGAAGCGAACATTACTAATCCGTAAGCATAACATGCTTCTTTATGTTGCATGTTAGCCGCTTTTTCTAAATCACGAAGTCCAATATTCGGATATATTGAGTCAAAATAATTTCTTAACCCGTTGCGTAAAATAGCATTTGGGTTCCCCGCAATATATGCGTCAAAGTAAACACATCGTAACTTATGGGTTTCCCAATGTGATATCCCCCATCTTTCAAACGAAAGTCTCTTATAAACCAAGACATTCTTGGAACGTTCTTCGAATGTCTTACAAACTGATCTCGCCTTAAATAGTTGTGCCGAAGAATTCTGGCCGACTCTAGACAAGATTTCATCAATCATGTCTCCGGGTAGGTCTCTTAAAATATTGGGTTATCTATCCATTTTGTGTTTTTAAACTGTAAAATAGACAAGAGTTAGATTCATAAAAAAATACTTATTAATACAAGCAATTTTTACATATATCATAAAGCATAAGAACACTATATTACATATATTACACCACACGAATACAACTATCTTATTCCGACTCGCTCGTTTCTTCTTCTTCGGTTTTGGTTCGTTTTGCCAAGTTTCTAGGGATATATGATGTTCCCCTAATACGAGCCGTCGTTGTCCACATTGGTTTAGAAAAACCTGGTGGTTTAGAGGTTCCCGGGTCATTGTTACAACTTAAGGACTTCGGGGGTTGACGATACATATAAAGTTCATCGGGGTTGGAATTAGATTTCTCTATTTTTATGCCCTTTCCCTTATTATTTTCTTTTGCCTTTTTAAATTCAGTTGGGGTAATTTCTATAACATCATCGGAATTCTCGTCGGAATCCGATTCATCGGAGAATTGGTAATCCTCCCAATATTTTGCTTCCTTGGCGGAAACACCATTGACCATAATTAACTTTGGTCGGTTGGTTGAGGATTTTCTTTTACTTAACCGTTTTATTATTTCCCCCACCGGTTCTATTTCTTCATCCGGTTCCGATTCTTCTTCCGGTTCCGATTCTTCTTCCGGTTCCGACTCTTCTTCCGGTTCCTCTTCGGGAACTTGTGAATCAGTCCACAAATCATTCCAATTTACATTTGACTCTTCATTATTATTAGGTGAGTCAATGGGACTTGTTCTAGAGGTAGACATCTATCACATAATATCAAACACGTTAAGAGATTAATATATCACATAATATTCATATGTTAAAAATATATAGTTTCCAACAAAAATGTTAAGCAATCATTTTTAAAGAAAACACGGTCGAAGTCCAGACTCACTAATGCATCCTAACAAACTCGATAAGACACACTAATGCAAATTTTCTGGTTCTCTAAGACCAACGCTCGGATACCAACTGAAATGTCCCGTTCTTATTGATTAAAAACGTTCCATATTAATTAATTTCGTTGCGAGGTTTTGACCTCTATATGAGACGTTTTTCAAAGACTGCATTCATTTTTAAAACAAACCATAACCTTTATTTCATAAATAAAGGTTTAAAAAGCTTTACGTAGATTATCAAATAATGATAATCTAAAATATCCTGTTTACACACGACCATTACATAATGGTTTACAATACAAATATGTTACATCGAAATCAGTTTCTTGAATGCAGTTTTTACACAATATCATACAAACATGGACTCCAAATCTTGTCCTTATTTTAGTATGCAACAGCGGAAGCTCTTAATATTCACCTGAGAATAAACATGCTTTAAACGTCAACAAAAATGTTGGTGAGTTATAGGTTTAACCTATATATATCAAATCGTAACAATAGACCACAAGATTTCATATTTCAATACACATCCCATACATAGAGATAAAAATCATTCATATGGTGAACACCTGGTAACCGACAATAACAAGATGCATATATAAGAATATCCCCATCATTCCGGGACACCCTTCGGATATGATATAAATTTCGAAGTACTAAAGCATCCGGTACTTTGGATGGGGTTTGTTAGGCCCAATAGATCTATCTTTAGGATTCGCGTCAATTAGGGTGTCTGTTCCCTAATTCTTAGATTACCAGACTTAATAAAAAGGGGCATATTCGATTTCGATAATTCAACCATAGAATGTAGTTTCACGTACTTGTGTCCATTTTGTAAATCATTTATAAAACCTGCATGTATTCTCATCCCAAAAATATTAGATTTTAAAAGTGGGACTATAACTCACTTTCACAGATTTTTACTTCGTCGGGAAGTAAGACTTGGCCACTGTTGATTCACGAACCTATAACAATATATACATATACATATATATTAAAGTATGTTCAAAATATATTTACAACACTTTTAATATATTTTGATGTTTTAAGTTTATTAAGTCAGCTGTCCTCATTAGTAACCTATAACTAGTTGTCCACAGTTAGATGTACAGAAATAAATCGATAAATATTATCTTGAATCAATCCACGACCCAGTGTATACGTATCTCAGTATTGATCACAACTCAAACTATATATATTTTGGAATCAACCTCAACCCTGTATAGCTAACTCCAACATTCACATATAGAGTGTCTATGGTTGTTCCGAAATATATATAGATGTGTCGACATGATAGGTCGAAACATTGTATACGTGTCTATGGTATCTCAAGATTACATAATATACAATACAAGTTGATTAAGTTATGGTTGGAATAGATTTGTTACCAATTTTCACGTAGCTAAAATGAGAAAAATTATCCAATCTTGTTTTACCCATAACTTCTTCATTTTAAATCCGTTTTGAGTGAATCAAATTGCTATGGTTTCATATTGAACTCTATTTTATGAATCTAAACAGAAAAAGTATAGGTTTATAGTCGGAAAAATAAGTTACAAGTCGTTTTTGTAAAGGTAGTCATTTCAGTCGAAAGAACGACGTCTAGATGACCATTTTAGAAAACATACTTCCACTTTGAGTTTAACCATAATTTTTTGATATAGTTTCATGTTCATAATAAAAATAATTTTCTCAGAATAACAACTTTTAAATCAAAGTTTATCATTGTTTTTAATTAACTAACCCAAAACAGCCCGCGGTGTTACTACGACGGCGTAAATCCGGTTTTACGGTGTTTTTCGTGTTTCCAGGTTTTAAATCATTAAGTTAGCATATCATATAGATATAGAACATGTGTTTAGTTGATTTTAAAAGTCAAGTTAGAAGGATTAACTTTTGTTTGCGAACAAGTTTAGAATTAACTAAACTATGTTCTAGTGATTACAAGTTTAAACCTTCGAATAAGATAGCTTTATATGTATGAATCGAATGATGTTATGAACATAATTACTACCTTAATTTCCTTGGATAAACCTACTAGAAAAGAGAAAAATGGATCTAGCTTCAATGGATCCTTGGATGGCTCGAAGTTCTTGAAGCAGAATCATGACACGAAAACAAGTTCAAGTAAGATCATCACTTGAAATAAGATTGTTATAGTTATAGAAATTGAACCAAAGTTTGAATATGATTATTACCTTGTATTAGAATGATAACCTACTATACGAAACAAAGATTTCTTGAGGTTGGATGATCACCTTACAAGATTGGAAGTGAGCTAGCAAACTTGAAAGTATTCTTGATTTTTTGAAACTAGAACTTTTGGAATTTATGAAGAACACTTAGAACTTGAAGATAGAACTTGAGAGAGATCAATTAGATGAAGAAAATTGAAGAATGAAAGTGTTTGTAGGTGTTTTTGGTCTTTGGTGTATGGATTAGATATAAAGGATATGTAATTTTGTTTTCATGTAAATAAGTCATGAATGATTACTCATATTTTTGTAATTTTATGAGATATTTCATGCTAGTTGCCAAATGATGGTTCCCACATGTGTTAGGTGACTCACATGGGCTGCTAAGAGCTGATCATTGGAGTGTATATACCAATAGTACATACATCTAAAAGCTGTGTATTGTATGAGTACGAATACGGGTGCATACGAGTAGAATTGTTGATGAAACTGAACGAGGATGTAATTGTAAGCATTTTTGTTAAGTAGAAGTATTTTGATAAGTGTATTGAAGTCTTTCAAAAGTGTATAAATACATATTAAAACACTACATGTATATACATTTTAACTGAGTCGTTAAGTCATCGTTAGTCGTTACATGTAAGTGTTGTTTTGAAACCTTTAGGTTAACGATCTTGTTAAATGTTGTTAACCCAATGTTTATAATATCAAATGAGATTTTAAATTATTATATTATCATGATATTATCATGTATGAATATCTCTTAATATGATATATATACATTAAATGTCTTTACAACGATAATCGTTACATATATGTCTCGTTTAAAAATCATTAAGTTAGTAGTCTTGTTTTTACATATGTAGTTCATTGTTAATATACTTTATGATATGTTTTCTTATCATAGTATCATGTTAACTATATATATATATATCCATATATATGTCATCATATAGTTTTTACAAGTTTTAACGTTCGTGAATCACCGATCAACTTGGGTGGTCAATTGTCTATATGAAACATATTTCAATTAATCAAGTCTTAACAAGTTTGATTGCTTAACATGTTGGAAACATTTAATCATGTAAATATCAATCTCAATTAATATATATAAACATGGAAAAGTTCGGGTCACTACAGTACCTACCCGTTATATAAATTTCGTCCCGAAATTTTAAGCTGTTGAAGGTGTTGACGAATCTTCTGGAAATAGATGCGGGTATTTCTTCTTCATCTGATCTTCACGCTCCCAGGTGAACTCGGGTCCTCTACGAGCATTCCATCGAACCTTAACAATTGGTATCTTGTTTTGCTTAAGTCTTTTAACCTCACGATCCATTATTTCGACGGGTTCTTCGATGAATTAAAGTTTTTCGTTGATTTGGATTTCATCTAACGGAATAGTGAGATCTTCTTTAGCAAAACATTTCTTTAAATTCGAGACGTGGAAAGTGTTATGTACAGCCGCGAGTTGTTGAGGTAACTCAAGTCGGTAAGCTACTGGTCCGACACGATCAATAATCTTGAATGGTCCAATATACCTTGGATTTAATTTCCCTCGTTTACCAAATCGAACAACGCCTTTCCAAGGTGCAACTTTAAGCATGACCATCTCTCCAATTTCAAATTCTATATCTTTTCTTTTAATGTCAGCGTAGCTCTTTTGTCGACTTTGGGCGGTTTTCAACCGTTGTTGAATTTGAATGATCTTCTCGGTAGTTTCTTGTATAATCTCCGGACCCGTAATCTGTCTATCCCCCACTTCACTCCAACAAATCGGAGACCTGCACTTTCTACCATAAAGTGCTTCAAACGGCGCCATCTCAATGCTTGAATGGTAGCTGTTGTTGTAGGAAAATTCTGCTAATGGTAGATGTCGATCCCAACTGTTTCCGAAATCAATAACACATGCTCGTAGCATGTCTTCAAGCGTTTGTATCGTCCTTTCGCTCTGCCCATCAGTTTGTGGATGATAGGCAGTACTCATGTCTAGACGAGTTCCTAATGCTTGCTGTAATGTGTGCCAGAATCTTGAAATAAATCTGCCATCCCTATCAGAGATAATAGAGATTGGTATTCCATGTCTGGAGACGACTTCCTTCAAATACAGTCGTGCTAACTTCTCCATCTTGTCATCTTCTCTTATTGGTAGGAAGTGTGCTGATTTGGTGAGACGATCAACTATTACCCAAATAGTATCAAAACCACTTGCAGTCCTTGGCAATTTAGTGATGAAATCCATGGTAATGTTTTCCCATTTCCATTCCGGGATTTCGGGTTGTTGAAGTAGACCTGATGGTTTCTGATGCTCAGCTTTGACCTTAGAACACGTCAAACATTCTCCTACGTATTTAGCAACATCGACTTTCATACCCGGCCACCAAAAATGTTTCTTGAGATCCTTGTACATCTTCCCCGTTCCAGGATGTATTGAGTATCTGGTTTTATGAGCTTCTCTAAGTACCATTTCTCTCATATCTCCAAATTTTGGTACCCAAATCCTTTCAGCCCTATACCGGGTTCCGTCTTCTCGAATATTAAGATGCTTCTCCGATCCTTTGGGTATTTCATCCTTTAAATTTCCCTCTTTTAAAACTCCTTGTTGCGCCTCCTTTATTTGAGTAGTAATGTTATTATGAATCATTATATTCATAGATTTTACTCGAATGGGTTCTCTGTCCTTCCTGCTCAAGGCATCGGCTACCACATTTGCCTTCCCCGGGTGGTAACGAATCTCAAAGTCGTAATCATTCAATAATTCAATCCACCTACGCTGCCTCATATTCAGTTGTTTCTGATTAAATATGTGTTGAAGACTTTTGTGGTCGGTATATATAATACTTTTGACCCCATATAAGTAGTGCCTCCAAGTCTTTAATGCAAAAACAACCGCGCCTAATTCCAAATCATGCGTCGTATAATTTTGTTCGTGAATCTTCAATTGTCTAGACGCATAACCAATCACCTTCGTTCGTTGCATTAATACACAACCGAGACCTTGCTTTGATGCATCACAATAAATCACAAAATCATCATTCCCTTCAGGCAATGACAATATAGGTGCCGTAGTTAGCTTTTTCTTCAATAACTGAAACGCTTTCTCTTGTTCATCATTCCATTCAAATTTCTTCCCTTTATGCGTTAATGCAGTCAAGGGTTTTGCTATTCTGGAAAAGTCTTGGATGAACCTTCTGTAGTAACCAGCTAGTCCTAAAAACTGGCGTATGTGTTTCGGAGTTTTCGGGGTTTCCCACTTTTCAACAGTTTCTATCTTTGCCGGATCCACGTTAATACCTTCTTTGTTCACTATGTGACCGAGGAATTGAACTTCTTCCAACCAAAATGCACACTTTGAAAACTTAGCGTACAATTATTCCTTCCTCAATACTTCTAACACCTTTCTCAAATGTTCACCGTGTTCTTGGTCATTCTTTGAGTAAATAAGTATGTCATCAATGAAAACAATGACAAACATGTCAAGGTATGGTCCACACACTCGGTTCATAAGGTCCATGAACACAGCTGGTGCATTAGTTAAACCAAACGGCATGACCATAAACTCGTAATGACCGTAACGTGTTCTGAAAGCAGTCTTTGGAATATCATCTTCTTTCACCCGCATTTGATGATACCCGGAACGTAAGTCAATCTTTGAATAAACAGACGAGCCTTGTAGTTGATCAAATAAGTCGTCGATTCTCGGTAGTGGGTAGCGGTTCTTGATGGTAAGTTTGTTCAACTCTCGGTAGTCGATACACAACCTGAATGTACCATCTTTCTTCTTGACAAACAAAACAGGGGCTCCCCACGGTGATGTGCTTGGTCGAATGAAACCACGCTCTAAAAGTTCTTGTAATTGGCTTTGCAGTTCTTTCATCTCGCTGGGTGCGAGTCTGTAAGGAGCACGAGCTATTGGTGCAGCTCCTGGTACAAGATCTATTTGAAATTCAACGGATCGATGTGGGGGTAATCCCGGTAATTCTTTCGGAAATACATCGGGAAATTCTTTTGCAATGGGAACATCATTGATGCTCTTTTCTTCAGTTTGTACTTTCTCGACGTGTGCTAGAACAGCATAGCAACCTTTTCTTATTAGTTTTTGTGCTTTCAAATTACTAATAAGATGTAGCTTCGTGTTGCCCTTTTCTCCGTACACCATTAAGGGTTTTCCTTTTTCTCGTATAATGCGAATTGCATTTTTGTAACAAACGATCTCCGCTTTCACTTCTTTCAACCAGTCCATACCGATTATCACATCAAAACTCCCTAACTCTACTGGTATCAAATCAATCTTAAATGTTTCGCTAACCAGTTTAATTTCTCGATTCCGACATATATTATCTGCTGAAATTAATTTACCATTTGCTAATTCGAGTAAAAATTTACTATCCAAAGGCGTCAATGGACAACTTAATTTAGCACAAAAATCTCTACTCATATAGCTTCTATCCGCACCCGAATCAAATAAAACGTAAGCAGATTTATTGTCAATAAGAAACCTACCCGTAACAAGCTCCGGGTCTTCCTGTGCCTCTACCGCATTAATATTGAAAACTCTTCCACGGCCTTGTCCATTCGTGTTCTCCTTCTTCGGGCAATTTCTAATAATGTGGCCTGGTTTTCCACATTTATAACAAACTACATTGGCATAACTTGCTCCGACACTACTTGCTCCGCCATTACTCGTTCCGACACCATTTGTTCCTTTCGTTCTATTAACCCCTGGTCCGTAGACCTCACACTTCACCGCGCTATGACCATTTCTTTTACACTTGTTGCAAAATTTGGTGCAGAACCCCGAGTGATTCTTTTCACACCTTTGGCATAGCTGCTTCTGATTGTTGTTGTTGTTGCGGTTATTATTGTTGTTGGGATGATTGTTGTTGTTGTTGTTGTTGTTGTTGTTGGGCCGTTTGTTGTAGTTGCGATTGATGTTGCGATTGTTGGGATAATTGTTGCGATTATTGTTGTAATTGCTGTTATTGTTGTATTGGTGATTCTTATCACCGTTTTCCTACCACTTTCTTTTGACTTGCTTCACATTGGCCTCTTCAGCAGTCTGTTCTTTAATTCTTTCTTCAATCTGGTTCACTAGTTTGTGAGCCATTCTACATGCCTGTTGTATGGAGGCGGGCTCGTGTGAACTTATATCTTCTTGGATTCTTTCCGGTAATCCTTTCACAAACGAATCGATCTTCTCTTCCTCATCTTCGAATGCTCCCGGGCACAATAGGCACAATTCTGTGAATCGTCTTTCGTACGTGGTAATATCAAATCCTTGGGTTCGTAACCCTCTAAGTTCTGTCTTGAGCTTATTGACCTCGGTTCTGGGACGGTACTTCTCGTTCATCAAGTGCTTGAATGCTGACCACGGTAGTGCGTACGCATCATCTTATCCCACTTGCTCTAGATAGGTATTCCACCATGTTAACGCAGAACCTGTGAAGGTATGCGTAGCGTACTTCACTTTGTCCTCTTCAGTACACTTACTTATGGCAAACACCGATTCAACCTTCTCGGTCCACCGTTTCAATCCGATCGGTCCTTCGGTTCCATCAAATTCCAAAGGTTTGCAGGCAGTGAATTCTTTGTAGGTGCATCCTACACGATTTCCTGTACTGCTAGATCCAAGGTTATTGTTGGTATGTAGCGCAGCCTGTACTGCGGCTATGTTTGAAGCTAGAAAAGTACGGAATTCCTCTTCATTCATATTCACGGTGTGTCGAGTAGTCGGTGCCATTTCCTTCAAAATAGTTAAATGGAACAAGTTAATCATACAGAATATTAAGAGTAGTTAATAGTATTTCGTAGCATAATATGAACTCATTTATAAAAGCTTTTTCTTCATATTAGCGTTTTATAAGTTTAAATTTGGGTAGTACCTACCCGTTAAGTTCATACTTAGTAGCTAATATACAATTCAACTACTACAATTCTATATGAAAAACTGATTATAATAATATTTCACGTTCAAACTTTTATACAATATTTTACAAACTTACAATACCGCTTATTTTACATAAAGCATGAAATATAGCACACAATAACTTTGATACAAGATAGTTGTGAAGACAATTCTAGCTAGTACACAAGTCGTTCAGCAAAGGCAATAAAGACACGTAATTCATACGTCCAGAAACAAGTCATGCATTCTGGTTTTACTAGGACTACTTCCCATCCTTGGTCTTGTGCAACATAACCGTTATGGCCGTTGATAAGACAGCGTGTTGTAACGTCATCAAAGGGACGAGGGTTACGTAATGTCCAACAGTCCCGTAATAATCTAAAAACCTCATTTCTTACCCCAATTACCGACTCCGTCACTTGTGGAAACGTTTTGTTTAATAGTTGTAGCCCGATGTTCTTGTTCTCACTTTGGTGAGAAGCGAACATTACTAATCCGTAAGCATAACATGCTTCTTTATGTTGCATGTTAGCCGCTTTTTCTAAATCACGAAGTCCAATATTCGGATATATTGAGTCAAAATAATTTCTTAACCCGTTGCGTAAAATAGCATTTGGGTTCCCCGCAATATATGCGTCAAAGTAAACACATCGTAACTTATGGGTTTCCCAATGTGATATCCCCCATCTTTCAAACGAAAGTCTCTTATAAACCAAGACATTCTTGGAACGTTCTTCGAATGTCTTACAAACTGATCTCGCCTTAAATAGTTGTGCCGAAGAATTCTGGCCGACTCTAGACAAGATTTCATCAATCATGTCTCCGGGTAGGTCTCTTAAAATATTGGGTTGTCTATCCATTTTGTGTTTTTAAACTGTAAAATAGACAAGAGTTAGATTCATAAAAAAATACTTATTAATACAAGCAATTTTTACATATATCATAAAGCATAAGAACACTATATTACATATATTACACCACACGAATACAACTATCTTATTCCGACTCGCTCGTTTCTTCTTCTTCGGTTTTGGTTCGTTTTGCCAAGTTTCTAGGGATATATGATGTTCCCCTAATACGAGCCGTCGTTGTCCACATTGGTTTAGAAAAACCTGGTGGTTTAGAGGTTCCCGGGTCATTGTTACAACTTAAGGACTTCGGGGGTTGACGATACATATAAAGTTCATCGGGGTTGGAATTAGATTTCTCTATTTTTATGCCCTTTCCCTTATTATTTTCTTTTGCCTTTTTAAATTCAGTTGGGGTAATTTCTATAACATCATCGGAATTCTCGTCGGAATCCGATTCATCGGAGAATTGGTAATCCTCCCAATATTTTGCTTCCTTGGCGGAAACACCATTGACCATAATTAACTTTGGTCGGTTGGTTGAGGATTTTCTTTTACTTAACCGTTTTATTATTTCCCCCACCGGTTCTATTTCTTCATCCGGTTCCGATTCTTCTTCCGGTTCCGATTCTTCTTCCGGTTCCGACTCTTCTTCCGGTTCCTCTTCGGGAACTTGTGAATCAGTCCACAAATCATTCCAATTTACATTTGACTCTTCATTATTATTAGGTGAGTCAATGGGACTTGTTCTAGAGGTTGACATCTATCACATAATATCAAACACGTTAAGAGATTAATATATCACATAATATTCATATGTTAAAAATATATAGTTTCCAACAAAAATGTTAAGCAATCATTTTTAAAGAAAACACGGTCGAAGTCCAGACTCACTAATGCATCCTAACAAACTCGATAAGACACACTAATGCAAATTTTCTGGTTCACTAAGACCAACGCTCGGATACCAACTGAAATGTCCCGTTCTTATTGATTAAAAACGTTCCATATTAATTGATTTCGTTGCGAGGTTTTGACCTCTATATGAGACGTTTTTCAAAGACTGCATTCATTTTTAAAACAAACCATAACCTTTATTTCATAAATAAAGGTTTAAAAAGCTTTACGTAGATTATCAAATAATGATAATCTAAAATATCCTGTTTACACACGACCATTACATAATGGTTTACAATACAAATATGTTACATCGAAATCAGTTTCTTGAATGCAGTTTTTACACAATATCATACAAACATGGACTCCAAATCTTGTCCTTATTTTAGTATGCAACAGCGGAAGCTCTTAATATTCACCTGAGAATAAACATGCTTTAAACGTCAACAAAAATGTTGGTGAGTTATAGGTTTAACCTATATATATCAAATCGTAACAATAGACCACAAGATTTCATATTTCAATACACATCCCATACATAGAGATAAAAATCATTCATATGGTGAACACCTGGTAACCGACAATAACAAGATGCATATATAAGAATATCCCCATCATTCCGGGACACCCTTCGGATATGATATAAATTTTGAAGTACTAAAGCATCCGGTACTTTGGATGGGGTTTGTTAGGCCCAATAGATCTATCTTTAGGATTCGCGTCAATTAGGGTGTCTGTTCCCTAATTCTTAGATTACCAGACTTAATAAAAAGAGGCATATTCGATTTCGATAATTCAACCATAGAATGTAGTTTCACGTACTTGTGTCCATTTTGTAAATCATTTATAAAACCTGCATGTATTCTCATCCCAAAAATATTAGATTTTAAAAGTGGGACTATAACTCACTTTCACAGATTTTTACTTCGTCGGGAAGTAAGACTTGGCCACTGTTGATTCACGAACCTATAACAATATATACATATATATTAAAGTATGTTCAAAATATATTTACAACACTTTTAATATATTTTGATGTTTTAAGTTTATTAAGTCAGCTGTCCTCATTAGTAACCTATAACTAGTTGTCCACAGTTAGATGTACAGAAATAAATCGATAAATATTATCTTGAATCAATCCACGACCCAGTGTATACGTATCTCAGTATTGATCACAACTCAAACTATATATATTTTGGAATCAACCTCAACCCTGTATAGCTAACTCCAACATTCACATATAGAGTGTCTATGGTTGTTCCGAAATATATATAGATGTGTCGACATGATAGGTCGAAACATTGTATACATGTCTATGGTATCTCAAGATTACATAATATACAATACAAGTTGATTAAGTTATGGTTGGAATAGATTTGTTACCAATTTTCACGTAGCTAAAATGAGAAAAATTATCCAATCTTGTTTTACCCATAACTTCTTCATTTTAAATCCGTTTTGAGTGAATCAAATTGCTATGGTTTCATATTGAACTCTATTTTATGAATCTAAACAGAAAAAGTATAGATTTATAGTCGGAAAAATAAGTTACAAGTCGTTTTTGTAAAGGTAGTCATTTCAGTCGAAAGAACGACGTCTAGATGACCATTTTAGAAAACATACTTCCACTTTGAGTTTAACCATAATTTTTTGATATAGTTTCATGTTCATAATAAAAATAATTTTCTCAGAATAACAACTTTTAAATCAAAGTTTATCATAGTTTTTAATTAACTAACCCAAAACAGCCCGCGGTGTTACTACGACGGCGTAAATCCGGTTTTACGGTGTTTTTCGTGTTTCCAGGTTTTAAATCATTAAGTTAGCATATCATATAGATATATAACATGTGTTTAGTTGATTTTAAAAGTCAAGTTAGAAGGATTAACTTTTGTTTGCGAACAAGTTTAGAATTAACTAAACTATGTTCTAGTGATTACAAGTTTAAACCTTCGAATAAGATAGCTTTATATGTATGAATCGAATGATGTTATGAACATCATTACTACCTTAATTTCCTTGGATAAACCTACTGGAAAAGAGAAAAATGGATCTAGCTTCAATGGATCCTTGGATGGCTCAAAGTTCTTGAAGCAGAATCATGACACGAAAACAAGTTCAAGTAAGATCATCACTTGAAATAAGATTGTTATAGTTATAGAAATTGAACCAAAGTTTGAATATGATTATTACCTTGTATTAGAATGATAAACTACTATAAGAAACAAAGATTTCTTGAGGTTGGATGATCACCTTACAAGATTGGAAGTGAGCTAGCAAACTTGAAAGTATTCTTGATTTTTTTAAACTAGAACTTTTGGAATTTATGAAGAACACTTAGAACTTGAAGATAGAACTTGAGAGAGATCAATTAGATGAAGAAAATTGAAGAATGAAAGTGTTTGTAGGTGTTTTTGGTCGTTGGTGTATGGATTAGATATAAAGGATATGTAATTTTGTTTTCATGTAAATAAGTCATGAATGATTACTCATATTTTTGTAATTTTATGAGATATTTCATGCTAGTTGCCAAATGATGGTTCCCACATGTGTTAGGTGACTCACGTGGGCTACTAAGAGCTGATCATTTGAGTGTATATACCAATAGTACATACATCTAAAAGCTGTGTATTGTATGAGTACGAATACGGGTGCATACGAATAGAATTGTTGATGAAACTGAACGAGGATGTAATTGTAAGCATTTTTGTTAAGTAGAAGTATTTTGATAAGTGTATTGAAGTCTTTCAAAAGTGTATAAATACATATTAAAACACTACATGTATATACATTTTAACTGAGTCGTTAAGTCATCGTTAGTCGTTACATGTAAGTGTTGTTTTGAAACGTTTAGGTTAACGATCTTGTTAAATGTTGTTAACCCAATGTTTATAATATCAAATGAGATTTTAAATTATTATATTATCATGATATTATCATGTATGAATATCTCTTAATATGATATATATACATTAAATGTCTTTACAACGATAATCGTTACATATATGTCTCGTTTAAAAATCATTAAGTTAGTAGTCTTGTTTTTACATATGTAGTTCATTGTTAATATACTTTATGATATGTTTTCTTATCATAGTATCATGTTAACTATATATATATATCCATATATATGTCATCATATAGTTTTTACAAGTTTTAACGTTCGTGAATCACCGATCAACTTGGGTGGTCAATTGTCTATATGAAACATATTTCAATTAATCAAGTCTTAACAAGTTTGATTGCTTAACATGTTGGAAACATTTAATCATGTAAATATCAATCTCAATTAATATATATAAACATGGAAAAGTTCGGGTCACTACAGAGCCAACGTCTTTAGTTTACCCTATCATGACGATACACCGATCAAGTGTACGAGTAACAACAAAATAAGCACCAGTTATATTGAGGTGAGGTTTGTCAATCCTAACGGTACGGTCCCTATAAGTCGAGTTTACAAAGTAACTAATATAATCAAGCTAAGGGATTTTTGATCTGAACTCATATGTATATTCTTTGTAAGTTACTTGTGCCTAATATGTAAAACATTAGGAAAAAACATGCATCTCATCCCTGTAAAAATGTAGTAGGGACTGTAGATTCACCATAACAAAAGCACTTGTAATTTTCTTTGCAAAACGTACGGTTGTCGAACAATCTCGACTGAACAACGCAACCTAAATAAGTAAATAATCTTAAGTATACACTTATAGGTCAAACCATGTCAACCGATAGTGTACGCAAAGTCCTAGTGCTCGGACTGACTCAACGAACAAGTAAAAGTCAACTAATCCAAGCAAGTCAACCAAAGTCAACCCTAAAATCAACTCGGTCAAAGTGGTCAACTAAAGTCAAACATCTAAGTAGGTCATGCAAACATGGTCAACAAGTCAAACCTAGGTCAAGTATCACGTTACAAGTCATAGTTAAGCATATTGCACTTTTGCACCTTAAAGCATGCTTTAGAAATTCGTACGTCGTAGAAAGATCCAACTATAGCTCATAGCACATAAATCATTAAATTATGAACAACTCCAGATCATAACTAAACTTAAAATCAATTCCAAAAGTCCAGCCAAAGCCTCATACGATATATAAAAGTCCAATATCAGAAAGGGTCTAATCATAGTTTATTACAGCAATTTCTGCCCGCGCGTCAGTTTTTAAACATTTTTCAATAAATATAGAAAATAGATTTTGATGAACGGCCAATTGGAATCATCTCAAAACATCTGAAAATTTTAATGATAAAATAATCAGAAATATTTCTTTATCCAATTTGTACAGTTTCGCAAACCTTTACAGACTCTTCAGTTTTTAATCATCAACTGGACACATCACTTACACGAGCATATATCTCATGAAAAATCATGTTCTCGCAAGTTCACATACAAATGAAACATGTCAAGTAACATATAAACTAATATATTCCAAATGATCAAAGTCTCAATCAATTCCTAGTTCACTCTAGAAATTTTTATGTAACTTTGAAAACCGATTCAGCTCACTTTAAGAACCAAATCTTCGTTTTGACATAACGGGAGCATTACATAACCTTTTGACGCAAATATTAAGTCCAAATTGCATAAATTTTCATAAGGAATACAGTAGTACACTTTGTATAAGCTAAAACACAAAGCATGCAACTCAGAAAATTCGGATTACGCACATAACCTAGTCAAATCTTCGATTAAGCATATCTTAAGCATACGATAACGAAATCACGCAAAATCGGAGTCTAAAAATAATAAATTTTCGATATCTTTCCATTAAAATGTGTTACAAGATCAGTTCTCATGTAAATTAAATTAGATCATTAAAATACAAATTTGTTTTTCATGTAAACAACGTTAATTAAGCAATCAAACGATTAATAACAATACAAGACACCATTAATTGAGCACTAGACTCTAATACACTATATAATTGCATAAAAATCAGATTTAAAAAACTAGGGTTAGAAATTATACCTCTAATGATCAAATTGCTTATACCACCGCGTAGAGAACGATGCGTAGAATAACGTTTATGCACGAGGTTTGATCTAATTTCAACTTTTGATGAGTGTATGTGTGTGTGTTGATGTCGACGAGCAAGAAGAGAGGGGAGGGAGAAACCAATCGGCCAAGGAGAAGAAAAATAAGGGTTTATGGAATTCCCTTGCCTTAAATACTTCGGGTTAGGGCCTAAACTTACCAAACTAATGACCCACTACACAAAATAAGTCCATTAAGGGGTACCCACTAGGGGTTCAGCCGAATGGACCTTATAGGGGTGTCCTGGGCTCAGTTTTGCTTAATTACTCATATGCGCGTGGTTCGTTTCGAGTGCCGTTAACCGTACTGGGTCTCCGGAAAGTTAACTAGTCGTTGAAACAAAATCACCGGATTTAATTCACTAAATAAATAATAAATTAAATTAGTTTTTCTTAAAGTTAATAATTATTGAAAATAATTATTTCGTCATTTTTCTGAGTTCCGTAAACTGAAAAGCTTTCTAGGCGATTAACTTAATCGTAACGTTTTCTAGTTATTTCACTTTTCGAAATAAATTCATAAATTAATATAACCTATTAATTCAAGAATCTCTCTAATAAGCATGTATTTAATTCTATTAAACACACAAGTCTAAGTAAACATCGTTAAATACTTAACGGACAAGTAACGATAGTAAATGGAAAAAGTCGGGTTGTTACATTACCCACATGTTATGAAAAATTTCGTCCCGAAATTTTAGTGCTCATCCGCCGTAGTCGTCTCCTCAGGAAATAGTTGCGGATACTTAAGTCTCATCTGATCTTCATGTTCTCACGTGAATTCTGGTCCTCTACGGGCATTCCATATAACCTTAACGAGCAGAATTCTGCTTTGCTTTAGTTGCTTAACCTCGTTACCCATAATCTCAATAGATTCTTCAATGAAATTAAGCTTAGGATCAACTTGCACTTAGTCTAAGGGAATTACCAAACTTTCATCTGATAAACATTTCTTCAAATTAGAAACATGAAAAGTATCGTGAATCTCACAAAGTTCTTGCGGTAGCTTCAACTTATACGCTACTGGACCAATTCTTTCGGCAATCTCAAATGGTCCAATATACCTCGGACTTAACTTTCCTCTCTTGCCAAAACGCACTACACTCTTCCAAGGTGATACTTTGAGCATAACTTTGTCTCCAACCTGAAATTCCAAATCTTTCCTTCTAATATCGGCATAACTCTTTTGACGATCTCGTGCTATTTTCATTCTCTCTCGTATCTGCACGATCTTCTCTGTCGTTTCGTGTACAATCTCAGGACCAGTTAACTGACTATCTCCTAACTCAGTCCAACATATAGGTGATCTGCACTTTCTGCCATACAGTGCTTCAAAAGGCGCTGCCTTTATACTTGTGTGATAACTATTGTTGTAAGAAAACTCTACTAACGGTAGATGTCTATCCCATCCAATTCCAAAGTTAATAACACACGCTCTTAACATGTCTTCTAGTGTCTGAATGGTTCTCAACTTTGACCATCAGTCTGCGGATGGTATGCTGTACTCATGTCTAAACGGGTTCCCATGGCATCTTGAAAAGCTTGCCAGAATCTAGATGCAAATCTACTATCTCTGTCGGAAATAATGGATAGCAGCACTCCATGTCGAGAAACTACTTCCTTTATGTAGATTTGTGCCAAACTCTCCATCTTATCCGTTTTCTTAATCGGTAGAAAATGAGCAGACTTCGTAAGACGATCAACGATAACCTAAATTGTATCATAACCTCCTACCATTTTAGGCAACTTAGTGATAAAATCCATTGTAATATTCTCCCACTTCCATTGTGGAATCTCTGGCTGTGTCAACAATCCTGACGATTCCTGATGCTCTGCCTTAACTTTAGCACAAGTAGCACTTACCAACATAAGTAGCGATATCAGCTTTCATATTAGGCCACCAATATAGAGCCTTAAGATCTTGGTACATCTTGTCGGATCCAGGGTGAATAGAATACCTTGTCTTGTGTGCCTCTTCTAGCACTAGTTCCCTTAATCCGCTAAACTTCGGTACCCAAATTCTGTATCATCTCGAGTAATGAACTTCTTATCGATTCCTCGAAGCAATTCGGTAGCAACATTATCTTCTTTCAACGCCTCTAACTGTGCGTCACGTACCTGAGAAGTAAGGTTCCTTCGAATAGTTAAGTTCAATGCTCTAACTCGAATAGGCTTAACTCTCTCCTTCCTACTCAAAGCATCTGCCACTACATTAGCCTTACAAGGATGATAGCTAATGTCGCAGTCGTAGTCGTTCAATAGTTCGATCCAACATCTCTGTCTCATATTAAGCTATTTCTGATCGAAAATATGCTGCAAACTCTTGTGATCCGTGAACACAGTAAACTTAGTACCATACAGATAGTGTCTCCACATCTTCAGTGCAAAGACTACAGCACCAAGTTCTAAATCGTGAGTCGTATAGTTCTGTTCATGTATCTTCAACTGTCGCGATCCATACGCAATCACTTTCGTACGTTGCATCAACACGCAATCAAAACCTTGTCGTGAAGCGTCGCAATAAACCACAAAATCCTCAGTTCCTTCGGGTAAATACAAAATCAGTGCAGTCGTTAACTTCTTTTTTAACAACTGAAATGCAGCTTCATGCAACTCTGTCCATTCATACTTCTTACCCTTGTAAGTCAATACTGTTAACGGTCGGGCAATAGTAGAAAATCTCTCAATGAATCTTCTATAATAACCGGCGAGACCTAAGAATTGTCGTATCTGCGTTGGCGACTTAGGAGTCTCCCATTTCTTAACCGTCTCTATCTTCGCAGGATCAACTTGAATACCATTGACACCTACGATAGACACAAAATTTTCACTTCTTGCAGCCAAAAGTCACATTTTGAAAATTTCGCGTACAACTGCTCCTTCCTGAGCATCTCTAGTAACAAACGGAGATGTTGCTCATGTTCCTTATCACTCTTAGAGTATACCAGAATATCATCGATGAACACAATAACCAACTTGTCTAGACATGGCCTACACACACGGTTCATGAGATCTATGAACACAGCCGGTGCGTTCGTCAATCCAAACGGCATTACAGTAAATTCATGATGACCATAGCGTGTCCTAAATGCTGTCTTCGGTATATCTGTCTCTTTCACTCTCATCTGATGATAACCTGATCTCAGATCGATCTTAGAGTAACACACTGATCCTTGCAATTGATCAAACAAATCATCAATCCTCGGCAACGGATATCTATTCTTGCGAGTTAACTTATTCAACTCCCTATAATCAATACAGAGTCTCATAGATCCATCCTTCTTCTTCACAAACAGTACTGGAGCACTATCTCTGAAGTCCTTGGCCATATAGCATGCCTTCTTGCACCCGTCACAAATCAGGGCATTGCGACCCTGATGTTCTTCACTATGTGGAACACTTCGACGCAGAATAGCATAACATGCTAGTTCCAATAATAAACAAGGCTAAAATCAAATATACTAGCAACGAGTAGTGATGCATAGTAAGTAATATTAAATCATAAATATTCTAGTAGGACTAGTAATAAGTAGTAGTGATACATAGCGTTTAGTAGTAACAATAGTAAGGACACTGTACACTAGTAGCATTATCATTAATTAACAATAGTAGTAGCAACACAAAGCATGATCAATCATTAATAAATCCAACACATAATGTAATAAAAATCTCGTTCAAACATCATGCATAACCAACAAAAGTAACATATCCCTCATATCATAAGTAAAACCACATAAGTAAAACCACATCTAGCAATGTATGTGCGAATATCAAATAATAAACAATAATATTCAAATAGTATTCAATAGCGTGGAACAAGTCTAAACAAACGATCTCTATTTGCGTTTTTGAAGCTCCTTCAACAAATACTCGACCATCTTCTCCAAGTTTTCGACTCGTAACATGAGGTCACTAGGTTTGTTGTCATTAGCAGCAGTGGAGGTACAAGGTTTAGAAGTAGATGTGGAAGCATCATAGGGATGAAAACGACGACACATCTCAAGTGACTGGTTATCATAGCGAAAACTCTTGTAAAATGGGTTTCTAGCTCGAGCAGGTCCTTTCGGTATCCTACGGTAGCCTCTCTGTCCGTAGGGGCTAACATAGTCAGGATTAACAAAAGGTAACTGAGACGAATCAGGTAAGTCAGGTTCCGATTCGGATTCGGGTTCTGAGTCTTCCTCGGGATCCTCTTCTGGTTCTTTTCCGTTGGGCTCATCCCCGTGCTCGGTTTCCATCTCGGGTTCTGACTCGATATCATCTACAAACTCGAGTATCATATTTTGTTGTGCTTGCACAGTTTCCTCGGGTTCCGTGTCAGAGTCGGTAAGAATGATAGGATTGGTAGAAGTCATCTAGCACTCAAATAAAACACAAAGTTAGTTCATCTAGCAATCATTTCATTATAGAAATCATGTAGCATAGCGTTTAGTTTAACTAGGGTTCATGTAACTTAACAAGTCTAAGGTTGCAGTCTAGACTCATTAGACGTCCTAACGTTCGACTCTCTAATGCAGCCTAGTCCTAGGTAACCGATATGATATGATACCAAATGTAATACCTTACATTTGGGGTAAAATCCACCCAGTGCCTTTCCTGCGAACAGGGTGACACTGAGCGTATCTCAGACACAAATTTTACGGCCCGCGTTTCTGCCAAACCGCCAACCCTCCTCTTTCTTTGCAAGGGATCACAAGGGGTAAGAGCCAATGCTTCGTCACAAGTTACACTGTGAGAACCCCCTCTACAACTAACTCACCTAAAGTTGTTGCCGTTAACCGAACCCGAATCCTCGGAACGTTAACCGGTCGTTGCTTTGAACGCAGTTAAACCTGCTCTGATACCAAATGTAATACCCCGTCAGAATCCACTAACGGAATATTAACTCCAGGTCCCACAGTTTAGCGATCACGCCCTCTATATGAGACGTTTCCGAAAAGTATTCGCATTTACAATCAAATCAAGTCATTTATTAAAGAAAATGTAACTGGAAAACGTTTGACATAAATGACTAATGTATATGAACCCAAAACATCTCGAAATAAAGTAGTTTAAATGCGAATATTTGTTCTTGAAATGAAAATGATAAATATGCTGGACAACGTCCAGTTCTACCAGCAAACAACATAATAACTTCAGTTAAGCGGAAGCACTACCTCTATGTACCTGAGATGAAACATGCAAAATGTCAACGAAAAACGTTGAGTGAAACTATAGGTTTAGTAAATCATTTCGTAAGTTAGGCCACAAGATTTTCTTCGAAAACATCATAGGAAAAGTATACATGATCATGAGCACTTGATTATAAAGCTTTAACCTTTGCGTAGGCCGAGCCAACGTCTTTAGTTTACCATATTATGGCGATACACCGATCAAGTGTACGAGTAACAAAAAAATAAGCACAAGTTATGTTGAGGTGAGGTTTGTCAATCCTAACGGTACCGTCCCTATAAGACGAGCTTACAAAGTAACTAATATAATCAAGCTAAGGGATTTTTGATCTGAACTCATATGTATATTCTTTGTAAGTTACTTGTGCCTAACATATAAAACATTTGGAAAAAGCATGCATCTCATCCCTGTAAAAATGTAGTAGGGACTGTAGACTCACCTTAGCAAAAGCACTTGTAATTTTCTTAGCAAAACGTACGGTTGTCGAACAATTTCGACTGAACAATGCAACCTAAATAAGTAAATCATCTTAAGTATACACTTATAGGTCAAACCATGTCAACCCATAGTGTACGCAAAGTCCTAGTGCTCAGACTGACTCAACGAACAAGTAAAAGTCAACTAATCCAAGCAAGTCAACAAAAGTCAACCCTAAAGTCAACTCGGTCAAAGTGGTCAACTAAAGTCAAACATCACAGTAGGTCATTCAAACATGGTCAACAAGTCAAACCTAGGTCAAGTATCACTTTACAAGTCATAGTTAAGCATATTGCACTTTTGCACCTTAAAGCATGCCTTAGAAATTCGTACGTCGTAGAAAGATCCAACTATTGCTCATAGCACATAAATCATTAAATTATGAAAAACTCCAAATCATAACTACACTTAAAATAAATTACAAAAAGTCCAGCCAAAGCCTCATACGATATATAAAAGTCCAATATCAGAAAGGGTCTAATCATAGTTTATTATAGCAATTTTTGCCTGCGCGTCAGTTTTTAAACATTTTTCAAAAAATATAGAAAAAAGATTTTGATGAACGGCCAATTGGAGTCATCTGAAAACATCTCAAAGTTTTAGTGATAAAATAATCAGAAACATTTCTTTAGCCAATTTGTACAGTTTTGCAAACCTTTACAGACTATTTAGTTTTTAATCATCAACTGGACACATCACTTAGACGAGCATATATCTCATGGAAAATCACGTTCTCGCAAGTTCTCATACAAATGAAAATGTCAAGTAACATATAAACTAACATATTCCAGAAGATCAAAGTGTCAATCAATTCCAAGTTCACTCTAGAAATTTTTATGTAACTTTGAAAATCGATTCAGCTCACTTTAAGAACCAAATCTTCGTTTTGACATAACGGCAGCATTACATAACCTTTTGACTCAAATCTTAAGTCCAAATTGCACATATTTTCATAAGGAATACAGTAGTACACTTTTTATAAGCTAAAACAAAAAGCATGCAACTCAGAAAATTCGGATTATGTACATAACCTAGTCAAATCTTCGATTAAGCATATCTTAAGCATATGATAACGAAATCATGCAAAATCGGAGTCTAAAATTAATAAATTTTCGATATATTTCCATTAAAACATGTTAAAAGATCAGTTCTCATGTCAATTAAATCTAATCATTAAAATACAAATTCGTTTTTCATGTAAACAACGTTAATTAAGCAATCAAACGATTAATAACAACACAAGACACTATTAATTGAGCACTAGACTCTAATACACTATGTAATTGCATAAAAATCAGATTTATAAAAACTAGGGTTAGAAATTATACCTCTAATGATCAAATTGCTTATACCACCGCGTAGAGAACGATGCGTAGAACAACGTTTATGCACGAGGTTTGATCTAATTTCAACTTTTGATGAGTGTATGTGTGTGTGTTGATGTTGACGAGCAAGAAGAGAGGGGAGGGAGAAACCAACCGGCCAAGGAGAAGAAAAATAAGGGTTTACGGGATTCCCTTGCCTTAAATACTTCGGGTCAGGGCCTAAACTTACCAAACTAATGACCCACTACACAAAATAAGTCCATTAAGGGGTACCCAATAGGGTTTCGGCCGAATGGCCCTTCTAGGGGTATCCCGGGCTCGATTTTTCTTAATTACTCATATGCGCTGGTCCGTTTCGAGTGCCGTTAACCATACCGGTGTAGTGACCTGAACTTTTTCATGTTTATATATATTAATTGAGATTGATATTTACATGACTAAATGTTTCTAACATGTTAAGCAATCAAACTTGTTAAGACTTGATTAAATGAAATAAGTTTCATATAGACAATTGATCACCCAAGTTGACCGGCGATTCACGAACGTTACAAATTTGTAAAAACTACATGTTGTGGTATATATAGTGTCACGACCCAGAAAATTTTGACTAATTTTAAACAAAACTCTCGATACGATTTAATTATCTTAACACGATAAGAGAAATCTGTTAGGTTGAGTCTCAAAATTTTTGATGTGTTCCATATATTCATTTGACCTTCGACTGTTCCCAACGATTCACGAACAACCATTTGTAAATGGATTCATATATGTTTAAATATATAGATAGATATAAATAATAATTTGAAGTATAACTTAAGATATTATATGTTGTTAAAATTAACTATGTAAAGTAAAAAAAATAAAATATGATATCATTATTAAAATAAATAAATATAATTAATCTAAAATTTTGGGATTTTTCTATGGACTTTTATCCGCCACTAATCCACAACGGAGCACGATACACCTTTCATAATTAAATTGTCGGCACAAGAGTTAAGATGTAGGCTACTATCCTTGCATGATTACACGTTTATTTATTTTAATTATATTATAATTATTATAATATTTAACATTACTGTATTTTTGGTTGAAATTCTTTTCATCTCTCAATCTATATATATATATATATATATATATATATATATATATATATATATATATATATATATATATATATATATATATATATATATATATATATATATATATATATATATATATATATATATATATATATATATATATATATATTGATATACACTTGATCAACCTCAGCTCACAACTTTCATCAAATTTTGATTCCCATCCACCACCTACTATCACCTTCACGACCACCATACATCACCACTTCCTTATTGACCACCGGTTACTACCAAGAACGCCTCCAACTATTATCTTAAGATTGATAGGGTTTCTCCATTAAACCGAGACCAAACAACGAACATAAACCATCACCAACCTACAACACCCACTTAAACTCCGAATCAACACCCAAACACAAGACCATCACTATTATCACTTGCTCATGCTTCTGCTCGTTAACCTCAACCTCCACCACCTCTTTTAATTGCTATACTTGATGGCTGACTACAAATGCTACTATTACCGTTAACTGTTTATGTTTCGCAGCATAAAAACCGTAACTAGTTGTCTGTTTATGGTGGTTCAAAATACCACTTAATCCATCAAACAACCACCACTAAACCCACTGCCATTCTTACACGTTTTTCTACTTTTTTCAGTTTTGGTTCGATGAACAACTACCACCACAACCCACCTCAACTTCAAACTTGTGTATTCATTTAGAACATCATCACACCACCAAACCATCACCTTTTCCCTCTCCTCTCTCTTTCTCTTCTTCTGAACCGTAAACCATCATCATCAACTATATAAAACGTACACCAGGCCATTGCGGATCATTATCTTCTTAGGTCTATTCCTGTTTTGTTTCGACCCACAACAAATCCACATCAACACCACTTTGATCACCTTCGATAATCACCTACAAATTGCCAACAAACCCCACCATAATCTGTTGCATATTATCTGTTTATTCCTGTTTCAAATCGAGAACAACTTTTGAAACGGTTCATGACAAGAAATTTATCAAGTATCACCCCACTACCTTTTCATATTTCAGGTCCCATCATGGGAATTCTCTACATGTTAACTATTAATTTTTACTGTAGTGTTTATCCTTTTCTTGCAAAGATAGTGAAAGAGGCTAGGTGGGGTTATATGGTGACAAAGATGATTAATTTTATATGTTGCTCAAGGAAATGGTGGGTCTCAAAACAAGTTTGTTGGCCGACATCCACTAAAAGATGGTCTCATTTGATTGATTAAAGACATAATATAATGATAATGATAATTAGAATTCGCAGTTTATATTTTTCCTGTTAAAACCTACATGAACTGAATTTAAGTACAGTGGGGTTTTGGAAGATATATTGGACCATAAATCTTTAGACTTGCTAAATGGGTTCCTTAATTGTATCGAGTTATTAAGTGGACTTAGGAGAATTAAGGTTGGGCCGTGTTGTTTGATTTGGTTGTGGGTCACCAAATGATAATATGGTTGGGCCAAAGATCAAGCTTGATATGTTGGGCCTTAGGCTTGCAAGAAGTCTCAAACGAATTGCATACATATACAGCGTATTTTTTTTTTGTTGATCTCATGAAGATGTTATGGGTACTTTTGAATTATTGTGTAAATAATGAAGGGAATGAGGTGATATAATGATTAGACAATGATGATGACTAGATTATGATAAGTAATATAAGTTGAATGATGAAACAATCCATTTAAGTTATTGTTATGAAAACGATAAGATGATACGGGTAGGTTATGAGGAAACTATTAGGATAAGATGATAATGGTTAGTATTAGGGTATGATATCAATAATGATACATAAAGATGGAATGATGATGGTGGTTTGAACGAGATGTTAAGGGTCATGTATGTTTTGGGGTGGTAATAATTTCAGAAGTACACGGACAATAGGATGGTTAAGACTGTGATCGGGTTAGCGGGACATCGCGGGTTCAAATCCGGACTTGGGCATTTTATTTAGGGCTACTTCTTTGAGGTAGTAATTTTACTCTACTTACTATTATTATTATCATTATTATTATTAAGATAAATAGTATTAGTATTAATATTATTAATATTATCATTATGAATAAAATTATTATTTTTCTATGGTTATTATAGTTATTATTATTATTATTATTATTATTATTATTATTATTATTTTATTAATATTATTACAAAAATTATTATTTAAATTATTATTATTATCATCATTACTATTATTATCATTATTTTAGTATTATAAATATTATTTTAATAAACAAATGACAAATACATTACTAAATTAAATAAGTAATATATATATAAAAAAAAACTAGTTTGATTATTATTACGTGTTAATTATATGTGTTAATATATATAATTGGTATAGGTTCATGAATCTGAGGCCAACCCTATACTTGTTCAATGTCGTTCTATGTATTTTTACTACAAAATACATTATGTTGAGTTTCATTTGCTCCCTTTTTAATTGCTTTTGCAATATATATTTTTGGGCTGAGAATACATGCGCTGCTTTTATAAATGTTTACAAAATAGACACAAGTACTTAAAAATATATTCTACGTTGAGTTGTACCACTGGCATATTTCCCTGTAGCTTGGTAACTACTATTTACATGGGTATTGTAAACGCGAATCCTGTTGATAGATCTATCGGGCCTGACAACCCCAACCGGACTGGACGACCAGTATTCAACGGTTGCACAGTACTTCGTTTCGTGACTACACTTGGTACGGTGTAGTGAGATTTCATAATAAAGGGAATATGCGATGTTGATTAAATGTTAAGTATGGTTACCAAGTGCTCAACCACTTAGAATATTATTATTAAAACGTTTATGTATATGAAATCTTGTGGTCTATTAACATATTGAAAAGATTATTACGATAAACCTATGAACTCACCAACCTTTTGGTTGACACTTTTAAGCATGTTTATTCTCAGGTACGAATTAATTCTTCCGCTGTGCATTTACTCAATTGAAAGATAGTATTTGGAGTCGTTCATGGCATATTTAGGTCAGTACCTCGCAATGGGACCAGATGTTGATGACGTCGTCCAGGGGGATACGGACGGGTTGTCACATATAGACATATATATATGGTTGACATGAGATTATGATGAGTAAGTATCTCACTAAGTATATTAACAATATGTGATATACATAAGAAATGAGATTACTAAGTTAAGAAACTCGAAATGATATATATAACGATTATCGTTATGATAACGTCTACTAAATACATATGTATCATATTAAGATATTGATACACTATATTTAACATGATAAAATGATATTTAAATATATCATTAAGTGTGTTAACAATGAACTACATATGTAAAAACAAGACTACTAACTCAAGAATTACGAAACGAGACTTATATATAACGATTATCGTTGTAACGATATTTTAATGTATATATCATATTAAGAGATATTCATACATCATAATATCATGATAATATAATAATTTAACATCTCATTTAATTTAATAAACAATGGGTTAACAACATTTAACAAGACCGTTAACCTAAAGGTTTTAAAACAACACTTACATGTAACGACTAACGATGACTTAACGACTCAGTTAAAATTTATATAAATGTAGTGTTTTAAAATGTATTCATACACTTTTGAAAGACTTCAAGACACTTATCAAAATACTTCTACTTAACAAAAATGCTTACAATTACATCGTCGTTCAGTTTCATCAACAATTCTACTCGTATGCACCCGTATTCGTACTCGTATAATACACAGCTTTTAGATGTATGTACTACTGGTATATACACTCCAATGATCAGTTCTTAGTAGCCTATATGAGTCACCTAACATATGTGAGAACCACCATTTGGCAACTAGCATGAAATATCTCATAAAATTACAAAAATATCAGTATTCATTCATGACTTATTTACATGAAAACAAAATTACATATCCTTTATATCTAATCCGTATACCAATGACCAAAAACACCTACAAACACTTTCATTCTTTAATTTTCTTCATCTAATTGATCTCTCTCAAGTTCCATCTTCAAGTTCTAAGTGTTCTTCATAAATTCTACAAGTTCTAGTTTCATAAAATTAAGAATACTTCCAAGTTTACTAGCTCACTTCCAATCTTGTAAGGTGATCATCCAACCTCAAGAAATCCTTGTTGTTTACAGTAAGATATCATTCTAAATCAAGGTAATACTCCTATACAAACTTTGATTCAATTTCTACAACTATAACAATCTTATTTCGAGTGAAAATCTTACTTGAACTGTTTTCGTGTCATGATCCTGCTTCAAGAACTTTCAAGCCATCCAAGGATCCTTTAAAGCTAGATCTATTTTTCTCATTTCCAGTAGCTTTATCCAGAAAACTTGAGGTAGTAATAATGTTCACAACATCATTCGATTCATACATATAAAGCTATCTTATTCGATGGTTTAAACTTGTAATCACTAGAACATAGTTTAGTTAATTCTAAACTTGTTCACAAACAAAAGTTAATCCTTCTAACATGACTTTTAAAATCAACTAAACACATGTTCTATATCTATATGATATGCTAACTTAATGATTTAAAATCGAAAAACACGAAAAACACCGTAAAATCGGATATACGCCGTTGTAGTAACACCGCGAGCTATTTTGGGTTAGTTAATTAAAAACTATGATAAACTTTGATTTAAAAAGTTGTTCTTCTGGGAAAATGATTTTTCTTATGAACATGAAACTATATTCAAAAATCATGGTTAAACTCAAAGTGAAAGTATGTTTTCCAAAATGGTCATCTTGACGTCGTTCTTTCGACTGAAATGACTACCTTTACAAAAATGACTTGTAACCTGTAATTCCGACTATAAACTTATACTTTTTCTGTATATATTCATAAACTTAAGTTCAATATGAAACCATAGCAATTGGATTCACTCAAAACGGATTTAAAACGAAGAAATTATGGGTAAAACAAGATTGGTTATTTTTTTGCTTGTTGTAGCTACGTGAAAATTGGTGACAAATCTATATTAATCATATCCTAGCTAAATTATATTGTATTATACATGTATTCTAATATATTATGTAATCTTGGGATACCATAGACACGTATGCAAATGTTTTGACATATCATATCGACCCATCTATATATATTATTTGGAACAACCATAGACACTCTATATGCAGTAATGTTGGAGTTAGCTATACAGGGTTGAGGTTGATTCCAAAAATATATATAGTTTGATTTGTGATCTAGCCTGAGACGTGTATACACTGGGTCGTGGATTGATTCAAGATAATATATATCGATTTATTTCTGTACATATAATTATGGACAACTAGTTGTAGGTTACTAACAAGGACAGGTGACTTAATAAACTTAAAACAGTAAAACGTATTAAAAATGTTGTAAATATATTTTGAACATTCTTTGATATATATGTACATATTTTTTATAGGTTCGCAAATCGACCAGTGGCCAAGTCTTACTTCTCGACGAAGTAAAAATATGTGAAAGTGAGTTATAGTCCCACTTTTAAAATCTAATATTTTTGGGATGAGAATACATGCAGGTTTTATAAATAATTTACAAAATAGACACAAGTACGTGAAACTACATTCTATAGTTGAATTATCGAAATCGATTATGCCCCTTTTTATTAAGTCTGGTAATCTAAGAATTAGGGAACAGACACCCTAATTGACGCGAATCCTAAAGATAGAACTATTGGGCCTAACAAACCCCATCCAAAGTACCGGATGCTTTAGTACTTCGAAATTTATATCATATCCGAAGGGTGTCTCGGAATGTTGGGGATATTCTTATATATGCATCTTGTTAATGTCGGTTACCAGGTGTTCACCATATGAATGATTTTTATCTCTATGTATGGGATGTGTATTGAAATATGAAATCTTGTGGTCTATTGTTACAATTTGATATATATAGGTTAAACCTATAACTCACCAACATTTTTGTTGACGTTTAAAGCATGTTTATTCTCAGGTGAATACTAAGAGCTTCCGCTATTGAATACTAAAATAAGGACAAGATTTGGAGTCCATGTTTGTATGATATTGTGTAAAAACTGTATTCAAGAAACATATGTCGATGTAATATATTTCTATTGTAAACCATTATGTAATGGTCGTGTGTAAACAGTATATTTTAGATTATCATTATTTGATAATCTACGTAATGTTTTTAAAACCTTTATTGATAAAATAAAGGTTATGGTTGTTTTAAAAATGAATGCAGTCTTTGAAAAACGTCTCATATAGAGGTCAAAACCTCGCAACGAAATCAATTAATATGGAACGTTTATAATCAATATGAACGGGACATTTCAGTTGGTATCCGAGCGTTGGTCTTAGAGAACCAGAAAATTGCATTAGTGTGTCTTACCGAGTTTGTTAGGATGCATTAGTGAGTCTGGACTTCGACCGTGTTTTTCTTCAAAAACGATTGCTTAATATTTTTTTTGTTGGAAACTATATATTATTAACATGTAAATATTATGTGATATATTAATCTCTTAACGTATTTGATATTGTGTGATAGATTTCTACATCTAGTACAAATCCCATTGATTCACCTAATAATAATGAAGAGTCGAATATATTTTGGGAAGATTCACAAATTCCCGAAGAGAAACCGGAAGAGGAGGAACCGGAAGAGGAGGAACTGGAAGAGGATGAATAGGACGAGGAGGAACCAGAAGAAGAAGAGGTTCCGAATGAAGAAATATTGATACCTACAGTAAATCGATTAAATAAAAGAAAATCCTCAACCAACGGACCAAAGTTAATAATGGTCAATGGTGTTTCTGTCGAAGAAGAAAAATATTGGGAAGATTACCAATTTTCCGATGAATCGGATCCCGATGAGGATTCCGATGATGTTATAGAAATTACCCCGATCCAATTTAAAGAGGCAAAAGAAAATAATAAGGGGAAAGGCATTAAAATAGAGAAATCTGATTCCGACTCCGATAAACTTTATATGTACCGTCAACACCCGTATTTTCTATATCGTGACAATAACCTGGGAACCTCTAAACCACCAGGTTTTTCTAAATCAATGTGGAAAATGACGACTCGTATTAGAGGAACATCATATATCCCTAGAAAATTAGGAAAAAGAACCAAGTCTGAAGAAGAAGAAACCAGTTATTCGGATTAGAAGGTTGTAATCATGTTGTGTATTATATGTATTGTAGTGTGCTTGTACTTTTATGTTCTATGTAAAAATTTCTTGTATTTTTTGTTAATTATCTTTTACGAATCTAATCCTTGTCTATTTTACAGTATAAAAACAAAATGGATGTTAAGGGTAGACAACCGAATATTTTAGAAGACCTACCAGAGGATATGATTGAGAAAATCTTGTCTAAAGTCGGTCAGAATTTATCAGCACATTTAGTTATGGCGAAATTAACTTGTCAAATATTTGAAAGACTTTCCAGAAATGCCTTAGTTTATAAAAGGCTTTCCTTTGATAGGTGGGGTATATCACACTGGGGAGACCGTAAGTTACGCCGTGTTTTCTTTAAAGCATTATATGCGGGGAACCCAAATGCAATTTTACGCTACGGGTTAAGAACCTATTTTGACTCAACATATCCCAACATAGGATTTCGTGAATTAGAAAGAGCTTCTAACATGCAACATAAAGAAGCATGGTATGCTTACGGGTTAGTGATGTTCGCTTCTTACCAAAGTGAGAAAAAGAACATCGGATTGCAACTTTTAAATAAGACCTTCCCACAAGTGATGGATTCAGTAGTTGGGGTGAGAAACAAGGTTTTTAGATTATTACGGGGCTGTTGGACATTACAAAACCCTCGTCCTTTTGACGACATTACAACATGCTGCCTAGCTAATGGTCATAACGGTTATTTTCCACAAGACCAAGGATGGGAAGTCGTCTTAGTAAAACCAGAATGCATGACTTGTTTCTGGACTTATGAATTACGTGTCTTTATTTCCTTTGCTGAACAACTTGCGTATTAACTAGATTTATCTTCAAAACTATCATGTATCAAAGTGTACTATATTTCATGTTATATGTAATATAGTGTAGTTGTAAGTTTGAAGAATATTTGTATGTGATATATTATTATAATCAATTTTTCATATGAAATTGTAGTAGTTGAATTGTATATTAGCTACTAAGTATGAACTTAACGGGTAGGTATTACCCGAATTTAAACTTATAAAACGCTAATATAAAGAAAAAGCTTTTATAAATGAGTTTATATTATGCTACGAAATACTATTGACTACTCTTAATATTCTGTATGATTAACTCGATTCAGTTGGCTATTTTGAAGGAAATGGCACCGACTACTCGACACACCATGAATATGAGCGAAGAGGAATTTCGTACCTTTCTTGCTTCAAACATAGCCGCAGTACAAGCCGCGCTACATACCAACAATAACTCTGAATCTAGCAATGCAGCTAACGGCGCAAGAAATCGTGTAGGATGCTCCTACAAAGAATTCACTGCCTGCAAACATTTGGAATTTGATGGAACCGAAGGACCAATTGGATTGAAACGGTGGACCGAGAAAGTCGAATCGGTGTTTGCCATAAGTAAGTGTACTGAAGAGGACAAAGTTAAGTACGCTATGCATACCTTCACAGGTACTGCGTTAACGTGGTGGAACACCTATCTTGAACAGGTAGGACAAAATTGTCATACCCCGTCCTAATCCGTCTGGACGAAGTCACCAACATCTGGTTCCATTGCGATGATCGACTCCAAATAATATCTTTACAATGAGCAAATGCACATAGGAAGATTTCTTTCATACCTGAGAATAAACATGCTTTCAAGTGTCAACCAAAAGATTGGTGAGTTCATAGGTTTATCATAAAATAATAAAATTCATCATTTTGATAGACCACAAGATTCAAATGCTGCATAGTACAAATGGGCCCGAATCCTATACCCACCTGTAATGTACATGCGATATCTTTTAAATACAGTACACCTTTCTCGTGTACGAAATCATCTTTCATAAATCTTAGTAACCGTACACATATCTCGTGCACAAAAATAACATACACATAACCTGTGTATAAAATCATTCTCTCGATACATAACATTCACATCAATTGGTGGCAATTATCATGTCCACATAATTCAATGGTGGCAATTATCGTGTCTACATAATTCAATGGTGACAATTATCATGTCCACATAATTCAACAATAATCCGCAGAACTTCTGTCTGCATAATAATTCATTCGAGGAATATTTTGCTTGTGTCTATCTCGTCAAACATTTATAAAAGCATTTCATGTATTCGCAGTTCAAAATATATTTCAAAAGCATTTAATAAAATAGTTGTAAAAATATCGCATGTATTCTCAGTCCCAAAAATTTAAAGAGTAAAAGGGAGAAAATAAACTCACCTAGTGTATTTTGTAGTAAAAATACATATGACGACATTGAACAACTAAACAATGCAGGGTTGGCCTCGGATTCACGAACCTATATCATTTATGTATATATTAACACATATAATTGTAATCGAATGAATTTATATATTATTAGTGATATACTTGTTATTTTAATAAATTACGTGTTTCATAAATAACTTAATTAAATATATATATTTTATACACTTTAAAAAAAATATTAATATAGTTTGATTAAGTATATTTATATATATAATAACTCTTATTGTAATAATAATAATAATATTAATAGTAATGTTGATAGTAATAATAATAATCAAAATATCAATATTAGTTGCTAGTGTAATAATAATAATAATTATTATTATAATTATAATAATAATTAGGATACTACCTTAAGAGTGTAAGCTTTAAAAATAAAAAAATTAAAAATTGTCCTAGTTCGGGCTCGAACCCGTGACCTATCGTTAACACGACACACCCCTGAACATCCCTCTGCCATTTCTTTTCTTTCTTTAAACCCGAATTATAAACTACATATCTTTTCTCTTCTGATCTTCTTAATCCCTAAACTAATCGATTTTTTTATCATCATCTAACATCTCATCATGCGCCAATATTTTAAGCATTAATTAGTATCCACCATCTTTTGAAGTGTAAAGCATTATCTCATTATGGACACCTTTAATAATAAGTACTTAAGTCGATATGAATTATTAACCTTATAGCCATTATCTACTTCATGTAATTATGCACTACTTTCTATTATCTTTATATATAATATATATATTTACTTTAACATATAACTAACTTAACAAAGCCAATTATGAATTAAATTAGTTCCTTATGTTACTAATGTCTGATTATCATATATTAAGATTGGTAACTATACAATATCATAATCTAAATTACGAGATAATCAACTGTTTGTTTATGTGTTTTGATAAAAAGTTATTAGTACTAGTTGATTAACATAGCATAGTAATATACTAATATTTGAGCTAGAATAGATTTTACCTTCGGAATGGAATCGAAATACGATCGTAGTAGCACAACAATACTTCTTGACGTTCTTTATGTTTTTCCTGAGTAGTTCTTATAAGTTGAATGTTTATTTTCTTTTGTTGTAGGTGGCTGAATTTAGTGATGTATAGGT